>NC_065919.1:53009799-53626466 GCF_024586455.1 Bactrocera neohumeralis
GTTGGTTACTTTTAGGTATGTACAATAAGTCAGGGTATGTAACTTCTTAAGGGGCTATACCAGTGTGACGCATGAAAAATTAGGCGATTTTCGTGAATTTTTTTAAAAGAAAGTACTAGATTGAATATTTCGACGTTAAATGGATGTAATAAAGTATATTTTTAGCTATATTAAAATTTTTGTTTTTCAAAAATATTGAAAAATAACGGAGTTATGTGCTGTCTGCGGAAGTGCCGAAAAAAAAATGCCTCAACTGCTGGCATGATTCCGGTCGAATGAGTAGCTGAAACAAAAAAAATTCAAAATGTTTGTTAAACTTAAATATATTTTCTATACAATGAACTACGATCTTTGAAAAATATCAAAAATTAAGAAAATGGCGTAATTTTGAAAAAAAAATCGTTTTTTTACGAAAAAATGGTCGTTTTTTTAATGCCAAATTGACAATTTTCAACCAATCAAAAAGATCGTAGTCCATTGTATAGCAAATGTATTCAACTATACCCAGTTTTAATTTGAAGTCGATCGGTCAATTTCTCGTTGAGTTATGATGTCAGCAATTTTGAAAAATGTCGTTTCTAGAAAAACGCGTTTAAAGTTTCACTTATATTTGTTTGCACCTCTGAGCGGTCGCTGTTTAGAACGCTGCCATTCAAAAACTATTCAAGATACGATCTTGCCGATTTCACAGGATATTTTACTATATATACTTATAAACTATCGAAAAAGCAAAAAAAAAAATTTTTTTGAGACTCACACTGGTTTAGCCCCTTAATAAATCTCGGAGAAATACTTAAATGAATATATTTATTTGAAGTTATCACTTAATTAGATACGTATGTATGTGTGTACCTGTAATTATAAATATATAAACGGTTGTCAGTACATATGGATTTAGATTAGGAATAAATAAATTGCTCTTTCCGCAACACGTGATCGATTGCTGTCAGTCTTGCGGTTGCTCAGCCTATACTCTTATGGAACTGGAACCAAATTTGTACGCATATATGTACATATGTACATTTTTGTAATGTCTCCGTGTAGTCGTGCCAATTTCAAATTGAACGCACCTATGATCAATATGAAACAGCAGGAACAACACACAATACAGACAGAAATAAAGCTGTGAAGCCTCACAAGTATGCACGAAAGTATAAATATTCAAATTCGAATTATGAAATAAGATTGGATATCAGAAAAAACTTTATTTAAAAAATAATTTATGCGGTATATATCTATAAGAAATTTGCTAACCCACATAAATTATATTTAAGATCATCCATATTTCGATATGTAACATAAAAAGTTCTCTAAGTTTTTACCATATTCCTCTCCCCTTAACAAAAAAATCTAAATAATAATTTCAATCTAACCTCATATACTAAGCTATCGATATAGAAAAATAAAGTCTATAAATTAGTTTATTATTGTCGTACCTTTGAACTGAAAATTAACTCTTAGAGCTCAATTGCTTGTTGATAATCCGACTGAATGATTTTATCACCAATCAAGAAAAAACCATTTTAATAATAGCATATAATAAATAACCATGCATAATGCACAGTAGGAATTTATATTGTACTCATATAATACCTTTTACACGTACCGTGGTACAAATTACAATTACAAATTAATTCAAAAATAATAAATTTTAAATAACTACTTTATAATAATTTATTACAAAAAACGTACTCTAGATTTATAGACACAAAATTGTTCGCTTAACTAAGTAGAGGACTAAAATACAGGAATAAAATCTTCATAAATGCTAAACATATTTGTAATACAATGTACGGCTTTAAATATTTTAATATTGCACGGTAAACTATTGAAGGTCTAATGGCTTTCCGTGCAATATTAACAATTTTAAAGTCGTGCATTGTATTAGAAATTAGGGGTATTGAAGCTTAAATATTTCTCATAATTTAAGAAATTTGAATTTAGTGTCGTTGACATCATTGAGAATATCCTTATAGTACTATAATATTTTTATAAAATACTTTTTTCGATTTTCGATAAATATTTTTCCTCAAGCTAATATTCTAATCATAACAATATTGGTTTTTGTGATTCTTATCCGCCCGTAACAAAAGTCTAAAATAATTCGTCCTTTTAATTTAATTGAATTTCATGAAACTTTTCACCCATACCTCAATGCTACATAAAGCACGAAACAAACACGTAATAGACGCGGAACGGCGTATTGTTAGAAGAGTATTTAAAAACAAATCTAAAGCACTGGAAATCTATTTTTTTCTTAAAGCGAACACGATTGCCAGAAAAAACATTAATGTTTTCAAATTATGGTAATCTAAAAATGGACCACATTACCTCTATTGTATAAGTACGCTTTCTGGGCGTATTGATATTTTTAATCTTTCGAAAAGGTGTATCATGAAAAACTAAACAGGTGCAATGATTATATCTTGTTTTCAATCTAATCTAATCTCATTTGGTTAAACTTAATCTCTCCTTATGGGATTTGAGCTTCATATATTACTTCTCCATAATGACATAT
The DNA here is from genome assembly GCF_024586455.1 of Bactrocera neohumeralis. Lineage (NCBI taxonomy): Eukaryota > Metazoa > Arthropoda > Insecta > Diptera > Tephritidae > Bactrocera > Bactrocera neohumeralis. The sequence goes on from NC_065919.1 coordinate 53,012,318, forward strand.
GGATGAATAATGATATGTTTTCTTTGTCGTGAATTATTAGAAAATGATATAATAAACATAAATTAAAACATTTACTTTTATATGATGCAATTATCACCAAAACTCACGATGACATAAAATTACTGCAAATCATATACTACATATACATACTTATAAATATGTACTTACGTGCATAACAAGTGCATGTTGATAATAGACAAACGATTACTGTAAAATAAGCAAATGATTACAGAATTAATCTTCAGATTTAAGGAATAAAACATGCGATTATTTCTACGCAACGTAGTTTGGTTATCCCCTTTGACCGTGAAACTATTTGCGCATGTATTTGTATAAAATATCAGTAAGTTTTAGCGCTCGATCATCGATTGACTCAATGGTGATATTTGCAAAATAAAACAAGTCTTAAATAATAACTAATAATTGGATTAATATGAATACATTATTTATAAGTTTTTTTTTTTTCCAAATATGATAAGGGATAGAACACATACATATATTTTAGAATTGCTGGGAACGCCGTAACTAAGTACATATTATAGACCAAAATCGCATGTTCGAAGGTATGAAGATACCTACATACATACATACATATGAGTAAGTACACATAGAAATTATATTGTTTTTGTATTTTACTGATTTTCTCAGTACTTTTCATGCTGTGAGATTGTGTGCAGAAAGCACCTCAAGCAAACGAGAACACGCGTCGACAGATCTATTAAACGATTGCAAGCCCTAACGCTGTCTAAAGGCGCATACCTCGCTTGGACAAGAACAGTTCGACTAGAAGTCGCGAATAGTACGGACGCCTGGTAGTGATATAGCAGTCGTGGTATTAAAGTTGCGGAATCGCACTCAAACAACGCGAGTGTTTTTCTATGTCACAACAATAAAAAGTGTAAAATTTACAATAAACGCACATACTTACATACATATACATATACAAACGTCAATTTGTGGATAAATCGCAGTTATTGTTTAGACAAAATTGCAAAGCTTGAACGTCAAAGGAAGAATATAATAAACTTGTGATAAATTTTCTTCCCTGGAATCTAAAAAGGTTAGTTTTTAGTTATAGAAATATTATTATTAGTTCAAGTAGTCTTAAAATTCTTCAAACTCTGATCACATTTGGTGGACCAACGAGTGACTTTATGCAATATTGTCCCCTTTTGAAACGTATATATTTTTTATTTCTTGTAGTTAGTTTAGGTATTCATTCATTGGTTAATTTTTTGTTTTAGCATTTTACTGTAATACCTTGTCGTTATTATACAACAATAGTTCTTTGTGTGCATAAGTAACACTGCAATTCTCAACAACCAGTTTTGCCAGCAGCATCATGTCAAAATTCAAGTTTCTCCGTTTGTCGGTTGTCATTAGCACGCAGACACAAAATTTCAAGGTGTCTTAAATTATTTAAATAAGCATATAAATGCATACATATTTGTTTGCATACACTTATGTATGTATGTATGTTTTAATGTTTGCTAAGCCTTGCAAACCACTTTTTTAACCTTAAATGCTTTTGCCTTTTGACTATCTTTGAAAACTTTATACATTGTAGACCATGCTGAAACTGCTGTTTTATAGTACAAAATTGTTAAGTGATTATTTTTCACTTATTTGAATTTTTTGAATCTAAGCTTAGGTATATTATAAAATCATAAAATATGTTTATATATGTATATAATATACTCTAAGAGCGAAATTTTGATAACTAAAATTAAATTTGTTTCAAATGAAATTTTAGCTACTAAAACAATATTTCATATCCTAATTTTTGAAGGGGAATAAACAACACCTCAAATTCCAAAAATGCGGATGTGATTTGCACATTTTTTTTTTTTTAATTTCACTAATTTATTTATTTTCGATAATATAATAAACAATATTGTTTTTAAACCTTTGACCTTGGAGCGCCCTTGAATGCATCGCTATCGATGCGAAGTAGTCGACTTCTTGGCAATATATGTATGTATATCAGCTTCAGAATCTTGAAAACAAAAATTTTTTTACTTAATGCTTTTAATCCCAGTTATGCACAGGCACAAGTTTGCTTTCAATAATTTCAAATTTGACAAAATTACAGCAATTTAAAAATATGCATTTTTGACTATGGTTTTCAAGTTAAAGGGCTAAAAAATTTTGGTGAATCAGTTACAATTTACAGATTTTCAATATATTTATATTGACAAACTGTGCCAAAACTTAAAAAAAATAACTACTTTTGGAATAACGCGATTAAAGATAAAAATTAAAATATTAAAGATACATGACAAAAGGTAAATCGTCATCGTGAGCCGGGATTGGGGTTCGACATGACTTCGATATATCATACCTTATCCCCGTATGTTTCCTGTTATGTCTACATTAGAAATATGTAAAAAATAAACATTTTTTTTCAAGTCGCGAATATATACAACCCCATTAAATGAAAGTAATCATAATCAGAAAGATTTGAAATTTTCCGAAAAATTCTTTTCTGAGCTTAGTTTCATTAAGAACAAGTTATGTGCATCCCCTTTCTGTTAAATGGCCAGACAAATAGTTTTTTTTTTACAGAAATCTATGTATTTTTAACACAACTTTAAACACTTAAATGAATTAAGCATTCACAACTTCAAAGTATGGCATGCATTTCCCTTAATCTTAAAGTATTAAATGGGCGCATGCCTGGGTGAAAAAAATTTGCATTGCTTAGCGCACGTGGAAATGGAACACCCATTTAAAATATTCAGTTCATTGATACCTGATCCCTTGATGACGGGGTGCGTCTTTGTCTTACTTTATAATTTATTCGTACTTTCCATATGTAAGCCCTGTTTGCACGTGTACATATATACTATATATATTTAAAAGACTAAGGTATAAAACAAATCTAATTCCAATTTCACTTCAAAGCTGAAACTGATTATTTCAAGTTGGAGGTACTGCGTATGCTTGTAGTTTATGCAAATTATTTGAACAAAAACTGAAAAGCCGGCGATCAAAGGTTAATCACGTTTTTTTTATAACGCATAGTGAATAAAGAAAATAAAATATACATATGTATGTATAGTGTGTAAGTGTCAAATACCACAGTTGTTCATTTACATACCTACTATGTATGAACAGTCCCCGTAAAAAACAAAACCCTTGATAAAAGTTCTATTTCACAAGTTCTCTTTTGGATTCAGGTCTGGAAATTGGGTAGACCAGACTAAAACCTCTATTTTATTATGAAGAAATCAATTTCGTGCAAGAGCCGATGAATGTTTGGACCCCTCGTCCTGTTAAAACTTCCACTTTAGAGGCATCTTCCATTCTGCAAAAGGGAGCATAACTTCATTGAGTATGCAGACCTAAATAAATCTGTCCATCTTTTCTTTTATGCAATACAGAGAACCAAAAATATCATAAAAAGCATCCCCATACCATGATGATCCTCTGCTTAAAAGTTTTGCAGTATATTTGGGGAAAAACTAAACTAAACTTACTTTACTTACTTTCTGTCTATAGTACATTACGCAATTTTTTACATTTATTGGGTCATTCCATTCGACATGTGTTTTAGCGAACTTGAAATTAAATAATTACAAGAGGAACGTTTTCTGCGGCTACAACCACAACAGCTGTTCTTCCATAGAGTTATTTAGATCGATTTCTTATTTTATTGTCCACCTTCACATTGGCAATATCTGGGAAAATCCCAAAAACCGATTTAGCTGCGGAATTTCCAATCATATTTGTTTACTCCACCCTATCCTCAAACAAAATAGTTAACATTAAAGAGGCCATTAAAAAATAACTTTTAATCGAATATTTTTTGATTAAGTGTTCATATTTTGTTTTCCGACACTCTACATAACTTAACATTACTTATTATAATTACTTATATTTCAAATGTTTGATTTCATTACACAAAATAATAGCTTTCTTTTAAACACAAAGTCAATAGAGCTTTGTCCCACCAAGCTTTGGAATATCAAAAATGTATATACAAATGCTGTACTTAGTGGTCTGTATATAGTATGCTTCCGGCAGGCTGTCTTTAATTGCATTTTTTTTTACCACTGGAACAACTGTTGCTGATGGCTCCATTATGTTGTAATGTTTCGATTTCACAATACATGCGATTACGAGTATTTCACTAATCTATTTAATGCATCTCTACATTTTTAGCATTCATACCTAAGTCCATTACCCAAATAAAGGTATTCGATAAAAATTATTTTAAGAATTTTATGATTATACATACACAACTAAGGAGCGAGGGCCGATGGATTGCCGATCTCTCTTCAAAATACAGCGGTCGGCCGAAAGCATGCCCGACGATTGGAATGTAAGTGTGCTCTACCCAATCCCAAATATTCACCATGCGCCAAATCTTTGAAAAGACCCGTGAAAAGTGGACCGACAGACACCACCTCTTCGTCGATTTTAAAGCTGCTTTTGACTGCTGCCTTTATGCCGCTATGTCTGAATTTAATATCCTCGCAAAACTAATACGGCTGTGTAAACTGACGTTGAGCAATACCAAAAGCTCCATCAGGATCTGGAAGGACCTCTCTGAGCCGTTCGTTACCAAATGAGGTTTCAGACGTGCGACGGAGAAAAACCTGTCTTCGCTTGGAAAAGGCAGAACGACTGGCGCGCTGTTGTAAACTCGGCTATAACCGCGTAAGCGGTGACTACTCCAATAAAGAAAAAGAATATATACATATGTTGTAGATATACATACATATACATACATATATGTATACATATATAGTATAATAACCATTTATTTAATATAGGCTCAGAGAGACGCTTGCTGGAATTTAGTAGTAATTTATAAATATCTAGTATCACTTGTTTCTGAATAGCAAATTTCCATATTTAACAACTGAAAGGAAATATGAGGGTAATAGATCGAAATATAAATGGCGACTCATTATTCTTTAATGGTTGAATTTAATTGTTGAAATAGTCATTAGAATATAATAACAACCTGAAAATTTTAAGAAAGAAATCTTGACCTTTACTGTCGAGTCTCATATGTACATATACATATGTATATGTAGATACATTTAATGATATACTACAATTAAACAGCACTAATTGTAACACTGCATCTAATTGTGTATGTACCTTAAAATGTCAAAAAAAACTCCAACATCAACAAGCTCTTTATTTCAATTTAAACCGTGACTAAATCATTTTACTTTCCAATAATTTATTTTTTTTATCCTCGAAACAAATAAACATTTAACTTTGAAAAAATAATATCCTAACATACTACATACATATGTATGAATGCGCAGTTACAGAATTATTCAGCCTCGTGGCATTTGATGCATAACTCTTACTGTGTATAAATTTAAAAAAATATAAATATGTATATAATTATCCTTCCAATAATATGAGCCACAAACGCAACTAATTCGACGGGCTGGTATTTTTTCTCAGCGATTTCCTTCAAGATGGAAGTTGTGGTAGCGGCAGAATTCAGCCGAGTTGGCAGTCCTTGGCCGGATAAAAATCTGGGTCCGTTCCGGTTACGTAGACCGGACTGTCGTGGGAACTATATGTACATACATAAAGTGCATATATGTACTTGTATGTACATATTATATTAAAAATTTCGGTGATTCATTGAAGTGTTGCAATTTTTCAACTAAATGGGTGTTAGTCTAATGTTTTTGTTGTTTTATTGCATGGTACACACGTATGTACATACATTAAGGAATTGAGTGGATAATAGCAAAAGACCTGTTGCTTTCCCAGTTAAAGTTGCTGTAGGGATTGACAAGCGGAGGGAACTCTAAATTAATATTAAATATTATTTTCTAATCTTAAAAAATAAACTTATTAGATTAAGTCCTCCCCATTTCGCACCAAGTTGGCATAACAGTATCAGCTCAATGCAATTGTAAGTATTTATATCGCAATTCTTAATTATTTGATAACAGCGGTGCAAACTAGTTCATTACCAAGGTAATGCAGATAAAAGCTCTCTCTTCTATCAATTGAGATACGATGTTTATGTATAATGGAGAGCAAACTAAACTAAGTAGTTCTTGTGTCAACCAACTGCATTCGGTTTGAGTAATTTCAATGCAAACTAGAGCAATTACTGCATGATAAAGATTATGCAGTTCATTTTGTGGATCTCCGCCAATCGTTTCTCTGCACAACGGTTTTTTTTTTTATACATTTGTATGTACATATACATATGTATGTATGCAGCTACCTTTTTTTTTAACATAAACATCCATACCACGTGTATGTTTTTGCACACACTTTAGCATGCTGTGATATCATAGACTTTTTTCCGTAAAAGTACTCGCCAGCATGGGCTCTCACGTCACAATCGCGTGATTTTTACGCACACAAACTCGATTCACCGGTTGGCTGGCGCTATTTTGAGAGTTGGCTTGGGGTTACTTACATCTACAGAATAAATACTCATTTGATGGAAAGAATTGTGGGTAAACTATCACCTCGCTTACGCTAGAATGGCAATAGACATATTTTATATTCGATATTTAAACATTTATGGTAATTGTCAATTTAGTTGTCGAAGACGTCATAATACTGAAGAAGATTTAAAAAATTCCATTACCTACCTCTGACATACCAAATGGAACGACTTGTGCGAATTCTCTACAAAATGAAATAGAGTATTCACTCTCAAAGAGCAAGTCCGCATTTTATGAGTGTATTCCCCTAATTGTTTGCCGGCTGTTACTGTATACACATATATACATATGTACATATGGTATGTATTTCTAAAAACATGGAAATATAAATGCTCTCAGCTTATATGTACTCGTACATATGTATGTGTGTGCATAAATTTAACGCCTAATACTAATAAATTATAATATTTATACTTGCATGACGGCATAATGCTTGATTTTTCAATAGCTGCATACAGATGTACATACATACATATAGTATACATAATCTTGGTTCACCGTTTACATATTTTTAATTTTAATACAAATACAAATTTATAATATTTATTAACAGCGCATAAAAGTTTTAATGTTCATATATCTACAAACATATTTGCAATAAAAAAATCATTACTATGTCTGCATATACATACATTTGTTTTTTGTACGTGTCAAGGCTCGATACTTATTTTTTAAATTTGAATGTATATAGTCGCATTCTAAACACACTAATTTATTAAACCTTCACATTCATTTTGCATATAAAGGTAAAAGGCCTTGACCTTAAGATGAAGACGTATGACCATGCATAAACACAGCAACATTTTGCTTCCCCTTATTCATTTGGAGAAAATGAAAATGTTTGCATTCGGCTACATAAAAAAATGTTGATGATTCTCTCAGGAGTCTACCACCCACCTGCAGACATTCTTTTAGAGCTTTTATATGTTGTGAAAGAGCACGCAAAATGTGTCCATACTCTCACGAATTACATATTTGAAATACATGTCGGTCTTGCTAAACAGTTGTTGAGTTCATTTTAACCGTATCACACGAGAGACGTAACATATAAAATCGTGAGGGATAAGTAAAAAAGAAATTTATTATTAGGTTGGTAAATTTTACTATTAGTGAGTTTTATCGACAAATTTCTAACATATCTTTAGCCAAATTAAGTTTGTTGATTTCATAAAAATCAAGTTTATTGTACATATGAACTTAATTGGAAATTAAATTTTGTCGGAACTATAAATGTACATACGTATGTATGTATGTATGTACGTTTTTATCCAATTTCGATATGTGCAAAATTTCATAGGTATGGAAGCAGCGAGTGAAACATATCAAACTGTAGTGAAATAAAATACGCATTTATGTTTTAATTCGGCTTCAACTACATAGTGCTTATATTGGTATACAAATAGCTTATTGGAATGTACAATGAGAAGTGCTCATATAAAATTCTTAAAACCCTTAAGCCACAGAGTTCAGCTCCTTGCTTGCTTATTTTACTTGCTACATACCATACTTAAATCTATTAAAATTGTTAATCTCTTCGCTGATTCCTTAAACAAGCCGAATTAAAATGCTAGTGATTTCACTATTTGCAAATTGGTGATTTCCAAAGGTGTATCCTTGTTTGAAATGACGTTTTTGTGCATACATACATACATAAGAATATGTGAAGTGAAATAATTTTTTAAGTAATTAAAAGAATTATAATTATTGAAATTATTGCTTATGGTTCGACGCGCAAACATAAATGCTTCTTTAAATAGTTGAATAAATGATCATATGTATCTATGTATATGTATTTATGTGTGTATATCGCATATATACTATGTACGATGCTAAAATTTTGCGAGTTTGCGATTCTTTGCTCTCTTAAAATAGATTATGTAATAATTTCAATTATTTTGATCTCAATTTCAGTAAAACTAATAATAAACAAACATGCCACCAAATGCCACAGCAAATACACAATCGATAACCAACTCTTTGGTTAACGGAGATGGTGATGATGCGAAATCACTGACTGATAACTCCACAGGTGTACTCTTCGAACAGGATGCAGAAACCTACGATGGTGGCCTTGTGAAGGACATTGAAAAATTTAAAAAAGCCGAAAAACGAAGACTCAAGCTTGTTTGGAGAAATATTATCGTATTCGCCTACGTACATCTAGCTGCTGTATATGGTCTATGGCTAATGATGACATCGGCCAAATGGCAAACTATTACTTGCGGTGAGTAAATATACATATGTAAGATAAGATAAATAAATTAGGATTGCACCGCGACCTAGGGTCTATTGTGCCCTCTCCTAACTCACAACGTCTCAACTAGTCCCAGCAAAATCTTAAATATATGTAACTTACATATTATAAAATATTTTTAGTGAGTACTGTTTACTAATGATATTTTAATAATATATGGTATGACTCTGCAATATAAATAACTAATCTAATTGAGTGTATCATTATTAAAAAGAAGTTAATTTGGTGTATTTTTATATTTTTAGCTACAATATTTTGTGATTAAGGTTTTAGTATTCTTATATAGACCACAACCACTCGAGAAACGAACTCAAATGGAATTTAATCCTATCGAAGTTTGAATAGTAATTTCAATCAAACATTGAAATAATTATACAAAAAATTTTGTGTAGCATTTAATTTTTTTTAACTAGTTTTTTGTTCCAAAAAAAATATATATTAGCGCAGTTGCAAAATTTTTTGTTTTTATTTTTAGTAGTATTAACTAAATTTTTGTGTAATCTCTCATTGGTGAGATTTATAAACGAATTAGCATTTTCAACCGCAAATAAAAATATAAAAAGTAAAAATATAAAATTTCCAAGCGTATTATGGATCATTTCAATGTACCGAAGAAAGTGAATCGACATGTTTTGAAGGCATTGGGAGTTTTGAGTGGTGGCAATCGCGATCAAGTCGTTGTCACGTCACACATAATTGACCAAGTCAAGCATCAAATGCGAAACTTGGTCCCGGTACCCAATCTCGGTAAGGTTGTGGAAAAGTCATTACAAAATCTAAGCGAAATTGGCTTAATTGATCGGCATGGGATGTATAGATATGCGCTTGGGCGATGCGCCGCCGTCGTGCCTGGCCCCAGCGCTCAGCCGAATTCAAGAACTCCTGACCGTCGTGTGTTTCGAGGCAATGTAAGCACACTTGTCAATTTTGAGATTTTATACATTGTACAATGTACGATTATTTCATTGCTTCCACTTAGAATCCACGACATTGTAGTCGAAGCAATTTGGACCCCAATAAGAAACGTACTCGGGGTTGCAGTGACGAGGAATCCATCTCAGGCGATGAATTTGATCGCGCACGGAAACGCATGCGTACCAATAATAAGCAAGTGCATCACTGTGGTCGCTGGGCATATCTTCCTCGCGTACGACAGCATAGTCAACGTAGTAAACTTAACCAGCAAGCTCATTCTAAATTCAATGCATCTCATATTTCTCAAGACTTTTACTCGTTGGATCATCCACTCACGCAATTGCAAGAATTTCGTTCCTTCAGAGAATACCGAAACCCTTTTGAAGTTGTTAGTAATGAGATAATTAATAATACAACATTGGATTTTACCCTAGCCAATGTGACACCCACACCATCTCTGGAAATAACTGAAATTAATGATGATATACAAAAAATTGTAGATGTTCGAAAAATAGTCGAAACGCCACCATTACAACAACAAAACGAGGAAAACAACTCGGATGCGGATTATGTAGTGGAGGAATATGAGGAGAAAGAGGAGGGCGTACAAACTGAGCATTTGTCGTCGACAGTAGTACGAAGCAATCAAAGCGAATTATATGGAGGTCTTGAAGCAGCCATCGGGAACGGTAACGCGACTGCACAAATACAAACTGCACGAAAAAACACAACAAATCAGAATCTAATTTCGAAATCGTTCACCTCAAGACGTTTACTGAACACATCCAGTGCTTACGCTTCAGAACATTCTTCTAAATCCATAATGCCGGATTACACTAAATCTTATATAAAGTAAACATATCTGCAATGTATCATAATATTTGTATATTATATTTAATGTTATTCTTATGTTATTTGAATATTTATGACAAATTTGTGAGTATAAGTATTTATTTTAAGAAAATCCTAATTAAACAAATTGCATAATAAAAACACAATACTACAATGTTATCATTACAAATGATGGGAATATCATTACACTCTTGATGATCTTTATCGTAACCGAATAATGTTGTTTTGGTGTGAATCCTTTGAAATCCAAGATATAACGATATTAATTGATTCCTAAGATATATAGTATAGTATTATCGCTCTCACCAGTCCGAATGATTTGCATTTTTAACATTTAAATTTTTTCGTAGCTATGTAACCTAGCAAAATGACATTTCTAATTACATTATATATTTTTATACAATTTCATTTTGCAGCCATCTTGTTATATGTTATCTCCGGGCTGGGTATTACCGCGGGTGCACATCGCCTTTGGGCTCATCGCTCCTACAAAGCCAAATGGCCACTGCGAGTTATTCTAATGATCTTCAACACAATCGCCTTCCAGGATGCTGCCTACCATTGGGCACGTGACCATCGTGTGCATCACAAATATTCGGAAACGGATGCTGACCCACATAATGCCACTCGTGGTTTCTTTTTCTCACACATCGGCTGGCTATTGTGCAAGAAACACCCTCAAGTCAAAGCCAAAGGTAAAGGAATGGACTTGTCCGATCTACGCGCTGATTCGGTTTTGATGTTCCAAAAAAAGTAAATATCACGATTACGTTTTTTATTTGCATTGGTTTTCACCATTTTAATCGATATAATTTATTTTATCTAGATATTACATGATTTTGATGCCAGTTCTATGTTTTTTGATACCAACACTGATTCCGATGTATGCTTGGAATGAAAAGTTCGTAAATTCATGGTTTGTTGTTGCTATGTTCCGTTGGTGTTTCACCTTAAACGTAACTTGGTTGGTTAATAGCGCAGCCCACAAATTTGGTGGTAAACCCTATGACAGGTACAAACATGCATAATATTCTCTGTCTCAATCTTAACATTTTGTTTTATTAATTTGTGATATTAACTAATATTTATTAAACTCTCTTTATATATAGATTTATCAATCCATCCGAAAATAAATCAGTAGCTCTTTTCGCATTCGGTGAAGGCTGGCACAACTATCATCATGTATTCCCATGGGATTACAAGACCGCTGAACTTGGTGATTATTCGCTGAATTTAACCACGGCTTTCATTGACTTCTTCGCCAAAATCGGTTGGGCATACGATCTAAAGCAGGTGTCTCATGACATTATCGAAAAGCGTGTTAAACGTACGGGCGATGGTACGCATGCCACTTGGGGTTGGGGCGATAAGGATCAATCCAAAGAAGAAATGGCGGATGCGTTAATTACACACAAAAAAGCTGAATAAAATATATACGGTACGTCCAGCAACGAGCGGCAGATCAAAGTGAGCGTGTGTGTATGTGAGAAGATATTGATAAATCTGTTGGAAAATTTTGTGTGGGTGAAATATCAGCGAAACTAATATAGAGTGGCTGGTGGAGTAGTCATCTCTTAGGTAATATTAATACAAAACCTGTATATGAATAATGTAGTGTTGTGTATGGAGTTTTCAAACAATATCGTACAAACAATATGGCATGGCGTCAAAGAGCTTAACAAGATACGTTTTGGTTTTTGCAATCTAAACTAAAAAATTATTACACTGAAGTATACTAACAGATCAATTTCTTTTATACATACAAAGATATGTATGAGCACTTGAAAATTGTATTAATTAATTTTTTTCCATAACGTGTCTTGAAATTTAATAATTATACCGAGGGTCTCATGTTCCCAGAATTGTATGCTAGCACATAAGTATGTAAAATAAGTAGGCAATTGCCTCCAGAAATAGCGTACCTATATGCTTAACGAATATCTGATGCAGTCATACCCACTAGTGATACCATATAATTAGAAAATAGAAGCGAATTAATTTAGAAATAAAATAAAAATCGCCAGTTTATTACTAAGTTCAAATTCTGTATTGCATAAATGAATATGAAATGTTTATAAAACTTTTAAATGCAACAGGTGAATTAAAGATATTTAAAGCGCTAAACACCACACAGCACACGCTATTTAAAAACTACCAAAAATGGGGTTATTAGTATTTATAAATAAAAACAGAAAATATTATATAAAATATGTTATTTCTAAAAAATATAAATATAAACTATTACATATAAATTGTTGAGTAATACTAAAAAAAAATACAAACGACTATTTTTTAGCATTCTTAAAGTGATTCCATTATTTTTATTTACATATATGATGGCCAATGTGAACCAAATATAATTACAAAAAGGAAATATATTCTTATTTTTATTAAATGGTTGGTAAATGGTATTTACTTGAAGAGTTGTTATCATGTGTATAGTGTTTAGATAAATTAGAAAAAAATCAATTGTAAGTATTAAATTATTTTGAATGTTGTCAAATAGATACCTAAATAAATACGCCAGTGAATATAAAAAAAGAAACAATGTTAACTTCGGTTACTACGAAGCTGGAATACCCTTCATAAATAAACAAGTTTTCATATAAAACTTGACTTCGTTTATTTTAGCCAATAACATATACTATTAACATGCCACGTACTAATTAAAAGCTCCCTGGGTTTCATTAAGGCGCCCCATATACCATAACCAGTATGTCAAGTACAAGCCAGTCGGGTGTTCGAAACTTCTATTATTAGATATACTTGTATAGGGGCTAAATCTGGTTTTCGCCCGATTTTATCAATTTTAGTCACAAACATACACTACATACATACATTATTAAAACATAAGTGCTGAACACATAGAGCGCAACAGACTTCAAGCGACATCTGACAAATATTAAAATATACACGTTCTTAAGGACATAGTTATTTAGACAGCTGCACGAAAACCCGACAATTGATAATTAAAAATAAATAAATTTACCTATTTACTTATTTTTTGCATACAAAATTTAACTTTGAACAAAATATTAAAATTTCTTTGAAGTGAAATGTATTAGTATGCCCACAACGAAATTGTGGACAGCTGTGTTGTCTTGTGTACATGCCGGCCATTGTTATATCGCTGCCTTCTTACAAATGTTCATTTAATAGGATTCACGACACTATTTACAGTTCATTGTTGCCATGTCGCGTCGCGCTCTATGTGTTCAGCACTATACGCTCTTATTTTCATTGAGATAACTCACATATTGGCCGATGTACGCGGTATAAAGTCACCCGGATGTTCGAAGTTCCTTATATTAGGTATATGGGGGCTAAGGAAAGCATTTACCCGATCCAACTAATTTTTCACATTCAGACATACTCTTATCAGGAAAGGATTCTCTCCGAATTTCAATTATTTATCGCAAACATTGTCCGATACTTTCGGTAAAAAGTCACTGGCGTCCCCATATTTGATACCTAGGGGCTTGAACAGTTTTGGCTCGACTATAAGGGCACTATTCGTGCAAAGTTTCATTCCGTTTTATTTACAGATTTGAGTTCTGTGTCTTAATTTACCAAACTTTATGGTGCCGAGGAGTTTGGGTGATAAGTTTTATCAAGATATTTAAATATTTACTCAAGTTGGAGCCTGCACGGACGGACGGATAGGCAGACAGTCACGCGAATTTCAACTCGTCTTGTCACCCTATATCTATATCGACTGGTTTTAGGTTATACATACAACTGCTAGGTGAACAAAACTATTATACTCTGTAGCAACAAGTTGCAAGAGTATAAACAAGTTGTGCATACAAGAACTTGATATTGATCGTTCGCGTATATACGGACATGCAGACGAAAATATATATATTGAAATATGTTTTGCGATATCAATGAACACTTTCAATAATAACAAAAGAACGCGTTAGTAGGTACCCTTACAACAACAACTACATAGTAGTTCTTTGAATTGGTTAGCTCATTCCGTTAAAAAAAATCCTATAAAGATGAGATTTCTTTAATATAGTCATAACTCTATGTCGGTGTAAAGAAAGAAAACAATTACGCCTTAAGTAGGTGTGACACTTTTCAGTTTTATTAGTTTGTTTCATAAGTTATACATTACATATTTTATATATTAAAGCAAATTCAAGATATACAAACAATCTTAAAAAAACAACAATCTGCTTTGGTCTGTAATATTAAGGTAACCATTTTATAAGTAGTACGATTTTGTTTCCAACAAATAAAATGCTTCTGATTCCCGAATCGACGCAATATTGTATTATGTAATAATTTAAAAAAGGGAAAGCTGAGTGTAACAACTATACATATATTTTTGATGTTTTGATTTCGGTGTATCGACAACTTTAACTATGATTCGCAAACGTTCTGATTTAGATTTAGCGTTTTTAAAGGTGTTAAGTATATTTAAATTTTAATAGAAGAATACTCATCATAACATATAAATTAATTTTAAATTCTGACAGTTATAAACTTATACTCAGAATAAATCAGTTCCCATCATATGTATGTTGCTATTTTTTTCGCCCTTCTGTCTGCTTAGATTCTTTCGCCTTTTTCTCTGCTTCCAAACGTGCTGCTTCAGCTGTTTGTTTTTCAAGCTCTTTTTGTTCAGCTGCAGCAGCAACGTCTTTATCATCCCAATCGGCCATTGACTTCTCTCGTTTTAACCACGAATGTGTTGTATCGGATTTGAACGCTAAAACAAAAAATAATTTTTAATATGGCAATTTGTTTTCAATTATTAAGTATTTAACATTCATTTTTTAATTGATTATTGTCATCTGCATTTACAATTATTTGCATATATTAACTTACTTTGTATAAACCATTTGATGCCTTGCTGCATTTCTTCAATTATTTCTTTTGATGTATACATGACTTCGTTTTGAACGGCCTGGTTAAAGTTTGCTGCATCATAAACGGCTGAATATAATGAGTTTCTATCGTGATTAAGTGCTCTCTGTGGGAATTTCGCAAGTGTTTGCGCCAATTCCACAGATTTAATTAATGATTGGCCAGGGGGTACGACACGATTAACAACGCCCATAGAAAGCGCTTCTTCAGCACAGACTTGTCTTCCAGTCAATATTAAATCCAATGCTCTCGAAAACCCGATCAATGCCGGTAATCGTGCTGTACCACCATCGATAACGGGAACCCCAAAACGCCGATTGAAGAAACCCAACACAGCTGTTTCCTCCATTACTCGGAGATCACACATTAATGCAAGTTCCAAACCATTAGCAATACAATAACCGCTAATACCACATACAACCGGCTTTTGTATATGTCGCCGAGTTGGTCCCACTGATCCTTCATGCGCCATAAGTATGTCAATACTAACCTGTTCTCCACCATCTTTTCCAAGTTCTAGAATATCATAACCGGCACAAAATGATCCCCCAATACCATATAAAACTGCAACAGGAGATGAATCATCTGCCTCAAATGCATTGAATGCTTCGCAGAGTTGTGTGGCAGTGGCTACATTAATGGCATTTCTCACCTGTGGTCTATTTATGCCTATTAATGTGACATTTTTATCTTTGTCTACTATTATATTCTTCTCAACTGGAACATCTACAATGCAAAAAAATAATAGTATTTATCCTAAACTTATGTCATTCAGAACACGATTCGACTTACCTTTTTCAGCTTTTTGCAGGCGGTTCGTAATACATATACTTCTAGAACCTATATTTTCAAAGTCCGTTGCACACTTGGTGGTGATACTTTTTTTGTTTATACGCTGAGAAATTCGTCGAAGCAAAATCATTATTATCTGGCTATCCTTTTAAGTTTTTTAGCTGGATGTTCAATAAATGACTGTAAGATATAGTCGATAGTTCTAGAGATAGTGATGTTTATTTCGATATCCCTAGGAATCGTTTTTGGTTTATATGTTAATATCAAATTAATAATTTAAGCAGGTATACAAAAGTTCACATGATTTGCTCTCCCTTACCATTTTCTTCATAATTTAAAACATAAAATTTGTTCTTCTAAGCATTTTTTCTTTATTTTCCGATAACTATTTTCGATACTAAAAAGTAAAACGATTTGTCGATATCTATCGATTAGCATGTTTTATTTGTAATATTCACGTTGGAAGCAAATGTTTGTTCGTGGAGGATTTCTTCTTGTTCCCATGCTGGTATAACTTTCGGTTTTACTTGCCAGGAATCTGTTTTTTGCCCTCTACTCTTTGCTGTAAAAGAAAGAATAATCATTATAGGTCATAGAATTTCACTTAAATACTAACCATCTTTAAATCTGTTTATTCCCTCTTTTATTTCAAGCAAAATTTTATTATTAAGCGATTTAGTTTCTTCCGCTATTGCCGCACTCAGTCCATTTCTGCGTTCATAACAGTTTTTGTACAAAGCTTGGCGGTCTTTTTGTAATGCTTCTAAAGGAAACTTCGCAATGGAGAAGGCCAAATTAACCGCCTGTCCAAGAGCTGTACCTGTTGCTACCAAGCGATTTATTAAACCCATTTGTAGTGCTTCTCGTCCACAAACACGTCTGCCTGTTAGTAATAAATCTAATGTACGCGAGTACCCAATCGTTGCTGGTAACCTTGCTATCCCTCCGCAACTTACGTTATATCCAGTGTACCGTCCAAAAAATCCTAGAACTGCGGTGTCTTCCATAACACGAAGATCACAAAACATCGCCAAATCTAAACCATCTCCAACACAATAACCATTGATGCCACAAACAATAGGTTTTTGAGAATGTCTATGTATTGTCTTAGAAGTTGAAAGTGCGCTAAAATTTTCTTTATTATTGCTTTCCAATGTTGTCAGATCCTGTCCAGCACAAAATGAGCCACCTATACCATAAAGTACAGCTACGGGTGAAGTTTTATCTCTTTCGAAATCAGCCAATGCCTCACTTAACTTCTGTGCGGTCTCAACATTTATTGAGTTGCGATGTGCTGGGCGATTTAAACCAATTAAAGTAATATGGTCATCTTTATCAACGAATACTGGCGATTCCGTGAACATTTCCGTTCCTATTGGTTTTGTTGATACGTTTTGTCTTCCTTGTAAACATCTCTCCTGTTATAATAAACATTAAACTCCTTTAACATCGTTTCTCTATATCCTCAAACTTACAATTATTAACCTGTGGAAGCCGGTGAGGCTGTATCGATTCAATAAGTTTGCCATTACCTTATTAAAAACGATTTACTATCAAAACAAAAATTAGGAAATAACAACGGGTTGGCATAGATTGCACAAACAACTACAGAATTATCGGTAAAATACATCAAACTTTCCGATATTGTTATTAATCGATAGTTCTAACAGGAAAATAGATCAATGTTAACGACTGAAATCACGTAATATTCGCTACGTTAGAACTTACGTTTATTACGCTAAACACATATAAACATATGTATATGAACAAGAAATTAAATTAAATTGATTAATATGAGTTTTCGTGTATTGGAATATTTAATTTATACAATTTGTATTACATTACTTCGAATATATTAGATCCATTTTATTGTTTATATAATTAAAATTCAGTACATGCTAGACATGACAAAATTTCTTAGTCCAAACCTTGAAATATATCCAATTCATTTTGACACTTCTACAAAAGTCTCATTTTTGGTGATCAAAGCAACTCTGAGTTCTGAAAGAGAAAAGCGTGAGACAATTCATACAGAAAGAAAAGTAAAATTTTGTATTGGCGCGTGAAAAGTGAACATTGCGTCGATTTTTGGCAAATTTTTAAATAATTTGCAAAATATAAATTGTAAAACAGTCATAAAAGCGAAGTTTGTTTTCGAATTGTTTGTGTACATTAAGAGAGCGGTGCAAAAAGAGCTGGGAACACACAGTCTGTTGCTTTTAAAATTTGGTATATGAAGTGTTTGAGATTTTTCAACCGCGCCGTCACCGTCACTGTTGACCAAATTATTACTTAAAGCCTCGCTAACAAGAAACAAAACGCGAAACTCGCTTCGGTACCAGAATCAAGATTTTTTTATTTAAAGCTATTGGAAGATGCCTATTTGTAAAAGAGATGGATTCGATAATATGCAATCCCGTAATCGGGATGAAAGATTTCAAGACAACGACGAGGTGTTCTTTTGTGAAGTTACAAAAGACATTTTTCGCGATTATGAGTAAGTGACAATTACGTTCATAGTTATTTTGAAGTTGAAAATCAGTATCTGCAATTTAACATATTTTCATATCTGGGAATATAGTTTTGCAGTAAAGATTTTGGCTCTACTCGTGAAGCAGCTAGATTAGAAGTAGAGTGTAAAACATAGACAAATAAAGTGTAGCGTAAAGCGTGAAAGAAGTGTAATCAAAAGTGTCCAGCCAGCTGCTATACCAAGCGGTTGGCGGGAATATATTTGCGAACAACGCACGCATGTAGAGTTGCCAAGTATTACATATTTACAAATGTTTGAATTCTGAAAACCTATATTTTCAAAAATTGCGGAGTTTTATGCTTCATTCATAAATTTTTTTTATTACTTTTAAAAAAGATCGGGTATTAGAAAAATTACATATTTATATTTTATGTCGTTATGTTATATTAGAAGGTAAAAACGAATACACAGCATATTATTGGTTCGAAAAGTGTTTATTTTAGTTAGAATATACTTACATATAGCATAAAGTAAATGATCGTAAGACGAGCTGAGCCGATTTAGCTATGTCTGTCTGTCGGTACATATGCGAAGCTCAATTTTTCAGATATCGATCTTAAATATTGCTCACTCCCTTTTATCTCCAGGAAGCTGTTCATTTGTTTGAATCGCCGATATATAGCTCCCATACAAACTGACCGATCAAAATCAATATTTATGTAGAAGTATGGAATACTTATTTATTTGACAATAAATCTTCACGAAATTTGGCATGGATTATTGTCCATCCATATTATTGATCCTGATATTGCATATACATAACATACAAATTGACTGATTCAAATTCTTAAATATAAACTTTTCATTTTGTGAAGGTTACCTTTTTTCTTTTTTTCATTAAATTTGCAATATTTTCTAATAAAATTTTTTATTTATAGAGATTACTTCCGTCATGTAATGGTAATAAATTCCACTGTTTGGCAGTGCGAGGCCACTGGACGCGACAATCTCACATACGCAGAGGCATTGCGAAGCGAACGAAGAGCGCGCAAAAAAATGGAACTTTTTAAATATTGTCTCCGAGCGCCAGTTATGCTAGTTACAGAACATTCAAAGCAATCATCTCTAAATACGTTAAGTGTAATTATATGCAAGTTTCTGCGGAAGCGTTATTTCATAAATGAAGAAGTAACTGCTTGCCACAAGTCTTCTAGTTATAACGCATACACAGTTGTAAGTGTTATACCGCCTAATAACACACCTCCAGCCAATGGAGTATATGAAGAAACTGAGAAACTCCAATATAAATTGCGACGAAAAGGTCAGAATGATGAAGAAGTAATTTTGCCATTTGAGAAAATTCGACGTCATCGCCAAGAATTTACTACTGAAAATTTACAGATGTTTGTGAAAGATAATGTAACACGTGTAGATGGCATATTACAGCCAAAGCGGGATTCTTACAAAAAATATGTAACAGATCCAAATATAACTTTCGATAAAATATTTATTGGAAAAATGCCACATTTTACGCCAGCAAAAATCAAACGCCCTCAAGATACTACTAACAAGAAACAATCGACTTTGAATAAATATTTCACTAAGGATGGAGAGGCTGATAGCGAAAAAAATGTGAAAAATGGTTCAAAAATGCATACCCTAGAAGCAGTTAAGCAGAAAAATGAGGAAGCAAAACTGGCTGAAAAGCTGAAGCGCATCGCTGAACTCGAACGACAGAAAGTGGAGAAAAGGACTAAATTAATGGAACGTGTTGAAGCAGAATGTACTGCATTGCTTACTAAGACTGATGATTTAGAGCGTACAGATCAGCGATTACTGCCTTTATATAAAATCGTTAAAACTTATATTCCGGATAAGCTTTTAGGGGATGCCTTCATGGTTCGAGAGTTCATGCATTCTTTTCCAACCATACTATCAGGAATAGAAGTATTTCGCGACAATTTGAGCTTTTATGAAATGTCTCGCGCCTTTAAAGTGCGCGAAGTGGCTGGACCATTATCCGATATTCTTCTGATCTTTCTGGGTACAGTTTTTGATATGCAAAAGGAAGACGAAGATGAGTGTACCGTTGAATATTTGCGTATACGTCAAGAGTTGCGAAAACGCGAACCGCTTATAACAATGGCTGAGGCAGCTCGGCCACATTATTATGTTAAACGACATTTTTCGTTTAAACTTAATGAGCTGCCCATTGATTCGTTAACTCTAAGTGAAGTGTTGCGTTTACATTTGCTTTCATCTGGAGCTATTGTAAAAGAACGTGCAGAGAAATGGCGCTTAAAGTATCGAAATGGTTATTCATCCTCGGAGGATCCGGGACTTACGCTTCGTATGCGACATCCACATATTTTGCGTGCTCTTAAGATGTATTCTGTTTTTCAATTACCTTTTCTGGACATCATGCGTATTGTGCGATGTCTTATGGCTCAAATATTGACATATTCAAATCCCATAAATCTAATTGAGGAACGCATGGAACAAATGTCAAATAATAGAGTTGAGCTACGTGTATTAGCTACCATGGAAAATATACGTGCGGCAAATATTCAAACGCAGAAGCGTACTTTAACCAATGAATTTCACCAACAATGCTTAGAAGATAACATAAAAAATAACGAGGAAAAGCGAAAGCAAATTGAGGAAAAATTTAATAAAAAAATTGCAGAGTTAATGGCGCAATCTGATCGCGAACGTCGTAAGTACGAACAGCAAGTGGAAGGTTTCAATTCTTCTTTATTCAATTTTCTTGTTTATCTTGGAATGGATCGCGCATACCGAAAATATTATGTATTCGAGTCTATGCCTGGAATTTTCATTGAGCACACTCCCGACTCCTTAGACACTTGTCTCAGTGACCCACCCAAAAATTCGTTAACGGAAAATTCTTTAATTTTAAATTTTGAAAGCCTTCCGAAAAATCGCAAAGATTTACGTGCTTATTTATTAAAAATGTATATCAATGCAGATAAACAAGCGGCCAAGGCAGAAAAAGAAGCTAAAGTGACTAAAAATACAGGCTCTTCAACGGTTCTACAGCAAAACAAGGAGAACAAAGAAAATCATTTGGTAAACGGTATTACCAATGGTAAAGATATTATTGAAGGAGATGAAATTACTACAAAAAGTAATGAAAACACAAATGAGTCTGTTGCCCAAACGTCTCCATCACAATACCAGCTATACATGTGTACGGGTGATCCGAGAAATTGCATTGTTCATGATGAACGCAATGCCGACAGGCAGAGATGGGCGTATATATACGATAAAGATGATATTGACGCGCTTATAGCGGCACTGAATCCATTAGGAGAACGTGAATCTCAACTTAAGGAGCAATTAACGATTTTACGTCATCTTATAATAAATCACTGCAGAAGATGTCCGGAAGATTTGCTAACACTAGATGATAACAAAAGCTTGAGTAAATTTAAGAATGCAATGATGTCCGAAACTTACCGCAAATATAACAAAGCGAACTTTGGTTATAATGTGGATGCAGATCTTAACGAAGTATTGCTAACGTCGCTCATTGACCGTATAATTCAGTTCGAAAGCGACATTTATACTGGTGATCTAGGTCGATTAAAAGTAAAAGACATGGAAAAATGGCGTGAAGATCTTCAAGCTAACCAATATGATGCACAAGTTAAGCTGCAATGGGGTCCGAATACACAAAAATTTGGCACAAGTGGAGGGGATGAAGACGATATTCCCGAAGATGATAATGATGATGACGACACAGATATAAAAGATGGTGGCCGGTATGCCAATAAACCCTACAGAGATCCTGGCGATGGACTTGGTGATACACTGGAAATTGATTCAGAAGACAGTGCCGACGAACTAATTTCATTACATGATTCTAGCACAATAAGAACCAGCGTACGTAACTGTGCGTCTGCACTGCTGCAGGTGGAACAGGCAATTGAGCGTCGTTTTATTAAAGAACCATTTGGAGCACCATTAAAAGATATCAAAGATAAAGAAATTTTTGAACGCAAAGTCAAAAGGGGGGCCATTAGACTGAAGCAATGGGAAATGTCTTTAATGGAGAGCACGAGTTATTCGCAGGTAACGTTTATAGATTTACAAGTTATATGCATTTTATTACACCCTCAACAGGATTACGAAGATTGTAAAACTCAGTAGGTAGGCGTTGAGTCGATTTACACTAAACTAGTCTCTTAGCTGAATTTAGATTCACGAGATTTCGAATGGATTATTGTCCAAAGCAACGGTACAATAATCTCTGAACATATTGTTCAGATTGGAACACTAGCATGTAGCTGCCATACAAACTGATTGATCAAAATCCAGTGTTTGCATGGGATGTTTTTGTTGTTGTAGCGCCAGAATGCTGCCGAGTTCACAGTCCTTGGCCGAAAAAAAATTCCGGTTCATTCCGGTTACGGAGACCCGACTATCGTGGGAACGGTTCTTTTATGGGATCTTTTGTATTTATGAAGAGTTTTATAGTTTCGGTCCATCCGAACTTAACGTTTGTCTTTTTTTAATTACGGTGGATAGTAAAAATATTTAATTATTTTTAATACAGGTGTTTCTCCATTTGAATGTCCTGCACGATTGTATTTTGTGGGCTCGGTCCACAAACAAATCGCTCTGCCAGGTGTGTCGTCGAGGTAGTGATCCGGACAAGATGTTGCTGTGCGATGAATGTAATGGTGGCACACACATGTTTTGTATGAAACCCAAGATGAAGACAGTGCCAGAGGGTAATTGGTATTGCGCACGCTGTGTCAAACGTTTAGGACTACGCAATGACAAAGAGGAAAAAAATAATAAAACTGCATCTCAAAGACGTAAGCGCACATTCAATGTTGATGAGATTACTGATGAGGGATTGGTCAATGGAGCTAAAGATAGTGAACGTGCCCGTAGTAGTGCGCGCCGCAGTAATAAACGTTTGCAATCTAATGAAATCGAAGAGAAATTGATAGACGATGACGACGATGCTATTAATGACAGTGATGGTGATGGTGTGGGCGATTCAGTTGGTGGTGATGTTGAAACCGAGAATATAGATGACGAAGAAATTGCTAGCGATAAAGATGAAGATGTTGATGAAGAAGAGGCTGATAATAAGAAAAAATCTGAGGATTATACAGATGAGGAAGAGTAAGTGCGCTTATGTATCGTAAGTATTTTTAGTTCGCATGATAGTCATTAGTGGTGGTTTTTTTGTAATTAGCATTTGCAAAATATTTCAATGTTCTAAGAAAATATATACACTAATAATACGTTGATAGACCTAAGAATGCTAATGAAAATCAGAGCTGCAAATAATTTAAAAAAAAAAAGATTTTTTTTTATTAGTTTAAAAAAGTTTTTAATCACAAATACCGGATTAAAAATAAATTAATCCCAAGCAATTTACATTTTTTTCGTTTTTATGTACTCAGTGTTCTACCATTTTGAGCTAGAGTTCCTCACACAGAGCTATCATCTTCAATACTCTAGAGCACTGGAGAGCAAATGATTTATATTGTATTAATTTTTAATTCTGATTTTGGGATTAAAACTTAAATTTTCAATGTTTTCTATAAATTTAAGAAAAATTCAAATTTGAATCTCAAATTCTGGAATTAAAAAATAATTAAAAAAATTTGTAAATAATAAAATCGCAATCGCGTGGATCAAAATATGAACCTACTAAACGTTTATTAAAACTTTAATTTGATTTTCTTTCCTCAGGGATGAAAATGTTTGCGCTGTGTGCTCTTACGATGGCAGCGATTTAATGTGCATACGTTGTAGAGAAACGTTTCATTTGGAGTGCATCAATATGAAGAGAGCACCTCGTTATAATTTCATATGTTCGAAATGTAAAACCGCAAACGGAACTGAAAAACGATCCCCAAAAAGTGGGAAAATTAATGGTAAACATTCACTGAATTCATCAGATGATGATGACGATGATGACTCCGAACCGCTTGTAAAACGTCAACGATCATCACGTTCATCTTTACGAAACTCTGGACACCAACAGCCACCGCAAAATGGTCAGGGCAGTCCACGTGAAGTTGCTAAATCGTCATCACAACGTCGGTCGGTTCGTCGTACGGGTGATCATTTGCCATTAAATAGCGCAGCATTGTATCAGCTACTCGACGATGTCATGAAACACGAAGATGCTTGGCCATTTACACGCCCCGTATCGCACGCCGAAGTGCCGGACTATCACAAGATTATTAAGACGCCAATGGATTTGGCTAAAGTAAAATCAAAACTTAATATGGGCTCATATCAGTTGAATGAGGAAGTAATGAAGGACATACAGCTTATTTTCCAAAATTGCGACGAATACAATGTTAAAGGAAATGAAATTTACAGGTGAGTAAACCGCAATCAACCGCTCAATAATTGACTGACCAATTTTTATTGTGTGCCTTGTTTTTATCGTTTTAGCGCTGGTTCTACGTTGGAGAAATATGTTATTGAACAATGCAAACGACTTAATTTGCCATTTAAGCCGAGCGATATGAATTCTTCGTAATAACCATGAAATATGACATGGGATACTTTTAAGCGGCGTCATCATAACTCTTAGTGCTAAATTAGAGTGACATTATTAATTACATTTATCAAGATATTGTTTTTTTTTTTTATTTTCTTAATTCTATTTCAATCATACTGCAGTTTCAATCATTAGTCTGCATTCTGAACATGTCTATCCATGTAAACGTATATTTTGAAAGTATTTTGTATTTTGTATAATATATTTTGGATGTAGTGCATGCACGCTGTTATCTATTACCGCTATTATATATATACCAAACTATTGTTTTTAATCACATTTAGTACTTTTGTTCCATTTTCCCTTCATTATGACAAGAAATTTTAAGTAAATATATTTAAAGCTTCTAAACTCCGAATATGGAGTGCTCGGATCAAACCGTCTCATGTATTTAAAGTGTTGCGAGCATTTAGAATATTTAAAAAAATTCACATAATGCATATTTAAGGCAAAAGTAGCTATTAATTTTGTAAGTTTATGAAAACTCTTATGCTTAAGCCTAGAGTAAGTACAATTTCAAATATAAAAATAAATTATGCTATTTGATCAAATTACCACAAAAACAACGCTCTATTTATTAATTGGAATGCTGAAGTTTGACATAACTGTTCACAATACTTACATGCGAGAACTGGCGTGGCGCCACACGCATCAACACACCCAAGAGCAACATACTCGTTATTAAAGTTAGGACAGACAAATTGATTGTTTTTTTCAATTAATTTTATTGATAGAAATACGTTTTAACTAATGGTTAATAATTTCGTAAGTATATTTATACGCTTTTAGGTATTCACAGAAAATGTCATTAATTTTGAATTGTTCTTATGAAATATGTTTCGTATGTATGTAAGTTAATTTTAATGAGTTACTGCTTTTTTGTTTATTATTATCTAGCCAAAGAATGAGGCGAATCATCATTTTGTATACAGCTGGTTTAAGTGCTTTTAGTGAAAGACGTCGGATGCTACTAGAAAATAGCTCAAATCTTGATGCATATAAGTATAAGTGGACCAACTATAAACTCTTTCCGTTCTTATTCAAAACAAAAATGTGTTTTTCTTAACCGTTTTGTTTGTTTGTAGGTATGTATTTTCATTTTCAGTCAATTAATCACTTTCGTCAGAGTCTTCGGCAAATTTTTTGCGATAATTGCGCCGTACACGCGCAACTTTCTGCTGAAACAATCCCATTGTTGCATTCGAGTTGTCGTCGCAAAGCGGTAGCATGCGATGACTGATTACAGTTCCACTGTTGTTGGGTGTTGTCCCACCATCGCTGCTAAGCATGCCGCCACCGTTACTGTGATGCCAGCGACTGGTTGTCGATTCACTTGAACTGGGGCAAATGCTGCTCGTTTGGCCGGGTGTAACTGTGGCACCTATACTTATACCACTATCGGGTGTACGAAGTAACAATGTGGCATTTTGTTGGTGATGTGCATTCGCACTATGCTCGCGATTTAGTTCGTAATTGTGGTGACTAGCATTGTTAGTAGTATTATTATTCAAGCTGCCATTGCTGATCCTTCTGTGGTGTACTTTTTGTAAATTAGTTGCAGCCACCTCAGACGTATCATCGCCTACACAAATTCCATTCAGTTCCATTGAGTTGTGATGGAAACTGTTATGACTGTTGACGTTATGAATACTGCTGCTGCTAATCGGATAGTCATGATCGTTATGTAACATACTGCTGTTGCTATTGTTGTTATCGTGATTCCACTTTGTAGCGATTTCGGTGTCAGAAGCAGCCTCGCCGTCATCACCGGTCGGTATTATGGTAATCCGGCGTCGTTTTAGTGGCGTGGTATAAATGTGTGCACTATGTCTGGTATCGTCGTTGCCACTATTCCCAATATTGCTGCCGTTTAGACCATTTTCATTGGTTTCAGGAACTACGTCACTAACAATATATGTAGATGAGGCTGATGACTCGACTGCCTCATCGGCATAACTACTGTTCGATAGTCTGGAATTCGAATGACTGGAGTAGTTGTCCGAAAACGCCATGTGTGCACGACGCCGGCGATTTGGCATGACAATCTGGCTGATGCTACTCCCGCTACTATTATTAATATTGTTGTGATTGATATTGACACTGCCATCGCTAATGTTACTAATATTGAATAGCGAATCTGCGTTTTGTGTTTGAGGTAGTTGAGTTGTTTCTATTGCTCTAGACACGGTATTATTGATAATTGGTGTTGTGGAAGAAGAGTCGCTGGATAATATCTGTGGATTTTCAGTCACTTGCGTGGCGTTCGAGTGGATGGGAGAGTGTTGATTAATGACACGCTCCACGCTAAAACTAATCAGACGTTCTGAATTCATATTCGGTTCATTAAGAATGTTGGTGCGCTCCCTGGCTGCAGCGTCGTTAATGCGACGTACGCCATTTAATTTTTTTGTCGGCTGCACTGTTGGATCGACCTCAACATCGGCGATATTATGACTGCGACGTTGAAGCGCTGACGATGATGACGACGGCTCCTCGTCGTCCTCGTACTCGTCAGAGTCAATTATGTTTTGCTGTTGTTGCCTTAAACGGATTATATCATCTGAAAGAAATAAATTTCATATTCATTTAGTAGATATTAAGCAATAAAAGGGAATTTCGACTTATAATAAACAATTTACATAAGTAGCAAAAGTACCGAACTTGCTGACCATAAAGCCAAAGAAACTGGAAATGAACCTTCAGACAATTGAATTTATGTAAATATCTGTATGTACATATGTATGTATGTAGCAGTAGCAAGTTTTACGCTACTGACGGATTTTCACACTGTCTGTCGATGAAAATGAGTAGACTTTCCTTTTTATTCTGTATTACAACAAATGGCTACAGAATTTCTGGCGAGAGTGAGTAAACAAATTTCCTTAGGGTTATGTACATATTTGAAAGTTAGTGCGATAAGATTTGTAAGAAACAGTAGTGGTCGAATAAATTGAGTGTGCGACAAACATTCTTTGGGACGAAAGTTCGGACACAAAATATACATTTTAGGAGGTTCCCTGTCCATATAACTGTTATGTTTTTTTAGTTAGTTCATAAAATATTTTTTGACAAAAAAGAGAGTGTAAAATCTTAACTGAGTATCGATATACAAATGTAAGCCGCAAGCAACGTTATTAGTGTTATACCTCAGCGGCATAGGTAAATAAGTGAAAAGGCGTGCAAATAATAGATTACCATTTGATTAGGCATTTACATGATATTTACTCACGCCTTATATTGGATATTGTATGAATAGCACGTGCACACCTAAAAAGTAGTTAAATATTAGAAAAATATCAAATCAAGTCCGAGGCAAGGCGTTAAGATTCTTGTGAGATTACAGCACAGGCACACATTTAACCTTCTAGTTTTCAAGATCGCCACATTTGAAAGCTTATACGCGATTCAATTGGTCTAATTCGGGGAAGTCCATAAATATATTATACATTTTTACAATATATGTACATACATACTCGTATGTGGTGAGGAAATTTTCATCGTGTATTATACGAATCAGAGTCGCAGTTTTGTTAAGAAAGCATGTCAAAAGACCACAATCATAGCCTGTGGAACTTCCACCAAGTAAGTCTCAGTTGTATTGACAGCTAGCAGATCACTCCATTTGCCATCCCACTTGGGGGAAGAGGACCTTATATAGATGAGAAGAAGTGAATATCAAGCTTTTAATATTATTCATATTCAATTCTGCAAACCACTGTTTTTTTCTTACGAGCTCTACAATTTTTTTTTTCTAATTTTTCGTAAGCTTGTTTTCTTTGTATTCGGACAAAATACTCGTAACTTCTTAAAAATATTTTAAAATTATTGAAATACCTTATTTATCTGTTTTCCATTTTCTATAAATATTTTTCAGAAATAAAATTTAACTTTTTTTTATATTTTAGCAAAGTGGATGTTCGACCAAAAAACAAGTTTCTAAATTTTAATTATTCTTAAGTTGAAAAGTTGCTCTCAGTATATTTTTTTATTACACAAACAATTAACAACCTTCTTTCTGGCTCATTTTCCTAAAACCGACTACAGCTAGTCAACTTTTGTCCACATAATATTGGTACTTTGCAAAAAAATGTGTTTTCATTTAAACATTAACATAATATTTTTTTTTAAACAAAAATGTGGACTTTTAAGGGTTGAGGGGTTACTTGCGTTTACGGGTTTCAAAACATCGATTTTTTTTATTGTCTTATTAAATTCTACAACACTTCTAGAATATTGTGCTAAATTTTCAAGTATATAGTTTCGGAGGTACAGCCTTGAGAACTTGTGCGCTCGAGGCTAGCTAGCTAGGCTAAGTGCCCCGTCTTTAAACGCGTTTTTCTCGATAACTACTTAACCGATCTTCATGAAATTTTGAGATACAATCCTTAAAAACTTGGACGAACTATTTAAAAAAAATTTCGCAAAATTTTCGTTTCTTTGAAAAAATGTCTGCCAAAAATGCAATTTTCGGTTTTTTTTCCATTGTCCAAGTTCTAAGTTAAGATTTTAACTAAAACGCGTATTTTTTTTTGACTTTACATCTTTTTCCCGAGGGCTCACCAGGAATGGCGTCGCAATTTGTTTTATTAAAAGTGTATGTTTGTAACAATAAAAAGTTCTAATAAAATATTTAATTTTTTATATGAGAAAAAAATTGTTGAAAAAGGCTGTTTTTTACCTGACGGAGCCGATGTAAGGCCTTAAATTGATTCTTGTTTAGTATCATTGGAGTTGTTAAATGAGTAAAATTTGGCAATCCGCTGTGATCCAGCAGGTGTCAAAATTGTAAGTAGTGTTATTGGTTCCAATCAAAATATAAGTATATGTATTAATGTGTACAAAAGTAAATCAATCATTGAATTTGATACTGTCAGCTACTATGAGATGCGTAAATAAGCATTCAAAGTTCTATAGGACTCCTAAATATAAACACATACTTACAAATATGTGTATTAGAAGTTGCAAAATAAAGCGATATGTCTCGTTTACAGGTGGCAAAAAAATTGATTTGTAAATAAACAAATGTGTGCATTTATTATAGGAAAGGTGTAAGCGTAAGGAATATTTGGATATCTCTGTGTGCTGTATGTTGCGATTGGGCAACATTTATTTAACGACACCCTTTTGAGAAAACATTCATTTGTTTGTTTACAAAACTATTGGCGGCCCACACAAAAGGAGACGCCAAACTGCAGTTGGGGAATATGGTAAAATGCAAATACCACTATGTGCACCACTTTACAGGGCACCATAAATATGGGATTATAAAAGGATCGTAAGAGTCAACATCTAGACAGTGTGCTTGCTAGTGTTATTTAGCGCGGTGTTTCGGAATTTTCGTTATACTTGAATATATGTACAGATACTTTGTATGTACCCCGCACAACACATGAAGCTATGATTTACTATGTTTTATTACTACTTCCAATGTACTGTATAGAGGCTAAAATAGAACAACAATGGCAGTATGACATGATTTCAAATACAACAACTACAGCGATGAATTTTGAAGAAATTGGAGAGGAACTTCATAGATACACCTGGCAGATACCCTACCTCAATGTGTTGCTACGTGCGAAGCAATTGGAAAGCGATGACGCCAACCCATATGTGCGTTGGTTCCTTCGTCATAACAATCTGCCACTAATTATTAAAGTCTATGATGAGCTGGATCTTGTCAATAAGACGGAGTTGTCATTGTCAGTTAAAAGTAACCGCGATAGTTTCGTGATTATGACTGATTCGCAGCAACTAGCCAAGGTCGCGCAGCATTTTGTGCAACGAGCGGGAGTATTCTTTTTCATACTCAGTGACACGCAATTGCCGGCAGATAATAGTAATGTGCTTCATGCTTTAAATACGTTATGGACTAAATATAGAGCTTTCAAGAATTTCTTGCTCACAGTTGAAGGTATTTTTTATTTTAATCCTTTTGACTACAATTATACCCGGCAAAGCTATGGGAAAATTGTTCGTTATGAGCACAGTGAATCGCTGGATACTGCACTGTTTCGGGACATGCATGGCTATCCGTTGCGTGTGCAAATTTTCAAATCAGTCTATGCCCGCCCATATTTTAATAAAAGCAATCCATCGATTAAGGATGTATATGGCGTGGATGGACGTGTGGCAGAACTTTTACAACAACGTATGAACTTTACAATGGCCTTGCAAGAGCCAGATCCCAACTATTTTGGGTATGTATATTTTACAATACTAGTTTGTTGAAAACATTAATTTGTTCTTATTTATATTTTATACCTGACAGGGTATATTACGGGTTTGCCATGAAGTTGTAGGGAAACTTTTTGTTTAACAAGACATCTTTACGAAATTTGGCATGGAATATTGTCCAAGACAGCCATATAATTTCTGAACAATTGTTTAGATCGGACCGCTATAGAATATAGCTGCTATACAAACTGACCGATCAAAATCAAGTTCTTGTATGGACAACTTTTTTATTTGTGAAGCGTATTTTAGTTTCGGTGCAACCAAAGTTAGCTTTTATCTTAGACAATTGTCTGCATGTACAACATGGAACCAAAAGATCACGCCGGTAAAAAAAAATTTTTATTCTTCCCTTAGAGTACTAAGCTTCATCTAAATAGAGGCAAAGTTTCAGAACGATCTCAAAGGATTGGTTTTAGAATGAGGCTACATTTATTATATTTGGTGGAAATCTTGGATTTGTATTTAATACTTCCAACGCCGCTCTGACTCATTCAGGTTATGTGACCGAAAAACTAAAGAGATTATGCTATGAACTGGTCGCCCATCCACAGTATCCTCTTTATTTTTTTCTAATCTTATGGATTGCTGGAAAACCAAATTTGAAGGCCTCATAACCACTCTAATCGAGATCAAAAATCTTTCAGCTGATGTAGTATGTACATATACATATATGAATACAAATCGAGATTTTTTGAACACGGTTATCTTAAAAACTATTGTTTGTATTTGGGCGAGTTTTGTCGGTTTGTCGTAAACTAAATTGAAACATTGAATTTATATTCAAATAATATTCTCTAGGACGATCAATAGACTGAACTTCCGGTTGACTTTATTGTTGTTGTTGTTGTTTCTGTTATTGTGACCGCGCTTGATACTATATGGTTTTCTTCATATTACAGTGAACGCTCGAAAGATGGTAAATATAATGGTGCGATTGGCTCAATTATTGAGGATAAGATCGACTTGTGTCTCACGGGTTTCTTTATAAAAGATTATTTGGTGGGAGATTACATGGATTTTACGGTAGCCGTTTACGATGATCAATTATGCATTTACGTGCCAAAAGCTCAGCGCGTTCCGCAATCTATTTTACCACTGTTTTCGGTAAATGTGGACGTTTGGTTAGGTTTCATACTGACCGCTTTCGTATGCTGTGTAATATGGTGCATAATACGACAACTAAATATATACCTCAACATTAGAAAGTGCGCCGACACACCGCTTGAACGTAGTCAGTGGTGGCAATTCGTCAGAATCTACATAGACACTTGGGTGCTTTGGGTGCGTGTGAATCTTGTGCAGTATCCGCCCTTCAACTCGGAACGCATCTTTATAGCATCACTTTGCCTGGTCAGCGTTATATTTGGCGCTATATTCGAGTCCAGTTTGGCTACTGTATTCATACATCCGTTATATTATAACGATATAAACACATTGCAGCAACTTGATGAGAGTAATCTAAAAATCATATACAAATACTCTTCAATGGCGGATGATCTATTTTTTAGCGAAACATCTCCACTTTTTGCAAATCTCAATAAGAAATTAGTGCATGTGCAGAACTTAAACGCCGATGTTATATTGGATATTGCCAAAAATGGTGGAAAAGCCGGAGTCTCACGCGCCAATTCGCTGCTGTTAGAATCTCTGCAATTCATATTGTCAAAGCAAGTCTATATTGTACCTGAATGTCCAAAAGATTATACCATTTCGTATGTCATACCGAAAGATGCCCCCTGGGAGGAAGCTATCAACAATTTGCTCCTACAATTCGCTTCTTTGGGACTAATTAAAAAATGGATCAACGACATGAAAACCGCAGTTGACATCGATATAATGAAAAGCAGCATGGATTTCGAGCAAACCAATACATTTAAAGTGCTTACGGTTAACGATTTACAGTTGGCGTTCTATGTGGTTATATTGGGCAATTCTCTGGCCGGATTGTCATTAATCATTGAGTTCTGTCTCAAAAGATGTAGCAAATGTACGAAGATTAAAATGAAAGACGATGGAATATAATGCGGTATTCGTGGTTGTTGCAGAAAGTGTGAAGTGGAAAGATAACCTAAATACCAAATTACCATGTTCAGATATGTTAAAAAAATAAAGAAATGTATTGTAACAATTATTATCACCGAGATATTTACTTTCTATGTTATGGGTCAAGGAGGATGGAGTCATGTGTAGAAGTTCACGCAAGTGAGGAAAGTTCTCTGATCGCCATTCACTTGGGAGTGGCCAGAAACGATTCTTTTACACATGGCTCAAGCAGCTCACTACTTCCGGTCTTTGACCAAGTATCCTCTGGGTAGCCTGCAGAACATCCGTTCGAAGGCGAGCTAATGTGAGAAGGCGAAACATCCCCTGCATAGGGTTGTGCGCTGGGTTTGGGACCCGCCACGTAAAAAACAATTCCAATGAAAAAGAAAACACAGCCTGGGATGAGAGACCCCCCTTTTCGACACGAAGCGAAAAGAAGAAACGACTGGCGCGCTGTTGTTAACTCGGCTATAATCGCGTAAGCGGTGTCTACGCCAATTAAGAAGAAGAAGTTATGGGTCAAGTTGGGGGAAATAAACATGGTGTTCAAAAGGATTACATTGTTTTGCAAAATATATGGTATGACCATCAGCAGATTGAAATTCCGGTTGACATTATTGTTGTTGTTGTTGTAACGATTATCCTGATCCCGCTTGAGAAAAGCAATAAGTTAACTAACTAACGAAGTTGCGCAAAGGCTAATTTTGTGTTCAGGTGGCTACTCAAGCTCTTGTTCTGCCATGGGTAGTGTTTGGACACCAAGTACACTATTTACTGGGAGAGACTCAATAGAGGTGTTAATACTCCACTGTAAATGACCTTCAGTACCTGCGGAATATTGGTCGCGTCCTAAATTTCGTCGATATATTTTCCAGTTCTTCGACATGTTACGAGTAATATTCTGCTGATGTTTCTAGGAGGCGTCGCCGTTTCAAGCAAGTGACTGCAGGGATGCTTCTGCGAAAACACGCGAGCAGAACCATGCATGGAGAGAGAGCATGTGGGTCAGATGTCTCCTGATATGATATTGTAGTCCAGAGAGCGGTGTTCTGGCAGGTCATCTGCGTCCTGCTACATCCAGATAACATCTTTTCCTGGTTACAATATTCCGTGGTTCCAAAAATATGTTATATTGAGTCAAAACAACCAACTTTTCATATATAGGGGTTTTCAATAAGAGTGCTACAAAAGTTTTGTTAAATAAAACCAAAACGGTTTGGGATATCAATGAAATTCTTTATTCCTGTGGAAGTACATTCGATGCCATTATGTATGAAATTCGATTTCTTTTGGATGGCCACCACTGGCACGCTTGCAGAAGTCCAGACGCTGAACCCAATTTTCAACGGTTTCAAGCATAAATCGGCCGCTACTGCTGCAATTTCAGGTTCAATATTCGTACGAAGTTCATTAAACGTTTCTAACGGCGTCTAATCGCACAATCGAGGCGGCCAATTGACTGAGCCATTTCGTGAGATAACACGTTTACTAAACTTGGTTTCCAATACATCGATTGGGATATTCGCTGTGTGGCTGATGGCGCCGTTCTGTTAGAATCAAGTCCATATCATACAATTCGCGCCAAAAATATTCGGTTATCATTGAGCGGTAGGGATTTCCATTCACAGTAACGTGTCGGTCTTGATCATCACGAAGGAAGTACGGCCCTGTGACGCCGTCGGCCCATAAATCGCGCCAAACCGTAATTTTTTCGGGATGCAATGGTGGCTCATGGAGTTCTAACGAATGTACTTTCACAGGAATAAAGAATCAATTAATTTCCTAAACCGTTTTTGTGTTATTTAATGAAACTTGTGTAGCATTCTTATTAAAAACCGCGCTCTTAAAGATGATGCCATGTAAAAACAGCGGGGAAAAATATGGCGCCGTTCGCTGTACCTATCGGTCTACTTTTATAGTGCCCTATTCAAAAACCCTTTACCTATTATATTACAGTGATTTCAGACTTTTCATTTGAATTTAACTAGTTGATTTGCCCAATAAAGGCATCGTGTCTCTAGTTACTTTTCCTTCAAAACGAATACCCAATATTTTAAATTTCATCCCTTTGGTTGAGTTTATAACTCATATGTATGTACATATGTATATATAAATGGAAGATATCTTTATTAAATTAAGCAAACAAATTTTGATTAGTATTATCAAGAAAATATTAATTACTATTATATGCAGGACTTATGTGATGAATATACTTATAGAGATTTCTGTTAGCAAGACTGATTTTAATATAAATACATATGTATGTACATATATTGGACCAACACCCCAACAACTTAAACTCTCCTTTGTTATTTTCTGCAGCATGTGCAATTTTATCATGAAATTAGCACTTAAATGCAATTGACGTGGTTAATAATGACTATAAAAATAATATAATATCTACTTAGTAATTAAATAATTAATTATTAATAAGACTTAATAATTTTCCGGAGATACCACTGCAGCGTATGGGAGACGTTTGCCTCCAACCTACGGATAAGATGAAGTATTTAGGGCTCATCATAGATAGAAAGCTTTCTTGGAGCATAATAATATATAGGAGAAAGCAAAAATGTAGAAATTGCCTTGTACAGCTGTAGAGGAGCTACAAAAATGTGGGTACCCTCACCGAAAGTTTCCTGTGGTTCTGTGACACCATGTTCTACTTCTACTTGTGTGGCGGAAGCATTAGAAAAGGCTACAAAAGAACTAAAAAAAATCGGAGAGTTTTCTCAACGCTCATCAGAACTAAGGGCTCTAAGCCAGTTTGTACATCGCAAACGTCGACATAGCCAACCCTTTTGGCCGCGAGAGTTGTAATCAACTCAGAGAAGCGAAGCTGAGTGTCTAAATGAACATGTGCCGCTATCCTCGCACGCTTTAATTCTTTATAAATAATTTTATGATCTTTTTCATACTATCATAATTGCAAGGGAGATGGAATCAATCACAGGTAACGGTAAAGCTGAAGAATTGTCAAGGAAAGGCAGCCCAGCCTCGCCGTCGTTGGAGTGGGGACGGGCTGGAGCTGCGCTGTCCTCTTACGGGTTGCGGTCGCAAGATCCTTCTGGCCTAAAGTAAATCGAATGAAAGCCGGCACCCTCAACAAGATTAAGTTTTCCCTAATTGTATGGGTTATATTTGGTTATTGTCATATTGGTGTTATAATCAGTGTAGGCAGTTCATTGTAATACGAACATTTCTCTAAGGTTCTCTTTGCATACTTATTGGGAAATTTGTTATTAATTTTCTTCAATTGGCAAAAATTGTCAAAGTCACAAAAGATACTATCGTTTTGTGGGCGGTAAAAGCAACGCCCACATGCCTTTCTAATGAATGCCTGGCTCATGAGTATTTTTGAATAGTAGGCGCAGCAGTGGAGTGTGGTTATGCAACCGATATCAAACAGCGATAAGGATTGAGCAGCTAAATTTGGAAAACTGCATATTACAATCCATTCAATAAAGTTGACACCTGACACAAATTGTATAGGGGCAAACAAAGATTCTGTCAATTATTTGTCAACAACCTATAATTTATTTGTTTGCAAAACTTCTCTAGTGCCAATGGTGCCATGATAGGCGCGTTTAAGGTGCAACAGCAAAGTGCTGACTGTTAGTATGTATGCACGTGTGCACATACATATGTATATTGAGATACAAAATGCGAATGTGTACATATATCCTGACAAAGACTTTTCAATAAATAGAGCCTTTATGCCAAAAGCAAGCTCATTTCATTTTTCATAAGTACGCGTAATGCAGGAGCTTAGAAATCGCTTTTTAGTCACTGCTTACTTTGCATTCTACACGGCTGAGTTCCTTACAGCCCAGCCGATCGCAACACCCACATTTTTAGACTTGATGTCAGGTCCAATTGAAATGACCTCTGACAGTGATCAACTACAAATTGGTGTTTTTAGAGAACTTTTGCAAGGAATTGATTATCTAAACGTGCATTTGTTTAATGAAAGTTACTTTGAAAATAGTATTGTGCAGCAGTTTTTACAGCAAATAGTATACTGTTCACTTCAGCTGAGTGTGGGTGATATAAAGGAGCAATTTCACTCCAGTCAACGACGACACTGGGCTATGGTGATGAATAGCAAAGACTTAGAAATGAATTTAAATAAATATGTTTCACGCAAGGGCGTATTAATTAATATTTTGCTGGATCAACCGGATAAATAGCAATTATTGAATTTGGCTCGGCGACAATGGATAGAACGTGGAGCATTGAAGATTTTTTATATAATCCCGAATAGCATGAACAATAGCGGCATAGAATGCTTATTTTTGAATCCCTTTCCAAAAATTGGCTCAGAACGTGGTGTGATGACTAGTTTGGGTGAAGAAAGCTACAAGAGTATTTTTCTTAATTTTCATGAGTATCCACTCCGCACCTACATTTTCCACTCCGTTTATTCCGATATAGAAATTTTTATGAACGAAACGTCAAAAAAAGTAATTGGAGCAACGGGGGCTGACGCCAAAGTGGCTTATCTATTGGCAAGTAAAATGAATTTCACGATGGATCTACAATGGCCGGACGCTGGCTTTTTCGGGTATGTCAACAACCCTGTATTTTTATTAAAAATAATGTTTTCTGTTTGCTTGTTAAGTTAAAGATAAAACAAAACAAAAGTTAAACTTCGGGAGCCCTATGTTTGACGCCCAAACCGTTTTTTGCATGCAAGGGTACGACAAGGGAATACGAAGGGACCGTGTCGCTCATGTTCGGGTGGCACGCTTTTTGTTCTTGTTCCTAACAGGTCGCTGCGACGCAATTCGGTATTCCTTTTTATTTTGGAATTTTGCTTGGAATAGTGCTTGGGTTCAAAAGAATATTTACATTATATTCGAAATTTTTTTGTTATTATCTATGTTTTATATGAATTAAGCAAATAAAAGAAATGTTTTAGTAAAAGGTAAATAAGTACAAAAATTAGGTAATCACAAGCGAAGAGCACAAGAATTTGAGAACGTGATATGAAAGAAAATGCAGAAAATTGTCCGACTCAAGTTGTTGGGCTCGTGTCGCTCGTGTGAATACAAAACATCAAAACAGAATTTGCCGATAGGGAGTGACAAAACGAGTCCTCGTCTGAACCCTGTCTTAATATAAAAAAAGTATCTACTATAAAGATCTTCAGTTACTCTTAATTGAATTATGGACTTCATTTTTTTAATTTATTTGCAGCACACGCTCGAAGAATGGCAGTTACAATGGTGCACTTGGACGAATGATACGCTTTGAGATGGATATTATATTAGCTGGATTCTTTATAAAGGACTATCTAACGCGCGATATTGGTTTTACTTCACCTGTATATACTGATGAACTTTGTTGTTATGTGAAAAAAGCTAGTCGTATACCTCAATCTATACTCCCTCTATTTGCCGTGAATATCGACATTTGGATTTCTTTCATATTCGTCGGAATGCTCACTCCATTTATATGGATGTTGCTAAGGCGAGTAAATTTGAGTGTTGCGACAAAAGGATCTGTTTCATTGAAATTGCAAAAATTGCAAACACAGGAAAGTCGTCTGCTAACGCAAAAACATAAACTGCAGTATATACGCATCTTTATAGATACGTGGGTGATGTGGGTGCGTGTTAATATTGTAAGTTATCCACCCTTTATATCAGAACGAATCTTTATAGCTTCACTCTGTCTGGTGAGTGTGATCTTCGGTGCACTTTTTGAATCAAGTTTGGCAACAGTCTACATACGGCCACTGCACTACAAGGACATCAATACGATGAAAGAGCTAGATGAAGCCAATATAAGAATATATATTAAGCATGGAGCTATGAGAGACGATCTATTTTATGGTCATAGCTCTCAAATATATCAGAATTTACATAAGAAATTACTTTTAATTGGCGAATTAGAAGAGCGTCTTATTCACACGATGGCTAGAGGCGGAAAATTTGCATCTGTTACTCGAGCTTCTTCACTCGAACTCGATGACATACACTATTTTTTAACAAAGAAAATACATAAAATACCCGAATATCCCAAAAGCTATAATATAGCTTTTTTGCTTCCTAGTCACTCACCATTGGAAAAGAGCATAAATATATTCTTGCTTAAATTTGTACAAGCCGGACTTATTGACCATTGGATTGCAGATACGAAGTATCAAGCAAGGATTAAAACTCGAAATTTTGTGGGATACCTGGACGAGAGTGGCGACAAATGGAAAGTTCTAACACTAAATGATCTGCAGTTGTCTTTTTACACCATCATATTTGGCAGTATGTTGGCGACAATTGTGTTGTTCTTAGAATTAATCGTACACTGCAAGCAAGTTAGAGTTTTCTGCAAAATTCGCACGACGAGAGTCAAGTAACGGTCATTCGGAAAATTATTTTCATTGTTTAGTCTGTGACTGTCCCTCTCGAATTTCTAATAAGAAATTTTGCATGTGTTGAATGACGTAATAAAGGAAATATTAAACTTTTTGACTGATTAGTGCTTTCTAACGGCAAGTGGAGTAAGGTTTCGAGATTATTTCTGACAACGCGACATACATAATTAACAAGATTATAAATTTTTCACATGTAGGCATTACTATTACGAACTCTTATGCTATTCGTAATTTTAAACTTTTCGTTTGATATGCGATTTTAGTATCAAATAAACCTTTATACTCATGGTAAGGGTTGCGAATTTTCTAGTTAAGCATGTTGGATTAAAAATTAATTTAAAAAATTTTATTTTACTTTTTAATGAAAATTTGAAATTTCATCCAAGTTCTTTGAGATTAAAAATTAAAAATTTTAATTTAAGTACATATTTGGTAAAAATTTAAAATTTAGTTTTTATTTCCAAATATAGAAACATTGATCAAATATACATTGTGAAAAAAAAGTACTCGGAAATTGCAAATAAAACGCAAAATATTTAATTATTCATCAATACTAGTTGACAGAAAAACTAGTTGACAGATCGCGCTTATACAGGGTGGCGCAAAAGTCAGAAGATGATCAAAAGATGCTATAAATTTTGCGATTGACCTCTAATGTCAGTTCTGTTTTGACATTTGTGTAGTAAACACATGCGAAATACACGTAAATAAACAATGGTACGCTACACTGCGTGCCACAACCGATATGATGAAGGATGCACTTCCCGGGCGCCTAATCGCCCGTTTTGGCGATTTGCACAGGCCAGCAAGATCGCCTGATTTGACCGCTCCAGAGTTCTGGCCAAAGTGATGGAAAATGTCATAAAAAATACTCAAATGACAATCAAGAGTGGCGGCGGCCATTTACATGATATCATATTCTCGACTTGATGTAAAAAAATTTAAAAGGACAGTCCTAGCAACTTAGCAAAATATATTTTTTTGAAACCATTTACTCGGAGAATTTAATTACAATTTTCGGGTGCTTTTTGTCACAATTTAAATCATTTGAATGTATACGTTGCCCGCCAAGTGACTTAGAGTATTAGCTGCTCAACTTTAGTTGCTACAGAGTATGATACTTTTAATCCTTAATTATATGCTTTAGATGACATTTTTTTAATACGGTATTTGCAATTAAAAATTTGTTTTAAAATAAAAAGAATATATTATATATAACGGTTGTTGGGGTATATTTATATACAGTACATATAAATGATCCAAAGCAAGTCGTAACTTGAGTAAAAATTAAGATATTTTGATGAAAACTGATGGCCGTGACACCGCCCATATTAAAGGAAACCCCCATATGTATGTATCTCCGGAACCACTTGACAGATTTGAAAGTTTGGTCGGTCATATTATCCCGACATTTCTATATTCCAGAACGAAACAAATAGAGCTTTTAATATATGCCATCTCAAATCTATAAAAATCGGTTCATAACTATTCAAGACCCCAATTACCAAATATGGAGACCCCAATCCTTCGTGCTAAATTTTTACTGGAAATAACTGTCAATCTGTGAGATATATTGTTGGAGTTCGGAGAGAGTGTCCTTCTAACTCATGTGTGTCTGCATGACAAAAATGGTTTGAATCAGGTCAATTCTTCCCTTAGCCTCCATATGCCTAATATAAGTATTTTCGAACTTCCGGTTTACTTTATACTGCATATATTTGGGAAATATGGACGTTATTTCAATAAAATTAGGTGGGTGTTGCATCGTTA
Source organism: Bactrocera neohumeralis (assembly GCF_024586455.1). Classification (NCBI taxonomy): domain Eukaryota; kingdom Metazoa; phylum Arthropoda; class Insecta; order Diptera; family Tephritidae; genus Bactrocera; species Bactrocera neohumeralis. The sequence goes on from NC_065919.1 coordinate 53,053,901, forward strand.
TTAGCATCTTTATGCATTGAATAGATAAAATCGGCCGAAAACTTGCCCAATCTCCCATATAACTAATATCAAGATATTCTGACAACCGGTTGACTTTACTCCATATATGTATATAAGGTGATAGTATGTAAGGTAATTTTATAAAACTCAGGCTAATACTACCCACAACTCCCATATACCACTTATAATGATTTTCATTATTCCATGAAGTTGTATGCTGAATATGTCTATCAGTGAGTATTATTTATATATAAAATTGATTAAAAATATACTATCGAGTATACCTCAGCAATGTCAAAATATACCCGTTTTAGTATATTGGGATTTTAACATTTTGAAGCAATTTTATATATAAATAAAACCGTTCAAGAATGTATAAAATTACAGTGAAACTAAATCGTGGTTAAATAATTATATAAGTTGGTAATTTGTTGAATAAAGTTTCCTGTTGTTTAAAGCTATTATAATTTTATTAAGTACTCACCCTTCAGTGTTGTGGTTATTCCAGTGCTTGTGCTAGGAGCATTGCTAGGAATAGTTGAAATAGAAGCGGACATCTCTCTTCCATCATCTGATGATGTGTCTGTAAAATATAAAAAAAATAATAATATATACCTATGTATATGTATATTATACTATGTATATATTATATAGGAACTCACCATAGACACTACGCTTTTTATATTTTCGGCGTTGGTAACGGTGACTGCTTGTACTCCCTGCTATCGTTGTTGCTTCGGATGTTGTATTGGTTATCGCCTGACCAGACGCCACTGCACTTGAGGTAGATGCAATAGTTCCACTTAACACATCTTGATCGGTAGTAAAGTTATTTCTACGTGATAAATTGTGACTACGTCGGTGAGATGGTTGGTTACGCTTTACTTGTGAACGCGAGCGTATCGATTTGCTACAGCTGGCCTCACATTTTCTTGTACTGTTATCACATACTTTTATAATTTTGTAAGGTCGCCTATTTCCTAAAGACGCCCCCTTTATTGCTAAACGCCTTAGGCGACTGCGTTTGGTGGCAATTAAGTAAGCAATGCGATTAGCAAAAGCATGACGCTGAGGTTTAGCTTTTTTTCTATAGATTGATTTACGACGTTTAAGATCTTTAAATAGAAAAAAAGGAATGAATAAGAAAATCTTATAAAATTAAATAAAAAAATAATTTTTTTTTAAGTATTAAAATAAACCTTTTCGTTTAGTGAGACGTCGTTTGGCATGTCTTGTGGGACGTTCCCGTATTACATTATTTCCATTAGGTACATTGACGGGAACACTGATGACCTCAGTAACAGCATCGCCTCCATCACCACCATCATCATCATCATCGTCATCGTCATCACTTTCATCATCTAGGCTACTATCTGAACTATCATTCGAGCTGGAGCATGAATGAGTGGCGTCTGAATTATGTGAGGAGTCTGTTGAGCTGTCCGCATCCCAGCTTTCGATTTCCTGTTGGATTAGCGAATCAAAGAACGCCATCATTCGAGGATCTTCGTTGGTATTACGGCTACTATAGTCATGTGACATATGTGACCAACTATGTGGCGACGTAGACATTGAAGAGATATTATAAGGTAAATACAATTCCCTCGGGTTTTCGGGACAAGTTGCTTTTTCCAACAACGAACCGGTCCAGTCTTTCTGAGAAAACGGACTCCATAGCTAAAAACAGGGCAAATGTTAAAAAATGGCAGTTATATAATGTCGTAAAATAACTATTTAATATATAAATATGTGTGATATAACTTACTTTTACAATTTTTTCAACGCCAGAAGATGCCAGCAGACATTTTTGTGGGTTGTAGCGAACTTGATTAACAATGGAACGATGCCCATATAACACCATTTGCGTATTTTCTACCCATTGATCAGTCCTCTCCACTATTTAAGTCATTTCAAATTTAAATATTTATCGATTTCATAAAGGGACATAAATATTTAACTTACAGTTCACATCGGACACACGCCATACATAAAGGTTAAAATCATCAGAACCAGATAGGACAAATTCATCGTTTTCTCCCGCAAATGTACAACTTTTCATGGTGCATGAATTATAATAATTTCCATGGTAAAATGTGCAAACCGGTTCCGGCGATTGTGTATTATAAAGGATCGGTGGTAAACGACGACGCAGAGCTAATATAAGGCTTCCATTCGAATTGAAACGCACACTCATACAACTAGGTGGATCATCCACCTGACCGCCATATTGTATAACAGGACTGATACAAAAAAACATTAAAAAATGTATTATATTTTAATTAATAAGGAGTCAGCTTAAGCTTACTGATGCGGTTTGCGTATATCCCAAAAAGCAGCTCCTCGTTTAGAATTAGCAGTGACTAAAAAATTCCCACCAGCAGGATGAAATTCAACTGCATGAAATGATGTGTGCTGTTGAGCTACAACTAAAGGATCGGCCGTGTCAACCCGTTGATCGAACACTAAAATTTGTCCATCCTCACATGCTGTCGCAAAAATACTATCACATTTCGGATCAATGGATAGACCATACACAGGATTATTGTGTTTGAAGACATTGACAAGTTTACCGCTGAAAGATATATTACAAAAGAATATGCTATGTTTTAAGAATTATTGTGATAAAGAGCTCAACTTACGTCTCAAAATCGTGTGCTATTACCAAATCATCATTTCCACCAGACAATACAATACGATTACAACGATCGAAGCCTAAACAGAAGATATTACTGGTATGTTCCGTTTGTAATACACGGGGGCGTCCATGATGGGCAATTGCTTTTTCAATATCCCATATAAGTACACGTTTATCGTCGCCGCCTAAAAATAATATGATACGAGATACGATTAAAAATGTATTATTTGTAAATATTCTTGTTGTTATGTTTATTTCTTTTTATACTCTGAACAGGGTATATTAATTTCTCCACGAAGCTTGTAACACGCAGCGTGACGAGCTACTAAGTTGATTTAGCCATGTCCGTCTTTTTGTCCGTCTGTCTGTTTAACTAGTCACTCAGTTTTTAAGATATCGATCTAAAATTGTGTACGCGTCCGTTTGATTTTAAGAAACTGCTCATTCGTCTTAACCTCCGATATCGGATATATTTAAATATGAAAAAAATATGAAATGAAAATGCTTAACTATACTTTTGTTCTGAAAAAAAAAATTTTCCGAAAATAAATAATTAAACTGACCGTATATGTACATATGTATGTACATATATGTATGTATATACTTTTGTATCTATTCTCATAAAAAAGCCAATTAATACCTTTTTATCTTGCTGCTTTATTTTACATATGTATGTACATATGTATGCACGTATGTATGTATATCTTACCTGATGCGAGATATCTTCCACCATATGAAAATTCTATAGCATTTACACAGCCGTAATGAGCTCGCAAATCAGTCTTATATAAATTATTTGCAACTCGATAGCGCTCCGTATATAAATGCCCAGTAAATGTTCGAGGATTGCGTTGTGGCCACAGATTCAATTCGCGTTGCACCAACTGGTGATAGAGATTTGAGCTAACACCATGCGTTGATTGGGTTGATTGTATCATGTTTGGAGTCAGTTTTGCAGGTTTTATTAAAACATTAAAATTTAAAAAATGTATGTATCAATGTTTGTGCATTATTCTTTTCACTGAAAAAGCTACATATATGCGGGATCTATTTTATGTCCACACAATGATTTTTTCCATGAAACAAAAAACATAATCACATTCTGGAACCGTAAAACTGTGGCAGTATGATGTTAAGCGCATTCTTGAAGGTACGTTACACACATGACGTGCAAAATATATACATACATAAGTATGTTAATATGTCCTAAAAATGAGTCCTCTTATAACCAACTACAATATTTGGTATAGAAAACTTTAGTATTGGTCTTCAAATCTGTAAATAAAAAAATACATATTATTAAAATAAGATATAGTATATTATGTAGTTATGTACGATTGAAATTATCTAATTTTAAATATTTTCTATTTAAATTTATACTACGCATATTCACATGAGTACTCTCTTAATTTTTCCTTTTCACATTATGTTAGTATACATAAATCTAATATACGAATAATATAAAGTAAAACTAAATTTTATTTAACAAAATTAATCTTCATAGACAGATAACAGATTCATGATTTTCTGGGAGTTTTTAAACAAAAAAAAAAGGAATAATAAGAAAAGCATGTCCATTCTGAATTTTCCTATATATTATTACCATTAATGTCCTAATAGAAAAATCTTAATTTAATAAAAAATACTTGAATACACATTTAAAATTGCCCAATTAATAAATAAAAAGAAATAGATGGGTTATAAAACATTGGCAGCAATTTCGGTATTATCGACCTGGTATTATTGATGAAAAATTCAATCTGTATATATGTATGTACATATAAGACAGTACACACATACGGCTATATTCAGATCATCCTTAATAAATTGCTAATCAATTAAACAATAACAATTGAATAAAAAATATAATTTTACTTAAAACATTTAACATATGTACATTGTAACATATGTACAAAAAAACTATAAAATTCAACTAATACACTTTTAAAAATTCGTAAAATACTGTGACGATTGAGAACGTGTTACATATGTATGGTATTTATATTATCCATGCTTTGCAAAAATAGATTTAAACAAATAAAATAGATTCACTAAACGTCAAATATGTTCTTATCATCACACAATATGATTACAAGTAAATATATGTACTATATATGCAACTACATAATTATATTTGATATATGTATGTATGATTGCTCATTATACACATTACATATTGCCAGCAATTGTAGCAGTGTCATATCCACTACTCCTACTGCTGCTCCACTGATATAAATACATATATACATATGTACTTACATACATACATTCGAAGAATTGAATGACTAAATTTTATAGGTAGTGACGATACCTAATAACAAAATTGCATTTTGTAATTGTAACAAAGTGAAGGTTATTCCTTAATTCACAGAATACAATGCGACTGATCCTTGTTTCTTGTTAAATCCTTAATGTCTACCTCGGTGCAACAGCAGAGGAAGTGAATATAGGTACTACGAAATCAACATTCATATAAATGGACTTGTATACGGTCGTATTTAAAGTATCAATCTAAATATGTACATCATAGTCTTGTAGGTTTGAAATATTGCAGCACCTATTCGTATATACATACATATGTACATATGTACATGCGTACACTTACATATGTATACAGATCACAATTAAATGCTTACACATGAATACAAATGTATATACATATATATACATATGTCTATCTACCTAACTCAGCACTCGATTTATTAAAATTTATATTAACAATGCGATTTTTGATTATTTTGTGCACTTACTGTACGGAGTATGCGGCCAACTCTTTGCAGCCAAAAATTAGCCGTCTTTTCACTTCACATTAAATGTTTTATGCTGTTTTTTACAACACATTCATTTTCAATTTATTTTACTTTTCACTTTACTTCACTTTTCACGGGTAGGAAAATTACGATTCCAATTCGTGTAACATATATTTAATAACTGCTCATTTCTGAATATTATGCTGCTGACGTTGGATACTGTAGTAGTTGTTGATAGACTGCGTGATAATTTATTTTTAATATATAGACACAGACTTTAATCTTACTACAAAACTTTCTGCTGATTGACTACTAAAATGAAAAAAAATTATCTGTTATCCACAATTTGACAGGTCAAACTTCCATTTTCCTCCAACTACGAATAATTGTAAAAATAAAAGCCGTTTAAGAAAGAATACAGAATGGAACAAACAACGCACATAATAAACACCGACGACGAAACCAGCTAGTGAGCAATCGCTTCAGCTGTGGAGCTAACTTGATTGTTGGGATTTGTTGATAGCACAGTGGGTCTTGACGCGAAGTCACTGCCCCTATTTTATACTTACTATGTGCCATGCATGTACTTACTATATGTCAAGCATAAATAGTAAATAAATTTATGCAGAGCTGCCTGAAACAATGGCGATATTGTTTATCTAAATAGAATTAAATACAGTTATGCAAACCATAGCATATTAACGAAGTCTTCTTTAAACAAACAAGCCACACTTTTACTTTATTTTTATTTTGTAACAAATAGCCACTCAATTAAAATGTTCAATATTGAATTCATTACGTTGCTCGTTTCAGTTCTCGATTTATGAATATATGATTTCATCAGTATGTTTGCCCAGTTTTTAGTCACTGTAATATGTTTAAGTGCAATGCCAAAACGAGAGAGTAGTTATATTTCAACAGCTGACTCTACAGTCAGAAAGAGAGATGCAGCTGTGTTGCTGAACAGCTGATTTTTGTTTACGTTAGACAACTGCCATATTTTCGTAGTGGGGTAGATTTTTTGAGGTATTTTTGGATTGTGTAATAATTTGTATATGCGAATATTACATATCTGTCTCTTAAAATAAATTTCATATATTTAATATAAAGCTTAAATTTATCGGAACATAATAGATTTCTCTGACTATCTATCTGCATATAAATACACTTACAATAAGTATTGGAATAATATATTTATTATTTTTTATTTACTTTACATTTATGGATGTTCTATTCAAGAGAAACTTTTGTTCAATTTGAGACTAATCCAACATTTTTAAAATTTGAATAATGTTGGTAAAAAATATACCTAATGCATGTATTAATAAATTTAAATATTTAAATATTAAGCAGATTTATATACATGTATGTATGTATATATATTGAAGAATAAAGAGGGGGAAATTTTGAAATATCCTTTACACAAACTGACACTTTTTTAAGTAATTTATCTAAAGATTAAGTTTTTTTCTTGTAGCTCCAATAACATGCTTGGAAAGATATACAAAAGTTAATATAAAACCTCTCCATTACAAGATATTGGTCTTAATACCGTATTTACATTTTTGATCTAAGGTGCATATCAAACAACATCAAATTTAAATTTAAACCAACAAAAATTGTATTGAAACAAGAAAACTTGAAACTTTATTAATCATTCGGTTAAACTACTCAAAATTTTATATTGTCTACTTTAAACCATGGATAACGTTAAAATGCCTTTTCGTAAGATTTAAATTATGTGTATCGTAGTAATACAAGATCTTAAATAGTTTATTAACTTATTAACTTAAAAGTAAAGCATATTTAAAAAATTTCAGTACCCGAAGAAACACTCAAAACACAGCGTGTTGAAGTTTACTTAAATGATCTAAAGGGGCGATTAAAGGAGCTGCGTGTTCAACATGACGAAGTTATTCAGAATTCAGTAGATATAATTAAAGAGATAGACGAAGTATCGTCCAGTTTGTTGTTGCCACAAAACAGTGGTATTGATTCCAGCGATAATGTTACCAAAATCAAAAAGCTTATTAAAGAATTCGAATCCGCAAGAGAGTCAAATTCAACAAAGACACCTGTATCTATTGAAAGCAAGGTAGACATTCGAAAAATTTTGCAAAACTTCGAAAAACTTAATGAGAGCCATGTACTAAAAGAAAGTCTCGTGCTTTTTAAGCGCGCAAAAGAATCTCTCGAGAAAATCGATGTTTTCCTTGGTACTCATTTGGAAAATGTTATTAGTCAATCGGTGAACGCTAGCAATGGGAACATTAATCCACTGACATCCGCAGTAACGACCAAAAATGTAGAATTTGAAAATGATTGTGGACAGTCGCCGACTTTTCCCCAACGTAACTCAGATACCGTGAATAATATTGTTCTTAATGACGATAATAAAGTAAGGGATTGTTCTTTGAAATCAACCAATTCTGGATCAAATACGCCTACATTAGCTGTCGCTAAAAGCCAAATCTCTACCAATAGCAACTCTGACTTCAAACATCGAATTAACATGTTTAGCAATGACAAGTCAGGACAGGTAAATAGCTGTGATAAAAATGTAACACCATCATGCTACGCTTCCTGCTGCAGCAGTGTCACTAGCATGGATGTCTACCAATCCGCAGAAAATTTTTGTATAGCCAACATGTGTGGCAATGAAAGTAGCTGTGTAAACTCACTTGAGATGGGCTATGAAGGTGACAATGATGACAGTGAGTACGACTTGTTTGCACTAAAACGAAAGAAAAACAAAATTTCGTCTGCAAATCAGCAGTGAGGCGTTTTAGTTTAAATTGTTCAGCAATGTAAATTAACGTTATAAATCATGGCTCTTCAAAAACGAAAAGTGATATAAAAAATGTAAAATATCTTAAATTTTAAAATAAATTTGAAGAATGGAATAAAAAAAGTATGACATAACAATGGATATTAATAATTAAAAAAAAATTGAGGTATTTCAAAAAGGTATGGTTAATAATAATAAATTTTTTAAACAATCTATTGATTGACCAAATTAATAACTTCGTGAAAAAAGCGCTGTAAACCTTAAATTTAAAAACAAATTTTGATAACCATCTATACTTCTAGAGTTCAAAGTATTAAAATGTAAATATATTATCGTATGTTGCTATAGTCCTATTATTTTATCGGTTTGGCCATAAAAGGATAAAACGAAGGGAAATATGTACACACTATTATTTTGTTCAAAAATGCCATTGTGGGTTTATATAATTTTTATTGTGTAAATGCACTTTCTCATATTTTTTAGCAAACTTCTTAATGTATTTACTGTTTGCTGATAAAAACATTTAAACTAATGTCAACAAACAATTAAATTATATCTAAAAAAGTTGTACTTCTTTGCCCATTAGGATGTAAGTACATTTCCTGCCATGTGTATATAGTTTGTTTTTTTGTCTTTTATCAGCATTCACTAGCCGTTGGTTCTTTAAAACTATTAGTAAAATTGATTAAAATAAATATTAGCACCGAACCTAATAGAGCACCAATTTGAGTTAGACCACCAGTCCATACCAGTGATCGACCACCCTGAGCACGCATTATCGACGAAATAGACAACTTTGTATAGCTTACTAAACCGATCAGCAGAGTCCATGTAATAATCTATAAGAAGAAAAAATAGAAACGAAAAACTATATACAAATGCTTATGTAACATACCACTAAAGTCGATCCAATGGCTGTGTCATGTAACGGTGGTAATGGACTCATACAAGCTGTAATGAAAACGTAGGCAGTTAAAAGGGCGCATAAGCTGCACAGCACATATATAGGCCGCAACGATGTATGTGGCAAAAAAATTGCCAAGAAACACGCTACAGGGTTAGCAATTACACTTAATGTTACCGACAGGTGGTACGCTGAACTTCCATATGGCATACTTGAGTAGGATTGTATAGAATTAAACATGCCATTGGCCATGAATGATAAACAACCAATGAGCAGCAGTAGCACAACATATTCTGTTGAAGAAATATGTGTTGATTGCTCCTGGTTCTCTAATGCATCATTAGCTACAGCATCGTTAGTATTTGTTGCGTTTTTCTCTTCATATTTATAACTGTTACCAAAATCGATTTGACCTGCAGCATATTCACGTTTGGCCAATTTAAGGCGATCGAGCAATATGAACGCAATTACACTGCATAAAAATGTAACGAATATAAAAAGAAAATAATCCGTTGGACTAAAACGTGCAGGTGCATTCACTTTCTCAAATATCTCTTCACCAGATGTGGTAGTGTTTACCAAGATGCATTCAGCGTCGCCACCTATTCCTTGTATAAGTGATACAATACTTGGCAACAATCCACTTAATCCCTCTCCAACGAAATATCTAATAATGAAAAATATATAAGTATTTAAATATACAATAAGTAGAGAAACATATGTGTATGTCATACTTGTGTATAGGGTTGTTAAATGGAACTTACGTTACTAAGTACATTTCCTTAAACCGACCCATATAGGGCATGAAAAGTACCGAACTCGTGCATGCAGTAAGCGCGGATACAAAAGTAAGTATATACAAAGCTAAGCTCCGCTCCTCGCCAAATATCATCACGGTTTTGTCGTAAAAGAAGCTGGTGAATAAAGCTGACAATGTGCCAAGCACCAATAATATATAAATAAAAAGCGCATCGCTTATCCTTTTCTTTGAGAAATGTTGTATTAAAGTGTATGTGATTGGGCCTATATTGCCAATTTGCACAGCAACACTAAGATACGATGCTAAACTCCAACTTTCCGGCGCTTCCTTAACCAGTAAGGGCACTTGAATGAAGGTACCTTAAGATAACGAAAGCATTAATTGATGATTACTTATACTCTATAATCTGAAAATAGTTACCGTTTACACCTAACCATGTGCCGATACCAAAAAATATGGCTAATAAATCTACTATAAAGTTTCGATTCTTTGCAATATTCGTCATCCTCCCCAGAACTCTTTTTCGCTTAGGTATTTGATTGTTTCTGCAATAAAATTAAAATACAAATTTTTAGAGCCAATTTAATAACTAATTAAACAAAACAAGCACTAACAGCTAGCCCTGGGCATAGAAAATATTTGTAAAGTGTTGAAATGCATTTTTATACATACTCCCACATGCAATAGCGTAGGTTTCTAATATTATATATAGTATATAATTTATACTTTATTTTGTGGAAATCATCAGCCAAATAACTTGTTCCAAATGTCAATAAAAAGCTTTGTAGCTGAAATAAAAACATAGACACTTTCTAATAAATGATTGGGTATTTCGGGCACATTATTAGGAATATACTATATATGTTACAATTTAATACATATGTACACGCAATTATCACCATTAATAAGCGATTGCTAATGAAGTGCTTTCTTCGGAATTGTTATTTTTTCTCTTTAAACTGACTAAAAGCACGAGATCTTTTTGATTTCCATAACAGATCATCATAAAAATATCGCATAAAAAGAGGAATGGTTTAAATAAATAAGTTTTGAAATATCACATAATAAAAAGAACAATCATAATTATGTGTTTGCAAACAATCACATATCACTCTATCAAAGAACCATAAATTGTTAAGGCTGGCACGTCTGAATGGGTAGTAAACATACATGATTAGGCAGTTGATAAAGACCGACTTTATATTTATACCCTGAACAAGGTACATTAATTTTACCACGAAGTTTGTAACTCCCAGCAGATAACGTCAGAGACCCTGTAACATCTATGTATTTATATATGTACATAAATATAAATATCATGTCCGTCTAGAACCTTTGTTTTTGAGATATTGATACTTTGCCCACATTTTCATTTGTCGCAACCGCCGTTATGGGTCACTATAGCATATGCGTAGCTGTCATAGAAACTTGTCGATCAAAATCAAGTATTTGTATGAAAAACTTCTGTATTTGACAATGTATCTTCATGAAATTTGTTAAAGAACATTGTGCTAGGCAACGGTACAACCTTCAAAGAAATTGTTCAGATCGGACAACTATAGCCTATAGCTGCCATACAAACTTGCCGATCCACATCAAGTTCTGGTATGGTAAACTTTTTTATTTCGCAAAATATATTCATAAAATATAATATATGTATGTATGTAAGTCAAGGCAACGATACAATTGGAAACTTTTTTATTTGACAGAATATGTACATACATATGTATATTCATGAAATTGGCAAAACTTATTGGCCAACGCAAAGACACAATCTCCGAAGAAATTGTTCATATCCGACAACTATAACATATATGTATGTACATAAATGCCACACAAACTAAAAGATCCATTTCAAGAAATAGATCTTTTATACCCTTTTATGCTATAAGAAATGTACATGGGAAATAGCTTCGGCGCGGTCGACGTTGTTTTTTATGTTTTTAATTAAAAACAAGAAAAAACGTTAACTTCGGCTGCACCGAAGCTAATATACCCTTCACAGGTGCATTTCTTTTAGTAACTTTGTGTCCAGTTTGTATGTAAGCTATATGCTATAGTAATTCGATCTGAAAAATTTTATTGATACCTTAAGCAGTAAACCATGTCAAATTTCGTGAAGATACTAAGTCAAATGCGAAAGTTTTCCAAACAAGAACTTGATTCCGATCGTTCGGTATGTAAGGCAGCTTTATGCTATACTGAGCCGATCTGAACAATTTCTTCCGATATTACATTATTTCTATGAACAATAGCTCATACCAAATTTGTGAAGATACATTGTCAAACGAGGAAGTTTCCATGCAAGCATTTGATTCCGATCATTCAGTTTTTATGGCAGCTATATGCTATACTTAACCGATCTGAACAACTTCTTCGGAGATTACATTGTTGCCTTAGAAAATAATGTATACCAAATTTCGTGAAGATACATTGTCAAATGCAAACATTTTCCATACCAGCACTAGATTCCGATCGTTCGGTTTGTATAGCAACTATATGCCATAGTAAGCCGATTTGAGCAATTTTTTCGTATATTACATTATTAGCTTAGAAAATAACCTGTGCCAACTTTTGTGAAGATACATTGTCAAATGTGAAAGTTTTCCATACAAAAACTTGATTCCGATCGTTCTGTTTGTATGGCAGCTATACGTTATAGTGGTCCGATATCGGCAGTTCCGACAAATGAGCAGCTTCTTGAAGGGAAAATGACGTTTGCAAAATTTCAAAACGATAGCTTAAAAACTGAGGGACTAGTTTGTATATATACAAACAGACGGACAGACAGACAGACGGACATGGCTAAATCGACTCAGCTTAACATACTGATCATTTATGTATATATTTTATAGGGTATCCGAATCTTTCTTCTGGGTGTTACAAACTTCGTGACAAACTTAATATATCCTGTTCAGGGTATAAATATAAATCAAGCACACGTTTTGATATTAGTCATCTTTTTTCAAATTTGTTTTTTTATTTCTTATTATTTTTTAAATAAAAAAAACTGAATGAATTAAAAATAGTACACCCGATTTAATTCTTTTCTATTGTATTTTGTAATGAAAGACGTTTTATAGCTAAAAAAATCTAAAATCTTTGTTTCTTATGGAATGTCTAGCTTTAAGCAAACGTTTTTAAAAATGTATGGTAAAATCAAAAAATTTCTGGATATAGACGGCGAATGCATTAAATTAAATATTTAAAGTCTGTTTATCAGTTTATTTAATCAAAAATTGCTTAAATATTGAAAATTAAATATAATTTATAATACAAATATTTAGTATAAAACTAATGCCTTAATTATTTCCTTCGAACATAAAAATTAGATAAATGATAAAATACTTCTTTCTATTGTTATGCCCCTAGAAATATATGCCAAACTGATTTTATGGCAAAAATATGTGAAAAGTGATGTAGACAGGTTTACGTGGCCACGAGTGTAAATACATATAATTATATATGTATTCATGTATATATTACATGAGTAGTCGGCAGAATGTGATACGTAGCAAGCTCATATTTCCACATCAACTCTTTTGAACTCTGTAATTGTATACTTGTCTATTTAAACAAAATATACATATGTATATATATGTAAATAATAATAAAACTCAGTATTCCACACAAAATTACTACTTGAATATATAACGCCAAAAACCAAAATATTAACTCTTAATTTGCCATTACTTTTTATTCATAAATTAGTAAGTTATTAAGCTACCAATCTTTTTGAGGCAATAAAACAAGTTCAAATAGATTTTGTTTTAAACATAAACAAGTTTGAAATGTTGAAAGCAACAAACTGTGCCAAATACACCTACAGTATTGTTTGTTGTTATAAAATTGATATTTTTTTTTCCAAACCTTATTATTAGCTTAGTATAATAAATTAGTTAGCTATAATAAATCCATTAAATATCAGAAATGCGCTTACCTGTTTAGTAAATAGTTGCTGTCTAAGTCGTGACCACCCGTTAATCGAGAAACCGTCAACCGCTCCGATTGCGATGTTAGGCATACTGAAATAGCCGCCTCTTCCCCAAAACTCACTAGCGAGCTTTCAATTTCATCCTCATTTTTATCATTTTCATATCGCTTTTGTATATGTATTACAGACGCTAATGGCTGTTTTTGTTGTTCAGGTTGTTGGTAATCATTGGGCATATCACCCCAATGTTGTTTATAAGGCAATTTGCCGGTAACGTCATGGTCGCACATATTAAAGCAATTACAGCCGCAACTGCAAGAGTTCTTTACCTGATTATAAACAATAATAAAAACAAATCTTATCTGCATTAGTGCATACATACGTCAAAATATTCTCTTAACTGAAAATTGGCTGAAGCTGCAAACGGTTCTCTTTGTGATTAAATGTTTATGTTTGAAATATAAGATTAGATATTACTTTTTTATGAACTTCTCATATAGGAAGCGAACAATCTGGGTTATTTAAAGTCAGTTCGTTGATCTGTACTGATGTAAGCGGTCACACAGTAGATGCTCCTCAATAGCACGGCACGGCACCAATGATGTAACCCTTGAATGTAAGCCAAATAGAGGTAAGTACATTTATACGCTTATGCACGATTTCTGATAACGCTGCAAAAACAATTGGTATAATCTTATTATATTATATATCACAATAAATTTAAAAAATCGCTTTCTTTCTGACAGCACTTGTTTTAGTCGTGTTGGCTATACAATAAAATCAATAAATTTAACATCTTTTCGATTTAAAACCTTAATGAATGTAAGTGTATGTATGCATGTGTACGTAAATGATTCCCATCTGATTGGATGGCGCATTTAATTTGTTTAGATTTGAGAAATGTCGTTCTCACAATGAGTTGTTAAATTGAATTATTACACACCATGAAGAAAATGATAAACAAAAGTCAGCTGCTACAAAAATTGAACTTCTTCACTATCTTTCCAATTCACAATGATACGCGGAATGTAGTGGCACGACGTTAGATGTCGCAGTCTATTTCCTTTCAACCAGGAAACGCTGTCGTGTTAGTTTTAGCTGGGCGCCGCTCTGACCTTTTGTATCTTACAAAATTCCACCAAAACAACAATAACAAAACCAACTAAAAAATTAACAAAACATTATAATTTTTATAGGCTAATTCCTTTAATATTTAAAAACTCAACAATAACAAAGGATTTAAAATGACCATAGCTTATATGAACCTTTGCACCTATATTTTGTGACACTTCTTAATGAACGGATATGCACTTTGAAATTAGTTAGAACGATGTTATTATTGAGTGCAGACCTCACTATACCAATTTTTGCTATCTTTACAACGTGGATTAACACACATTGGACAACGCATCAAGAACTTTGGATTTACAGCTTGGCCATTCTTGAGATGATCCGCCACAATGGAACTTAATGCCTCAATGAATAACGGGTGATCATTGGGTGCGGCTGCACGTCTTATTTCCTCCACACCTACCTATAAAGAAATACATTCCAATATTGATCAATTTTAGCATTTTTTACAACTTTTTACCTCATTAGCTAATTCATCGCAATACTCTATATCGAGTTCATGCAATGTTTCTATGTGCTCATTTACAAAAGCAATTGGTACCAGGATGAAGTTTTTACGTCCCTGTTTAACATATGCCTAAAATAAAAAGTAAATAAAGTTAATATTTTTTCCGTTAATTATGTTCGAGCAATAATTTGAAACGATTCTTACCTTTATAGTGTCATCGGTGGCGGGAGCAAGCCACGGCAAGGGTCCTACTTTCGATTGCCATGCCAAAGTATAGGGGTTGGTATTTCCCAATTCTTTCATTACTAAGTGCACGCTGGCGCCTACTTCAGAAGGGTACGGATCACCTCTGTTAACCGCCTTTAAAGGTAGGGAATGGGCTGTAAATAGTATAACGACGTCCTTACGTTTTGCCTCACCAAATTTATTTAACTCTTCTCGTATACGTTCAGCAAAAGTTTTAATTAGCAAGGGATGAGTCGACCAGCGATCGATTATACTGAATTTTATGTTCTTTGGAAGGGAACTAAAAATTAAATACATTATGTTTCAAATTAAAGAAGAAATTACAGAGTACAAACTGTTGTCGATAATGCGAAAAGATCGAATTAAAGCTTGAACCAGAAGTTGCGCAGCTATATTGGGGATACTGGGAAAACAACACCACTCTTTCGGGGCTATCACTGCAAAGAAACGTAATTAGAAACTTTAAAATAAAATTTATTATGTTTATACTTTTCAATTTGCTGTAAAGTGTCCTCAGTGAGTGGATTAACATATCGAAAGCCGACGTAATGTTTATGCGGAGCACTTTCAGGGCATTTTCGATCAAGTTCGTTGCACATTAATTGCCCTTGCAGATCTGTCCATTTGAGAATGGGTGATCCACCGCCAATTTCTTTATACTTTTTTTGTACTTCTGGCGTTCGTCTTTGCGCAATCCAAGGACCTAGGCGACTTTGGACAGGCAGTTGAATCATATCCCGATCTGTCATAATTCTCAGGAGGTAATCATGTACTTGATCTGTATGTTGGGGACCACCCATATTTAGCATAAGTATAGCAGTTTTTGGTTTAACAATCGTGGAGTTAAACCGCAACGATACAGAAGTACCAAGCGTTTTTACAGCACCTAGGAATGTATTGCAAATTAGGAATATTCATTGTAAATTATTTATTTTTCATTGTAAACAGACAGGTGTACAACTTCTATAAAAGTTATATTCTTGTGCAACAATTTTCGCCAGTTTATACATACAAGTTACTTACATGACAACAAACTACTTCGGTGTAACATGTTTTTACAATTTTTTAATCTTTAATTTGTTAATACTTGTGTTCACAGTATGCAGTAAGTACTTAAAGATTTGCCGGCCAAATATATTTCTATCTATTATTTTACAATGAAAAGCAAATATTTCTATTTTCCAATTCTGCTTCTTCTTCCCATAAATGACAATCCAAAGGGAATTTCGATGTAGCCAGATGTTTAAAAATGATAATTATAAAAACTAGTACTGGGTAGGAAGAAATAAAGAAAGTTACAGCCGGCAAATCTTAACTCTTATTTTGTTGTAATTATAGGTGGCTACCTTAACTTTTAGTTTTAGTGGCCAACGCGCAAAGGACCATAAGACTAAGCCTCTGCACCATATAGCAGGACGGGAATTATAAGTGACTTATAGAGATATATCATCGGCATACCCCAGCAGCTGTACACTCTTATAAATAATTGTACCTGCTCGATTAAGGTAAGTCGCACGATAGGGAGTCGCCTTGTCTGAAACCTCGTTTGGTATCGAACGGCTCGGAGAGGTCCTTCCCGATCCTGACGGAGCTTTTAGTGTTGCTCAACGTTTACACAGCCGTATTAGTTTTGCGGGGATACCAAATTCAGACACCGCGGCATAAAGGCAAAGCTCCTTTTCGTGCTTTCGAAAGCAGCTTTGAAATCGACGAAGAGGTGGCGTGTGTCGATTCTCCTTTAGGGAACAAAATAATGTACTACGACTTACAGAACATATAATTATATACAAAAAAAGGTCGCGTCAGCATATAATTAGTGTTCTTTTATTTTGAGATCAAAATTAAAATTACGCCTCAGGAATATATCTTTATTTCTACCTTGGTATTAATTCTTATCAAAATAAATTACTTGGTATTAAAATTTTATTTAATACCTCTATATAACATCTTGGATTATTCGATTCGGACGTTTTATTCAAAAGATATAACGAATTTAAAAATATAAGTATTAAAAAAAAGTCGTGTATCAAGAAATAAAGTGCAGAGCGGTTCACTGGCGCAGTTAGCTCCCCACAAAGCGGTTCCTACTAGTTAGACATAACACTGTCCAACGTGGAGTCCTCGTCGACCACGTCGTCATAGCAATCTGCCAATAGGACGATCCATTATGTACTTAGCCTCAAAGCCCTAAGGCGCAACCATCGCAAAAGAGGTTTACTATCATGTAGTTTAATCTCATATACCGACAAAATTTCAATATCGGATAGTAATTCGATTTTTATTTTTGGGACAAGAATGGTTTTTAGAAGAGAAATCTATCAAAGAACTCAAATAACGCTTAAATGCTTCATAAGGTGACCTTTCTCTATCAATGGCGATCGTCGAAAATTCGTTGGATAAATTTCCTTTCGGTTTTTCGGAACTGGGGATTTTTTAAGATGAGAATTATATGAGAGATAAATGTAATTTTTCCACAATTCTGTTTCATTTTTAGACTAAAAGCTTATTGGGTCATTCTCGTACACCAACTTTGTCGGATTTTAAATGGTCAGAATGGTCTGCTCTTATTTGGTGGATAAATAGCGGTCAGACCCCTTGTAGTGATAAATGATAACATACACATAAGTATATGGTGCCAAAGTATAAAATCGATAGAAAAGGTATGAAATTATATTCCCAATTTTAAACGATGGAGGTTACTTCGTAATACCAGCTGCTCCCTGCTCTTTCAGTCAGTTCTTCAAGTGTCCTCTAAAAGAAACCAAATTCTCCGGCCTGTTTCCAATCAACACAACTTTTTTTAATAAAAGATCATATCAGTTGAATTGATTTGATGGCAATTGAATCGAATTCTTATTGCATATGTAATAATATTGATGTGATCGTTTAAGTGTTGGTGGCGAATAAGCTTTTCTCTGAATAATACTTTATTCAGTTAGTATTGAACATTGATGTCTGATCCATTAAGACTAGTTAGAACACGAATATCTCAACTTTGTGTAGTTTTAGCTGAATATGCGCATAAGCAATTGACTACTTGAATATCAATAAAATATTATGAATTCATTTATTTAAATTTCAATGTCGATTTATGTAGATGATCATATAGCATCCCTCTAAAATAATTTACTATGGCTAATAAATGCGCAACTTAATTGATGTTTATTCAAAACATTTTAACAAATAGAATGGTGGTTGTTAATGGTGTTTTTATGTGTAACATTATACAATATGTTAAGTAATTCACACCTAAGCTTATTAAAACTGCTTTAGTGTAGGCCGATACAGTTTTCGAAAGTGTGAAAATCGCAATATTCGGTATATGGGGCTGCAATTTTTGAAATGGATTTTCAAATTTTTGAACGTATCATAAAGGATAATATATTCACTTGGATTAATTTTAAATTGCAATGGGATTTCAAATTATATTATAATATTTATCAAATAATGCCTGAAATAACTCCAGTGGTCTAATTTACCAACTGGAGTTATCCAATCTTATCAAAATCACACTCACTTTTCACGGTCTTATATACCATTCATTAAAATGAATTTTACGGCTTAAATTTATAGCTCTTTCTGCTCATATGTATGTATTTATGTATGTTTAATATATGTACATCCATTAACCAACATCTATCTTGAATATAACTAGAAATTCATGGGAAATTCTTGCCCTATAATATTACTAAAATTTATTCGCATAGCCCTAATGATCAATTACATATGTATGTACATCTACTACGATTGCAACGCCTACATTCTTGAAGTTGAACTAATTTAATTTATTTATTCATACGAGTAATTCCTAAAATTGTTCTTCCAGTTGAATATTCATCGAATTTGTTTTGATTTGTAGCGCAATGTAAATAGCAAACTTAAAGCGTGTAACTCGCAATAGATTTAGGATTTTTTCGATTGTTATTATAATTACCCATCTCTACTGATTTACATAATGATATTATTACATTTATTGTTATTATTTATTGCGGTAGTTTTCCGTTACTGAACAATATATTACGTTGATTGATAAAGTTATTTAGTGAAAAACTAATAATTAAAAAATTAACCGCTTGTATATAAATTTGTCTTTTTTATATACTCTGAACAGGATATATTAAATTTATCACGGTGTTTGTAACATCCAGATAGATACGTCGGAGACGCTATAAAATATGTACATATGTACATATATACATTCAACAAACGTCTCATTATTGGTGACGAGAACATGACATCGCATGAACATGACGTCGCAGCTGTCTGACAATCTAGCGAACGGCGCGCCAAAAATTAGTCAAAACCAAAGTTGACTGAGGGCAGTGAAAACCATCACAGCCGAGGCTTATAACATGTGTATTGAATTTGGAAGCTTGTATTGACTCCGATTTTAAAGGTGATAATAAAGATTTGTATTGAGAACATTTTGTGTTTTGTTTATTAGTCCGGGACAAATTTGATCAGATGCTATACACATATTTACCTTTGTAAGTATGTACATATGTACATATGTATTCAAAGTTTATACATTAATACGTACATATTTCATATATTATGTTCAGGGTGGTTTTAGCCTTTGAGTTTCACTCTACATAACTACGGGTGCTTATCACATTTACTCAAATGGTTAGAAATCCATTTCACATATTTTTATGCAAGCTTGAGTCACACTCGGTAAAATATGTTGCTCTCAGCGTGATTTATAAGGTACGTACATATACCATATGTACATATGTATACATATATTGGAAAAATAAAGTTTTCTGAGGCATTCCACATACGAATTTATCATTTACCTACATACTTATAAACAAACTCTGATATCGAAAGCGAAGTCTGCTCATAGCCAGTTAAGCTGCTTGTACACAGATACAATAAGTACTCGGAGTTACGGGTCGTATAAACGAACATACGTACTATATCTAACATACATATGTACATATTTGAGTGCAGAAGTTAATGCAGTGTTAAACTTATTGCAGCATGTGCTCATCGTTCTATCGTCAACGTTTACGTTCATTTGTTAAATGAAAGTAGAAATGTACATATGTACGAAGCTTTTTTGTGTACATTCAGATACATGTATGTAAGTACATATATTATAATATGAATAACCGTTCTACGCCAACTCGAAAACCAACGAAAGTTCAGTCAGTCACATTTTTGAGTTCTAACCATTCAGATCTCTTTAGCGAAACACCCGCATAATAAAAAACTTCGTAAATTACACACTCGATATTTAAAACAGCAAATTAACACTTAATAAAAGTACAAAAAGAGTTTAGCATTTTGGGCATATTGAGCGGCGAGTGGTTATTTTTAGCAACATTTTAATAGAATTTTATGTGTAAACGAATGTTAATACATACTTATGAATGTATGTACAAATGTAAGTGCGCACGTATTTGAATTTCGTCGCATATGTACAGTTATAGTATGAACAAACTGATGAAAGCACGGTGCGAAGTACACAAGTGACGCATGAAGTCGTAAAAATATTCAATTAACATATATAAATATATACACTAACAAAAACGAAAAGAAAAACAGTAAACAAATATTTATCTAGTTGCTCAACTGATTGTTTGTTGCTTTCAGCCGTATCAGCCAATTCTGTGCACATTTACCGCTTTAACAAAATTAATTCACGTTAAAATTATCTGCGAAATCGCTATAGGAAACGGACCGCACGTGAATATTTGGCATTGCCCATTGAGCCGAACGTTCTCAGCCGGCCAGCACATACCCGCCGCGCTGCGAGTACAACATATTTTTTACATATACATATGTATGTAAGTATTTCAAATGCCGGGAGTATATACGGTTAAGAGAGTATGCGAAAGTGTTTATGAATAAGCATCATTTTGCATTGGTACATACCGAAAATAAGGTGATTCGTCTGCGTAGCGTCTCACGCTCAACAGTTCGCTAGTGACGACGTGGTTGTTGCGCCACTTTCCGGAGAGTGGAATACCTACATACGTGCATTTTGAGTGCTGAGAGCTAGATGTACGCAATACAAATCGTAAAGAGCACAGGTACTGATTTTCATAAGTAATTTGTATCTTTAACCAATAAGACGGAGTCTCGTTCGCAGTTATTCAAACTAAACAATAAAGCCAGTATTTGCAAATCAACAGCAGCCGCAAAGCTTTCGCACATAATACCTACATACGTGCATTTTGAGTGCTGAGAGCCAGCTGTATGCAATACAAATCGTAAAGAGCACAGGTGCTGATTTTCATAACTAATTTGTATCTTTAACCAATAAGACGGAGTCTCGTTCGCAGTTATTCAAACTAAACAATAAAGCCAGTATTCGCAAATCAACAGCAGCCGCAAAGCTTTCGCACATAAACAGTTGCAAAAATGGGTTACGATGAGGTGCTTGTGCCCCTGGGAGATTTCGGCAAATATCAACGTCTTATTTTCTTTTTACTTTGTCTTACAGCTATCTCTTGTGCCTTTCATAAAATGTCGCGCACATTTATTTTTGCCAAACCGAACTTCCGTTGTCAACTTCCTTTTGAGCACGAAGCGAATGAGACTCATCTTAACGCCAGCAAAACGAACGATTTCAAATTGCCGGCTCACCTGTGGCATTTGGTGTATCCCGCAGATACAGCTGATCCGAAAATAGGGCGTTATGAGGCTTGTAGCTATTTTAATATTGAAGATAAATACTATGCGTTGTTGGGTGGCAGTATGCAGGCATATAATGACAGTAGCTCGCTGCTGCATCAAAACATTACATTGAGTAATGAAACGGTGCCTTGTAACGGCTATATTTATGATCGGTCCAAGATTAGCAACAGCGCCGTCACGGAATGGAATATGATTTGCGACCACAGTTTCTTGGTAGCCACTAGCGATGCGATATTTATGTTTGGCGTTTTAGTTGGTAGCATTGGCTTCGGCCAGTTATCGGATAAGTGTGGCCGAAAGCCAGTCTTCTTTGTTTCGCTGCTGATTCAGGTGTCGTTTGGCATACTGGCCGGTATTGCACCAGACTATCTTACCTATATAATCGTACGTTTTATAATTGGCGCCACAACTTCGGGAGTGTTTCTCGTTGCTTATGTCATTGCTATGGAGATGGTGGGTCCGAAGAAACGTTTATATGCTGGCATATTCTTGATGATGTTCTTCTCGGTGGGTTTTATGCTTACAGCGGTATTTGCCTACTTCATAAATGAATGGCGCACATTACAAATAGCCATTTCATTACCGGGTCTTTTATTTCTCGGCTATTATTGGATAATACCAGAGTCCGCTCGTTGGCTAATTTCGAATAATCGTAAAGAAGCCGCGATAGCCAACATTCAGAAAGCCGCTCGTTTCAACAAAGTGCATTTAGACGCGGCTGAAATTAATCGATTACTAAGCGATGATGAAAACGTCGAAAATTTGAAAACCAAGGAAACGCAAGAGAACACTGCTGCGACCTCTAACAGAGCAGTATCCGTTTTCGATCTACTACGTTATCCGAATTTACGTCGAAAAACGTTGTTAATTTTTTTCGATTGGTTTGTGAATAGCGGTACTTATTACGGACTTTCGTGGAACACAAACTCTTTGGGTGACAATATGCTGTTGAATTTTGTGATTTCCGGCGCAGTTGAAATTCCAGCCTTCACTTTCTTGCTTTTCACACTCAATCGTTGGGGACGACGCACCATTCTCTGCGGCTGTATGTTAGTTGCCGGATCCGCGCTGCTGCTCACCATTGCCGTTCCGAAAGAATTGAATTGGATGATAATTGTGCTGGCAATGATGGGAAAACTCGCAATCACGGCTTCTTATGGCACAGTTTATATCTTCTCAGCAGAGCAATTCCCCACGGTAGTGAGAAATGTGGGCTTAGGCGCGTCTTCGATGATGGCGCGCATTGGCGGTATTTTAGCGCCCTTCATCAATATGCTGAGCAATGTATGGCGTCCGTTACCGCTCATCATTTTCGGAAGCGCTGCATTCATCGGTGGACTACTGTCGTTGCTGTTGCCTGAGACACACAACAAGCCGACGCTGGAGACGATAGAGGAGGGAGAAAATTTCGGTAGAAGGGTAGATACGAGGATCGAGCGATCCAATAAAGACATATTTATTGTGGATAACATGGAAAATGTGCCTTTGAACAGTAATGGTAATCATCCTGACAAAATACAAATAAAAAATATGAGTAGTTGAATAGTTAAAGTTGTATCACCAAGTTTTAGTTTGAACAATTTTATTTCATTTTGCGCTCTGCTATGCAGATATGTAAAAACCCAAGTACTTATAATAATATTTTCATAAACGTTTCGATTTGATTTAAATATATGTTCTTTTCATGTATTAATTTGGAAACCATTATGGCTCACAATATAAGTATGCAAAATTTCAACTTTTATACGTTCTGGTTCGGCTACTTAAATTATCTAACTAAACTTCCGGGGATTTCAACAAAATATGTTATACGAGTATATGCATATATTTATTTAGACTATCGCACTAGTTATCACACTTTTCACATTTGTCAAAAAGTATTTAAAGTCTTCTACTGCTTTCAAAAATCACCCAGCTGCATAACATATTACTTAATTGTCGTAAGCTAGTCGTATGTTAAATATTTATTAGTGCATATGTATGTGTATCTATATGTATTGCGGTATACTCTGTCTACTTAAATATTACCAAATTGTGATGAGTTATAGTTACGAATTCTACAAACTAGCAACAATAATCTATTTTATTTTATGAATTATTATTTTAAAATGGACAATTATATAGTGTATGTATGTACTATATAAATGAAAATCGATAAATATATTATATATAAATAAATACTTCTTAGATCTCAAAAATTATGACTTGTATATTGATTCATGCAGAAAGAAAGCACGGATCTCAAAGTAGTTTGAATGTTATATTTGGAAATCGAATCGAATTGAAAAATTTCGTACGCTTGGAGACTCAGTGGTTGAGAAATCAATCTAAAATTTTATACACATTATTTTCCCCCAAGAAGCTGGTCATTGTCGGAACCGCCGATATCGCACTACTATACTAAATAGCTGCCACACAAACTGAACGATCAAATACATGTCCCTGTATCGCAAGCTTTTTTATTTAACGAAATTTGTCACGGATTATTGCGCAAGGCAATGGCAAAATCAGCGAACAAATGTCCTATCAAGAACTAGTACTTTTGTGGAAAACTTTTCTTTATGTTGAGATAAGTATGTTCTCGAAATTCGGAATAAATTAGTGCAATCTTCAAAGAAATTGTTCAGATCGGGCCATTATAGCATATAGCTTTCATACAAACTGATCGATGAAAACAAAGTTAAAGATCTTTTTATACCCTTTTATGCTTTAAGAAATGCTCCTGTGTATGCTGCAGCCTAAGTTAACGTTTTTTCTTGTTTTATTATATATAATTCTGTGATCAAAAGATCTCCCCAATAAAGTCAAGGTCTGACGCACTGTATAGCATAGAGTTTTTCAATAAGAGGGCCACAAAAGTCTTTTTAAATAAAGCAAAAACGGTTTGGGATATCAATGTAATTCTTTATTCCTGTGAAAGTACATTTGATGTCATTATGTATGAAACTCGATTTCTTTTGCACGGCCACCAGGGGAACGCCTGCAGAAGTCCAGACGCTGAACCCTATTTTCGACGGTTTTCAAGCAAAAAATTCGCCGTCCTGTTGGAACCACATATTGCTCGAGTCTATATCATCCAATTCGGGGCCAAATATTCGATTATCATTGAGCGGTAGCGATTCCCATTCACACTAACGTGCCGGTCTTGATTATCACGGAAGAAGTACGGCCCAAAGACGCCGCTGGCGGCCATAAACCGAACCAAACCGTTATTTTTTCGGGACTCATGGGGTACGCATTGATTGCTAACTGACCAATAACGCATATTTTGCTTATTGACGAAGCCATACAGCCAGAAATGAGCGACGATCATAAAATGGACGTATCGTTCTTAAAGTTGAAATTTTAATAATTTCGACTCGTTGTTGGATCGTATATCTTTCCATGAAGAAACCTTACTGAAGTAAAAAGTTAAAAGAGCGGGAAAAAATATGATTTTTTTCTTTGAAATTACTATACCCTGAACAGGGTATATTAAGTTTGTCACGAAGTTTGTAACACCCAGAAGGAAGCGTCGGAGACCCTATAAAGTAGATATATAAATGATCAGTATGTTCAGCTGAGTCGATTTAGCCATGTCCGTCTGTCCGTCTGTATATATACGAATTTGTCCCTCAGTTTTTAAGATATCGTTTTGAAATTTTGCAAACGTCATTTTCTCTTCAAGAAGCTGCTCATTTGTCGGAACTGCCGATATCGGACCACTATAACATATAGTTGCCATACAAACTGAACGATCGGAATCAAGTTCTTGTATGGAAAACTTTCACATGTAACAATGTACTTTCACAAAAGTTGGCACAGGCTATTTTCTAAGGCAACAATGTAACCTCACAGGAAATTGTTCAGATCGGTTAACTACAACATATATGTAGCTATTGTTTAGATTGGCTCACTATAGCATATACATAAATCTTTGTGTTCATTCATATGCAATTGTTAATCGCCATTTCATATTTAGTTTTCACATCTATAGAATATTAACTTTTTTTTTTGAAGAAAGCTGCAATGAAAGACTTTGGCAGTTAATTATTTAGAATTGAGATTTATTTTCATATCTATTGCTGCTGGAGTCAATGACATAAAGCAATAAAGAATGTCGTTCATTGGGCTACTATTGTATGTATATACATAAGAAAGTATATATGTATGTATGTATACTTAAATAACTGTCCAATGGATGTGCTTCTTAATTAAAATGTGTGCAAACAATCAAGACCCATCAATTAAGTTGATGGCTACACAACAAGCGAAAGTCGTTTATATTCGCATTCATACATATACATATGTATATGTGTATGTAAATGTGTACATATACATATGCCACAATTTTAAAATTTGTAACAAAATATGTTGGTATTCTTGACACGTGCTACACTTTTTGGCATTGTAAACAATCGAATATTACTTCTCTCAAACTTGATTTGACAAGCTGTCTAGATTTCCAAGAGACGGTCTTTAGTTATCTTTGACTAAAACAAACGTTAAGAACAATGCCCTGTAACAAGTGCATATCTCCTAAACCGCTTAAGCTACAATAAACAAATTTGCTGAGTACAAATCTTATAAGAATTTTTACGGACTGTGTGGAAATGGGTGAAATCGGAGGATAACCCCGCTCACTCCCCATACATATAACGGTACTGTTAAAAACTATTATGGTAAAAGCGCGATAAATCAATAACTAAATACTCAGAGATATTAAATTTTACCACCGAGATGGTGTAATTGGACGATGGGCGTGGCACAACTCACCGTTTGATGAAATCTCATTTCTCGGGACCCGAACAACCGATTTTGACAAAATTTAGTTCGTGGCATTTTTTTACTTGTGTTTTTAACAATTTGTCACATTGTGAAAATGGACGAAATCGGACAACAACCACGCCTACTTCCCATATAGCATAATTTTAAATTCCATTTCCACTCGTTCAGCTTCCAGTACACAAAGCGGGAAGCAATTAATATAACGGGATAAAACTTTGCACGAAAAATTACTTTAGTGTATGCCACCTCATGACCAAAAATTGTTTAAGTCCAATAAAAACTGTTCAAACCCCTAGGTATCGAATATTTAGACTCAGGTACCTATAGTTGACTTTTAACAGAAAATATCGGTCAATGTGTGATATATATAACTGAAATTAAGGGGTAATGCTTCTCTTATAATGGTATGTTTGTATGTAAAAAATTGGGTTCAATCGTACCAATACCTCCCTCAGCCCTCAAATACTTAATAAAAAGATTTTCGTTCATTGTGCCTAAAATAGATTAATTTGAGCCCCTATATAACTAACATCAGGGTTGTCGAACATCCGTGTGACTTTACTCTTTATGATTGGTTTTACACCTTAAAGTATTTCCCTGACTCTGCTTCTTGCAAGTTGCAAACGGATAAAATGTTCGCTTGCACCCAAAGATGGCTCTTCTTACTTGTATTTACATTTTAATTACCGTAAATTTTTTAAAGAATAATTATTTTAAATTGTAGACAACTTGAACTATAACACATTCCATCGCCATGTATGGTATGTACATATATGTACATATGTATATAGTATAAGTATATATGTATAGTATATGTATGTATTCATGGGCATAATTTGCAGCATCCGTCTGCTTTCATTAATTAAACATTCAACAACAAAATATGTGCATTATCATAGAGAAGTGTGATTGTGGCTTTACGTATGTGTATATGTACATATGTATGGCGTCGTTGTTTCTTATTTCGAATTCACTTTGCATTAAAACTCGATTCTTTAAATTTTTTGTAACATCTTTTGGACAGCTTTAGAAGCTTGAGATGGCACTTGCAACAAATTTATTAGCAATACATTGAGATCCGAAAAATATACACATACTTACATATGTATGTATATATATGTACATATATGTAAGTACTCATATTGATAATAAATCGAGGGTGAATCAATTGGTTTTGTTCGAACTAATGAACTGCGACGGCTATTGAGGATTAAGGGGGTATTCTCATGTAATCACTTCGAAAAATCGTTTTTTTATATTTTGACAGTTAAACCTATTGAAAACATGCTGTGAAAAATTCAGACCGAAATTCATAGTATTTGAGAAGTTGCAGCTCATAATCGCCGACGTGTCGTAAGCGACTGTCTACCTGTCTTACTGTCTTAACGCATTTTTCTCGAATCATCATTTTCTGAAACTGTCAATGTCCTAAAAACAAAAGTATTCAACCGATTGCTTTAAAATTTTCATATGTTCTTCTACTCATTTATAGTTATCGTCCCTCATATATTTTTTAAACGATTTTTAACGAAAAAAACAAGATTTTCGTGACTTTTTTTTGAAGTTCGACATTTTTTTTTAATGAAATTGATTATATTTGGTAGGGAGCCGAAGTACTACTGAATAATAATCCATTCGATTTTTTTATTTCAGACAACATTAACAACCACTATCACCATAACCAGTGAACTACTTTTTTTTGTTGGGGACTACTTTGATTAAAAAAAAATATATTAAAAATGTAAAAAACGAAAAAAAAAATTTTATTTTGTACATTTCAAAATACCAATAAAAATATATTAAAAAATTAAAATTATTGAATTTTGTTGTCGCATAAAAAAAAAATCCTAAAAAGTG
Source organism: Bactrocera neohumeralis (assembly GCF_024586455.1). Classification (NCBI taxonomy): domain Eukaryota; kingdom Metazoa; phylum Arthropoda; class Insecta; order Diptera; family Tephritidae; genus Bactrocera; species Bactrocera neohumeralis. Next base: position 53,082,766 of record NC_065919.1, read on the forward strand.
GTAAAATGTATGCGTTCACATGAGAGTACCCCCTTAAGTCTACTTAGCTACAACATACATGTACATAGTACATATGTTCAAACATATGCCTTTAATTAATTTCATTTAAATTTGTTCTTTAAACGACGTAATGAAAGAAAATAGGCCGACAATTAAAGAAATAAAAATTATATATTTATTGTATTTGTACTGTCCCTTTTGATGTTAACAGGCAAATGATAGAATCTATAAGTTTTAGTATTATAAATAATATATAATGTTTCCAAGTTAGAAATTCGAAAGTCGCACTAGTTTGGTGTTGTTAGCCGCAGTATGACCGTTAATAAAAAATTGGGCCCCGAAGTTTGAAACACAAATGGTGCAGATCTTACCACTATTGTCAAGTTTTTGTATGAAATCTTTTGTATTTATGAAGTGTATTATTACATGGTTACAAACAAATTACAATTTTTGATTTTCACAATTTTGAGCTTTGACATAATCATGGTTTTATACCCATGGTACACTTGCTGGTAGTGAAGCACATAATTATTTCTCAATATTTTTGGAGAATAATTTGAAAATATGTGCTAACGCCAGACTTATTTGAGGAAACTGTCCAATTTATGTTAATCAAAACTGTATTTTTTCTTTGGACAAGTTAAATTTGTAGTGATTATACGATTAACAATATTCTGTTATCATAATCGTCATTTAGTGGCAAATAAAATAATTTTATTTTATATAAAAAATTTTGTTTCTATTTATATTAAGGGGTTAGGTAAAAAACGCAGTTTTTCAATAATTTTTTACTCATATAAAAAATTAAATATTTTAATAGAATCAATCTCTAAAAATCACTTGAAATGTTGATTCATAGCATTAGTACCTAGCGTTAGTATTATACCTAGAAAACTACACGACAAAAACATGTTTGTATATTTTCACATTTGATAACGAATTTTACAAGGAAATGGGATTGGATGTTACATCCAGTGTAAGTGCCTTAACGCTGTAGGGGGTATTCTGGTCTAGAAGCATGAATTTCAGGTAATTTTTAAAGTGTCGTAAAAAAAAGGCAATTAATATTTTTACTATCCAATAACTAATAATTTGTTAATTTTAGAAGAGTACAGAAAAAAATTAAAAAACTTAAAAAAGTAAAAAAGTTCAAAAATTATGAGCTGACGAAGTGGGGGGTCTCTAAAAATTTCCACGTTACCATACCCATGATTTCAACCCTCCTAGTTATCTGAAACCCCCCAAAAAAATGATTATTAATCTAGAATAATGTCGCAATGGCCGGAACTACGGAAAAGTAGGAAAATTTTTTTTTCACAAAATGGCGACTGCCTAAAAAAAAAGTTTTTTTGGATCACTTTTTCTGGCTATTTCGAATTTTTTTTAAATAATAAAAATAAAAATTTGGGGATGGGGCTAGTTCCAACCATAGACAAGCCTATAAAAAAGACTCTATAAAAATTTCTAGTAAATCGGTCCAGTAGAACCTGAGAAATCGTGGGTATCGTTCCGAAAAAGTCAGTTTTGAGAAAAACGCGTTTAAAGTTCAGGAGACAATTCTAGTGAACACGGACGCCACGTCACAAAATCGGCTGTATCTCCGAAAATAAGTCGAATTTTGAAAAATCCTTCCAAGGTCATATTTTTGAAAGTCTAAACTTTCAAGATATGCAAAAAAATCGTATTTTTTCAAAATCCTAGACAAGAATACCCTCTTTAGCTTAATCACTTAATTCAGCAACGTAACAAAATATACACGTGCGAGGCTATTAAATATGACTTTAGTTGCCAAAATCCACCCTTAAAGTGCTCTGTTTGGATTTACTCAATATCAGCATAGACTGAAATATATTTGCACGTACATATAACTAAATATGTATGTAAGTATTAGAGTGCCTGAAATAGAAAAACTCCACAATCAGCTGTTTTATCTAGCAAGTCACTAAGTTTGCTTAGTAGTTCTCTGTTTATGTGCATTTGAAGACCATGTGAGTGACTGAGTGAGATTACTTATAAGTATAGTGTATATTGTATTTAGCTAGATAGATGAGTGAGTGTACAGAGCTTTGTATGCACAGAGTTGAAATGTGTGCATGGCATTTGGCAGCAACCTCGCTCATTTGGTTTGCCTGCCACAACTACCGTTTTTTTTTTCAAACAATGAAACTACCAGTTGACGCTTTTATACCTTTTATGATATTCGGATTTTTTCAGTTGCTGAAATCAAAATTTTGAATACCCTCAACTGTACTTGACTGAGAACTGACTAAAAAGTTGTGCGTGAAATATATGTATATATGTATGTATATGTACATATGTATGTACACTTGTGTGTTTGCGTTCGTATTCAGTATAGTCTGACTAATTGCATTACCTAAACTTCAAAATATCGATTTTTCAGTTTTTATGACACGATGAGTTTGAGAACCAAACCGTTACTAAACGATATTGACGCTTTCACATAACTTACTGATTATTAAATATTTTTGGGATTTCATGTAGGGTATTTTGACTTCGGTATAACTGAATTGAACTGACGTTCCGTTGAATGTTTGATTTCTGATTGAATGAGAAATAAATACTATGGTCAATGAAGCAATTTTGAGTAGATCGCCACCAGTTGTTTGTTGGTGTTGAGCGAATGAGAGCAATTAACGTCGCTTTGTAAATTAAAAATCCACAACTGAGCAATATAGATTTCTGTTGCGAATACTCAGTATAGATGTTTGTATTTGTATGACTTTGTGGCTATTACTTTAATGACGGCATCAGATGGCAATTGGAGATACGCTTTAAGCATTTGCTGTTAGTCGTCTATTGGTAGAGATCGTGAACGGTTTAACTCGGATCGTTACGTGAACTGCAGTTCGCGCGCGCGAAAAAATACAGTCACACAATCGAAACCCCGCACCTTATAAACATAATACTTTGTGTGGTAGCTACATAAACGCAGATGCCAAGTAATTAGAAATATTGAAATATTAATTAATTACGAAAAACAAGTGCCTGTACAGTTGTGATTAATTTATTTGTGCAAAATATTTGAATACATATGTATGTATGTACATACAAGTACCCTGAAGTAGGCACTCATGAGTCTTCTGCATGGCATAGACTTTGAACGTGTCAGTAGGTGACGTATACGCAACGTGTGATAACCATAAACGCGTGTACAAGATATGTATGTATGTATGCGCTACATACAAAAGTACTTTGCAGATATAAAGACAGCGGCGTCATTATCAACTACAATGCACAACTAATTACTTTACAGTTATATGAAAAACCTTCTTGACACACATACATATGAAAATATGTACATACATAGGCATTTGGCAGTGCAGAAACTTTGACTGTGACAAAAAGACAACAAATTAACCAAAAGCTGTATCAGCAAAATAACAAAGTTTATTGCCATAGCTGCGGCAGCACATCATGCCACCAACGGAAACCACAAATTAAAGTCAAAGTGAATATTTCGCTTTACATATAAAAACTTGGTTCTAGCAAAGAATAAAAAGAGTAATCAATCCACCACTAATTTTGACGTATACCACAGACGGCGAAGTGGAGAGGTTTATTAGCTCCTAGCTTGTGCGAAATTCTAGTGAAGTTGTTAACAATTTGGCAGAGTCATCAGCCACAGTTAAGCCAAGCGAACTTTCTGAAGGTCTTTCACACAAAGCGAACATACGATTTGCTTGTTTGGTGCACATGTGGACACGCACACTGCAGTAGCACACACACACACACATGCAACGATACATACAACTAGATATAATTAACAACGCAAGGAATTGAGTGGTGGATGGTCCCATTTTTCGGCTGCTACCTGCCCGCAGTTTGGAAAGATAAAATATTTGCGAAAAATTCGGCTATTTCTTCTTTATAACAGCCGCCACAATGAGTTATGATGACGTCATCAATTATTTGGGCGATTTCGGCAAATATCAGAAACAAATATATTTTTTGCTCTGCCTACCGGCGATTTCATGCGCTTTCCACAAGCTAGCTGGTGTATTCCTTTTGGCGCGCCCAGAATTTCGTTGCCTACTGCCGTTCGAGAATCTGTTAAATGCAACATATGACTCTTTTCCGTCCGAATATTGGAATCTGACTTATCCTATAGACCCACTAACCGGTAAATTTCAGCGTTGCGAATATTATAATACTGACTATACGACGGACTATTTGCAGACGGCTACCACGCCGGCCACAGGCAATGGCACTGTCAAATGCAGTCACTATGTCTACGATCGTTCAAGGTACGAGAATAGCGCGGTCACCGAATGGGATATGGTGTGTGCACGCGGCTTACTGACTGCCACAAGTGACAGCTTATTTATGCTTGGCGTGTTGTTGGGCAGTATTATATTTGGACAAATGTCGGATAAATATGGACGCAAACCAATTTTCTTTGCTTCTCTGGTTATACAAGTTATCTTCGGCGTACTGGCTGCTATTGCTCCCGAGTACTTTACCTATACCATATCACGTATGGTTGTGGGCGCCACAACGTCCGGTGTCTTTTTGGTCGCCTATGTCATCGCTATGGAAATGGTGGGCTCAACATATCGACTTTTCGCCGGCGTCACCGTACAAATGTTCTTCTCACTTGGTTTCATATTAACAGCCGGTTTTGCATATTTCATACACGACTGGCGTTGGCTGCAAATAGCGCTCAGTTTGCCGGGTTTATTATTCATGTGCTATCATTGGGTCATACCGGAATCGGCCAGATGGTTACTCTCTAAAGGTAGAAAAGAAGAGGCAATCGTTGTCATTGAGAAGGCAGCACGCATAAACCGTGTAACCATACCCAGTGAGGTATATGACAATCTAATTGATGAAGCAGCTGAGCGTGAGAAAAAAGATGAGATTGTGTCTGAAGGCGCAGATGAAAAGGCACCCACCGTATTCGATCTGTTGAGATATCCGAATTTGCGTAAGAAAACATTAGTCATTCTCTTCGATTGGTTTGTGAACAGCGGCGTGTACTACGGACTATCGTGGAACACTAATAATCTTGGTGGCAATGTTTTGTTAAATTTCATGATTTCTGGTGCAGTTGAAATCCCCGGCTACACATTCCTCCTATTCACGCTGAATCGTTGGGGTCGCCGCACAATACTTTGCGGTTGTATGCTGGTCGCTGGCGGTGCTCTGTTGCTGACCATAGTTGTACCGGCAAACAATAATTGGCTCATAATATTATTTGCTATGATTGGCAAATTAGCCATTACCGCATCGTATGGCACTATATACATTTTCTCAGCGGAACAATTTCCTACAGTGGTGCGTAACGTGGGTCTAGGCGCATCGTCAATGGTGGCACGAGTTGGCGGCATCTTGGCGCCATATTTAAATTTATTGGGTGAAATATGGCGTCCTCTGCCTTTAATCGTGTGTGGCTCCTTGGCATTCTTTGCCGGTCTCCTGTCTTTAATGCTGCCCGAGACGCTTAATAAACCGATGCCGGAAACGATTGCCGACGCCGAACAGTTCGGAAAACGTACACGCAATGCTGAGTTCGTCGAAGCTGGCGGTGAGGAGTTAGCAAGAATTGTTACACCCGAGGACAAAAATCACGTTGCGAATGGAAAGTCTGCATGATAATATTGCCTAATTGTTTAAGGGAATCTATTTCAATACTAGTATACCGTTATCTTAATATGGAAATTTCTTAACTGATACAACATATCGCATTGAATTTAATTAGTTATGGTATTATGTTAAGAAAAAAGTTAAATAATTTACAAAAACAATAATGCATGCACAAACCGTACTTTGGATTTTTTCACATTAAGGTAACGGTATACAAACAATTATCATTAGGATTACTATTGTATAACTCTGGAAAAAACTTTTCAAATAACCAAAGAATTTTTATCTTTAAATTTGCATAGTGAGGATTTCCAACTACCACATTATTTGACATAAATTACATCAATTAGTAATTACATTAATGTTAATTTAATATTATTGCTCTCCAAAATAAAAAGTTCTCTCTAAAAATATATATTTTAATAAAGACATAACAATTATGTTATCTACTGAACCTCCGGTTCACTTACAAACTATGTGAGTAACACTGATTGCAACTAATCTCAATATTTCGTGCGCTCTCAGAACTGCAGTTAAACCTAACTCGTACTTCTATAACTCGAAGTTCTCTATGACTAGAATTCTTAAATTAGCAATAATGTCAAATTTCACAAAAATATCCTTCCATAACTCGAAGTCTCTCTTACTCGAAATTTTTTTGTGGATTATGGTGATTCGAGTTAGGGAAGTTCAACTGCATTTCTATATATGGTACGTATGTACATGTGTATTTATGTATGCCTTTGCACAGACAATTTGTTTCACTTGCATTTATTATTCTTAATTAGATTTGAACATTCTCAAGTATAAAATACTTAATATCTTATATAAATTTATACTAGTACCAGAGTATTTCGACACATATTTTTAATAAAATTATGTGAAATTTGCATTTAATAATAAATGGATCCTACATAATTATCATATGAAAAAACAATATACTCGTTCCTTTGTAATTGTGTATTTTTATTCTCCGAGATCTAAAGTGCATCTAAAATTGTGTTGGCCTTATAAAATGTCAGCAGAGTCTTTTCTTTTCAAAACGAATGCGTTCAGCTTTTCGATATATTGACTAGATTTACTGACCTATAAAAAACTTTTATATTGGGTCGTTCACTAAGTAATTTCGTTTGATAACAACAACTGATCTTATTGAATCTTTTCGCAGCCAATACCATACTTTACCGCTATATATTTGAACAGCTGATATAGTAGACTTGTTTGTAAACAATTTTTTGATTTTCTTTGGGATTGCCCTATTGAAGATGGAAGATCGTAAACATAATTTTCAGCATATTTCACTGTTTTATCATCAAAAGGGTAAAAAAGCAGTTCCAATAAGACGAGAGTTAGGTGATATGTATGTGGAACCAAAAAAGTTTGTATCTGCTTGGTGGGATTTGAAAGAGGTCGTTTATTTTGAGCCTTCTCCCGACAAAATTGAAGTGTATTGTGATCAGCTGGATTAATTGATGCATTCAAATAGAAGAGGCCAGGATTGATCAATGGAAAATGTGTAGTGTTCCGCCAGGATAATGCGAGACATCATACAAGTTTGATGACTCACCAAAAGCTTTTGCAGCTTCAATGGGATGTGCTACCACACTCAATATATTGTCCACACTAGACACCCTCCTATTACTTTTCTGCCTTCACCTCAAATCAATACGTCAAAACCACTCGAACCAGTTTTTGCCTGCAAGGATCAAATAAATTTATTGCCCGAAAGATCGCCAAAGGTATCTCTTCAGTATGGAGAATGCTAATTTCACAAAATATTTTACACAATAAAAAATCGTGTTTAAACTGCTAAACTAAACTAAACCATAAAACGAAATTAGTAAATGAACGATCCCATAACTAGATCAAAAATAGAAAAAAGTATTCTTAAACTTATACATATTCTACATTCTGTGCTCTTCGAAAATGTGTCTGGTGTTTTGTTTATTTCTGAAAATTTGACCTTTCATTTCTTATGAAATTCTGACATCGCCTTAAATAAAGAAAAAAAATTACGAGCAAAACTCAAAGCCTGTAATATGGAAAAAGATTGCGAATTGAAGCTCGGACCACCCGAGCGGTCGCAAAGAATTGACGTTATAATTGTGGGAGCGGGCATATCAGGATTGGTGACAGCTTATAGGCTTTTAGAAAAGGAACCCTCTTTACAAATAAGAATATTGGAGGCCAGTGATACTATCGGTGGCAATTTGCAGCAAATACCTCAGGGTGAAATCGGTGCCAAATGGTTCGAAGAGTCGCAAGCTCATGTTTATCAATTGCTGCAACGTATGGAAATACCAATACAGCAGCGTTCTGTTGTGGATGCAGCATTGCCACGTTGTTGGGAACTCGATCAAACTGTATCCTCAAATTTGGCAAAATATGAGTTACAACGTTATATAAACGAATTACAAATAAAAGCACCTTTCTTTAGGCCGGGACGATTCAGGTTGGTGCCAAAATTTTTGTTATATAATCCTGCAGTAACTCGAGTCATTCTTCATAGTTTCTGAAGACTAGATCTCTTAAGATTATTACTACTAGTTTCTCATACAGGGTTTGTCCGGAAAGTAATAGGACTGAGCCGATTTAAAAAAATTTATTGAACCAATCGTGACAATTCTTTAAAAACTTTCAAAAAGGGCTTCTTCTGCGTCGATGCAGCGCTGCCAGCGCGAATTCCAAGCATTGAAGGCGTCACGGAAGGCATTCTGCAGAATAGCCTTGAGAGCCGAGGTGCATGCTGCTTGGAGCCCCTCTGCCGGCGTGTACCACTCGGAAGATTGCCTCTTTGTCTGGGGATCATATTCAAAGATCCATGACTCGTCACCTGTGAATACGTTATTCAAAAAATGGGAGTCACTTTCACACATGTTCAAATTTTCTTGGCACACTTCCACTCGTTGTAATTTCTGGTCGCCAGTGAGCACTTTTGGGACCATCTTCGCGCACACCTTGCGTATGTTCAAGTGCTCCGTCACAATGTCATGAACTACAGATTTTGATAAATCTAACATCTGGGCAATTAAATGAATACTTAGTCGATGGTCTAAGCTCAAAACTTTGCGCACACGAGTCACATTGTCGGTGTTTGTCCAAGTCGTAGATCTCCCAGCACGGTCTTCATCCTCTTCTCGGCCCTCCAAAAAGACCTGGTGCCACTGAAACATACTACTTCTTGCTAAAGCAACATCTGGGTAAGCCTGCTTGATCATATCAAACGTCTCTGTTGCAGATTTGCCGATTTCGGCTTGCACCATTCACAGCAACACGTCGCGCGAAAATGTTTGTCCTGAGACTCCAGGTGCTCGGAGACAACTTACCAACCGCTCGTTCATTAGCTAGGTTGGAAAAAGTTCCTAAAATATTTGTGCTTTGTATAGTATATGTTGAATTCGGTTAAAGTTTTGTCATTACTAGTCAATAAGAATGTAGGACGGTCTTCGTATTACTGCATGGTAAAAACAATTCAATTAATAAAATAATTACTCTCCACGATGGCTACCATGATTTCTTGCAGTATTCGAAAAAACTCAACAAAAATGGATAAACATATAAACAACCGATTATTTTTCAATGAGTCGCGAAAGTTTATGAACAATTTAGTGGAGTTGGTTTGTGGTTCGAAAGCCGCCGATATTACTTACAAAGAATTTATGAGCCTTTGCTATGGCTGCGGAAGCTTACAAAACATAATTAATATGTAAGTTCGAAGAAGCTATCATATTAAGAATATAGAAGAAATATCTAAAACCTCATATTTCAGTTACTTGGAGTGTCCGAACACTTTACTGGAGTTCGATAGTGCTCATCTCCTCAGTGCGCTTACACAGAGATTGCAAGGCACTGAATTTCTAGTCTCGCGACAAGTGAAAGCTATTTGCCATTATAAAGACTATATTGAAGTGCATGATTCAACGCAGAAAATACACACAACGGATGTGCTCATTTTGGCAATACCATTGAATTCTCTCCAACAGATCAACTTCTCACCGCCAGTACCCGTGGAGTTGCGCAAAGTAATGAACAATAAACTGAAGTTGCGCTTAATGTTAACAAGCTTTATAGCTGGCTACGGCGATGCTCATTGGCGGAATGCTGGCTATTCGGGCAGTTTCCTTAAGAACGACCCATTTATAGTGGGTTACGAGTACCGACCCAATGTTTATGGCGGCATGATGATACATGATAGCGGTTCTGAATCGTTGGTACGTTCGATTGCGCTAAAAGCATTTGCAGAAAATTATGGTGAAGCTATGGAAACACCGCACAGCTATAACCAACATACTTTCGAGTTGAGCTCATTAGCACATATGCCACTCACGACACCGTGGCATCGTATTATATGGTCATCATCGGCCGCTGCCTCCACATGCTATCGCGGCTTCTTAGGCGGTGCGGTGCAAAGTGGATTGCGTGCGGCATTGAACGCTTTACTATTGGTGCGACCACAAGTGGTGTCATGGACCGATGTGGCCGATGTACATTGTCAAAATTGTCCGAATATTAAAGACGTGGGCGCAATGCAATTATGGATGAGTGGACTAAACCTGTATAATGTGGGCTATTATACCCTTTACGTTTCGAGTGTCCTTCTAGCACTACAGTTCGCATTTAAGAAATTTGGTTGAGACACATGAACACCTGGTGTATAAATATTTTGAATATAAATGAATATACCTACGAATATGGATGTGAATATACTATTGTACCTCTATTTAAATACAGTCAGAAGCTTAATCTTGTCGTATTTCGTTTAAATATTTATTTATCTGTCTTATAGTTATTTGTTCACGTGTCAGAAATTTGCCATTTTTGCCATTTGACACACTTTTCGTTTATAATTGTATTTTTGAAATACGTACATACATACTTATATGTCACGTATTTCATTAACTATATTATTATTAGTCTAAGTCGTTCCAGAGGCCCTATGTTCCACCTAGGAACTACGGGGAAATATATATATAAGTCGTTCCAGAACGGCTGAGATACTATTATACGAAGCAGTTGATGGCAAAAATAAATTTTTGAATTGAATATCCGTTGCCGCTATAATTTTAGATATCTGAGCTCGCTAGGTTTTTAAATCCGTGCCTGACGAATAATGACCAAGAACCAAGAAAAACAAAATATAGGAGAGTCACCACAAACTTTTCACAATTTCTTCTTCTTTATTGGTGTAGACACCGCTTACGCAGTTAAAGCCCGACAGTCGTTCTTCCTTTTCGCTGTTTGGCGCCAATTGCAAATTCCAAGTGTAGCCAGGTCCTTCTCCGCGTGGTCTTTACAAGGCAATGGTGGTCTTCCTCTTCCTCTGCTTCCCCCTGCGGATACTGCGTCGAATACTTTCAGAGCTGGAGTGTTTTCGTCTTGTTTGGACGACATGGCCTAGCCAGCCGCTGTTATTGCTGAACTATGTCAATGTTGTCGTATATCTCGTACAGCTTATAGACTGCGGTAGTCGCGGTTGCTAATGCGCAAACGATCATAAATCTTCCGCAGAACCTTTTTCTCGAAAACTTGTAACGTCAACTCATCACACAGGAATAATGAGTGACTTGAATTAAGACGGCTAATAAAAGAAAAAAGATTACTCAGGAAAGATGGCAAATTAGTCGGAGTCCTCTCGACAAAAGAATCTTGAACAAGACAACCAATGATTTGAAGTCTAAACTGCGAGAAATAAAAGATCAAGAAACATCAGAGTATCTAAGGAATTTAGATCCATATGCAAACAACCCTGAACATAACCTGTGGAAGACAACCAAATATTTAAAGAGACCCACTAGGAGATACACGATTATAGTAAATAGTTATGGTCACAGGTGCAGAGATAATCAAGAGAAAGCCGAAGCTTTTGCTTACCATTTACATTCAGTTTTTAAACCAAACGTAATTGGAGTTAATGAAAACACTACTCAAGTACTAAACTTCCTACAATCGCCTTGCCAGATGAGCCTGCCTATTCGAAGAATTTCTATCAAGGAAATAACGACTGAGATAAAGAAAATTAAACTTAAAAAATCGCCGGGTTTTGATAAAATTGATGGTCTTACTTTTAGTGTCTAGTTGCCCCAAAAATGTATCAGACTACTTACTTACATCTACAATGCTATGCTCAGACTCGACCACTATCCAAGTCAATGGAAATGCGCTGAAATAATAATGATTCCAAAACCCAATAAACCGGAGCACAGCCCTTCTTCATACCGTCCAATTAGTTTACTGGCGACTTTCTCTAAGATATTTGAAAATATATTTTTAAAGAGAATGTTATCTGTTTTAGAGGACCTAAACATATTACCTGAACACCAGTTTGGGTTTAGAAGGGGGCATGGAACTCCTGAGCAATGTCATCGAATTGTTAAAACTATCACGAGTGCTTTTGAATGTGAGCAATACTGCGCAGGGGTCTTTTTAGATGTTACACAAGCATTTGATAAAGTATAGCACCCAGGGTTACTTTATAAACTAAAGAAATGGTTTCCAGCGCCTTAATACCTACTTATGAAATCATATTTAAGCAATCGTACGTTCTATGTCCAGGAAAAAGATGCATTTTCTGAGCTTTATTCGATTGACGCTGGAGTTCCCCAAGGTAGCGTCTTGGGCCCAGTATTATATACAATATTTACAGCTGACCTACCGATCGCTAATGGCTTAGAGGTAGCAACTTATGCTGACGATACGGCATTTATCGCCACCAGTTTTAATCCTAGTGATGTCTCACTTCACTTACAAGAACAACTTAATATTGTCGAAAAATGGCTAAAGAATTGGAAGATGGAAGTAAATACACAGAAATCCGTTCAAATAACGTTTACGTTAAGGACTGAGAAATGTCCCCCCGTAACATAAAATGGCTACATAATACCTGAAAGTGAAACTGTGAAATACCTTGGTCTTTATTTGGACAGACGTCTCACTTGGAAGATACACATAACAGAAAAAACGAAGCAGCTCAAATTTAAAACTAAAAAAATGTCTGGCTTTTAGGTCAGCGATCACAACTTAGCCTTGAAAATAAAGTATGACTTTACAAGTCAATCCTTAACCCAGTATGGACGTATGCAATGCAGTTATGGGGTACGGCGAGTATATCCAACATTGAAATCCTCCAAAGATATCAATCGAAAACTTTAAGAAGCATTGTAAGTGCTCCTTGGCATGTAAGCACCATCGAAATCCACAAAGACTTAAATATATCTTTTGTTAAAGACGAAATCGGCAAATCTTGTCGAAAGTATTTAGATAGATTGTCTAATCATGAAAACTTACTGGCAATAAATTTACTAGACAACAGTATGGATGTTAGACGATTAAAACGAACTCACATTTTGGATCTTCCATATAGATTTTAAGTAGTTTTAAGAAGTTTAAGCAAATAAAGTACATAATTTAAGAAATTATTGATTAGTCTCAATGGAGAACAATCAATCCTGTCACTATTAATGTATTTAAAAAATTTGCTCATTGTCAATTGATATTGAATATACATACATATATATATTATAAAAAAAAAATTTTCAAATTCTTCTTCTTCTTCTTAATTGGCGTAGACACCGCTTACGCGATTATAGCCGAGTTAACAACAGCGCGCCAGTCGTTTCTTCTTTTCGCTACGTGGCGCCAATTGGATATTCCAAGCGAAGCCAGGTCCTTCTGCACTTGGTCCTTCCAACGGAGTGGAGGTCTTCCTCTTCCTCTGCTTCCCCCGGCGGGTATTGCGTCGAATGCTTTGAGAGCTGGAGTGTTTTCATCCATCCGGACAACATGACCTAGCCAGGGCTGCCGCTGTCTTTTAATTCGCTGAACTATGTCAATGTCGTCGTATATCTCGTACAGCTCATCGTTCCATCGAATGCGATATTCGTCGTGGCCAATGCGCAAAGGACCATAAATCTTTCGCAGGATTTTTCTCTCGAAAACTCGTAATGTCGACTCATCGGTTGTTGTCATCGCCCAAGCCTGAAAGTGAGCGACTTATAGAGTTCAGCTTTTGTTCGTCGAGAGAGGACTTTACTTTTCAATTGCCTACTCAGTACGAAGTAGCACCTGTTGGCAAGAGCAATCCTGCGTTGGATTTCCAGGCTGACATTGTTGGTGGTGTTAATGCTGGTTCCTAAATAGACGAAATTATCTACAGCTTCAAAGTTATGACTGTCAACAGTGACGTGAGAGCCAAGTCGCGAGTGCGACGACTGTTTGTTTGATGACAGGAGATATTTCGTGTTGAATTTTCAAATTAATATTTTATTTTAAAGGATCCGATCTGAAATACAAACAGAACTATCAACATCAAGTCTTTGCATGAAAAACTTTTTAGAATATTTTTGTGATGACCGCATGTCCTTGTGCCAAGTATGGGTAAAATCGAGTCAATATCGTATCTATCGGTCAATATGTAAGAAATCTCAATGAAATTCAGAAAAAATCTCTTCCTAATAACCGTGTATCTTCTTGTCTGCCATTATAAATAATGGATGCAAATCCTCCTACTTTAACTAAAATAGTATATACGAAAATCCCATATATCATTGCAGCTTGTGAGAGTATAAAATATGAGGATACATATGAAAAATACTTAAATATTATTAGTAAAAAGTACAATTTTGAATTAAATTTTTTTTTCACTATGAAGAAGGGGACCCTTAAAACAATTGAAATCGATACGGATCGCGCCATATCCAGATTACTGTTAACGTGAATAAAAACAAATAGAAAAAATTTTCTTTTAACTGTTTTTTCATGTTCTATTATACGATAATACATATATTTTATAATTATTACCTTGTTTGTTTGTTTTACACAGCAGACACATTCATCATTTTCGTAAAAAGTTGTCGAGTTAACTGTTATCGTTCGGATATATGGTAGACTTGATACAAATACTCACTGTCGTTCCGAAACCTCCACAGCATTCGTTCTTCTCATGTGGTTTTTACAACAAAATATAATATAAATAGATCCAATAATAAAATTAAAAACCTATTATATTCAAAAGCTTTCCTAATAATTTATAGATAAATATTTAAAGTTCATATATTCTTATTAGTTTCGTATCGGATTACCTTCATTAATGTTTTTTAATATTTAAGACATTAATCTATATTAACTTAAATGCGTTTTATAATTTGTGTTAAACTTTAACATTTTTTCAATAACTACATGAAGGCATATTGTCTCACCGACGAAATGTTTTTCAATTAAACAATTTCTGCTTTTCGGTTAATTAGTTTTGTTGATCATATTTATTTATTTAATTGAAAATGTAATCATTCCACTTTGCTAAAAAAAAACTGTTATAGTTCACTCATAACGGATCTTGATGGCGCCATTGGTTAAAACGAAGTTAAAATAAAGAAAAATATGCTGTTCTTCATTTAAATTACTTTATTGATTTTAAGATACATTACGCCAACAATTACGGCAATAACGAATTCTGCATTTGCAATAATACATACCAAAATAACTCTAACATCTATTTCTTCGTAGTGGTTTTCAAATATTGTTGAAATGTATGTACTTTAGTTTAGTTTACTCACTTATGCACCAAAGTGTTGAAGTTTCCACTGGAAAATAATTTTCAAATATCCCATGCTCAGGAGATCCCGTTAGTCTACTAGTGGTGTTTAAATTTTACACACCACTGTATAATTGTAGTAGCAAAATATGTAATAATATTATTATGATTTTGTGCTAACGCTGTGACAGACCTTTGACACAGCTTCCTCTGTCATTTCTAGTATTCGTATTGATGACAACGGTATGTGTTCCGTTATGACGGTTGTATTTTTAACCGTTTTTTAAAAATTAAACACATACTTTTAATCAATTTTAATACTGCTTATTTCTATTGTTGTATTTTGTATAATGTGCACATATGTTCCGAAGAACTAAATACATACATACGTACATACATATGTACATACTTATGTGCATACATATATTTTATTTTTCTGTGCGTATCGTTCTTACTATTTGTCTAGCCTTCAAAAAATGATTGTAGTTGAATAAATCGGAAAGCATATGTACATATATGTATTTATTTGTACATCATATGTTTATAACTGTCATAACATCATACATAGATACAAACATGATATATCATCAGTTGCATACCAGGTTCAATTTTTAATGCTTATTTAATGAATAAAATATTTACATACATAAGTATGTGCAAACATTCATGTAGCTACAAAAGGACATGCATAAATATACATACATACGTGTATGTACATAGATACATATACATATAAACAGTTCTTCCACTTTTGTTAGTTGTTTGAGGCTTGATGTAAACGAAGAAGTGCTGTGCATAAATATAATACATATGTACATATGTACTATATACCGTTGCTCTACAGCTGATAGTCTACGAATGTCTTATATGACTATACTAAAACAAAAATTAAAGATTGAAGGGTCGACAGTTAATTTTCAGTTATAAAGACTGCCGCAGTAAACATTTTGAACTAGTTTAATGAAATATAAATATAATAATTTTATATTGGTCAAAATATTCGGTTTTAACATATTTTATTTTCAAAAATAAAATATATTTGTAATATAAATATAATAATTTTATATTGGTCAAAATATTCGGTTTTAACATATTTTATTTTCAAAAATAAAATATATTTGTAATAAATTTAAAAATATAATATAATATAGAAAGAAGGTACAAAAATTGTCATTTTTTATCATAATTGTACTTTCTCGTTTGCTATGGCTGAGTATTCAAAATCGGGTTCAACCGTTTGGATTACAACAGAAAACGCTTTTGTTATCGATTATCGAAGTCAACAAGTCTCAACACGTGGTATGATTTGCATATTTATATTTATATAAATATGTATGTACATATTTTTACATTTATACTTGATAATAGATAAAAAATAATACTACTCCTAGAGATAGCTAATCTGGAAAAAAAATTGAATTTAACACGGTGGCTGTCGGTGTATCGCCGGTGATTGCATAGGAAATATCCCAATGCTCTTAAATATTTTACATTTTTAATTACTGGATGTTCTGGAAGTCCATTTTTATGTCTTGTCTTGCCTTTGTTTTTTATTAAAAATTTTAATTCTATGTATTTCTAATATTTTGGTTGTAGAAATTATGAATAGCCTTTTCTATGGAAAAATATTTTTCTTAACAAAAAATTTGTACTATATACACACTTACATATGTATAGAGATATCATCTTATAATATCCACTTTCCACTTAAGAGCACCTCAGATGTCCGTCGTTGCATTGACACCTGTGGATTATGTGGAATAATTTTGGCTGCGGGCACCAATGATGCACTGATTGCCAACGTATAAATGAAATTAAAGGGTATTAAACTTGCAGAGTTTAAGTATACCGTTTATGTGTCATAAGATATCGTCAACAAAATCCCGACACCCACGCAAATTTACGCGTTCACGGGCACTGAACAACTATTTAAGTATTTATGGGAAGTTTTTCTATGTTAGAAATACGTATAATCAGCAATTTGACATACATACATATATTACAGGTAATATTAAAATTTGGGGTTTCAGCGTGAATAATAGTGTTGATTATGATTTGTTTATTAATTACGCATATACATATTTACTTTATATAAAATACTTTTTGTTGCATATTTCATCGCTTAGAACGTTGCAACTCCACCTTTGCAGTGGAACTGAATCTAACGTTTGCACGGCAAATGTATATACACTTGTATATACAAACAATAATTTTATATTTTAACTTACAGTCACTTATACAAAATACAAATAACTTTTAAACATATTATTAGACAATTCCTTGGCGCTTGTGTTTACATTTTTTATGTTTTTTTATTTATTATTCAATTTTAATTTTATTTATATTTTTTTTATTCCAATTAACTTTTTTGTCTATGTTTTTATTCGTAAGTTTTTGTTCAAAGTCTGCACAAAGATTTCCTAGTTTAAGTATTAGCAAAAAAATATATATATTTATGTACAACAAACAATTGCATAAGCGGAGAATCAATATATACTAAGGATTACTGCTCTTCATTCTATATCGAATATGTATGAATATATTTCCATTTAAGATCTCAATACATTCGAAAAAATATCGAATGAAATTATTGAATTTTCTGTTCAATCCACCTATTTTGTTTATAATCGTAGATAACATGGACATTTTACACTTATTTGGAGTATATGTATGTATATATTTTCAATAACATTGGATTACTAGGGATTCATATTTATATACATATGTGATTCATGTACATATGTACACATTTATGTACATTTAAGCATTTGTAAATGATTTTAAAACAACATATGCCGTACAACATATTAGACGGGGCAATTTATTTGAAAATATATTATAGGTTAGTGAAAAAAGAAACAACAAAAGTGCAACTCAGTATAAGACTTCCGCAATAAATTAGAAGGCATATTTTTTTGAATAACAAAATGAATTTCTATAACAAATGTATTGCAAAATACTACATTAAGTGATACATAAAAAATATTACACCTGAACATAAAGTTTTGCTGAAAAATACCGTTCCCGATCCCGCAAGTACAGATATAACTCGATGGATTTCACATTTGCTTGCAAATAACATTGGTATTTTAGGTAGCGAGATCAGAAGTAGTTACTTTCAATTACAGCAATAGAATTGGCTAATTTGATTCAAATTAAATCTTTATTATGTATATAAAATACTTGTGGTACAGAACACAACACACATCAATACATTTTTAATTATACACATTTAAATGTTTTATTTCAATTTTGTATGCATATTATATGCATAAATTTGACTGCATAACAGCTATAGCTATAGTACTTGTTCGTTGAAATAAATGCATGTGTAACTCACACTTGCTTTCTTAAAAAAAATTTAACTTTTTTTTGGGATCACTCCCTTTAAATACACTCATTAAAAATAAAATTTCCAAACACAAATTCATGTTTCAACACACCAGAAAAGTATACATTTTGCCAATTTTTTCCTCGCTTCCTTTCATTGCAATGTGTAACATAATTTAGGCAGTAATTTTTTGCGTCCTTAATAAACATAACACATTTTATATAATATAACATTCACAAGCATATGTATGTATGTATAACATTATTTCGTTTTTCTGATTTATATATGAATTTATAGAACTTTATTTGTTTTAAATTAAAGTTGTTGATTCGTTAGAAGTTACACAAATAGTTTATATTTGTTTACAACTACACAATCCACTAAACAATCAATTTCTGAAGCATTTTTAAAGCTATATTTTGTTTCACCATCACACAATTTTTACAACAGAAAATATTGTTTACAATTCGTTTTCATAATTACTGCGAGTGAGTTGCGCGTAGTAGTTGCAAGACTCCACTCGACATATTCGTCGTTTTTAAGTTTCGTTTTAAAGAAATTATTATTTATAATTAATAATAATTGGTATTGTTATGTTGTTATTATTTTTATATTCTTATTATTCATTAACTTAGCGATGGCAACAATTTTCGGAGATGCACCATCCAATATTTGTAAGTAATAATCTCAAATGATAGTGCATTTCCAAGCACGACGTTGTTAGCGTCGCTGCGTATCCGCCTCTGCCTCCAACTGAAATTCCAAATAGCAATCGTTACTTGTATAAAATGTACGCCATTGTGTACTCCCACCATCACTGACATATCCCAAACCGCTAACTCACATCTGCCTATATGGCGAATGCATTTTCAACCATTGGAGTACTAGAGATGGACCGCCAGCTTGTATTTCAGGTGGTATTGTGCTCAAAGGACATTTGTCAATGTTTAGGTATTTCAAATTTTGACAAAGTGCCAGCTCGTAAGGTAACTTTTCCAAACATGGATTTTGATTGATATAAAGATTTTCCAGATTCTCCAGCGAGCCAATCTCTTCTGGCAGGTACTGTAAATTATTTTCGCTAACTGACAAATGCGTCAGATTGCTGAGATGACCAATACTGCGTGGCAGTATAGAGATCTGATTTGTTTGCAAAATTAATTTTTGTAATTCGTGTAATAAACCGATTTCGTTGGGCAGCACTTCAATGCGATTCTCTTCTAGGTCGAGAATACGCAGTTTGCGCAGATTACCTATGGTACTAGGAATCTTTTTGAGCATGTTGTTGGATAGTACCAAAATTTCTAGATTCTGCAGATTCATTATGTCATCGGGTAATTTTTGTAAAGCATTTGTGGCCAAATTCAATTCGACCATATTAATCCAAGTTCCTACATCGAGCGGTAAAGCAGTAAGCACATTTTCTTTCATATTGAGTTTTGTGAGGCCTTTAGCTCGTGAAAATATTCCATATGGTATTTTGTCGATACGATTATGTTCCAGATTAATGCTATAGACGTTGGTAAATTGAGCAGGCCCACCAGTTGGGTAACTGGTAAAAGAGTTGCGCGATAGTGTAATATTTGTAAGTGCACTAAGACTAGCTAAAAGACCATCTGGTAATTGCGTTATACCATTGCCCTCAACATTAAATTCATCCATGAATTTGCAATTTTTCAGCGATGCCGGAATACTTGATAGTCGATTGTATCTGCAGAGAGAACGCTTTATGCATACATATCATTAAATTAACTATGTCCGCTTACCTCAAGCCTAATCGTACTAAGCTCTTCAAGTTGCCAATGGTTTCCGGTATGTCCAATAGTTCGTTGTGCTGCAAATCAAGTGCACTCAAAGTTACACATTTACCTATTTCTTCGGGCAAATGTTCCAAGTGGTTGTGTGAGACATCCAGTGTTGTTAAGTTTACCAATGCACCGATGGAGGAACCCAATTCTCGAATTTTATTTTCACGCAGACTCAACATAGTCAAATTAGTTAAATTGCGTATATCGGCAGCCACAGCGATAATGCGATTAAAACGCAAGTAGAGCGTGGTAAGAGAACGCAGCCGATAAATCACCGAAGGAATTTCCGCAAGCTTATTGTGTCTTAAATCAAGTACTTTAAGCTGCCTACAATTTTGTAACGACTCTGGTAAAGAAGTTAGCGAGTTTTCGTTTAAAGCAAGTGTCTTTAAATGCACGAGACACCCTATTTCAGTCGGCAGTTGACTAATCTTGTTGCTGTATAAATAAAGTTCCGTAAGATGAACGCAGTCTCTTACTGAAGTTGGTATAACTGTGACGGAGGACTTGCTTAGATCCAAGCGTTTTATACCTGAAACATTAATTGAAAAAAATATGGGAAAATAAATAATATATTATATTACATGTTATATTTACCTTCTTCCCGACAACGCTGAAGAGCTTTAACAACGTCCTGATCAGCTTGTATTGGTTTACTTTTCTTTGTAGTTGGCTTGGGTTTATTAGATTCCGGGTGTTTCACCGTTACCATCTTCGGACGTGTTTCCGGTGGCATTTCGTTGTTATTTCCAAAATTACTACCGCTGGCACCGCTGCCACTGTGTGTTGGATTATTTGAAAGGTTCGTCGTTAAAGCTGCGGCGCAGCTACTGCTGCTATTGCTGCTTCCAAAACAATGTGTGGTCAATACACCACCACTACCGTTTTTCCCACTAACGTTCGTACTTTCCACTGCTGCTGCGTCTTCCGATGCCAAAGAGGATGATGATGCTGTAGCGCCGGCAGAGGAACACAGGTTCATAATTTTTCCCAGCGTTGCGTTTGATGCCTACAGTTTGTTGTCCAAATTCGTAAGCAACAAGTCTTTGCAATGATTTTCCTTCGTAATTTCGAGATTTAATGGAATAATTAATGACTCACTGATAACTTTACTGGGCTATCCAGAAAAAAAAGAAAAATTTAGTCATGCTTTGATAACGAGAAATAACAACACAATAATTGAATTTGCATATATTTCAGATTTATTGAAACGCGTGCTGATATGTGGATCATTTATGAGGAATTTCTAAATAAATAAATTAACCAGTTGTGGTATTGTTGAAGGGTAATTAACCCATATATCTACTTTCATAGTTTTTTTTTTATTCTCAAAAATATATTTACGCTCACAATATGTTGATTTTGAAGAACTTTTTATTTTGGATCTATAGCTTCTACAATTGCTCTTTAATATTTGTTAGACTTCCGCCGGGTAATACTGCATTATATTATGAATCAATATGAAAGTATGTACACAAATATATACATACGTATGGTTGTCCGAGTTAAGCCCATTTAAATAACTTTGCAATCAATTTCGACAACAGGCATTAAGTTTAAGTAGAAACAAACCTTATCACAGGATGATATACAAATTAGAAATGAATGTGCAACGAAATTGCCAGTTTTTTACTTGATACACAAATTCAAACAAATCACTTCGAAGAAAAAGGAAAAATGTTTGATATGTAAATATTCATAATCAACGCACCAGTTTACCCAAGGTTTAGGTACTAATGTTACCAATATAGAACTTAATCACAATCCATTTCTAGCAATATATATATCGGTAGATATATTTCTCTACCTTTTTTAAATAAAATTCTTTAAACTTTTTTAGTATTCTTTAAGTCTTGCAGAATGGTTCCTATATTTTGACATTTCTCTCTTTCATTCTTTTTGAAGGGTTGCTGCTTGCCTGATAAGAAAACAACCACTGTCAAATGAAAATTATACCACTTTACAATGAAAAAAAGAAGAACAAGTGTTGAAGCATTATTAATTTTATCACAACAATTTTTTTCTTATATTTTATACAAGCCATCTCAGTTTAGTGGTCTTAGATTGTTGGTTACACAAACAAACTTCAAGTTTTCGTAAACAAATTGAATGTATACCTTTAAAGATCACTTTTCGTGCCAATATACTCTTGTTGTATTATTCTGTAAAAATTGCCCACAAAAATTGATTTTTCATTTTATACGCATACTTCGAGTAGGAAGTTTTTTTCTCAACAGTCACATAAAACTATCAATTGCAATGTATTTCATTCATAATTTAAATTTCGAATAAATTTTACCAATCAAGTTATATTTTGTGCGAATAATTTGACATTTTATTTTAAATATCACTGAATTACTTTCACTTGTCTGCAAACAAATGTCCCGTCTAATAAATGATTAGAGAATGTGAATACGAAATTTTTCGCACAAGAGTTTGTGAGTTTCACGAGATGAGATTCGCAAAACGCATGCGCTGTAAGAACACAATTTTTAAACCCTGTAATAAGACTGTCAAAAGCTTTAAAATCTTTTCTTTCTTCTAAATTTGAAATTTATTACGCTGTTCGTAGAACATGAATCTGATAACCGAAAAACATAAAAATATAGATATGACATAAGAAATTTGTTTAAACATTTAGTAAGAATCTGCAAGTGTAAGCACCTTATTACTGGTACCATCAGAGTGTTTTTTGATTGATTAAAAACAGATGTGGGCTTCAATAGTGCTATCAGCTGTTCTTTGAGCAAAAGGATGCCAGCTGATGTTTAATAAAAAAGGAATCAGCATGAGTAAAATATAACTAATCTATATATCTATAAGAAAGTTTTTACTGTACAACTAGTAAAGTATAAAGAATGTAGTTAAAATTCAACAAATGATGAAAAAAACGATTCCTTTAGTTAACATTGTAAATGCTGGACATCATGGTTACGAGTCAGGATTAAAACTGCAAAAGCAACTAAGTAATCAGAAAGCGGAAGATTGGACCAATTTCCGTAATTATCTAATTTTACAGCAACATGATCCAGTGTATACTATAGGTATACGAACGAAGAATTATTCATATGCAGATGAACAACGTTTACGTAAATTGGGAGCTGAGTTTTTTCGTACAAATCGTGGCGGTTTGATAACCTTTCATGGACCAGGTCAATTAGTTGCATATCCCATATTACATTTGCATCAATTTCAACCGAAAATGAGATGGTATGTTGCTACATTGGAGAAGACTGTTATTGAAACCTGTCGCAAAATGGGTATTCCCCAAGCTACTACTACATCAGATACTGGCATATGGGTAGGAAATAACAAGATTTGTGCAATTGGTGTACATGGCTCTCGATATGTTACAACACACGGCATAGGTCTTAATTGCTGTACCGATTTACGTTGGTTCGAACACATTGTTCCATGTGGTATTGAAGGAAAAGGTGTTACTTCATTGAGTAATGAGCTACAACGCAATGTATGTGTAGAAGAAGCAGCGGAAGTCTTTGTACGATGTTTTGCAGAACATTTTAAATGCCAAATACAAGATAATGTGCAATGATTTTATAAATATTTTTCATATTAGTGGTACATTTTTACTTTATATACTTAGCTTAAGAAATATATTGGATCATAGTAACATAATCTGTGTCTTATCGATATAAACGAAGTAAACATTTTATATATTGCTGGTCAGAAAATTTATCTAAATACAGGGCCATTGTTATAGGAATCTACTTACGTGGTTACAACTTTGATATTACGTGTTCGAGTAGAGATTTCAGTTATAACGGGAAATAAAAAAAATGTCAAAGGAATCCTATTTAAACCGAGATTTATTTAAATTATTTTTTGCCTCTTTGTTGTCTATAATCACTTTTCCTCTTTTTAGCGCCTCTATTCGACCAAGCTCACGTTGCTCTGCTTTTCGCATGCGCCTCTCTGTGCGCGATTCTGGGGCATTATTAAAATACCGATCACGAAAATCATACGAATTCGAAAGCTGGGATGAAAGTTGGTCACTGTCAGGTGAATTAATATCACGTTTTTCATAAGTCAGTAATCTACGAGAAGTAAGGCCTGAAAGTGGCTGTTCTGAATTACCGACCAAAACTAGGCTTCTGTGTTGCGGTATCATTTCGCTGGTGTAGTCATCTCTATAAGAAAAAATATACTTATATAAAATTATTGCCATTATTAAAAAAAAAAAAACATAAACAATACCTATGATACGGTAGCCAGCACA
The DNA here is from genome assembly GCF_024586455.1 of Bactrocera neohumeralis. Taxonomy (NCBI): domain Eukaryota; kingdom Metazoa; phylum Arthropoda; class Insecta; order Diptera; family Tephritidae; genus Bactrocera; species Bactrocera neohumeralis. The sequence goes on from NC_065919.1 coordinate 53,107,275, forward strand.
CCAAGCGTCCACCTACTTTTAAGTGATGTGCGGAAAAATGAAGAAGATCGACATAAAGTTGCTGTAAAGAATAATGCGAGGTAGATGGATAGTGGGGCATATCTTTAGATCGTGTATTTTGCTTTGAAGTCATCTTTGATTCTACTTTTTCAGTCGACTCCCGAATGCCATACGGTGCTGAATATGTAAATACAGAAAAGTTATATCATTAAGGATTATGAAACCAAATTACTTTATCTCATTTACAAAAAGTATTTTTTCTATGTAATTATTTAGATTCTTCCCTTCTTTCAAAGAGTATAAATTGTTATATAATATTTAGTTTAGAAACTCATAAGACGTACTTACGATCTGTTATAATGGCATCAAATTCAACTCCTTCTCGCCAAAGCGGGTTGGAGAAATCTGATATTATTACATCTATATATCGATCGCCACATCCATATTGTTCTAAATTGGCACGCACTCCTTCATCCCTTTCTCGAACTTTTTGTGTAATACGACTTGGACGTGAACGGCCATGAAGCATCATGAAGTCTATGTCGGCTCCCAGAACATAACCTGTAACATAAATGTAAATGTAAAAAGCTCTTGTAAATAACTTTAATTTTACATACCACCAAACTTTGCTGCACTCACCAGAAGAGATCCCGTACCTACGAAAGGATCCAGAACTAAGTCTCCATTGTTAACAAGAGCTTGATTTACCATAAGTAGACTCAACTGGGCATCCATACTAGTGTTTCCAATAAATTTACGTTTTTTCAGGGAAAGTTCCTTTATGAGATCTCGTTGACCATTGGCAACCTTTAGTAAACCAACAGTTAATTATAAAAAAAAATATCTAATAAACAAAAGTTACCAGGCGCCCAAAAAGTATATCATCTGGCTCAGAAGGAACTGCAGTTGGATCTAGGCCATAAAATTCGATATAACACCACTCTGTTTGAGGTGTTTTTAAATCGACTTCACCTTGAAATGGTAAGTACTCCAGTGTCTCAATTTTTTCAACTTTTTCTTTTTGCGAAATGTGTTTGTTATAGGTCTCAACAACGATTTTAAATGATTTTTGTTTATATGGATTCATAAGGTTTTCTTTGGTCTTTATACTATCTTGTAATTTTTCGTGAAAACTTTTTAGGTTATCTGAGTAGCCCCATAGTTCATATATACTACGCAGACTAACAGAGCGCGAAGCAAACTTAATAGCTGATTCTTCATTGGCAAATTCGACAATCCAAAACGGTTTCTGTTTATCAAAAGAAATTAAAAACTTATAAATTATGTTTATAAAGAGCTTCTTACCAGTGTATTGTCATTTAATTTTCGATGCTTCAATCCAAACAACTTAATGATTGAGTTGAATTCCTGAAGAAGTGGTCATATTAGATAAAATATTTTACAAAAATAAATGCATCCACTTACGGCAACACGGAAATCTAAATGTTCTTGTGCAAACCACAAAATATATTTCTTCCAACTGTTTGTCATCTTTCAAATTTAATTAATTATGAAGTAAATATTGGAGCTTTGGTTAATTCTGGTTGTGTTTGCTAGTGATGTATCGATAATTAAAATTCAAAATCGGTCTTCCTGTCGAAACAGTGTTGTCGATTTATTCATTACGTAGTGTAACAGAAAATAGTTATGCTTCCTAGCAAGCTTCAGCGGAGCGACTCCGATATATTCAGTTTCAAGGGTTCACCATCCATGAAATGCGATGAACGGGACAAGGACGGAGACGACTAGGTCCTTGAGATAGTTAATACAACATAATAGATATAAAGGAGTACAAGAGCGTCTAGCCACAATCCGCATCAGAGCAAAATTTTTCAACATAATACTGATTTGGGCCCTCGCCCCGTCGGAAGAGATAAACGTTATGACCAAAGTTGCCTTTAAGGAGCCGCTGGAGCCTGCTTATGACAACTCCGATACCATGAAAAAGTTGGGGCTGGCGATTTGTATTTTAAAACTAAACAAAAATAAATTCACCCGTGAAGACTATTAATACTGTTTTTATTCCCTATTTCATTTATATCGTGCTCTGAAAATTCACCAAAATTAGTCAAATACTACTAAATGCACTCTACTACAAATAAAGTAGAACCCTGTCCACGTGGTTATTTTACGATCCACAACTTTCTTCTAAAATCGTTGCTTTTTAAAATAATTCATGTTGGTTTAATTTACAATCATTATGACAAATTTTGTATATTCAAAGACATATTTTACATAAAATTTACATACTAAAACATATGAAAGGTTACTATGTACAACTTTATTTGGTGGTAAACTCAGAGGAATTACTTTGAAATATAAAAATGTGTAAAGAGGCGTTATTCAATGCAACCCTGAGCAAATGTCAACTCGGCCATTTTGCTGAAATTTCGACGGTGCATAGAGGCAGGCCGACGAACTTCACAAATATTCTGCTTCAAAAACGCATATTATTTGCGAAAATAATTGAAAATTAGCAGTTTAAGTGATTGGTTCTAAATATTTGATAAAATAATCATGGCGCGCTATACTCAACGTCCGGAAAATGCTCTGAAAAGAGCAAATGGTAAGTGCATACAAATGTGTATAAGACCATGCTGCCGAAGACACAGGTTTTGCTTTCGTGGTAAACGGGTGACGATGCGCTCAACTGTCACAATACATATACGTTAAGAAGTACAAATACAGATTTATCCAAAATGATTTTACTTTTTATCTATCTATACAGAATTCATTGAAGTTGGAAAGCCTTTGCGTGCTTTGGACACCCTTCAGGAGGTATTCCGTAACAAGCGCTGGAACTATGCCTACTCCGAGACCATTATTGAACCACTTATGTTTAAGTATTTATACTTATGTGTGGAGTTGAAAAAATCACATATCGCTAAGGAGGGTTTGTTCCAATACCGCAATATGTTTCAGCTGGTGAATGTGAATTCTTTGGAAAATGTAATTCGAGGATATTTGCGTATGGCCGAAGAACACACTGAGGCCGCACAGGCTCAGTCGTCGGCAGCAGTTGCCGTTTTGGAGTTGGACGATCTGGACAATATTGCTACACCTGAAAGCATTTTAATGAGTGCCGTATGTGGTGAAGATGCACAAGATCGTTCCGATCGCACAATCCTATTGCCATGGGTAAAGTTTTTGTGGGAATCTTATTGCCAGTGCTTGGAATTGTTGCGTGTGAATACGCACTGTGAAGCCCTGTACCACGATATCGCTCGCATGGCATTTCAGTTCTGTTTGAAGTACAATCGCAAGAGTGAGTTTAGACGTTTGTGCGATAAGTTGCGAAAGCATTTGGAAGATATTTGTAAAAGTACTACCCAAACTACTGGTGTCTCAATAACTAAACTTGAAACACAACAGTTGTGTTTGGATACAAGGCTTTATCAATTAGATTCTGCTATACAGATGGAGTTATGGCAAGAGGCGTATAAGGCCATTGAAGACATACACGGTTTGATGGCATTGTCAAAGAAAACGCCAGTGCCAAAAACAATGGCAAATTATTACCAGAAATTAGCAATGGTTTTCTCCAAGGCTGGAAATCAACTTTTCCATGCTGCAGCATTGTTGAAGCTGTTCCAGTTGACACGCGAATTGAAGAAAAATTTAACAAAGGATGACATGCAACGTATGGCTTCTCATGTCCTTATAGCAACAGTTTCGATCCCACTGCCCTCGGCTCATCCAGAATTCGATCGTTTCATTGAAGCCGATAAGAGTCCACTAGAAAAAGCTCAAAAACTAGCTGTGCTACTCGGTCTTCAACAGCCTCCAACGAGGGCTTCTTTAATTAAGGAAGTTGTGAGTATAAGTAATATATGTTTTGTTTTCCATCAGTTATTAATCCCTTTTTTTAAACTAAATTATAGGTCAGGCTAAATGTACCGCAGTTAGCTTCTGAAGAGTTCAGAAACTTATATAACTGGTTAGAAGTTGATTTCAACCCCTTGAATTTATGTAAGCGTGTGCAAACTGTTATCGATGTTATTGAAAGCGCTCCCCCAGAGAACAACTTGTTGGCACCTTATATAAAATCATTGAAAGATGTTACAATTATGCGATTGATTAGAGAAATTTCACAAGTTTATCAGAGTATTGAATTCAGCCGTTTGTTACAACTAGCATCGTTCTGCAATATTTTCGAACTCGAAAAGTTGTTGGTCGAGTCCGTGCGTCATAATGATATGCAAATTCGAATTGATCATCAAAAGAAATGTATTTACTTTGGAACTGATTTAACCGAAAGTCAGAGGGAAGATCACCCCGATGGTCCAACATTACAGTCAATGCCTTCTGAGCAAATTCGGTCACAACTGGTTAACATGGCAACAGTTTTAAATCGTGCTGTATCGGTTGTCTATCCAAATCGTGAAAAAGATCAACGTGCCAAACTGCGGGCTCAGATGGTGTATCACTATCACGAGATCAAGGATCGGGAACATCAACGTATTTTGCAACGTCAAAAGATTATCGAAGATCGTAAAGAATTTATTGAAAAGCAGAATAATGCACGTGAAGAGGAAGAAGCTCGTCGTTTGGAAGAAGAAAGTCGCAAGGCGAAACTTGCCGAGCAAAAGAGGCTGGAGCAGGAGAACGAAGAGCGCGAGAGAAAGCGCCATCAAAATGAAATTGAAGCAATTAAGGTCAAGAGCCTAAAGGTAAATCGAATTAAAATCTCGTTTTAATTTTCCTATAAATACTGACTTACACATTGTACATTATTTCCCAGGATAAAATGCAACAAATTTCGCAAACCGCGCACGGTAAAAAGATGCTTTCTAAATTGGATGAAGAAAGTATTAAAAAGTTGGATGCGGAACAAATCGCGGCTAAGGAATCTGAAGAATTGCAAAGGGAACGCAAAGAATTACAGTCGAAACTCAAGTCCCAAGAGAAAAAGATCGATTACTTCGAGCGAGCTAAGCGAATGGAGGAAATACCTCTTTTCGAAAAATATTTGGCCGAAAAACAAGTTAAAGACAAAGAGTTTTGGGAAGCACAAGAACAACAGCGCATTGAGACCGCTATTACAGAACGTAAAGACGCTGTCGCACAACAGGAGCGTTTGAAACGCATGTATGAGGATCGTGATGTCTTCCTAGAGGCCTTGAAGAAGGAACGTGCATCATTGTATGTCGAAAAACTAAAGAAATTCGAAGTCGCTTTGGCCGAAGAACGTAAGCGTTTGTTAGCACATCGTTGCGAGATGCGTCGTCAAGAACGTCGCCGTCAATGGCTTCGTGAAAAGGAAGAAGAACGTATGCGCAAAGAAGAGGAAATTCGTAGAGCAAAGGAGGAAGAAGAAAGGGCTATTGCTGAAGCTTTGCGCAAGGAGCGCGAAGCAGAAGAAGAGAAAAGACGTATTCAATATGAGAAACAACGTGCTAAGGAAGAGGAAGCTGAGCGCCGTATACAGGAAGAACGTGAACGTTTGGCTCGTGAAGTGGCTGCTGAAAATCGTGAAAAGGGCGGTGATAAGGATCGCGATCAATGGCGACGAGGTGATCGTGGCGAACGTGGCGAAAGAATAGAACGTAGTGATCGCATCGAACGTGGTGATCGTATCGAACGTGGTGGCGATCGTACCGAACGCGGAGAACGTGGTAACGCTTCTAACACCGAATGGCGTCGTGAGCGTCCAGAACGCGTTGAACGTGGCGAACGGGTCGAGCGTGCTGAACGTCCAGAGCGTGGCGATCGTTTTGAACGTAAGGAAGGTGAAAGTGGCGGATCCGACTCATGGCGTGTACGTCGTGATCCCGACCCAGCAGCTCCTCGTGCGGGTGGTCCCGGAGTTGGACGCGATAATCGTGAAGCACGAGACGGCCGTGAAGGTGGCGATAAGTGGCGCCGTGGTGGCACCGGAGCTGGTGGCCTTGGAGGCGCTCCCAGACGCGATGATAGGGAAAGTCGTGAGGGCGGTGGAAACTGGCGAGATGCGCCACGTAATGATCGTGAACGCGACAATCGAGATATGCGCGACAATCGCCGTCGCGATGAACGAGGTGATAGACGTGATCGTGACCGCGGAGCCGGTGGTGGTGGCAAAGATTCCGGAAGTTGGAGAATGGAACGACCTTCTGGTCGTGATGACAAGGAAAGAAGTGCTCCCAAACGCGAACCTCAAGAAAAAGGTTAGAAATTTATTTGTCTTTTCTTTGTTGAATTATTTTTAATTATGCAATTTGTAGAGAACAAAAGTGGAGATGATGGCGAGTGGACTAATGTAAGGCGCCGTTAAGTATGGACGCACAAGTAAATATGACGTTAACAATAGGCCAGAACTAAAACAAATATTTCGATGTAAACGTGCAAAAAGCAAAAATGTTGCGAGAAACGTTTGCTGAAATCCTAAATCATTAATACTTACTATTTTAAAAATTGCAGATTGATTGAACTTCGTGCAGTTGTCATTTATATACACATATTCTTATATGCTTCGCTTAGTCTATTGTTAAATAATGGAAATTAACTCGTAGTACTTCAAAAAATACATGCTACTATGAGTGTATAGAAAGGCATATTTGCAATTTCTTCAAATATCAATAAATATATACATATAAACATAAAATAAAATGAAAACTGGATGCATTTTTTTTATTTTCGCTTAGCTTTTAATTACAGAATAGATATTCCATAAATGTAGTCATATGGCGAATATCACTTTAATTTGGAAAAATCTTAAAAATGAGATATTTAATACTTCTCAAAACCGATTTATTGAAAACTTGTGAATTCCCTAAAACTCGAAAAGTCCCTTAGGCCAATGTTGTTACCATATTGAGAAAATTTACAACGTGCTGAAATATAACAAGCGAGAACATCAATATTAAAGACTTTTGAGTTCATGCTGGATATCCTATCATTTTTTAGTGGATCTTTATATTAGAATGGCTTCTGAGAATTTTGACAGAAATATTTTTGAAATTAGTAATACCATAATATCATTCTCTTTATTTGTTAGAATGCGTTTGGCAGAAAAATTTATAGGTATAAGAATGATTTCTTCCTGCAACCGTATTAACATGAAAGTTTGACAGTTATTTCATTTATCATACTTCACATAACTGTTCACCTTTGACATAGATGACAGCTGATTTATGCCCGGGAACAGTTTTAATATTAGTAAATTAATTATATGGCAATAAAATATACTTTATGATATCTATTTAGTTATCTTTTTTTTCTTCTTTCGTAAATATAAGTGGCAACACCTTATACTTGCTTCATTATTTACATATATTTTCACGGTTTGACAATTTTATTATCGATTGTGTTTGGTCGTGTAAAGTGCATAGAAAACGAAATTAATTCATAAAATTATCCGGAAGCAGTTATAAATATTTAAACAAGCTTTTTTGTTTTTCTTGTGCATTTGGGTTAATTTTGATATAAAGTTAAAACCTAAGTACTGAAGTTGAATTGTAATACCAAAAAAAGTGGACTAAACAGCGGCGATAATTTAGAATGGTGAGAATATCCAAGCAAGGTATACCAGCGGAAAGGCAAAGAGACCAAAAACGCATATAAAAAAAAAACAAAGCAAAAAGGAAAGGGACTTTTCAGGCGTCGTCGTCGTCGTTTTCTTGGTATACAGATTTGTATTGCAAGCGGTACAACAACTTTGAATACATTACAAACATTTTGGATTTGAAAATTTTTATTACACTGATACATATAATACAGAAGTAAATTGAATTGTGCACAAGCTTTCCCACAATCTAAATTAAAAATTTCACAATGACCAACATGGAGAAGCAACATGAAATGGTAAAACGCAGTCTGGTGCAATTCATTAGTGCCCACATTCCAGGTGCAGATTTTAGTGTAGTGGACGAAATAGTTTTGCAGTATATTATTTCCATTTTGGAGGAAGCTTCACAAGATCCATGTTTCGATGTTGAAGATTTCGTCGAAATGATGGGCGCTTATTTTGCCGAGTTTTCCTCAATTGACCAGGGTATTATTTGCGAATGGATATATAAATTGGCAAATGAATTGAACGAAATGGAAAAGAATCAAGGAAATCAAAGTTCTACAAATTTATCCTTGAAGTATGTTATATCTATTAACTAATTAAGAAGCAATAATATTTTTAAAATTCATATATTTAATTTTAGTTCTTTGAGTCTTTCTGATATTATACCCGAATCAAAGTTACGTGCACGTAATGCTTCCATTTCTGAAAAGGATGAACACGCCATAAATGGCAGCTGCGCAGGTGGGGCCGGGCCCAAGCGCGCACAGCATTTATCAGAAACTAGTGATGGTGGTTCTACTGATAGCTCAACTTGCGATTATTATTTGGATGAAGCCGAGGTTTTGCAAGAAATGTTTCCAGACACAGCCTATGTAGAGGTGCGTATATGTAAAAAAATATAATTATTATTATACACTTGTTTGGCCTGTTGTAGACAATTGATTTTTAAAACATATAATCCATATATGTACATATGTTCTTTATTCAACACATAAAAAATGCAAATTTTAATTTTTTGAATGAGTTTTTCGGTATAACTTTTGCAAAATTTTTAAAGTCTAGATTTCATACATATATAGTGTTATAATTAAATATTGATACAATCTACTACTTCTGCGTAAATTTTTAAGAATTTTTTTGCATCACGTTCGTTTGTCGTACTTTATTCCATGCTTACCTCGAAGCTAGGAGAATCTATGAAGTATGTACATATGCAATGAAATTTTTCACTTGTCCTTTTCTAGTAGTAGTGGTAGTCATTTTTCGGAACCGCTGATGTCGAACCGGCATCTTTATTCGGGCAATGCCTATCAACGCCGCTCCATTCTACGAAATTATTTCAGGATATTATCATAATAGTATATATCGATAAAATTGAAGCCCTTGTATGGAAAACGTTTTTACTTGACAGATTACCTTCAAGAAATTTAGCTGTTATTATTGTTCAAAGCAACGCTATAATCTTGCAAAAAAATTATTCAGAAAGTTTTCCCCTTATTTGCTCTGAACAATGCACCTGTGAAAAGTATTATAACTTCGATGATGCCGAATTTATCTGTTTTACGTGTTTATTATAGTGTTCCGTTTTTTTCTGCCACAAGTTTTTACATTGCTAAATTCTATCACACATAATAATGAAAAGTAAATTAAAATTTCGAAGACTAGTATACATATTACATTCAAATTCTCTTTATTTAGGTAAAACATTGCATTGCTATAGCTAAAGGGGATATTGACAGCGCAACACAAATTCTATTGCACCGCCAAGAGACTGGCCAAAGTTTGACCGACAAATCCATTACAATTACTGGACGTAAAAATATTGTTGTAGATGATGCCGAACTAAAAAATCGTATTATTGAGAGGTTCATTGATCGATACTTACATTTTTTGAGGTAACATTTATAGCTAATAATCTTTTTTTTCTACCTACCTGCAGATACTCATACGTTGATAAAAATGCAACTCAGCGTGAATACAAGCCAATGGTACCGAAATTCGAACCAAAGAAATTGGTTCGCTATAGAGATAACAAGATTGTTTCATTGAAAGGCGAACGTTATACTGAAGTTAAGCGCGACGAGGAAGCTGAGTTAAAAAAACCCAAAAAGCAACTTCAACCGTAACTAAAGTTGTTGAAATCCTGCTATAAATATTTTATAAAAAAGTTAAAACTGCTAAAACAAGAACGAAAGCAACCACTTGACGAATATAACAAGCAACCGCTTCAACATTTAAATCACCATTTGATATTTAAAAATTTGAAACAAATTATCACTACTATATCACTGATAATTGCACATAAAAACGAACCCACACTACCAATAACACTCAAACAATTGCATACGCTAAAAGGAACTAAACTATTGGTTGAGATACTTGAAATCTCAACGACGATTCATGAAAACCAACAAGTTACAAATTTTGCTGTTACAGCAACAATTCTAATATTGAAGTCATTAATCTGCAAAATTACATTGCTCCCTAAGCGATTTGTAATTTTCAAAGCGCTCGAATACCAATGTAAAACTAATTCCAATTCCGTATTCCCAAGCGCTTATAATACGACAGCGAAGTGCATTTCTAATTTAGACTCTAGATGTGAAACTTTTGTGATTTCCAATACTATTACTAGGATAATTGAATATTTATTGTACACAAAATCTCACGGCCATACGAATTTTGTGTATCGCTGCAGCTATTTATCCAATATTTTACAGCGTAAAAGTCAAAATAGTTATATTATATTTATTTGTAATATTACGTTTATTTTTTATTTAATTTTTATTTTATTTATTGAATTAGCGTGGAACGCTTTACAAATATCCTATAATTATTTAGTAATATTTATTGTTTTTGGTAAGCTACAACAAGAACATAAAATTAGTGGTAATTTAAAATTTTTATGAGTTAATATTTTGTTTCGAGAAATAAGTTGATTTTACAACTGTCGATATTTGCTACTACTATTTAATAGGAAATTATGACAACGTCGGTACGCTGATGGTTTTGCATGGAGCTAGCATTGTGATAAATGCATAAGCGAAAAAGAGCAAACCATCCGCAACAAAACTATATGTATGTACAAGTATATGTAAAGCTCGAGTCTGCTAAACGAAATTTATAAATTTATTTCATACGCCTGTGGTGCCTAAGTTCAATTAAATTCCGGCTCTTAAGTGCAATAGCGTGCTGCTATTGTGTATAAGTTACAAAATATATGATTTAATTAAAAATGGTAAAAAAAACAAATTATAACATATATGTATTAACAATTTATTGTTAGCAGTTCACGAATTTCGAATTAACTTTTCGCTAGTTATTGTCTGAAGCCAACAATTAATTTCTTTTGCTTTGCACTAATCGGTTGAAGCAGCACTTACATACATATGTAGATAGAAAATACGACCGATAGACATGTCTTTAAGACGCACGAGCTCAAATAGACTTATGAATTTACCTATAGCTATGTTTATAATGCAAATATAGTAATTTTTCAAGATGATGTTTTATACTGTATTTTAATGTGTAATTGAATTGAATGATCGAAGTGTTAACAAAATATGGATGAAAGTGCGAAGTGCGAAAAGAGTTAAAATACGAACGATTTTGAAAAAGACATGCCATACATACATATACATTAATTAACATTCGTAAATCTACGCTTAAACTCGGTTTTTTTTTAATTTATTTTATTGTTATTTTTTTCTATGTTATTGCAATAGAATTTTAACTTTTCATATAGAAGTTATTACTTTTTTAAAGGCACATGCTAAATAACACATAAAAAGCGTTATTTTTTAAGTTAATACAGTGGACATTTTCAAAAGTTATTCAAAATTGGATATGCCATTTAGAGCCTTTCTGAATTCTAACCTATACATGTAAATTGAACTGAATTGTTTGATTTGCACTTATTTTACTTTATACAGCTAATAGAACAAAACAGAACCTTATTACCGAAAGCTAAAACTCAGCTATTGAAGCAAAAGTTGCCAAAAAGTTGAAATAAAAAGGAAATAAATAGAGTAATCAATAAATCCTAATAATACTAGTCTCACATCTAGATGTACATAAATGAATGCGATTTGCCATTTTTGCTGGATGAATAAATGTATGAATACGCTAAATTGGGAGCACATTGGTTTTACGACACCGTATTTGCTACCATAATACAAAAAAAAAAAAAGAAAAAAACACTCACATAAACACACAGAAAACAGCAATACACAAGAATGTGTTTTGCAGTGCAAACGCAACTGCATTTTGCAAGCGTTATACGAAAATTTAAACTCACTAAAATTAAAAACAAAAAAAAAGTTGTAACTTAGTGTGCTTCAATGTAATTCCTAGTAAGCTACATAAAATGCGAACTTACCTACATACATACAATACATACATACATATTACATGTTTAACTAAAATTCAAGTCAAGAAAAGTAGTGAAATGATCATAAAAAGTCCTAACTTAAGCATATTAAAGTGTATTAGAAAGAAAAAGAAAAAAGCGTTTAAACTTGCTGCTGTTGATTATATAACACAGTTTGCACAAGTTATTTATCCCTTTCTTTGATTACAACTTACCTTTTGATTGTTGAAAATGAAATTTAAAAACATGTTAATTTCGATTTATGTTTTATATAAATCAATTATTTTCAAAATATATTTAAAAATAAGTTATATTGCCGCAAATATTTACAATATATTTTAGATTAGTTTCATTATACATTAAAATATAAACTAATTTTTTTTTGAGTTACGGGGTTACGGGGTTAGGTGTGGTCAGAGACATGCAAAAATTACAGTTTATTATATATATTTTTTGTTTTTTATAAAAGTAAAAACATAGCATTTGGTTTATAAAAAAAAATCTTCGATCAGCCATTAGTTTTTATGTTTTGAAAAAGCCGTATAATTATATTTCACTGTAATTTATTTAGCGGTTTTCGAGCTACAGTGCTCACCAGTTAAAAAAACATAGTTTTGAAATAAAAGTTTAAAGTTTTACACAAACTTTCCAGAGCGGCCGAAAAACCTTTGAAAATGATCGAATAATTCGAAAAAATATTTATCTTCAGATTTTCAGATCATATTTCTAAGCTATTTACGGGTTTCATATAGTCTCACAAAGTTGTAAGTTATGACGAACCGAAAACATTGTGTTGCGAATTTTAATTAAACTCATTTTTGTATGTAATCCAACAACAATTTTTTTAAAGAAGTGTAAAAATTTATGATTTTATGATTTAACGATGCGTTATGACTACTAAGTTGTGAGTCCCCTCATTATACTTTAAGATAATGCAAAATAATCAATTTGTTTTTGAAAATTCTGACTACCCCTAACTCCTTATAGACACGAAATACTGTGAATTGTATGCAATTTACTAAATCTGAATAGTAAATCGATTTTTTTGTTTATAGTTTCTTGCTTAAATTGTCAGACGGCAAATACAGTTAAAATAATTTGATAGCAATATTTAATAAGTATATAAATATTAATATACATATGTATGTTTTTTCACATATTGCATCACATATTTATATTTATAAATTATTATTATTACTATGATTATAAATTGAAATTAAAAATAGTTACCTAAATTTAAACAGCCGCAAAAACCGCAAGTACTTTGTTATATAACTCGCTGACATATTATTTATTCCATTCATATAAAAATTTGCATTTTTAGTTTAGATATTAAATAAGTTTGTAGTTTAGTTTTTAAATTTTATTTTAATTATCTTATTAATTTTATTTCATTGTAACCTGAAACAAAGTCGTTGATGGCTTGATGCCTTAATTTTACATATATTCTTATTAAAATGCAAATGAAAAATAGCTCTAACTTTGTACACTTTGCGGTCGTAATTGCCACTCCATGAATTCGCAATTAATCAACTCACACATACTGATATTATAATTCGAATTACACACATAATATTTACATATATTTTAAATAATATTTATTTTAACCGTGCACAATTAGATATCTAATTAAATGAATTATTATTTTATAAAAGAAAAACTTACCGATCCAAACAGGCTTAGATCGCCTAATTATAATTTAATTCTTATGCAATGCTCTTGCCTAAATTCACCAAACTGAATTGTGTTAACACTTTCTTTTCTTTTTGTTCATGTTTATGTTTAATAAGTTTCTTTATATTTATTGTGATATTAGTATAATTTCATCACAATTGAAAATTAATACGCTATAACCTAAAACAGATATTAAAAGAAGCATATACATATGTATGTACTATATGTATACTTACCATAGATATTATCCACTCGCTGAAGAGGTAGCAAAAAGTTTGAAAAAGTTCATTAAAAAAAAAATAAATAAATTCACTATCAACACTAAAATGAATATAAAATATATAATATGAAAAATACCAAAATTTTTTTCAAAATCATAAAAAATAAAATACATTGCTTTGCAGATTGTAGTAACATTATGTAATCAAAGTTTGAATGTGTTCATTTATAAAGCATTTCAAATATACATATGTACATATAGTATTTTATTTGTTATGAATTTGGAAAAAACATATTTTATTTGTATTTTTTTTTCGAGTTAAAAACGGTAAGTAAGAAGTGACGAAAGAAATATATATAACTGTTATCCTTTATTGGCGTAGACACCGCTTATGCGGTTATAGCCGAGTTTACAACCGCAAGCTAGTCGTTCTTCCTTTTCGCTGGAGTGGACGTCTTCCTCTTCCTCTGCTTCCCCGGCGGGTACTGCACAGAATACCCTCAGGGCTGGAGTGTATTCATCCAATGGGACGACGTAGCTAGCGTAGGCGCTGTTATTATATAATTACAATAATTTTTGAAAAGGTTACTAAATAAAGTAAAAACATCACTACCAAACTGAAGTGCTAGTAAATCCTTTGTTCACATCGTTCCGGACTCCTACAACAATAGTTAAAAATATATATTCGAGACAATGTAAAATATGAATATTTATATGTAAATAGCTGACTTACGTGAAGAAGTACCGCGAAGTTTATTAAAAAGTTCTGAATTTTATCACAAAGTAATGCCAAACTAACTTCTAAGCTAAAGTAATCCTTACCTTGCTCTCTAATTTATAATTTTAATTCAAAATAATTTTATCTGATAAAATTTATGCATGTTAATTCACAAACAATTGTGGAATTCATCATCATTTCCTGTATCACCCACTAAAGCACAGGCCCTCACAATTGTATCATTACCGCTGTATATTCATGCATCGATACTATCTTTTGATCGATTCGAAGCTTTCCGGTAATTAATTTTTATTTCGAAAATTTAAGTGATTACAGTTATTAATTGCATTCGTTATTAACTGCACATGCATACATATGTATATGTAAAAATAAACATTTGATTTATGTGAATAAATACATGCGTACATACTATAAATCACTTCTAAGGTATTAGTCTACATACTATTATTTCGAAAAATCTGTAATGCGATGAATTATAAGATTATTTAAATCCTTAAGTGTTTATGGCTAATGAAAGAACAACAAATAAGTGTTTTTACTGCATTTGTAGGCCATTTAAATTTTCATATCGGACTTTATTATTATAACTAACACATTTACAGGCTAGTA
Organism: Bactrocera neohumeralis; assembly: GCF_024586455.1. Taxonomy (NCBI): domain Eukaryota; kingdom Metazoa; phylum Arthropoda; class Insecta; order Diptera; family Tephritidae; genus Bactrocera; species Bactrocera neohumeralis. The sequence continues at coordinate 53,122,378 of NC_065919.1, forward strand.
ATTTTCGAAATGGAAGGTTTTTATATTTTGCGAAGATTTAGCTTTGGTCTCTTGTAGCATCTGTCATATATGTACATATATCCATCGATATGAATTAGAGGAAGAGGTACACTTCTCCAGCCTGCTGAGTGACAGTGCAAGCATAACACGAGGAGATGGTGAACCCGATTCTCCAAACGATGACGATGGAGCGAACGATCCATTGCTTTGGCATGAACAAGTTCAAATAGCAATTACCAGTCTGAAGAACAACAAAGCTGCTGGAACCGAACTATTCAAATGCGGCGGTGAAGAACTGATAAGTAGGATGCATCAGCTTCTGTGTAGTATATGGTCAAAGGAAAGCATGCCCAACAATTAGATTCAAGTGCGTTCTGCCCATTCCAAAATAAGCCATACCCCATAATCTGCGCCAAATACCGAGGGAGAAGCCTCCCCAACATCGCATATTGCTAACCGTCAAGAAACTGATTGGACCTTATAAGTGTGGCTTCAGGCCTGGTGAATCAACAACTGACCAGATATTCACCATGCGCTAAATTTTTGACAACACGAAAGCGAACTGCTTTTATGCCGCTATGTCTGAATTTGGTATCCCCGCAAAACTAATACGGCTGTGTAAACTGGCGTTGCGCAATCCCAAAAGCTACTTCAGGATAGAGTAGGACCTCTCCCAGCCTTTCGATTCTCAATCTACTCCTGAAGAAAATAATTCGAGCTGGAGATCTGAATAATATTTTTGTTCAGTATTGTTTGGTATTTCATCATGGAAAGACCTACGCCTGAACAACGCTTACAAACCGTTCAAATTTATTACGAAATTTCACGTTCTGTAAATGGTCTTATCGTCAACAAAATCGGCCTACTGCGCATACTATTCGCAACACCATCACCCATTTTGAGACCCAGCATTCATTGTTGGATAATATTCGACCGAATAGACTACGTCCAGCACGCAGTGAAGAAAATATAATGGCAGTCGTACCTGAGAGTGTACACGAAGACCGTAGAGAGTCGATTCACCGCCGTTCGCAGCAACTCGGACTGACGTATGGAACGACTTGACGCATTTTACGTTGGGATCTTAGATTGAAAGCTTAAAAAAAAACAGCTTGTGCAAAAACTGAAGCCGCTCGACTTCCCTAAGCGACATCGCTTCGTTCCATGGGCTCTTGGAAAGTTTCCAAGAAGATCTGACGTGTCTGGTTCAATGAGTGCTCAAACAAACAAAATTGCCGCATTTGGGATGAAGCTCAATCTAAAGAGAATGCAGCGCTGTCATTTCATCCAAAGAAGACAACGGTTTGGTGTGGTTTGTGGGCCGGTGGAGTCATCGGTTCATATTTCTTTAAAAATGATGCCGGTAAGAACGTAACAGTCAACGGCGACCGTTATCGCGCCATCATAACCGACCATTTGATGCGGTGCCACTTCCCACACATCTTATCATTCAATGGATTTATTGAGAGAACATTTCGGTGAGTAGATAATTTCGCGCTTTAGCCTGGTTGATTGTCCACCAAAATCGCGTGATATCACGTCGTTAGACTTTTTACTGTGGGGATATATAAAGTCTAAAGTCTGTGCGGACAATCCCGCTTCGATTCAGGCCTTGGAGCAAAACATCACGTGTGCTATTCGCCTGTTATCAGGTTAAATGCTCGAGTGAGTCATCGCTTAATGGACTGAACGGCTGGATCATCTGAGACGTAGCCGCGGCCAATATTTGAAAGAGATAATCTTTCATCATTAAATTTGAAGTTTCTGTGTTTTTTCGTTAAAAAGTTAGGGAACCTCGAAATCAAATATTTTTTATATATATTTTTTATGGTCTCTGTCGTTTACTTGTGGTTGTGTTAAACTCCGTGGTAAACTTAATATAACCTATACAAGGTATAAAAATAAAATAGTAACGTTTTATAAAATACATACATATGTATGTATTTATATATGTGTGTGTCTATAAAATGCCATCTTAATAGAGAACTATTAGTTAATGACGTTGTATTGAGTTTTGGATGCGCTGAATGCAAAATAAATATTTATTATTTGTATTTTTTATGTAAATTATTAATATTACATTCGCTATATCAATTCGCCTAACTAAATCGTTCTACTTTAGCAGTCCAATAGAGAATAAGTATAAGTAATATATTTCTAGTTAGACAACTACTAATGGTTGCAACTCTGCACTTAGTTAGTGCTAAGTAAGCATGATAACATCAGATAGCCACATTTTGGTAGCCTCTGCACTTCAACTGTCTGTGATGATTGTATTGAGCGATTATACATACACTGGTACATAATTATTGTAGTATAGTGGGGCATAACGTTCGAGAGCTGCAATCGAACGAGCAGACGTCTTTGTATTGCCGACGAGACAAGTTCTAAAATTAACATCGTCGGAAACAGAATTTGTGTAACGAAAATCAAAAGAAAAAAAAATACTTTTGCTGTTTCTTTACGTTGAATAATTTAAAGCGGTAAGCAAGGTGGACCAGACTAGTATATAAATTATTACGAATATACGTATGTACATTTGTAGAGCGCATATAATATACAGGTGTATGTGTGAGTGATTGGTGTGTGTTTGTATGTGCCTACACGTGTACTAAAGAGAGTCGATCGTCAAACCAGAATATTATCTAGTATACATGTACATATGTATGTATGCATGTATGTACATGAAGTGTTAAAGCGTGTAGTGAATTTTTTAGAAATAAAAACAAAATAAAATAAAATAAATAAAAAGCTAAAAGTAAGAAATAAAACAGCAACAATGCAAAACAAGTGAGCAAATGAATAAACAAACCAATAACAATCGACCTGCTCTGGCGAGGCCACGGTACGACGCGTCGGCTCGCCGCTGGCCACAACTCAAATATTAACATCAACAAACTGAGTGCATTACACATATGTACATACATATAAAAATATGTGCGCTTGTACATATTTAAACGCATATATGTTTGGCTTTGTACTTACAGCATATGTGCATGTACATATGTATGTACGTATAATATGTATATTGACAAAGTTTCTTTACACGCCTGTCACCCCCGTAGAGTTGTGCGCTTATGAAGGAAATCGTTTTATTTAACTTTTTATGCTTTCTTAATGAGTTAAAAAGTTTTTGCGGTAAAATGTGTGAAAAACAAGGTCCCTTACAGCGAGCAATAAAATATGATAGGAGAAGCGAGATGTAGTATTTAGTGAAATGATTGGTTAGGTGATAATTGATTCTCTCGATTTTTAAAACTAAAGAAATTTTTTTTAATAATTTTTTATTTTTAATTTAATTTTTGTATTATTTTTTTAATATATTTTTATTTTTTTTATTTTTGTGCTATTCTTTATTTTTTTATAATATTAATTTTTTTTTTAATATTTTTTTTTTGAATTAAAATTTTTTATATTTTTTTCATTTTCTTTTATTATTTTTTTTGTTAATTTTTATTATTTTTTACATAGTATGTACATACTATTTATTTATTTTTCTCAAACGAGTTGTTCTACTTCGCCGTTTTAATATAAGTGACCGCCGAATTCCTCTTCTTATTTTTACACATTTGTCACGCAAAAACATTATTGCAACATAAATGCCATATTTTGTATTAATTTCTTAGCCGTTATTTTTAGAAGCGAGCATAATTTTGCGGTGACATAGATATTTTAGTTGCAATTGGTTGTGAATATTACGGTGCATTTGCTTAGGATTAAAATTAGTAGAACACAAAAGCGCAATTGTGACAGAAAATTTTATGAATTTTACCAATAAAAGATAACTCGTGACATTTCGGCATTATAATTGACTTTGCTAACTTCGTGTATTGTCATTTGCAAAGCAAATACGCACACTTACACATACGCAATTGGCTACTAACACACATATGTATTTACGTAAGTTCGTGTGTGTGGGCAAGTAGCGTGATCCCTGTAATCGCCTAAAATTACACTTATCTTGCAGCTTTGTCATTACTTTGTAATTAAATGACAGAAATTTCCACAGCATTACCTTGGCTGCAAGTCATGTGATCAAAGTAGATATAAAAATATACACGTTTGTATGTATAAATATGCCGCTGATAAGGGATAATTAGCTAATTTGCCGAAAAATTATGAGCACGTGATCTACTTATGTAAATACTTATATACGCCAACGCATGCTTGTGGTCGTAAGTGAAGCAAAAGTGCCTACTGAAACTATTAGAACTATTAAGCTACTACAAATATACTAAAAATTTGGCGATATAGTACATACATACATAAGTAGATAAGTTTATAGAAATGTGCCCAGACAATGTTGCCTCCAATGCAGTCCCTCATGACAGCGCTCCAGTCACATGAGGTCGCAGACTGTTGTCGCTTAACTGACTAATGCAAACACACACACACTCGCACACATACATACATACAAATTATACAAGTACACATAATTACAAGTAAACAATATAGTATATACGAGCTCTAACTCCATTCCAGCAGGAGGCCTCCCATATCAATCGAATCATTGAGTCTCGTATTTATCATACTCATAGCCAACTGACATTTCACGACAAGCAGAAGCTCGTTCGTTACCTTTAATACGTGCTATTAAAAATACGTACATACATATATACGTGTACATATACATACATACATATGTATATGTATATGACTCTGCATCTGGTTTGTGTTTGTGTTGTGTGCTGGGATTGACATTAGAAACATTCTTGAGTTTTTGAGCATTCTACTAGCTGTTAGCTCACTGCTGTTAACGCTTGGCTTTTCAACAGCTGCCTAATACAAATTCTCGGTATGTGTTGGCAGTCTGGTAAATCAAGCAAATATATACATACATAACTACATAGTTTGCAAATGTTTTTGCTAAAAAATACTTAAGCACATATGTTTGTATATGTATGTATATAATATACTTTATATATAGTACCGATTCGGGCAAATATTTGGCAAATACATACATACGACTGACTACGAATTGATTTCTTTGCAAGCAACTAACTCTGGCGGGTTCGTGGGCGTGTATAGGTATATGTATGCATATGGAACTAGTTCGAATGGGGTTATATGAGGACTAGTTACGAATTTGGTAACAAAATAACTAGTTATAATACGAGTACGTGCTGCAATTTTCGTATATATAAACACATACACATAAATGTCATATTTGCATACAGACGACGAGATTTATATCTACTTAATTGTTATATCGTGAACAGGGTATATTAGTTGGCCACAATCATTTTCTTTCGACATTTTCTTTTGGTTATTACAAACGTCGTGTCCAACTTGATATACCTGATATGATAACTAAGTAGCTATAAATCTGGTATATTTCTTAAGTATATAGCAATCATCAGCGTGATCGATTTAGATCTGACCGTCTGTCTGTATATACGTGTACGAGTCCTTCAGTTTTTAAGATATCAATCTGAAATTTTGCACACATCTTTTTCCCTCCAAGAAGCTGCGCAATTGTAGGAACCGCCAATATCGGACCACTATAGCGTATAGCTGTCATACAAGCTGATCGATCAAAATAAGTCCTTGTATGGAAAACTTGTTTATCTGACGAGATATCTTCATGAAACTTGACATGGGCTAATGTTCAATGCAACGGTATAATTTCTGAATATTCTGTTAAAATCGGACCACTATAGCATATAGCTGCCATACAAACTGATCAATCAAAATCAAGTTCTTGTTTGTCAAACTTTTTTATTGGGAAGCGTATGAAGCTTCGGTGCAACCGAAGTAAACGTAACAGTACATCCTTCAATTTAAATATGTAAATTATTCACATACATATGTACATATATGTACAAATATGTATATATTTTGCTTATGCTTTCCTAGTTCTATTGCATTGTTGTGCTTTCAGCTGTGTTTACCCGCCCGCCAAAACATCATAGCGGCAGGGTGGGGTGTTTGACATTACGCTACAACCTTTCAATTTCGTTTATTTTTCCATTTGCTACAACTTTTCTATTTTCATTGCTGTGTTTTGGCGCTCTGTCTTACAAAGTTTTTGCATTTTGGCACGCTGTCCGTGGTGTATGTCTGGGCAGCATGCAGCAGGTGTGGGTGTAATTGACTGATTGCGTTTGTATTATGCACAAGTATATTAATATAATATACATACATATATATACATATACCATGGAGCCGTGTACGACACAACAAACTAGTGCCGAAAGGTTAACGTACGCTGCAAGGGCAGTCTGCTAAGAATTAGTCAGCTGACGCGAAACGCTTTAAGGTCGTAATTTAATAAGCTTGCATAATTCTTATGACCGACCGTACGTAAATACATACTATATATGTATGTATGTAGATGATTTAATAACGTAGTCAATAATCGTAGTCGATATTAAATCATCTACTATATATGTATGTATGTATATTTATGTATGGTCAGCATAACTGTATGCGTAAGTAGATATGTATATGTATACTTATGTTTGTGTGTGTATACAAATTTTACCTCAAATAATTGCAAGAACAATTGGTAGTATTTATTAATAAAACCTGTGATTGCATGTTGCTTTAATTACGTAAGACGTAATGCTGTTAAAACCACAAATGATCATACATACATATGGATATGTATGTATGTATGTATATATACATACATATGTACGTGTATAAAATTTTAAAAGATTTTCAACACGTACATATGTATGTAAGTATGTACATATGTATGTATGCTTATCGCTTAAATCAACATTACAAAGAAGAGAAACAGTAATTAGTTCTTGGTGTAAGAATTGTAATAAAAAAAATATTTTTTTCACTTTTTTAAATTAATATTAAAAAATTTTTTTTTTTTAATTAATATTTTTTTAATTTTTTTTTTTAAATTTTGTTGAATTTAAAAATAATTATTTCAAACATTTTTTTTTGAATTTAAAAATATTTTTTTTAATTAAAAATTTTTTTTTTTTTTTTAATTTTAAAATAATTTTTTTTAATCTGTTTTTTTATGGATGACACCCAGTTGTTTAATATAATTTTACATCGAACAAAGCACTGCTCGTTGCTGGGAGACTGTAAGAAGCAGCGGCTTGAGCTTTAAACTCTGATAACTGTAAAATAATGAAATAATTAATGAGTTTATGAATATAAATAGGCAAACACTCTGATAAATAATAATTTTTCGTATTATTCTGATTCACCACATATGAATAAATTAAAATACAATACAAGAGATATTGTTTGAAATTACTAGTAATTGCCGACAGCAGGAAAGTATTGACGGTGTATGTACATATGTATGAATGTATGTATGTACATATGTTTGTATGTCTCCACAAATACAAGCATACGTTCAATTAAGACAAGTATTACGAGTAAAAAGGCTTTTAAAATGGCAGAAAGTTGTACTTTATTGTTAATTCATACATACATATATCGTTTAATATGTACTTACACCCATACAAATATGCAAATTAGAACTTAAGCAGCGAAATTTCTTTGAATGATTTTTTTTTTTAAATTTATACTGCGAGTCATTAATGATTTGCCTCCAGCCTCACCATCCCATACCTACTGAAATGGTCATATGATGGGATAATACTTAATGATCATTATACATAGTACATATTTATATAATGTCAGTGTGTAATAAATATGTATTTTTTTCCTTTGGCAAGTAAAAGGTAATTAAATGTGTTGGTGCTAACTAAACTGGCCTCGATTTCAATTAGGGCGTAGGCGCCCCTACATATACACATACAAATATATGTACAAACATAAATTCATACAGTACAGCATGTGAGTCTATGCCCTCCAGTCTACTCCGGCGGAATTTTTTCGTCTATGTAAATAAATAAATGTATCTTTAGCAGCTACAATACAGTTTTTTTATAATTTTTTATCAACATATGTACATACATAAATACATATGTACGTAGCCAGATGTGCACAAACAATTTTGTTGAAACATTCTTTATTACTGCTAACTTCAGTGAACGATCTGGATCAATCGAGTAAGATTGCAGTTCTCAGGGGCGCCTGGGGTCCCGAAACACTTATGTTCTTTTAGATTTTTGCTCCAACAATTTACTACAACCAGCCCAGATCTTGGCTATCTTGTATCGTAGGTTTTCCGCAAAAGAAAAATGCAAACTAAATCCAATCTTATGTTTTTACAGCAAAAATAATGCAGCTGTAATGCATTTTTTGTTAAATTTTTGATCAATCAGGCATAAGAATGTTGAAAAGTCGTCTCTAGACCTCTTTCGCTTTGAAGATTTTCAAGAGTTTTGGCGTACGTCTAGGGTACCTCTAGAATAACTGCTATTTATAATAACTATTCTACTTCTTTATTGGTGTAGACTATCTTTAACAGAACCTTTCTCTCGAAAACTCATAACGTCGGCTAATCAGATGTTGTCATCGTCCAAGCTTCTGCACCATATAGCAGGACGGGAATAATGAGTGACTTATAGAGTTTGATGTTTGTTCGTCGAGAGAGGACTTTACTTCTCCATTGCCTACTCAGTCCGAAGTACCACCTGTTGGCAAGAGTTATTTTGCGTTGGATATCAAGGCTGACGTTATTGTTGGTGTTAATACTAATTACAAGATAGACGAAATTATCTACGACTTCGTAGTTATGGCTGTCAACAGTGACGTGGCAGCCAAGTCGCAAGTGCCACGACTGTGTGTTTGATGACAGGAAATTCGTCTTGCCCTCGTTTACTATCAGACCCATTTGCTTCGCTTCCTTATTCAGTTTGGAGAAAGCAGTTATGGCTTATTATATTGGATGATATTTTTTAACTCTGAAATATGAATTTATACAAGGGGGGTTCCAAAGTAAACAGGACTTTTTGAATCTAGCGCCCCCTGGTCGACTGGTGCGTTAGAATCTGCTATCTTTATCGATTGTTTAGTGAGACATGACATTTCATAGAAGCTTGGAACAAAGAGCCAACATTAAATTTTGTTTTAAATTTGGTAAAACTTTTACGGAAACGTTTCAATTGATGAAACAAGTGTATGGCGATGATTGCCTACTCCGTAGCAGAGTGCACGAGTGGTTTCAACATTTTCAAAGTGGTCGTGAGCACATAAATGACGATTAACATGTGGGCCAATCACCGGAAATTCCATCGAAACTGTGCGTGAATTCATCGGAAATCAGCCGAAATCATCATTAAAATTCATGGAAATGGAATTGAACACCTTCAAAACATTGATTTATCGCATTTTGACCGAACATTTAGGTTTACGAAAGGTGTGTGCACGGTTTGTTCCGCACAAATTGCCGGACGACCAAAAATTGCTCAGAATCCAACATTCGAGCGACGTTTGTGACCGATTATTTGAGCAAAATCACATTTTAACTATTAACCACTCCCCGTATTCACCTGATATGGCACCGTGCGACTTCTTCCTTTTCGGAAAAATGCATTTGCCCATGAAAGCAAAGCATTATGCAGACGTACAGGCCATTCAAAAGGCTTGCACAGGCATACTGGCGGCTATACCGGTCAACGAGCTAAAACACTCGTTCGACATGCTTTTGGACCGTTCAAAAAGCTCTATTGAAGCAGAAGGAGACTATTTTGAATTAAATAAGTTGATTTTGCCGAAAAAACTATTTGTTCTGTTTATTTTTAAAGTCTTGTTTACTTGAAAGGCTCCTTGATAGAAATTTAAAAAAATTGTGTGTTTGGCTGTAGTCGTTTAATCCTTTCTTACGGTCTTTTCAAAATTTTTGATATGGAAATTTGTCGTTCTTTTTTTTCATGGGCATTTCCGGTTGCTTTTATTTTGCTTATCCATTAGCTTTGGGAGATTAAATGCCAAACTTTTGTGTTTGTTGTGCATTTTTTGTAATTCATATTGTCATGATGTAAGTATGTATGAATGAATTGTTCTTGTATTCGCTTTTGGTTTGCGACTTTTGTTAGAGGCGAAAAACACACACGTTGCCAGTAAGGACGGAATGTTGAAGGAAGGCTTTAGCGATTGGCGCAGAATAATGTGTTTAGTGCTTTTTTATGAGATTATTTTATGATATAGTTTAAGTGGTTTTGGTATTTGATTAAAATGTTAAATAAAAAATAAAATAAAATAAAATAAAGTAAAATAAAGTAAAATAAAAAAATAAAATAAAATAAAAATAAAAAAATTAAAAAAAATAAAACAAAGAAAATAAAAAAAATATAAAAAAAAGAAAATATAAAAAATAAAAAAATAAAATAAAATAAAATAAAATAAAATAAAATAAAATAAAATAAAATAAAATAAAATAAAATAAAATAAAATAAAATAAAATAAAATAAAATAAAATAAAATAAAATAAAATAAAATAAAATAAAATAAAATAAAATAAAATAAAATAAAATAAAATAAAATAAAATAAAATAAAAAAGAAAAATAAAATAAAATAAATAAATAAATTTAATCGAGATGCCGAAAAAATGTCTTTTCAACACTCCAGGTATCTTTCTGTTCTTTTTTTGAGATTTGGTTTTGAGCTTCTTTGAATATTTTATAGTTTTCGCTCATTTTCAGCGCTTGTTATAATTTCTTCCACACTTGACCATTTTACAACGAAAATATTTAACTTTAGATGTACATTTACATACATACATACATATGTACTTATATCATCAACCTTTCATGTAATGCGTGTCACGTGGTCCGCGGGTGCGGTAAGCATGGTAAGCATGTTTCACATATTTCTTTTAATTTTGTTTTGTTTTTATTTTGCCGCACCCAATTGAGTCGGCCTAATGCCTTTTTATACAGGTGGATGATGGTGGAGATGGCTAACATTTGAAAGCCACTGGATGCGCGCATGCAAGCCCTAAAATGTGTTGAATTCATTTAGTGCACACACATATATGTACATACATATGTACATGTGTAGATATAATAAGTACGCATGTGTGTATATAAACAAATAAATATTAATAAAGCATGCTTTTTAAAACAAAAACAAAAACTAATAAAGCATGTTCGGTGAAAAATAAAAGCTTGAAAAAGAAAAGGATTTAAATATAGTGCAGTATATTGTATGTATGTATGCACATACTTATATTAGCCTCAGTCTTAAAAGCGTTTGTGCCGCAGTATACCAGGCAAAATTGCTTGGAATATTTCTAAAGGACTGCCATGCGGCATACTATATTGCGATTTTTTTGCCTGATACGCATTTAGGCAGTTAAACCTCGTTGAAATATTGAGCTGAAATCTGTAGAAGCAGGCGAGCAGTGAATTTGCGTGGCTTGGCGAGCGTCCATTTTTGGCGTTTAGTTGCATAGACGCCGCGAAGTTGAACTGGTTTGCAATTATTTGCATATAAAACGGAATACCAACTTGTTTACGGTGTCAGTTTGCTTGTTTTTAGCTTTTTTACGTTTGCATTTGTATTTGTATCGAATGAGATTTGATTTTTTCTGTTTTTTTTTTTTTTTTTTTTTTGATAAAAATACACAAAGTTATGTGCACACCTAAACAAACAATCAAGTTATTTATTTTTATTAAATTTGGGCAGCTACAGGGCTGTAAAGCGATTCGTAATTTTGTATGTTTATTTTGTACAGTGGCGCCCCACTAAGCGCACAAGGCAAATTAAGTGCTAAATAATAGCAAGTGGTATGAAAATGTTTACACTCTTGCAATATAAGCAATAAACGGATGTTATAGCCGTTATGTTATATAATTTTAGTGAGCAGAGTTTTTGAGCGAATAAAAAATGCAAAAAACAATGTTTATTACAAAAACACGGAAATTGCATACATTACTTACACACATACATAGGTATACAAATATATGCGTGATCACATATACATACATACATATGTGTATTGCCGTGTGCACACTCCCATTAAATTGACTTAAAGATATTTATCGTGTTGCTTGACAACGTCAAGCGTCGATCATGTTACTAATATTAAGCAGAGACATAAATGAATGTATATATGTATGTATGTATGTATGTATATATATACTATATATTAACCCCTATATATTAAAGTTGCATATACACAATAATAATAGAATTGATAAATAATAACACAGGAATGCGCGTTATACAAATACATACGCATGTACATAGTATGTACTTATGTATGGATATTGGCTGCTTATAAAAATATTTTGTACGTACATACAAACTATACATACATACATAAGAATATATTTTCTATATCTATATGTATGTTAGTTCTGTCGCAATCTTCTAAACACCATTGCCTTGCTTCCGTGTGCGCTAAATTTGCCTAAATATGGCATAACGGCACTGTTATCGCAACAAATGCCGCTTAAAGCACTCAGCGATACTCAATTGTATGTACATACATACATACATACATATGTAGCTATGGATGAGTGCTAGCAAATTAATTTATAATCGACATTGCTATCTGCGGTATGTCTAATGGATCTCATGTGTATGGAAATAAATTAAAATTACGATTTTAGATATGTAACGATGACATGTGCTACTAAATACATATGTACATACATATATTTACATAGGTATAATAGGGTGAGCCAAAATAAAATTTAATTTTGTTCTTATAAAATAAAATTATGAATTTAGAAATGTAACAATGTCATGTGCTAGTAATTATATTTACGTACTTATATTAGGGTGAGTCAAAGAAAAAACTTTTATTTTTTTTCCTTATAAACCGTGGAAATATCAACCGATAATCCAAAAAAAAATGTGAAAATAACAATCGAGATGAGCAAAAAAATTCTTAATATGTTTTAGTGTTAACAGGTTTCGCATTGTTATTTATGATTTCCCTTATAAGTTGGATAGGATATTCTTGTAGGGACTTTAAAGATCTACGAAAGAGCTCTACTATATATTTTGTTATGTCGGCTCGTTTAAAAATTATTCGAGCTCAAAGTCTAACCCTAAATCATAAGATTATAATTTTTACAATTTTTTATAATTTTTTTTTATATTTTTTCTTACAAATAATATTTTTTATGACTTTTGTTGTTTTTATTCGATAAATTCATATAAGATTTGATTTCTATTTATCATACAAACAAAAAAATCACAATGCTCCACCTGTTAATACTAATATTAAGAGCTCAAACTTTACCAGAACTTGTCATGTCAGGCGATACTCTCACGGTAGTTAAGAAAGAAAAAAATATCCCCGAATATATTTACGGTTTTTTATTCCTGTACTCATTATTTTCGTAAACCTTTTATATGTATAATGATCTGCAAAATATCTACAATCTCAAACGCTTGCTCCTTGCCTCATTCATTTGTAGCACTCTTAAACTCTCTTGGCGCATAGCTTTTATAAGTGCCTGGACTAACTGTGATTTAATCTGATTATTACATGTTCAAAATGCCAATGATATACTTATGTATATACATACATATACACATACATCTGTACAAAAACGCACTGTCGCAAAATTTTCATGGCGCGTGATCGCGTCATCAACGACACACACAGTCATCGGCTTTTTCACGCAAACGTCAGCAATTTGGCATCATCACAGACGCGGTCAAGTACGAGTATTTATGTAAGCAGACGAGTACATACATACACTCATACATGCCTAAAGCAAACGCAGAAGAAACACATACAAACCCAAATACATGTATAAGTATCTGTGTTTGTATTGGCTTTTACGCGTGCGGCTGTTCGAAGCTCGAAAAACTCAAAAAGTAAAACTAAAACAATAACTATACAAAAAAAAATAAATAAAAAAGTTCTAAGTAAATACAATTTGAGACGACACAAGTACTCGTTTTTCTGGCAATCAATTTTAAATGGCATCAGCACAAATACTTATGGAGCAAAAGCAACCGAATGCCTTCAAATAAAGATAAACCTATCGGAGTATACTTACATACATACATACATATATGTGACTCTCATACGCACACATACACATTTGTACACATACATATGTATGTGTTTGTATATGTGCGCAGGTTAACTGCTTGACTAAGGCGTTGCCTTAGGCGTTTATTTGATCGACGAAGCTTCTTCATAAGCTTCACATGACGGCTCACATGATTGCTGTATATCTCTAGTGTTCTGTGATATCAGCTGACTCTAAAGTTCCGTTAATTGACTGTGTATGTGTACATAGATACAAATATGATATTTTTCCAACCCGGTTAATAGACAAACATACATACATATGAACTGGCAACAAGCAAACTGGAACTTTTAGCATGTGATACATGCACATACATACATATGTATGTACATATATGAAATTGTGTGTGCTAATTTCAAAAATCAACAGAATTAAATAAATATTTATATATGTACATACATACATACATACATACATGTACATATGTCTAAAAAATTTAAAGCAGTTTCGTAATACTCCAGTGGTGCTCACAGCCATGGCGATAATTTTGACGTTCTTAAATTTGATTCTTTTGTATATAAGTACATACAAATGTACATATATGTATGTACATATATATGCAGAATTGTTTATATACTTTAAAATTTCATTTTATGTAGTGTAGCAAATGTAAAAAAAAAATGCCAGCGCTAAGTCAGAAGCCATTATTCATTAGAGCTACGGCACCTGATCTTATCGAAGAATGTGTTTCGTTTGTGCTGGCACTTGTGAAAAGATTTGAAGCTTTTGCAGTTAGCTACAAGTACTTTTAAGTTTGTTTTTTATTTAATTTTTACTCGTTTCACGGACATTCATATAAAATAATGTATTTCGTGAAAATACTCACATACATATGTACATATGTAAGTATTCTCTAATACAAACGAAAAAATGCAAACCAGTCTGGGATGAGTCCGGGATTACTCGTAAAGTAATATGCTTGCATATTTTTTTATTCTGAGCAGGGTATTTTGAGTCTGCTACTACATATGTATGTTTGTAAAACCCAGAAGGAACCGTCAATGACCCTATAAAATGAACAGCATGACGAGCTGAGTCTGTATATACTTATGTATGCGTATATATGCGAACTTAACCCTCAGTTGGTGGGCTATCACTGTGTAATTGTGAACACGTCGTTTTCTGCTCAAGAAGCTACTAATTTGTCGGTATGCTGATATTGAGTCAATATAGTATATAGCTGCCATACAAGCTGACGGATCAAAATAGAGATATCCTCACGAAATATGACATGGATTGTTGTTTAAGGTTTAGGACCACTATAGCATGTATGCATTTCATACAATCTGACCGATCAAAATTAAATTCTTGTATGGAAATTTTTGTATTTCTGAATGGTATAATAGCTTCGGTGCAAACGAAGTTTACATTTTTTACTTTCGTACGAGTATATCCTATGAAGATACTTAATATTTTGGTTGTACCCAAAAGTTTGTAGAAGGGACTAAAACTTTTACGGACTAGTTACCGTTTGTACCCTAATTGTCACGAAAAAGAAAATTAATCCCTTTACAACTATAATATTTTATTAATATCTAATGGTAGTTTTAAGTTAAGATTACCCGTAGGGGACAACCCTATATTATAGACTCAAAGGTTAGGTTAAATGGCGCATCGAAGATCGCACGTGCACTGTTATAAGTTTAAATTCAACTCCCGCCTGCTGTTAAAAGCCTCACAACTAGGGCGAGGCTAGCCTTATTGAGGGCAAAGATACCACTAGATCTCCTGCCATCAATCATGGGCTTCAGCGCGGGCCAGCTTCATTAAGGTTGCTTTATTTAATTTATTTCAAGAACAGTCCGGTTGCCTAGAGGCGATTGTCGTGAGAATGCGTTGTATGTAAACATTATAACAGGTTCTGTTTAGTATTTTACACCATGAAAAAGAACTGATCTTAATTATTATTTTATATATTAATTCTATATACTATATATATCATTCAAATTGGGATTTCCATACAAATATACATATGTATATATAAATGAAATCCGGCATTCAAGCCTTTAAGAGACCTTACGATTTGCGTTTCTGCAAGAATAGCAAATACATACACGAAATTGATCTGAATTTAAATCCGGTCAAGGACTTTTGACTCGGCAGCTCTCCTTAAAACTAAGGTCAAATATAATTAGGGAATGTTTTTGCCGCTGTAGCAACTACAACAAGCTATCATCATGTCACAAATTATGGATTTTAGATCTGATCTTCGATTTTGTTTGAATTTTGGTCGAGATATTCATCAGATATATTCTTAATATTACTTTCCACTTGGGGAATATCTACAAGCATTAAGTTGACTCCAAATGTGCCGAAGAATTTACGTGTAGAAACCTTTTTCAGGATTTGCATATAATCTCTAAGTAAAATATATTTTTAACAAATTTGGCTTCGACGAGATTTTAGTTCACCCAGTCGACTGGTAACTAAGCGAAAAAGAACTTGGCTACAGAGACGCCAACTATCGTTTATAATGTACGGTAAAAAGGCATAATTTCTTTTTTTAATATCGAGAGGCTAAAATGTGCTCGTCTTTTTTAATATGTATGCTATGTATAGTATATGAAATGTATTAGGTAAACAAAATATACTATAAATTAAATGCGAACATATTTCAAAATTTATAGCGTCTGGAATAAAAGTCGTATTTCATAAAATACGTACATATATCATATATATGTGTATCAATAAAACATATAATTTTATGTATTTGCATTCAGACTATACGACTAGACGACATTTTTTATGAGATTCCTTTGTTTTGGTCTAGGTCTGCAAAATTAATTTTTTCTAACATTCAATATGAATATACCTATGTAGTACTATATCTACAAAAATATTTGTTGCGAAATATATAAAAATAGCATAAAGCCTCGAGACGTGTCTTAATTTGTTCATTTCTGATTTTTGTTTTACCTTTTCTACTTACAGTGGAATAGCGGCGAGACGTCTTCATCAAGATGGGGGACATGTTTCGCAGTGAGGAAATGGCATTATGCCAAATGTTCATACAACCGGAGGCTGCCTACACCTCTGTCTCGGAATTGGGCGAGACTGGTTGTGTACAATTTCGTGATGTAAGTACCGAACTTGAAGACGCTTAAGGTTTGTGCGTCATAGTTGTGCATGAGCAAATAGTTGCTATATGAATATTAAATATTTTGGTAATACTTTTTTTTAGTTGAACAGCAACGTCAACGCTTTCCAGCGAAAATTCGTCACCGAGGTGCGCCGTTGCGATGAGCTCGAACGCAAAATACGCTACATTGAGGCGGAAATCAAGAAAGATGGCATTGTGTTGCAAGACATTCTAGACGACATCCCCCGCGCCCCCAATCCACGTGAGATCATCGATCTGGAGGCACATTTGGAGAAAACCGAAAATGAAATTCTCGAGTTGGCCCAAAATGAGGTGAACCTCAAGTCGAATTACTTGGAATTGACCGAATTGCGTAAGGTGCTCGAGAATACGCAAGGTTTCTTCTCCGATCAGGAAGTGCTCAATTTGGACTCTAGCAATCGTGGTCCAAATGCCGATGTGGATGTCGGCCCACAGAATCGTGGTCGTCTGGGTTTCGTTGCGGGCGTGATCAATCGCGAGCGTGTATTTGCGTTCGAGCGCATGCTTTGGCGTATTTCACGTGGCAACGTGTTTCTGAAACGTTCCGACTTGGATGATCCACTTAAGGATCCCTCAACCGGTCATCCCATCTACAAGACCGTCTTCGTTGCCTTCTTCCAAGGTGAACAGCTGAAGAATCGCATTAAGAAGGTCTGCACCGGTTTCCATGCGTCCATGTA
This sequence comes from Bactrocera neohumeralis, assembly GCF_024586455.1. Classification (NCBI taxonomy): domain Eukaryota; kingdom Metazoa; phylum Arthropoda; class Insecta; order Diptera; family Tephritidae; genus Bactrocera; species Bactrocera neohumeralis. The sequence continues at coordinate 53,140,063 of NC_065919.1, forward strand.
TCCATGCCCAAGCTCTCATACTGAACGCGAGGAAATGGTTAAGGGTGTACGTACACGCTTGGAAGATTTGAAATTGGTTTTGAGCCAAACTGAAGATCATCGCAGTCGTGTGTTGGCTACTGTTTCGAAGAATTTACCATCCTGGTCGATTATGGTGAAAAAGATGAAGGCAATCTACCACACATTGAACTTATTCAACATGGACGTCACAAAGAAGTGCCTAATCGGCGAGTGCTGGGTACCAACCAAGGATCTACCTGTTGTACAGAAGGCCCTATCGGATGGCTCAGCTGCTGTTGGCAGCACTATACCATCATTCTTGAATGTGATTGACACAAACGAACAACCACCAACATTCAATCGCACAAACAAGTTTACACGCGGTTTCCAGAATTTGATTGACGCCTATGGTGTAGCCTCCTATCGCGAGGCTAACCCCGCTTTATATACATGCATCACTTTCCCATTCCTGTTCGCTGTGATGTTCGGCGATTTGGGTCACGGTATCATTTTGGCATTGTTTGGCGGCTGGATGGTGATGTACGAGAAGAGCTTGCAAAGGAAAAAGGCTGGTGAAATTTGGAATATTTTCTTCGGTGGCCGTTACATTATACTTTTGATGGGTCTCTTCTCTTGCTACACCGGTTTCATCTACAATGATATATTCTCAAAATCAATGAACGTCTTCGGCTCAACTTGGCAGATACGTTACAATACCTCCACTGTACTGGAGAACCACGTTTTGCAGTTGTCACCCAATCATAGCACAAACGGTGTATATCCTTTGGGCTTGGATCCCATTTGGCAATTAGCCGGAAATAAGATCATCTTTCTCAATACCTACAAGATGAAGTTATCCATTATTGTGGGTGTAGCACATATGATCTTTGGTGTCTGCATGTCTGTTGTGAACTTTATGCACTTCAAACGTTATGCCAGCATATTCTTGGAATTCTTGCCACAAATTCTGTTCTTGATTTTACTCTTCGGTTACATGGTGTTCATGATGTTCTTCAAATGGATTAAGTACAATCCGAAGACCGCATTCCAACCGGACACTCCCGGTTGTGCGCCATCGGTTCTAATTATGTTCATCAACATGATGTTGTTCAAGAGTTCGCCGCCATTGGAGGGCTGCGATGAGTACATGTTCCCAGCGCAACCTGTCGTCCAGCAATTGTTCGTATATATCGGTTTGCTATGCATACCCTGGATGTTGTTGGGCAAGCCATTGTACATTAAATTCACACGTAAAAACAAAGTGCATGTAAGTCGAAGTGCTCAAAGCAAAAATAATTTTTATAAACATATTTAGCTAAACATCCGCTTTTGCTTTTAGGTTAAACATAATGGCGATTTAACTGGCAATATGGAACTTGCCGAAGGCGAAACACCAATACCAACCAGCCTAGATGAAGCCGATCACAGCGGCGGCGGACACGGTGGTCACGACGACGAACCCATGAGTGAAATCTATATTCACCAAGCCATTCATACCATTGAGTATGTGCTCAGTACAATTTCGCATACTGCCTCCTATTTACGTTTGTGGGCTTTGTCTTTGGCTCATGCACGTAAGTAAACATATATTTCCGTCTAACGTTCGGGCCCTGAAAACAACTTAGCTAAATGTGTATTTAATTATGTATTTGTAGAATTGTCTGAGGTCTTGTGGAACATGGTGTTGGCGATGGGTTTGAAGAGCGCGGATTATACTGGTGCAATTGCTTTGTATTTCATTTTCGGCGCCTGGTGTCTCTTTACGCTGGCCATCTTGGTAATGATGGAAGGTCTTTCAGCCTTCTTGCACACCCTGCGTTTGCATTGGTAAGTTAGAAACACTAGTAAATGCTTTGCCATTCTCCTAATGGTTTCTTCTTTCTTTGCCTGCAGGGTCGAATTCATGAGCAAATTCTACGAAGGTTTGGGCTATGCCTTCCAACCGTTCAGCTTCAAAGCAATATTAGATGGCGAAGAAGAGGAATAAACGTTGTGTCCTCTATATATAATTGTTATATATTCGCTTGTTCTTATGCGATATCAGTATTGTGGTACTCTTCCCACATTTTAAAGTGCCTTCCAATTATAATTTTCCTTATGTGAATTCCACGTCCGTCTGTGTCATAAGTGTCTATTACAACTGTTTATATTAGTAATTTGTTTTTGTTAAAATGTTTTCGTATGTCATACGTCAAATTAAGTTTGCAATATGAATTGTTTGAGTAAGTCAGCATATAGTGAATAACTGTTAAAATACTATGTGCGAATTATGCGAGTTGCAGCACTAAAATATTATACAAGCAATTTATCGGTGTATGACTATAAAGTATGATGATTTTGTTTAATAAAGTTTATAGAAGAGAGCAGAGCAAATTTTTGATTATTCTTATTATTTTACTTTATTTTGATTTTTTTTTTAATTTGTGCACTCACCGCAGGTACAGTTATTTTTTTTTTAATTTAAAACGAGTTGAAAAATATTAATTTTTGAAACGTGGAAAAATGCAAGAACCACACTAAAGTACCACCTTTGTATGTTATCTTCTATGGTTCACATTTGAGACTGAAAATTATGTTTCTACGTTGTCTTTGACTCCTCAGTGTTTAGCCTGAAATGCTGGTGCTGCCTTATCAAGCAACCAATCAATCACAGCTACCACTGTCGAACGTTTGTCATACCTTCATTTAAATTATACATTGAAAAAAAAATCTGTATACATGTAAACATAAATATCTAAAACCTGATATCTGAGCATGTAATATATAAAGCATGATGAACTACTTTCAAACAATCTTCTATTGACAAATCGTAACCACGTAAGAATATGCATCACTCATCCAACTATCAAATGGCAGTAATTGCTTTTAAAGCCAATGGCGCCTTTAAAATGTCTAGTTTTATAAAACTCTGTGTTTTTCTGTATTATCTATGCAAGTGTGTCCATATGAACGCAGCGGTCCCAGCGTCAACGTGACCACTTCCAAGGCTCATCGGTCTGCATGATTGATAGCACTGGAAATTGTATGATTCCGTTAATGGTCATTTGAGATTCGAAATTAAGTCCACAAAATAAATTCAGTGTCTATTGGTCATTCTGGCGAGGTGTTTGTAGCAAGTCTTTATTTGAAAATTACAAATCGTAGTTATTGTGTTCCAGAGTAAGTTTTTTGATGAATTGCGCTAATACAGAAATCTTTTTTATATGAAGTAATTAAACTTTTTCGTGGTCAATCATAAGCATTTAGAAAATAATGTAATAATTTTTTTTTTGTTTTAATATTATTTAATAGTAATCTGTGTTTTAGACATAATAAAAAATTATAATTTGGCTATAAGATTTAGATCCAGAGATTCAGAGATTATTACGTGACTAGTCAGGCAAATATATATTTTTTTGTAAAATTTTTGAATCATAAAAAACAAGCTGAAAACTTGTGAATATCAAAATATTAAAAGAATTGATGCATATCGGTCCATGGGAGCATTAGAATATCAAAACAGCTTTTTGATAAGTTTTGAAACTAGCACACGGACACTAATAATGAAGTAAAAATAAAAACATTTCTACTCTTGCAACTTGCAAGAAGCAAAGCCAGTGAAATAGCTTAAGGTGCAAACCGTCTACCAGAGAATAGGAATCCAATCATTTTTATATATACGTGTACTCTATATAACTTATACATTGGCCGACATATTCAGCATAAGATTTGTTAGAAAAACCAAAATTATTTCGTCTATTAACTATTATCATGCCATCACAAACATGTTCCTTGGGTTTCATTCAGGTAGCTCACAGTCGGATGTTCTAAAACCCTGATATTACTTATACGGTACTATTTGATGCATAAAGCTATACTGTTTTGAGTAAAACATGCTCTGTAATTTTCATAGAGTTAACTGAAATATTGGCCGAACATAAAGTCACCTGGAAGTTTAAAAGTCTTTTAATGGGGGCTCAGGGATGTATTGACCCGATTTAAGCCATTTTTGATGTACAGAATAACTTCTGGCAGGAAAGGATTCTTTCTGAATTTCAATTGTGTATTGCATACATTGAAACATAATAGGTTGTCAAAAAAGTCTTGCGGTATTTTCGCTACTAGTTGGCGCTGAAAGAGCGTAGTTCTAATTTTATTCGTCGCATCGGGTCATGCTATACCTTTTTGGAAAGCTCATTTCACGCGCTAACACGTGTTTGATTTATTGTCGTTCATGAGTTATAGCGTCGCAAACATGGAGCAAAATAAAGAGAAAATACGGCATATTTTACAGTACTACTACGATAAAGGCAAAAATGCATCTCAAGCCGCCAATAAAATTTGTGCAGTTTATGGACCCGATACAGTTTCCATTTCCACCGCACAACGATGGTTTCAACGTTTTCGTTCTGGTGGAGAGGTGGTCGAAGATGTGCCACGCTCCGGAAGGCCTGTCGTCGAAAATTGCGATAAAATCGCTTAATTGGTCGAAAGAGACCGGCATAGTAGCAGCCGTCATCGGTCAAGAGCTGGGCATGAGTCATCAAAAATTCATTTTAATTTCAATAAAAAAAAAAAAAAATCAATAAAAATACCGCAAGACTTTTTTGACAAACCATTATTTTCGGTTAAAAGGCAACTATACGTACTGGTGTTCTCATATTCGGTAGCTAGGGGCTTGAACAGTTTTTTTGGGATTTGGACAAATTTTAGTCACATGGTAGCATACTTTAAAGGAATTATTAGTACAATTCTTATTTTTTATTTTTATCAAATAAAATTTAAAATTGTTAAAATAAAGTAGTGGTTGTAGTCCGATTGCACCCATTTTCGCACTCTCACGTAAGAATATGAGAAGAATGTTACGTACTAAATTTAGTCGAAGTCGGTCGAGCGAGTCCCGAGATATGTGATTTCACCAAAGAGTGAGCGGTGCCACGCCAATCGTCCAATTTTTACTCCGGCTCCCATAAAGCCTTCTCATATTGTCTCGGTGGTAAAATTTAATGTCTCTGGCATATTTCATTATTGATTTCTCGCGCTTTTAGTAGTTTTAACAGTACCGTAATATGGAGAGTGAGGGCGGGGTCATGCCTGCTGTTTCAAAATTTGTTCTCACAGGTTTCGCTTGCTACTGCGATCCCCCTTGTCAAATTACAGTATATCTTAATTTAGTGCTTAATTATAGCACTTTATAGGTTGATGACGTTTGTGGGAGTGGCAGTGGTCTGATTACGCTCATCTACGAAACCCGCATACTAAGAAACCCGCATACCAAGTTTTATCAAGATATCTCAATTTTTACTCTAGTTACAGCTTGCATGTATGGACGGACAGACAGACAGTCATCCGGATCAACTTTGATACATACAACCGTTAGGTTAACAAAAGTATTATACTCTCTAGCAACAGGTTGTAAGAGTATAAAAACTTTACACCTACGCCAAGATGAATCTACTTCCAGAATTAATAAAGGTTTATAAATCGGCGAATGGCGTTAAAAGAACTGCAAAAATGACATTATTTTAAAGATTTTGAGGCAAAATCGTAGCAGCTTTGAGTTAAGAGGTTTCAATTAGGTATTTTTAAAGCGCAAATGTAAACTTTGAAATCATCCTGTCTACTATTTTATGCTCAAGTCTTTCGGTGATTACGTTCGAAAAGTCTAAATAAAATTTCAGTCCTAATGTCTGCTTAATGAGTCAAAGTCCGGTTAAAAACATTTTTGAACAAGTGCACTCTGATCATCTCATGAGCATCATCATCAGAGAATAATATTAAGAAAGAGAAAAACTGAAAGCTTTTACAATGTCATTAATAAAATTTGAATAGTAGTCTTGCTGTATACTCTCCGACCAAATTTGAACCGGACTGACTAAAATCGACAAATTAAAAAAAAAAATCGACTTCTAATCTACTTTTGAGTCAATTCAATCAACGCTTAATAAAATTTTGTATACACTTGTTATAAGTCTCGATCTTCGGTGCCTTCAGTGACCGACGTTTAGTAGCTTTAACAAACCCATGGCACTCGAATTCGGTGGCTGAGCGATGACTCTCGTTTCGAGTTTGACGAAAGAGTCAATCAAAATCATGTTAGATTGTGACGGCGCATTATCATTGCGACAAATCCAGGAATTATCTTCCTAAAAATCCAGTCGTTTATGACGTATTGCTTTATGTAGACGCATCGAAACAATCAAGTTATATCTCTTATAAACTTTTTGACCCTGTGGAACGTATTCAGGGTGAACCACACCACGGTAATGATAGAAAACGATGAGCATAACCTTGATTTACAACCGTTTTTGAAGTGGATTTTTCGGTTTCGGCTCATTTTTGGAACGCTATTCGCTAGATTGTCGAAAAGTTTCGACGTCATATTCACAAACCCATCTCAAATCACCAGAATGAGGTGTTTGATCAATGTAGGGTCCTCAGCTACGTTGTCATGCATCTCTTTTGCGACCTCTACTCGCCGTTGCTTTAACAAAAAATTTATGTCAAATGTGACACAATTCATATCCAAAACATTAACCAAAATGTGTCAAGTCGATCTATTAGAGATGTTGAGACACTCTGCTATCTCTTTGATGCCAACACGACGATTTTCAAACACTTTTTCGATGTATTTGCCATGTTCAAAGGTATATGACTCGAATGAGGCAAGTTTTCGATGACACCATTCAAAAACTGGTGTTCTTGATAAACTAGAATTCCTAGTACATTTCTATAATATTTTCAACGATTTCATAGTCGTGATACAATGGAATCACACACACCAATTCAAATTTCAAGAAAACATGTAGATCAAACTTCACACGTACCTAAAAAAAGTTTGAGAAAAAATCGGTTTAGGCGCACAGGGTTCAGTTCAAGTGAAAATTGATCAGTTTATATATTTTTCTAAATCTTAGAATAGCCTGCTGTACCTGAAATTAAATCTGATATTTCTCCATATCAAGGTAAGGTTCGATAAATAGTTATATAGTACATGTGTATGTATGCTCTCTGACCTATGCACTTATATACTCGTATTATTGGGTTCCATAATAATTTAATTTCTCCTTTTCACTTTTCATAAATCTCTAAATATCTATACTTTAGCAAAGCTTCACCATGGGGGATATGTTTCGTAGCGAAAAGATGGCGCTATGCCAATTGTTCATACAACAAGAAGCTGGCTATAGCACTGTTTCCGAACTGGGCGAGATCGGCTGTGTGCAATTTCGTGATGTGAGTTCATTTCTTCCATAGAAATTATTACATAGACTTATTTAAAATTGCTATTTTAGCTAAACGCTAATGTCAATTCATTCCAACGTCATTACGTAACCGAAGTGCGTCGTTGCGATGAGCTAGAGCGTCAATTGCATTACATTGAAAGTGAATTGAAAAAGGATGGTATTGAACTGAGCGAATTGACTGATGATCTGCCGCTAGCGCCGAATCCGCGTGATATTAGCGATCTTGAGGCCACGCTCGATAAAGTGGAGACAGAAATAAGTGAACTCGCACAAAATAATGTCAACCTCAAGAGCAACTACACCGAGTTAAACGAGCTGTGCATAGTGTTAGAGAAGACGCAAACATTCTTTAGTGATGTCATGGATGCACCGTCGCAGTTTGGTAGCGATGATGCACACGCGCAATCACGTGGCCAATTGGGATTCGTGGCCGGCATACTGAATCGTGAGCGCTCGTTCGCATTCGAGCGCATGCTTTGGCGAATATCGCGCGGTAACATTTATGTTAAGCGTGCTGATTTGGAAGAACCCCTAATAGATCCATATACCGGTCTTGAGGTTTACAAAACCGTTTTTGTGGTTTTCTATCAAGGTGAGCAGTTGAATACGCGTATCAAGAAAGTTTGCAACGGGTTTCGTTCATCCCTGTATCCTTGCCCAGCGGCGCATGCCGAACGCGAAGATATGTTGCGTGGTGTGAAGATCCGTTTGGAAGACTTAAAATTGGTGATAAGTCAAACAGCTGATCATAGACGTTTAGTGCTATCGAACACTATCAAAAACTTACCCCGATGGATGGTCATGGTGCAGAAAATGAAAGCCATCTATCATACATTGAATATGTTCAATATAGATGTGACCAAAAAATGTCTAATCGGTGAAGGTTGGGTGCCAAGAAACGACTTGGAAAATGTTAAGCAAGCGCTCGCAGCTGGTTCGGTTGCTGCCGGCAGCACGCTACCGTCGTTTATGAATGAGCTCGAGACCGAACAAACACCACCAACCTTTAATCGGGTCAATAAGTTTACAAATGGTTTTCAACATCTCATCGACGCCTACGGCATGGCCAATTATCGCGAAGTGAATCCGGCGCTTTACAGTTGCATAACATTTCCCTTTCTGTTTGCCGTCATGTTTGGTGATTTGGGACATGGATTTTGCATATTCCTATTTGCGCTCTGGATGGTTTTGGATGAGGATCGTTTGAGTAGGAAACGTGGCGGTGAAATCTGGAATATATTTTTTGGCGGCCGTTATATTATACTACTTTTGGGACTTTTCTCCATGTACACTGGTTTTCTGTATAATGATATATTTTCAAAGTCGCTCAACATTTTCGGCTCTGGTTGGAGAATAGACTACAATACCAGCACCGTCTTGACAAATCCCAGCCTACAATTAGATCCAGGCGTTGCATCTTTTAAAACTTACCCTTTGGGTGTGGATCCCATTTGGCAATTGGCTGATAATAAAATTATATTTCTCAACACCTTTAAAATGAAGATGTCAATTATTATCGGTGTGGCTCATATGATTTTCGGCGTTTGTTTGTCTGTGGTGAATTTTATGTACTTTAAGAAGTATTCGCTGATATTCTTGGAATTCATACCGCAAATACTTTTCCTCATCCTACTGTTCGGCTACATGTGCTTTATGATGTTCTACAAATGGGTTAAATATACGCCGAAGACCGATTATTTGCCCGATTCGCCCGGTTGTGCGCCATCCGTTCTCATTTATTTCATCAATATGATGCTGTTTAGCGATTCACCACAGCTACCAGGTTGCGACGAGTACATGTTCGTGGCACAGCCGTCACTGGAGAAGATCTTCGTAGTATTGGCTATAATTTGCATTCCTTGGATTTTGTTAGGCAAACCGTTGTACATCATGGCTATGCGGAAACTTCGTGTAAGTTTATAATCAAGAAATTCAAAATAATTGTTAAAGAAAATTTAAAATATGTGCATATTATTATGCGCTCTCTTCAGGCCAAGCGGCAAATTACTATATCAAGTTTAGGTAAAATGGCAGAGGAAGGCGGCAGCCATGATGTGCACGACGAAGAGGACGATGAACCAATTAGCGAAATATGGATACATCAAGCTATACACATGATCGAATACATACTAAGTACTATATCGCACACCGCTTCCTATTTGCGTTTGTGGGCCCTGTCGTTGGCGCATGCAGGTTCGTTCAGCACATCGTGTTGTTTGAAAATCGTAGCTATTTTATTTATATTCTTCCTGCAATAGAACTTTCTGAAGTACTCTGGAATATGGTACTTTCGGAGGCCCTTAAATTAAGTGGCTATCCGGCAGCCATTGCTTTATACTTTATTTTCGGCGCTTGGGTTTTGCTTACCATAGCTATTATGATTTTGATGGAGGGCTTGTCGGCCTTCTTGCATACCTTACGTTTGCATTGGTAAGTTTGTCTATTTTTGGTGTGTTATATTACTCAAATTTAATGGGTGCGTATTTTCAGGGTTGAATTTATGAGCAAGTTCTATACTGGCGCGGGATATGCATTTGTGCCTTTCAGTTTCAAAGTGTTATTGCACAAAGATGAAGATGATTGAGTTCATTAAAGAATATACGAAATAATTTTATCAATCAGATATTGTTGTTCCTAATTTCAAAGTTCATTAAACACAACACTGTATATCCATATGAGTAATCTGAATTTGTTTTTCTTTTGCATATAACAATCCGGCATTTCTTATCGTATTTTTTCATATATTTCTCGGAGAAGTTTCTTTAATATAAACTTTAAGCAACTTTTTGTTTCTTTCCTGCGTTTTCAGGTTGCACTTATATGGAACTGTCTTCGCGCAGTTTAATTCGGTATTATAAATGAAAAACATCCACAAAATATATAGAAAAAAATCAATTACACTCTCAATTAAAATTGTCTCAAAAAATTCGTTAAAATTACCGTTTTACATGGAATGGGAGCAAGACTTAGTCTTATTTTTGTTGTAGCAATAATTTAATAAATAAATTCAAATAAAAGTGTATGAAAATTTTCACTTTTTTTCTATTACTTCCGTTGTTGTTGTGATACTTATGCTTTTTAGACATAAACTATTTTTTTTAAGTACATAAATATTTCTTTAGAATATCATATATCATTTCAATTCATTTCACTGTTTCAAAATATGCACTTTTCCTAATTTTTATCAACACATAATTCCGTTATTTATTCAACACTCACCTTGTGCGCATTGGAAGTTATATTTTTGAATACCATATTATGACTGTATTTGCTGGTCAGTATTGAACGAACATTTAATCGAAACTATCGAATTTGATTGAAAGATTTCACTTAGCCCAGCCTAATGAGCCGCCTTATCACTCTGCGTTAATAATTTGGTGCTCGTCAATCAACGGGATTATTTTTATGTTTAGAGCAAAGGGAAATGAAAAATATTTATTCTTTAATACAGTCAGATGCCATAATTAGGTTTCTAATGAGGTTTTTGGTGCACCAAAAATCGTAAGAATTCATAAATCGGTATGAAGGATTAAATTTGTTTTTAAGAATATATGAAAAATACGATTTAAAATCCCTACAATTGGTAGTTGTGATATATTTATGATAGCGCATTTATACATATGTATATACTTGAGCCATTAATTGTAACTTAGAAGCCTTCCAGCACGCATTGAAGAAAACAGAGCAGCCGTAGTTGAGTGTGTACACGAAAACCGTGGAGAGTCGATTCGGCGCCGTTCGCAACAACTCGGACTGTCGTTCCATAGACTTGGCGCATTTTACGTTGAGATCTTAAATCGAAAGCGTACAAAATACAGCTTGTGCAAGAACTAAAGCCGCTAGATCTTCCCAAGCGACATCGCTCCGCTCTATGGGTTCTTGAAAAGTTCCAAGAAGATCCGACATTTTCGAACCAAATTTTGTTTAGCGATGAGGACAATTTTTGAGGCCTTGAAACAAAACATCACGCGTGTTATTTGCCAGTTACCAGGCGAAATGCCCGAACGAGTCATTGAAAATTGAACTAATCGTATAGACCATCTGAGACGTAGCCGCTGCCAACATTTGAAAGAGATAATCTTAAAAAAATAAATGCCAAAAAATGTTCTTTTGAATGATAAAACATTCTCTATTAAATTTGAGGTTTCGGGGATTTTTTTTTTAAGTAGGGAATCTTAAAATGGATCACCCTTTACTTTGCTGTTTTGATACGTCTTCGAGAAGAAATTTTTCGTTTAGAAAATATCTACATTACTTCTACTGTTTCTGGTTCGCGTCATGGTTCCATTGAAGCCATTAAAAGTTATTTGACGAAGGCAATATTTGACAGGATTATATGACCGATTTCATATATGAAGTTTCTTCATTGAAAGAGAGTGAGAGAGAGATGGGTGTAGCTCAAGTTGTCTGTAAATTAGCTAAGTTATTTTTTTTAATTTCCTTGAATTTCACGCGTTCATACTTTGGTAAAGACAGTAGCTTAGTTAAGATCGCTAGAAAAGAAGGTAATTCTGGTGGTAAGAGCGGGCACTCTGATTACTTCAGATTTGTTGATTGTTATTTGCTTAGTATAATATTATTTTTCCTATAAATTGTGGATATTTTTGTTTTTTATTAAAACTAAATTTAAACATTTGGTAATACAAAGGTTGCTTGAAAGCATATCTGAGTTCAAAGTTGAGATAGCTAGGAAACAAAGCAAATGAGGTTGACGTTATGGCAAAATGTAACCCCTCTCGAAAGATTGAATATAGTGCAAGTTAGAGCCTTAATGTGGTCGAAATTGTTTAAACGCCAATAAAAGAAGATAAATGACATGGGAGAGTATCCCAAAATGGTCTTTACTTTTCTACGGTTTCATATCGGTAATTCCAATTACAATTTTGGGTATCATAATTCATATGCGAAAATAAGGTTATCACTTTTCGGCGCATGTTTCTTTTTTTCCTTTGATTTTCCCTTCAATTGTAAGGGCTGAGTTAAACCGGGAAACATTTTAGAGTAATGCTGCACCTTGAAATTTAATTCTCCAATGAACTATCTTTTTAACAAAGTATGCTAGACTCAAACGCTTGCTAAAGCAAATACTCTTGCTCAGTTCATTCAATGCTGAACTTATAGACTTATAGACCGTATGTAGGGTGTGAAATCCGCAATTAGTGATTATTTGATTGATTGAAAACTCAGGTGGCTATTGAAGACCCATACTTTACGATTATTCATTTTACAACGAAGTAAAAGTAAGCAAGAATTTTCAGTGTTGGTCTGGCAGTGGCAGTGGAAGCAGTCTTTGAAAAATAGTAACGGTGCTGCACTGAGGTGAGAGTTGGTAGTTGTAGAAAAGTGAATTTTGTTACTGAAGGAGTAAAGGAGAAATATTAAATGTTATAACGCTGTCCTTACAGGTAGATACAAAAAAACACAAACATGGGGAGCATGTTCCGCAGCGAAAAGATGACGCTGTGTCAAGTCTTTCTGGCACCAGAGGCGGCTTACAATAACATGGCAGATCTGGGTGAACTTGGCTGTGTGCAGTTTCGCGATGTAAGTTGAAAAATTAAATTTTACTCAATATTCATTTCCACTTTTCTACGCACGGAAGCCACATATTAATCTGCCATGCGTTCTTCTCCTTGCAGCTAAATCAGGATGTTACTAATTTTCAGCGCAAGTTTGTGAACGAGGTGCGTCGCTGCGATGAAATGGAACGCCAGATACGTTATATCACCAGAGAACTGGAGGCAGATGGCTTTAAGCTGAAAGATGTTTTTGACGACATACCCGGTGCGCCTAATCCACGCGAGGTATACGAATTGGAGTCTAATTTAGAGAAGGCCGAGTGTGAGATACGCGAAATGGCGGAGAATAATGTTAACTTGAAATCCAATTTGCTGGAACTCACTGAACTCAGCAAAGTGCTAGAAAAGACGCAAATATTTTTCACTGAACAAACCGTTATCAATATGGAGGAGCATGCGAACAGCGGCAAATTCACTGGTGAACATCGCGGTCATTTGGGTTTCGTTGCTGGTGTGTTGAGCCGTCATCGGCTGTTTGCTTTTGAGCGTATGCTTTGGCGTATATCACGTGGTAATATGTTGGTGAAATATGCCGACATCGAAGAGCCGCTGTCAGATCCACGCACCGGTGCTATGATTTATAAGTCAGCTTTTGTGGTATTCTATCAGGGTGAGCAATTGAATGCACGTATAAAGAAGGTGTGCACCGGTTTCCATGCCGCGCTCTATCCCTGTCCGAATGCGCACGATGAACGTGCAGATATGCTGAAGGGTGTACAAACACGTTTGGAAGACTTAAAGTTGGTGATGAAACAGACGGAGGATCAACGTAATGTCATATTGTCAGGTATAGCCAAGCACCTGCCCTATTGGTCCATTAAAATTACGAAAATGAAGGCGATCTATCATACATTGAACTACTTTAATATCGATGTGACCAGCAAGTGTTTAATTGGTGAGGCTTGGGTGCCGACTTTGGATCTGGAGGAGGTGCAACAAACCATCGCAAATGGTTCGGCCACAACGGGCAGCACTAGCTCATTTCTAACGGTAATGGAAACAAAGAAAACTCCACCCACTTATTATCGTACCAATAAATTTACGCGCGGCTTTCAAACGCTAATCAATGCTTACGGTATGGCCTGTTATCGCGAGGTGAACCCGGCGCTTTACACTTGCATCACATTTCCATTCCTTTTTGCCGTGATGTTTGGTGATTTGGGTCACGGTTTCATTATGTTCTTGATTGGTTTCTGGATGGTGATTGATGAAAAACGGCTGATGCGTATGAAGGGTGGTGAAATTTGGCGCATCATGTTCGGCGGTCGTTATATAATTATGCTGCTCGGTCTCTTCTCCATGTACACGGGCTTCACTTATAATGACACCTTTTCGAAATCCTTCAATGTATTTGGTTCGAAATGGCGCATAAATTACAATACCAGCACTGTGTTAGCCAATGCCAACTTGCAACTTAATCCCACAACATCCACAATCGGCACTTATCCGTGGGGTATGGATCCCATTTGGCAGTTGGCGGCCAATAAGATTATCTTCTACAACTCCTACAAGATGAAATTGTCCATCATTTTCGGTGTTTTACACATGGTTTTCGGTGTTTGTCTGTCGGTGGAGAATATGGTGTATTTCAAGAAGTATGCATATATATTCTTAGAGTTTGTGCCACAGGTACTCTTCTTGATTCTATTATTCGGCTATATGGCATTCATGATGTTCTACAAATGGGTGCAATATTCGCCCACAACCGATTACGAGCCAAATCAGCCGGCATGCGCACCTTCGGTTTTGATTTATTTCATCAATATGATACTGTTTAAAGCGTCACCGCAACTTGCTGGTTGTAATATGTACATGTTTAGCTGTCAGGTGATGCTTGAGCGCGTGTTCTGGATAGTCGCCTTAATTTGCATACCATGGATGTTGGTTGGCAAACCTCTATACATACAGTGCAAACGGGCATTCGAGGTATGTTTCCCTATTTAATACTAAATAAACTACAGTTAGGTAGAGTATCAATGTAAAAATCAACCATCTTCGAATAGGTAAAGAGTGAACCATTGGCAGTTATCGATAAGATAGAGATCCAAGAAGGCGATGTTGTCATTGAGGCCACTCTTACGGATCCCGTACCGCATGCGCATCACGAGGATGAAGACGAGGAGGAGGAGGAGCCCATGAGTGAAGTTTGGATTCACCAGGCCATTCACACCATTGAGTATGTGTTGAGTACCATTTCGCATACAGCCTCGTATCTACGTTTGTGGGCTCTATCTTTGGCACATGCGGGTAATTTCAAATGGTGAAAATGTTAATGTTTTAGTATAAATGATTTATTTTTGTTCTCTCTTAGAATTATCGTATGTGCTGTGGCTTATGGTTATGCAGAAAGGTCTGCATTTTGGCGGCTATGCTGGCGCAATTGGCCTGTACTTCATTTTCTGGGCTTGGGCATTACTGACCATAGCCATTATGATATTTATGGAAGGCCTTTCAGCTTTTCTGCATACGCTGCGTTTACATTGGTAAGTGAAATATACAGTTTATATGGTTTAATTTTACATACATGTTTGTATACTCAATATTTCAGGGTCGAGTTCATGTCGAAATTCTACTCCGGCACTGGTCATGCTTTCGAGCCATTCAGCTTCAAGGCCATTATGGAAGCCACTGAAGATGATTAATTTTTTTTCTTTATAATAACATGAGCATGTGAAATTCAAAATTTTTATTTTCGATTTATTATTAAACAATTAATATTGTTATTTGCAAAGTGCAGTGAAAAAATTAAATTGTATTAAATTGAATAACATCGTAATTATCTCTCATATTTTTATATATTAGAGAGTAAAAATTTTATGGAATCGTATTTTAATACTTTTTCTTGATCCAAAATTTGGATCAAAGTTTACCCTGACTAGTTAAGTTATGTTTGAGAGAGTTATCGTAATGAGTGTGTGCCTGACAGCTATGGCATAAAGCGCACAAGAAGAGCAATCATACTGTAGCTAGCTTACTTTACACGTGACAACCATCCACATTTGTTAACGCGAAGATGCATGTTTTGGCATGAGAGATCTAGCAGAAACCCTCATATGCGTGAAAAAATCTAAACGAACATTGAGAATATAGTAATGATAGATTAGATTAGATTCATTCAATACAACGGTGGTCCGAAAAAAAAAATAATGATGAATTTTTTCTCAACATAATCTTTTTTTTACTCGACACACTAGACCCAGAGGCCTTCAAACTACTGTCAACAGTTTAAAATATATAAATGCAAAATCTGCTCGCCGAGTGACTTTTTTAGTTCGTAGACTAATTCGACTAATTTGGAAAAGGCCATGGTTTTTCCTCGCCAATTAAAGCCATTTTTCTGTATCGACATCGAATTGACTCAATAATTCGATTTTGTGGAGCTCTGTTTCTGTTTGACCCAACTCTCGATGTAGTTGACATCTTGTAAATGATAAAAAATGGCCTGCCTCGGTTCGGCTTTGCAGGAGATGTACCAATTGAAGTCCACAGTCTAATACGCGGCATCCATCGTAACTCTTTATGTGCGATCACATTAAAACTCATTAAACCCATTTCTGACGGCCGCCGTTCGTTTCAACAACAAGGCTCGGAAGATAACCCCATCCTCTCTTCATATAACGGTACTCTTGAAAACTACTAAGCACAATAAAACAATTACAAAATATGCCAGAGACATATATCCGAGATGGTAAGGACGGTTTTTATGAAAGGCATTGTGAATTGGCAATTGCCCATTGAACAATGGGCGTGGCATCGCCCACTTTTTGGTTGAATCCAATATCTCGGGATCCGACCAACCGATTTCGACAAAATTTAGTGTGTGACATTTTTTACATTCTTATGTCACATTGTGAAAATGGATGAAATCGGACTACAATCCCGCCTACTCTCATATAGCACAATTTTGAATTCCATTTGATTCTCTCAATTTCCACTGTACACATAAATATCAAGTAATTAATATAATGGTATACAATTTTGCACTAATAATGTCTTTAAAGTATTCTACCTTATGACCAAATATTGTTCAAATCAAACAAAAACTGTTCAAGTCCTTAGGTACCGAATATGTGGACCCCGTTAGCTATAGTTGACTTTTGACAAAAAATATCGGTCAATGTGTGAGATATATATTTGAAATTCAGAGATAATCTTTTCCTGACAATAATATATCTGTGTGTCAAAGATGGTTTCAATCGGGTCTATACTTTCCAGAGCCCCCATATTAGTAATATAAAGTTTTTGACCAATATCTGAGTTATCCCAATGGAATTACAGAACATGTTTTATTGATAACGGTGTATCTTAGTGCCTAAACTAGATAAAATAGAACGAAAACTGAAACTAGCCTCCACATAATTAATGTCAGGATTTTCGAACATTCGGCCGACTCCATATGATTGGTGATTGTATGTGAGGTACCTTAATGAAACCCAGGGAGCAGTCTTTTAGTATGTGGCATGATAATAACCCAGTATATGGGAGACTACAAACAATGACTTTCGTTTTTCTAACAAGCCTTATACCGAATATGTCGGTATAAGTTATGTATCTCTAAAGTTCCTTGAATTTCGATCCTCTGGTTTTGATTCTTGGAAGTTGCAAGAGTATAAACTGTTCGGTTGCACCCGAACTTAGCACTCGATTACTTGCTTTATTTTTATTGTAAAATTTTAAATTTTAAATTTTAAGGAACATCTATTTTCCTCAACTGTTCCAATATTTGGAACAATATCAGTTGTAGGACAAAGGCTAAAAAAATCGAGCATTTAAAAGAAGAGTTAAAAAACGTACGGTTATTCTAAGGAAAACTCTCAAGTTTTCAAAGAACGCTTAAAATATTTGCTTTTGAGTTTAAGAATAAATTTAATAAGGTAGAAGGGAAAGAGCGATTTCTGCGTGACAAAAATAAGAATTGGCTACAATCGTCAATTGAATTTCTTGCCAAAACGAGTTTGGAAAGAAACCAACTACTCATTGAGCAGCTATTTTTTATAGCTTTTGATCAAATGTTTGGGAAACCCATATAAACTCATAAAAAAAAAAAAAAAACATTTTGAATGACTGCATTTTTTTGGAAATTTTGTATCATTCTTTTTATTAAGGTAAGTAAGTAAGATGTACATATGAATAGTTACAATATTTCGCATGCTTTGAAAACTGCAATGAACTTCTAAATGCAACTGCAAAAGTCAGCAAAATAAGTTCCAACTTTTAAACTCAGCAAAAGAGCTGACACAAACACCAACATCTGGTCTAGGTCGAAATATATATTTCATAATAATAACAATAACAAAGAGAAGGTGAAATATTTTTAAAATAATTGTTTATTTAGCAACGCGAGCGACAAGATTTACAGCTAGTCGGAATTTACACTTCTCAGTGCGCGGTTAATTAGACTGAAGAAAGATGTCCCTACTTAAGGCATCAATAGTGCCAATGTTAGCTTTATTAATCACAATATGTGCATCCTCGGCGTTTGCGGACCTATTAGTACAGTTGAATGTGAATCGGCCCTTGAACGATGTGAATGAGAAATTTGTTAGTTTTACAGTGGATCCGTCGGACTTATATCATGCGCTCGATGGCTCAAATAGGTGAGCTTGACAACACTTTATTTAAGATAAAATATTACTGTGTTTTCAATTACAGAAAAACGCTCACTCAAATGGCCACAATGCTGGGCACTTCGTACGTAAAATTTTCGGATAATTATAATTTCATACCAGATACCGATACGAAATATCGAAATCCGACAAAAACTATATGGAAAGGATTCAATCGCTGGACGAGGTAAGTGTACAAGCAAATGATGAGTGAATTTATAATAAAAATGTTTTCACAGTGCCGTAAATTGGACCATGATTATGCCACTGCCATATGAAGCTGGCGAATGGGATCCCATGGAGTCGCTGAGAATATTGAACACCTCTTATACAACGGGTATAACCGATTGCATATGGCAGCTTGGTACAGGTAGGAAGCGAGCGAAAGCTGAAAAGCATTGTTGAAAAGTTTAGTACTACAAGTTTTAGAAAATGCTCTTCGTTTTAGAGTTTGGCCCTAGTGTTTCGGAGTATTTCAACGACTTAAACACATTAAGTTTGATGGTGGATACATTTGGTCCCTATGTTGATGATTGGGAAGTTACTGGCGCAGAAATGCCTTCGGGCAGCACGAATGAAGATATACGACGTTACATCGAGTACAGCAAGGACATGAATGCGGCCTTCAATTGGCTACAGTAAGTTTTCACAATATGAATTATTTTTGTATTTATACTTAGAATGCTTTCAACACTCACAGACCGGCAGATGCTTCGACTTCAAACGCATTGTTTGGCACGGTCTACGAAAGCGATCGAGTTTTGCGCGCCATGTTGAATGAGAAAGTTCCAGTTTGGTTAAACTTCATGCCCAAAGAACGGACAAATAAGTCAAAGCGGGGAAGCAGCGGTGTTATTAGCGGTAGTGAAACAATGGAGGATATCACCGAGGTGCTACGTTGGGCACAGACGCTTGGCGAAGCGGCAAGCTCGGGTTTTGATGCGGTATTCCGACGCATGGAACTACATGATTTGGAGCGACCTAGTCAAAGTTTCTTTACAACTTTGGTATTCAAGAAAGTGATGGGTTCACGCGTATTTCCCGCACGCCCCTTCACCATATTTTTACGCAGTAACAAGCTTTACACGCACTGTGCAAATACAGTATCGGGCGGCATAGCGTTTATGATTGTCAATCCCGATGATGAATCCAAACAAATATCCATTAGGTCCGCCACAAAGATATCGGGTGATGAGTACTGGCAATATATTTTGACATTTAAGAAGAATCATGCCTATTTGAACAATGAGAAGTTGACTCTAAACTCGACGCTGCCACCACAAATTAAGACGAAGAGTCCAAATAAGTCGATACAATTGAATTCACCTGGAAAATCCATTGGCTTCTGGGTACTACCAAATGCTGATCTGGAACATTGTCAGTTTACAGAGATTGATGTTGACGAATTGGAACGCGACTCGGAAGAGGAAAAAGTGTCGCATAAACAGATTTCGTCGTCGGATAAATTGCTGCAACAACTTATACAGGAAACAGCGCTACCCGACGATGCTATGATGAGAAATAATCACCGTGGACGTCGTTATGCTACTCGTGCCCGTCATGTTGTGTTGAAAGATAAAGACGAACATATGGAATCTTTGGCCAAACTCTTTGAGCCGCTCTCTCTCGAAGAAAAGTCGCCGAAAAAACGTGAGGAAGCAATCGAGGATCGACGAACAGCAACATTGAAATGGATTAAGGATTTGTTGGATACTGCCATGCAGGATGGTGACGATTTGTTTTCGTTGAAACGAAATACACGTAGCGTGGATGATTACTTCGGCGCCATCTTCGGTACGAAGGGTGCCCAAAAAAGATCACCTATAGTTAAGAAAATTACCGAAATTCGCAAACCAGAAAAGAAATCCATTAAACCAGCTTACGATCCAGAGCATTTCAATGAGGAGGAGTTTTTTAATAAAATGGGTACAGAAGACCAACCCGAATTGCCACGTGTGCCGGAAGGTGATGTGCACCTAACGCATATTACCAATGTGGAGGGTGAAGATGCTAATGAGTCCAAAGAGCGTGGGCAGAAGAAACTAGCAACTATGAAAATACAAGGTACAATTGGCAAAGAGACACGAAATGAAATGAAACCGGTACGCTTACTACCCACCGAGTTCTACGAGGCAATGCCAGTACGGAGTTCTGAACAAAGTCAATTCATGAAGCCGCACAAATGGAACGCACTCTTATTTCCCGAGCCTTTTACGAAAAAATCAATTATTAGCGACAAGAAATTGAAAAGTAACACGCTCGCCGAATCTACTGATTTCCACGACGCCGATGCTGATGTGGAAAAAGTGCACACGGCGCAATTTCAAAGCGGTGGTCAGCTAGCTGAAGACTTTCTGCGTGCACAAGAAGAACTGGCACGCACTTTCCTACGCGACCACGAGCAGAAAGAACATGTCGAGAAAAGCAACAAAAAAGAGCTGAGTGAAAGGCATGCAGAAAGTGAGGATGTGATGCTGGAGAAAATCAAATCATTACGCAGTAAATATATTGACTACTTGGCGGAGAATTTGGAGAACTACTTCAATGAGCGCGGTATTGTCGGCAATTTGGATATGCAAAAGAGTTTAGAGCGCACCACTGCGCCCTCGACAACGGAAGCACCTTGGTGGAATTTAAGTTCGCTGCGTAAACGCCGTTCGCCACGCGCTTTGCGTTATCAAATGCCTGACGATGCATGGCTTACGAATATGATCACCAAAGACGAAGAGTTGCTGCCATTGGGTAGCATAATGCCCGAACGTTTGGTGGACAGCGAACGAGTTTCGAGAGTTTCCAACCATTTACCAATGCATGATGAAATAAGCCATAAAAAATACAACGGTTATTTAAGAACAGTTAAAGATAATGTTAATAAGGTCGTAGACATAGTGACGAAGCATGTTAGCGAGTGGTATAATACATTCACGAAGCCTGTGGAAGATGCGCAGGATGAGTCGAATGGCAACAGATTGAAAATAACAAGAGGAAAGAGTAGGTATTGAGCAAAAAAGCAACGGATTTACGAATATAAAGAAATTTAAGCAATGAATAAAATAATTCTCAAGCAAGTCATGTTGCAGTCCGCAATAAATTTATGAGTTTGCATGGCTTTTTTGATGTACAAATATGAATAAATAAAAAGAGTTGTAAAATAATTGCATTGAACAAAAAAAAATTAAAATATTTATGTTACATTTTCAACCTTGATAAGTTTTGGCGGGAAATGTTTTTGATTTATTAGACTAGCATATGTTACAACGGAGTAATAACAGTAGTTATTTATGACAAAAACATTTTAATGTTTCCAAACTGTTGTTTTTTTAATTTGCATAAAAACAAGTAAGGAAAAGCTAAATTCGGATGCAACCGAAAATTTAATACTATCACAATTTGTAAAGATCAAAGGAGGGGAAATAACTTCAGGTGTTGACAAAACTGCGTATTAAAAAAATGTTGCGAAATAATTCAACAATTATTGTCCGACGAAAATTATGTAAAAATCATGCCCATTTGATCTCATTAGGTCTGACATGAACCGAAGAGGCTAAATTTAATATATTGCGATTATGTGCAAAACGCCAACGAGAAGACCAGAATTGATGACATTAGCGATATGAGATTAAGACCAAGGTCTAAGCAAACTCTAATCATGTTGAGCGCTACACCGTTAATTTAATACGGTTTGTTAGATAATGGAAATTACTATATGTGTAATATAATTCCACATATTTTTGGCATTAAACTAAAGCATATCAAATATTATGCGTTCAGCTAATTTTGTTTAGATATCTTACATATTGAAAGATGTATAACTTTGAATTTTTTTTGCTGTTCATGGGATCAGAGTCCCATATTTTCGAACACTGATTCTTATGTAAAATTGAACGAGGAATCGAATGAAAAAGTCAATTTTGAAAAAAAATTTGGGGGAAAAGCACAAAAAACGGGATTTTTGGAAAAAAAATGTTTTTTTTGGATTTTGAAAATTTTTTTGGATTTTGAAAATATTTTTATCAGAAAGCTGAGATTTTTTTACATAAAATTGGATAACTGCAAAATTTTTTTCACTCAATTTTGAGGTCGTTAAAAAATAAAAGAAATAATCATTTTTTTGTTTGATCTCAATTTGAATTGCGCGCCAAAAAACAATGGAGCAACTTTGACCACTAAAAAGTTTACAGATATTCTTATTTTGGTTTATATTATGATATTCTAAAGTTTCGTCAAAATCGGAGAACCACGGGTACAAAACCATGTCGCCAATTGATGGAATGGCCCATAAGGTATAAGACCAACCGGAAGTTTCAAAAGATTTGTTATTAATACTTGTATGTATAAGTGTAACAGATATTAGTTATATGGCATCTTGGGCAAGTTTTCATCCGTTTTTATCCATTTTAGGCACAGAGATGCACCGTTAGGATGAAAACACTGTTCAAAATTTATTAAGATAACTCAAATATTGGCCGATATATCGGGTAAAATGTCTACCGGAAGTTTTATAATCCCGATTCAATCTATTTTAGACATACATTCTACATACTACTATTAGGAAAGGGTCTCTACTAATATCAGTTATATATCTCACATATTGAACGGTATTTTCGGTATAAAGTCTGCCATATGCTCTGAGGTCCACATGAATAGTACTATGTACATATTTTGAAAATTTTCGATTAATTTTGTTTTGTCGGTGACAGTGGTCCAATTATGCCCTTCTACGAACTTGTACCCCCGTGTCGACCAAGCAGTACGTGTACAAAGTTTCATAAGGATATATCAAATTCTCAAGTTGCAGCTTGAACAGACAGAAGGACAAACAGGCTGCCGGATTTCAACTCGTCTCGTCATCCTGATCATTTATATTGATACAAGCAACCGTTAGGTGAACAAAACTATTACTATATACTCTGTAGCAGCATGTTGCAAAAATATAATTAAATAACGTTTGAAATGGTGTAACTATTGAGTAGTCGAAAAAATCTTTTCGTATTTCTAATCAAACTTCAACTTATTTTTGTTTTATATTTATAATGAACCAAATATCAAATACCATTTTGGTCGAACACTTTTTGCCATTTTTTCGCTAGAGATATTATTCCATCAGCGTAAAAATTTCCTGGTTTCTCGGCGAAAAGCTGCGATAAGTAACTTTCATAGGCTTCTCTTGAAACCAACTTGACTCCATTAAGGGAATTCTGCATTGACCGAAACAAATGGTAGTCCGATGGTGTAAGGTCAGGGCTATATGGTGGATGTTTCAAAACTTCCCAGCCAAACTCTCCCAGTTTTTGGCGAGTCATGCAAGATGTGTGTGGTCTAGCGTTGTCCAGATGGAAGACGAAGCCCTTTCTGTTGATCAGTTCTGTCCATTTTTTTCAATTGCTTGCTTCAATCTCATCAGTTGTTGATAGTAAAATGTAAAATTGCAATCATTCGACCAGGCTGAATCAGCTCAAAATTTTAGGTGATTCTTTGGCAACATTGTTAAAAATGGCCAATTTTCATCAAACAAATACAAGCAACCCTGACAGCTGTTTATCAAATTCTCAATATAATATCAATAAAACTGTTGATATGTTTTTGTAATAAAAAATGGTTTTGTAAAAATTGGTCGGCTAGCAACCGTAATGTTTATCTTCTACCAATTTTCATTGAAAATATTATAAAAAGGACAATGAGCTGTTTATGTTTCAAACTCGCATAGCTGTTGTCACCTATTCTGATTAAGTGCGCAGTTAATCCGAAATGGTTCGATTCCATTTTGTTTCAGCGAAGAATCGCAGATGCTAATTCGGTCCATTAAAATTCCCACAGGCAATTCATGTGTTACACAAACATTGAGCTTTTTTTCACAGCCAGCCTTTTTAAATGGTTAAATCGTTTGATGAGGAATGTTAAGTTCCTTAGCGATGTCATGGCTGCTTATGCGACGGTCCTGGCCAATCTTTTCCATAATTTCATCGACTTTTTCAACGATAGGTCGACCAGAGAGAGGAGCATCTTTCATAGAAATTTCTAGAATGAAAGCGAGTGAGCTATTGTTGTGCTACACGAACTGATACAGTATCGCCTCAGTAAACTTCACAAATTTCATTGGTGGCTTGAAAGAACACAAAAATTTCTTCATTATTTTCACTCATTTTTGAACAGCTGTAACTTTTTTTAACTTCTCCGAATTTAATTTTAGTTTTATTGGTTAAATGAAGCTTAAAATCTCACCTTTCCAACACTATATGGTATGACACAATGTGTTAGGTAACACTGGAGATATACGACTGCAACTATATCTATTGACAAAATACGAAAAGACTTTTCGACTACCCAATATTTCTTCTTCTTTTTTTCAATATAAATATAAAACAATTTTATTGCATGGAGGATACTTTTCGTATTTGGGAAGTGCTTCTTCCCTACATCTTTAAAGCAGTGATTCTGGCGGTTGAACATACGCTTTGCTATACTCAATTAGAATAAAAATATAACTACATACATAAATATAACAAGAAACATGTAAGTAAAGCTTCACTATGCCTTTGGGCTATAATTATGAGAAATTAGACCAAAATAAAATTTTCAAATGATGTGCAGGGTATACAATTCAAATATAATATACACATACAATTTTAATTTGTAAATATGTATGTAGATATGTCACTGAAACCAACCTTGACTAGACATTTGCTGTCCTTGACTACGTTATCTTACAACACAAAAGACTTAAGCGACGAACTTCCAACTGCAGAGAACACTATTTCAGCGCATAGCAGTGATTACCAAACTCCCCAACCTATATGAATAGAAAATCAGATAGCCTTTTGTTATTATCATACTCTATCATTTTTATACATTTTCAATATCGATTGCAACAAGTGCTGCTAAAGAAAGTGGTAACAAAACAGAGAGCGCACAATGAAATCTACGAGCGCCGCTGCCGCACAGGCGAGTACCGAACAATCAAAGCTTGCACAGTTTATAGCGCTTAAAACTCGCATTCAATGCTGGGTACAATAATGGCCAACAAAAGCAGCGTACAAACGGCCAAACAGTGAGTTCGAGCACGATCCATGTCAGGCGATCGCAGCAATACACGCGAGCAGTCTCATGTTAAGCGTCCAAGGCGAAGGTTGTGCGCGTGCGGTATTTACACAAAGTAATTCAGAAACATTTTGTAAAGAAAGTTTTTTTTAGGTTTAAATAAAAGGTAGGTGCAAGCAAAGCGAAAATTGTTTTAAGACATAAAAAATGCTTTTTCTCCCTTTTTCGCTCGTGTGAATGTAAAAAGTGCTGATTGTGCAAGAAAATTTGTGCAACTTAATACTATGTGTGCTGGTTTCCCAACTAACTGAAAATTATTTATTATTAAGACTGAGATATATGTATATAGTGTACATAACAGAAACTTGCTTTTTTTGATTCTTAGAGCATTGAATTGTTGGCTCTGTGAAGATTTAATTTTTTTCATAAATGCAATGATTTGCAGTTGACTCTCAGCGAAGCGACAACAATAAGTATGTCATTTTTACAATGCGAGTTGAGTGTTATGCACACAAAAGCAACAGGTTGGGCCAACACAGAACTTTCCTACAAATAAATACGAAAGCAATGCATACAAACAAACAATGCTTGATGTACAAACTAAAATATAGGTATATACATACATATGTGAGGTTTGTATGTGCCAGCCGCGTAGGAAAGACACTGTGGTGAATGTAGAAAGAAGATTGCTCGCTTTGATGACGTGGTTGGTGCAAAGTAGCAAGTACACACAAGTAATTTTAGACCTTTTTTGTTTTACTTTTCACTACAAACTCTTCCTTTACATACATACATTCGCTTGAACTTCAAATTTGTGTGCACAATTTATTTATTATTATTATTTTTTTTATTTCGGCAATTAAATTGTATAATATCAGCGTTTGCATTGCGTAAAGCAGTGAAAGTTACTTTTCGCAGCAGAATAATGCAAACACGATTACTGAATCAATGTTCGGGCTTTCGTTGTTTTTCCCAAAATTTGGCTTAATTAAAACTGACAATTGTGGAAACTAAAACGAACCTCAATTACAAAAATTGTGGACTTTCACCACAGAAAAGCAGCTGCCATAAATTAGTTTCGGACTTCGAACTTTAGTTAATTGATTTATTTTAACACACATTTATTTTAAATTTCATAGTTTTAGTTGAGTATATCTGGCTTAGCTCTAGATATAAAAAATTAAAAAATTAAAAAAAAAAAATATAAAAATATAAAAATATTAATGAAAAACAAAAAAAACTAAATAAAAATAGTATTTAAAAAAAATGTAAAATAAGAAAAATAATAAAAAATAAAAATTAATAAGAAAGTAAAAAAAAATATAGATGAAAATACAAGTAAATAAGCAAAACAAAAAAATAAAAATTAAAAAAATTAAAATAAATGAATAAAAAAATTGAAAAAATTATTAAAAATTAAGGTCATAAGAAGGTCAAAAACAAAAAGAAATATAAATGAAAATTCAAGTTAATAAATCTTTTAATATGAATACAAATTTTTAGCATTCAGTACCTATGAATAATAGAAAAAAACAAAAAGAAAAATTTCTGCAAAAATTATATTTGCAAAATTTGTTTTCGATATAAATCGTTACCATATAAATTAAATTTTTCCCGACCTTATGACATATGTGTATATCATCAGGGCTGAACTTGAATACTATTAAAGGATATAACAAATTCTTTAATTACATACTTAGTTGTGGCATTTGAATTCATTTGTTTAATATTTCTTGCAAAAGAGTGACAGAAAGCCATCACAGTAATTTAATAATCACTATTCAGTGTCAATAAAAAAACTTTTTTAACTTCGGCTGGACATTGGCTATATTACTTCTCACAGGTGCATTTTTTATAGTATAGGGGGTATAAAAACCTTGATATTGATAGGTTTGTTTATATGACAGCTATGTGCTATAGTAGTCCGATCTAAACAATTTGTTCGAATATTATAGCATTGCCTAGTAGTCTATGCCAAATTCCATAAAAAAAAAATAAAATAAAAATTTTTCCATACAAAGGCTTGAGATTAATGGGTCAGTTTCTGTGGCAGCTAAATATATTCTATAGTGACTCGAACAGAACAATTTCTTTTGAGATTGTATAATTTTTTTAGACGATAACACGTGCCAAATTCGGTGAAGATATCTCGCTGAATGAAAAAGTTTTCCATACAAGCATTTAATTTCGATCGTTCAGTTTATATAGCACAAATGCGCAACTTTTTGAAGAGAAACTCATGTGTACAAAATTTCATAATAATAATATTGCAAAAACTTAGTGCCATTTCGCGTATATACAGACAAACTAACAGGCAACCGAACATGATTTAATCGACTCAAATCGGCTCGCTGTTCGTTTATATATACTACATACGAGTATATATTTTATGTTTAAGAAATTAAATTAAATATTGAAGTCGCTGTGATTTGAACATTATTATAACCCAACGACACTCTCCTGCCGCCCGATCGACGCGAGGGCACAACCGCATATATGCGGGATGAGATGGATCATGAAAGGCAAGAGAGTTTTTAAGCGTCGAGAACTAAAACTGCTCAGCTACAGTAAACAATTTTCAACAGCAAAGATTTAATGGGTTATAAAAAATTGTTTTACGATTTTATTTATTGAGAAAAAGCAATATGGCCGTTTTAATTTCAAAAAGTGAATCAGATATATGTATAAAATGTGCAGGAATGAGTATTAAAATCATTGTATATATGACGGAATGGTTCATTAAGTTCAAAATATGAGCTACAAGATTTTAACAGTAAGGGTACAAACTGATTTGAAAAGTGAACCGGGTTATTAAATTTTATTTCAGAAGAAAGAAAAGAACTGCTAACTTTTCCATTTTTGATTTTTACTAAGAATATCACACCAAGCATTTCTCTATGATTCGTAAGTGTAGGTAGATTTATAAGTTTTAAACGACTAGTGTATGGAGGAAGACTTAACCTAAAAACAGGAAATGCTTTAAGACGAAAAGTAAGAATTGTTTTTGTACCGACTCTAACTTGTCAGAAAAAATTTGGTAATTAAGATTCCATGCAACAGAGCCATATTCAAATATGCTATGTTATCAATATGAAGACTGAAATTTAGTTTAGAATCCATAGTAACTCCCAAATCAACAAACTTAAAAATTTGCGCTAGTAAATAGTACTTTTATTACACAAGGAGAGGGGAATAAAGATCTGCGAGAAAAGCACATTGTCTTACATTTTTTGACAATCAAAGGCAAATCATTTCTCAAATTGTTGCCACAGACAGCTTTCAACAATTGAAGTATATGCTTTAAAAAGCTTTACGTCGTCGGCATATAATTAAATATTTCGGAATTTTATAACAGAAGAGATATTGTTAATAAATAACAGGAACAGAATCGGGCCAAGATGACTACCTTGAGGAACACCTGAAGCGACATTAATTGATTCTAAAAGAGAATTCTCAAATATCTCTCGTTTTGTTCTTTTAAATAAGATGAGAAGATATCCATTGAAGAAATTTTGGTTGGAATCATTGAAAATTTTTTAAAACGTAATTGCTACTGTAAGTTTAAGAAAAGTATCGAGTATCACTAAAGTTAACAAATAATTTAATCGAAATACTAAATCTCGCGTTCTGAAAACATCACTGATATTCTCTATAAAAGTTATTTAACTAAATCAACATTGAATATAGCAAACCAGAAGAAATATTATGACTGCCACAAAGAAAAATATTTTATTTTTATTATAACTCGTTGCAAAATAAAGCCAAAACAATTTTGGTAGCTTATGTTATATAAGAATACATACATACACCCATATTTTTGCGTATTAAAAATTAATAATGCACTGCTCACATTGTTTTGCAGCAAAAATTATTTAAATGGCATAAAGTCGCTGACACAGATTAGCAGGCAGCGCCATGACATACAAACATACTTACGGACATTTTGTATTGGTAACAAACACACACATACAACCATATATGTATGTCGCTTTTGTTTAATATTAACTTGAGATCGCTAAACCATGAAGTAGTCGCGCGCTTTAGACGATTTTAATTAATTTGTTTTTGCTAATTTTTAGTCTGCATATTTTCGTACAATATTTGTCTTGTATTTATAATATTTTGACAAAAGATTTTTGCTAAATATTTTTGTTGTATTTATACCTGCCGTATAATATTTTATCACGATATTTCTGTGTTAACTTTAATTTGCAAAGGTTTGGTATTATTTGCTTTTGCTGCGAACCTTACGGTGTCTTTTGAACTATTACACGACCACTACGCCAAACTAGTCAGCTGACTGTGCCATACTAAAACCGAACGTTTTTTCAAAGGTGATTTTATGCGAGCTGTCACTTGTCAGATTTCTGTCAGAAATATGCATAACAAAAAGGTTCTAATTCAAATGGTGTAAAAAATGAATTAAATTATCGATTCATTATTCTTATTAGTTTGAAATTCCTTGTGTTTAAAAAGGAAAAAACATGCGACATAAACGCACAGAAAACTTATGTAGGGTGTAAAGTGTCAGTGGAATTACTTTATTAATTAAATTGTAAATGAAGTTATTTATTTGCAAATTTGAATAAAACTTAAATACTTATTATTTTATAATATCGTAGAAAAATCGTTGTATAATTGGTACAAGTCCGATTCATGTCGGAGTAGTTCACATTTATCGGGCTTTGCAATAAGGATTTTTTTAATTTTTAATATGTCATGACCTGTAATTATTTGTTAATTGTATTCAGTAATATTTACAATTTCATCATGGAAAGAAATACGCAAGAACAACATTTACAAATTATGCGATTATATTATCAAAATAATCGTTCTCCAATTGCAACTCTTCGTGCGCTTTTATGGTCATAATAATCGTTCACCTGTGCTCGCTATTCGTCGAATTGTTGAAAATTTCGAGCGTACATTTACTTTACATAATGCTCAAGTGCCAATAAGACAAAGAACTGCTCGAAGTAATGAAAATATTGCCGCCGTTCAGGCAAGTGTTGCTGAAGACCGCAATTTGTCGATTCCAAGGCGTTCTCAAGAATTGGCAACTGTCTCAAACCACAACCCAGCGGATTTCGAAACGTAAACGTCGTGAATTTGCTGATTTTGTCGATTTTGTCTTGGAACCACTTGAAAACAATAAACAATTTTTGTAAAAAAAATCATCTTCTTCGATGAAACTTAGTTTCATCAGAGTGGTGCGGTAAATAAACAAAACTGTCGATTCGGGTACGAAGAGAATCCACAAATTATTCATGAGCAACTATTACATTTAACTAAATTGAGGGTTTGATGTGGTTCGTGGTCTGGTGGAATTATCGCTCCGTATTTCTTTCGAAATGAAGCTGGCGACACCGTTACTATCAATGGAGAGCGATATAGATCGATGAGACGGAGCTACGTGGCACACAGCACGTGCAACGACCGAATTATTGCGAGAAAAGTTTGGAAATTCGATTATTTCAAGAAATTGTGATATTGAATGGTCTCCAAGAAGTTGTGATTTAACACCATTAGACTACCTACTTATTGTGGAGTTATTTGAAGTCATTGTTCTTTAGCAATAAATCAGACTCTCTTCAAGCTTTAGAAGTGAATATTGTATTATTATTTCCTTAACAATTAGTGTAGTTGTTTTTAAGAAACCATATCACTCTTATTGAACCTGTCGTATGAGGACTAAGTTATAAACTATTAATATTCTGACTAGTTCCATATCAGTTAGACATTTCTACTTGATAACTGGTGTGTTTTTAAGTATTTAGTTTGACAGTGAATTTCAATGAGGTGAACAATGCATTGTCAGCTGTCAGTGTTATTTAAATTACATCAAAATTAATGACAATCTTAGTAAAAGCAGAGAAAATGAAATTTGACAATACGTTACGAGTCAAGCTGTCAACGTATTTAGTGCTTATGTTTATCAATCATGTTTTTTGTAAGAAAGGGGGGTATTAAGGGTGGCTAAAAATAAAAATATCGAGTTTTTTATATTCTTAAATGTGTATATTTAGAGGAGAGTTTTGCAAAATTCAAATTAAATAAAGGTTCGGTCGGAAATGAAACTCGTTTTTCACGAGACTGTTTTTTCCAAAACGATACCCACGATTTCTCCAATTTTACTGAACCGATTCATCTGAAATTTTTAGAGAGTATTCTTTATGGATTTGTCTATGTTTGAAACCATCCATATCTTCAAATTTCAATTTATATTATTAAAAAAAACTCGAATTTGCGAAAAAGTGTTAGAAAATTTGTTTTTTTTTTTGACAGTCGCCATTTCATGAAACAATTCATTTCCGTAGTTCCAGACTTTCCGAAATTATTCTACATTAAGTTGCTGCTAAGTTTTAAACGTTTAATTTTTTTATTACTTAATTTTTTCTGTATTTTTGAATTTTTTTATCGTTATTTTTGACTAATAGAAAAATGGTTAGTAAAAATGTTAATTGCCTTTTTTACGACACTTCAAAAAATACCTGAAATTCATGCCTCTAGAGTAGATTAGAGCTAATTCCGTTTGGTTACATAAGTCCAAGTGATCAATAGAAAAGTTATATTTGCTAAAAGTTGATAAATTCGAACAAAAGTTATGTTTATTTTTTACTATAACTCTACTAAAACACCAATATGTTAAAAAAAACTCAGTAAAAGTTTCAAGCGTGGGGTATAAAAGCTTGGTTGCAAACAAACTTTGATTTTCTGTTTTGTTATTTGTTTTGCTTTATTTTTTTTTTGTTTAACATAAATCTGCATATTCTGTTGCCCCTCTTTATTGCATAACAACCACATGTTCGTATACATATCTCTATCTATTGTATTTGCTTTAGTACACTCTACATACCATACATATATACAAACATGTCTATTATAGATGGGTTTACTGCATGTGTTGCCGAGTGCTGACTATCTGCGTGATATTGTGCTTTTAGCCTTGTTTTCGGCCATCGTTGCCACACTTCTGAGCATACGCTTCTATTTGCGCATTACAGCCGGGCGATGTTTCACAGAGGTAAACGCTTAAATTTCTACTCTCATCCCTCTCCTCTCACCTGCCACCAGGCAACAGGCACCTGTCACCTCTTGAACTAACTTATGAAAATGCTTTCCAATTACATATTCAAATTGCTTACGTATTTCCCCCACCAAATCTCCACAATATAAACAACACACTCTAATTACATAAACATACTATTAAAATAATATATGTGAGCACTGTTTTAATTATCTTTATTTTTTTTATGTAAGTCTTTATTATATGTTAACTGTCAAGATGAAAAAAGTACCGGTAAGACACGCGTTTAACTAGAAATGTGACATTAATACCTTACCAACCTATGTTACCTAGTACTTTCAGGTATACATGTATGTATATGCTTTAGGCTAGTTCACACCAACGAAAAATTAAGAAAAATTTTGTATAAGGTACACTTTTAAAAGCAAATCTTATGAAAATAATAAAAAAACAAAAAAAGGGTTAGTCATTGTAAACAACTAACAAATATATATGTACATTTATGTATTGTAATAGAGAATCTTTTGCAAAGTGAATTTAATTTGTCTATAAAATATTTGACCCGAAGTAAACTATTTTATAAGCAATTACTAATTGATAGTGGTTGATAGTCCAAGGGTAAAACTAGTCTACTATTAACTGCCGTAATTTCCCATGAATTCAAACTAATATCTTGAAACTGTTATTAAATACTTAGTTTCTTTATTAGTATGACAGATGAACACAAGTCACATTCAGCAGTAAGTTATTATAGTAAAGGGTGATCCATTTCGAGGTTCCCAACTTAAAAAAAAAACACATTAACTTCAAATAAAATGATATTATTCGAAAGAACATTCTTTGGCATTTATTTTTTGATGATTATCTTTTTCAAATATTGGGGGGCTACGTATCAGGTCCAGCCGTGGATTCTAATTCGTTTTTTATAATTTTGACTGGTAACTGAAGAATGACAAGCGTGATGTTTTGCTTCAAGGCCTGAATCGAAGCGGGATTGTCCGCATAGACTCTAGACTTCACATATTCCTACAGGAAAAAGTCCAACGTTCTGATATCACAAGATCTTGGTAGCTACTCAACCGGCCAAAAACTTTGAATTATCTGCTCACCGAAGTGTTCTCTCAATAAATCCATTGATTAATGCCATGTGTGGGAAGTGGCGCCGTCTTGTTGAAATCAAATGTCGCCGAGATCAATTTCACATAAAATAGTCGGTTATCCTCGCCGGCATCATTTTTGAAGAAATATGCATCGTTGATTTCATCGACCCACAAGCCACACCAAACCGTTGTTTAAACTCTCGCAACAAAGTTGCTAAGGAGAGTATTATAGATTTGGTCACATAACGGTTGTTTGTAAGTCCTAAAACTAAAAGAGTCAGATATAGGGTTATATATAACAAAGTGATCAGGGTGATGAGTAGAGTTGAAATCCGGATGTCTGTCTGTCCGTCCGTCCGTCTGTCCGTCCGTCCGTGCAAGCTGTAACTTGAGTAACAATTGAGATATCGTCATGAAACTTGGTACACGTATTTATTGGCTCCATAAGAAGGTTAAGTTCGAAGATGGGCAAAATCGGCCTACTGCCACGTCCACAAAATGGCGGAAACCGAAAACCCATAAAGTGTCATAACTAAGCCATAAATAAAGATATTAAAGTGAAATTTTGCACAAAGGATCGCATTAGGGAGGGTCATATTTGGAAGCAATTTTTTTGGAAAAGTGGTCGTGGCCCCGCCCCTACTAAGTTTTTTGTACATATCTCAGAAACTACTATAGCTATGTCAACCAAACTCTACAGAGTCGTTTCCTTCAGGCATTTCCATATACAGTTCAAAAATGGAAGAAATCGGATAATAACCACGCCCACCTACCATACAAAGGTTATGTTGAAAATTACCGATTAACAAAAAACGTCAGAAACACTAAATTCTACGGAAGAAATGGCAGAAGGAAGCTGCACCCAGGCTTTTTTTAAATTGAAAATGGGCATGGACCAAAAACCATATCTCAGGAACTACTAGACCGATTTCAATGAAATTCGGTATATAATATTTTCTTTACACCCTGATAACATGTACGAAATATGGGTGAAATCGGTTTACAACCACGCCTTCTAACAATATAACGCTATTTTGAATTCCATCTGATGCCTTTTCTGTATAATACGAGTAATATACATTAGGAACCAATGATGATAGCGGAATAAAACTTTACACAAATAAGGTATTTGAAAAATATGTAAATGACTGATAATGAAATCTCGATTATCACTTTATCGTGCGAGAGTATAAAATGTTCGGTGACACCCGAACTTAGTCCTTCCTTACTTGTTTTTCTCTCGAATCTTTTCATGTTGGTCTTGAATTGAAAAAAGTACCTCTACTTAGATTACCCATTATTTAGGTTAGAAAAGTTTCCAATTATTGCTTTATTAGTATGACAGGTGAACACAAGTCGCATTCAGCAGTATATTATATAATGTCAAATACGAGTATAATTGCAAAGTTTAGTCTAATAAAGTAATTCTATAAGGCGATCAATTTTTTGCCTCACATATCTACTTATTAAAACGGAATGATGAGGGACTTCCGAATGTGATATCCGAGAGAGCGTTTTGCTTATAAATTAACTACTAACAAAGGCCAAGGCATATGTCAGCGTCAAACTCGACGTGACTATATTATTAAGAGCATATGAAAAGCATACCAGTAAGAAATTCGAGGAATGGCAAGCTAATTTAATAGAGGCTTGATATCTAATTCTGATACTTCAACCAATACCTTGAACTGCGAAACTTCTAAATAGCTAAACCTAGTTCTAGATAAGCCCGGGCAAAAGCAAAGGAGGGGTTTCGTTAACAATGCCCGTATGCGTCGCATGTGATGCCAATAAGTTGTGAACTGCGACTAGGCCAAAAACCGTCTTGCAGTTTTTGGAGACCATATGAGTATAAAGCATGCGTGTTTTTCGTCCCTTCCCTTGCACATGATTTTGGCGATCCTGCATAATTTTAAGGCATTCCATCTCACCCTGACCCGTCTGTCAGCTCTTTCTGAAATTTCCTTTCGTGCCATTTTTAGTAACTTGCGGTGTTCTTGAACTGATTTGGTAGCTAAGCGGATTCGTTTCCATGAAAGCCATTGTGGTCTGGACCCAGTATATATGCAGCCACTTTTCCGCTGCCACTATATCTATTGTCTACCCGCTTCTAAGAACAGTCTTTGACGCAGTGAGAATGGGATTATTGCTTTAATTGCCCATTAGCTATTCACGTATATGTATATTGATGTTTTGGGTCGTTTTCGTCGTTATTATCTATCTCGGCAGCTTCCGCAATGACTTCTGTCTGTAAAATACTGAAGTATTCCGGCAGCCTGAGATCTAGCTCGCGCAATAGCACCCGGCGCCTACTCCAACAGAAATTTTGATCCGTTTGTGCGTCCTTGTAGATATTGGGTCGCTGGTAGGTTGCGTGCCCCTGCGTCATCCATGTTATTTCAGTGTGACTTGGAACCTTCTCTCCCAGATAAAACGTGAGGGTATTTATGTGATGTATTGGTACATTTTTTTCCTCTTTAAAAATCATCCCTACTTTATTTTTGCTGCGAGACTGACGGTTACTTTATTTATTTTACGTCTTTTCGCAAGATATACCATAATTTGATAGCAGAGGAAACCCTAAAACTTCGAGGATATCTTGCATAGAGAAGTGAGGGAAAGAAAATATCAGAATCGAATTATGTATGCCTTTCAAATAATTTGGATTTCCATCAAGTTTTTGAAAACTTTTTTCCCTGAAAGTTTAACAGGGTGCTCAAAAGATTTGGAGAGCAAGTGGGCTGTTGGTTATCGCTCATTATTGGGCTGAAAAGGGTATATTTAGTTTAAGCCTTTTGTACTATAATATGCATATATTTTGAAACTAACAAATCGCTCTCTTCATTTTAATTGACAATTTTGAAAACACTAGATTTCCTACTTATTTTTGAATTTTTATATATTACTTGTAACATTCGAATATACAAAATACGTAACAGTATTATCTCAATCACTTGCAGACCAAAATGGAAGGCAAAACAGTTATCATCACAGGCGCTAACAGCGGCATTGGCAAGGAGACGGCTCGCGACTTGGCCAAGCGTGGAGCGCGGATTATTATGGCGTGCCGAAATCTCGAGACGGCGAATGCTGTTAAAGGTAAATACAATCATTAATATTGAAAGTAATCTTATAACACAACAATGCATCATTATATGATTCCAGAGGAAATCACCAAAGAGACTGGCAACAGCAAATTGATTGTGAAGAAATTGGATTTGGGCTCACAGAAGTCGGTGCGCGAATTTGCTGCCGATATTGTAAAGAATGAACCGAAAATCGATGTACTCATACACAATGCGGGCATGGCGCTGGCATTCCGTGGACAAACTAGTGAAGACGGCATTGAATTGACAATGGCCACCAATCATTATGGACCATTTTTGCTTACTCATTTGCTGATCGATGTTTTGAAGCGTAGCGCACCATCGCGCATTGTTATTGTTGCTTCCGAACTCTATCGCTTGGCTTCGGTAAATTTGGATAAACTCAATCCGATTGGCACATTCCCGGCTGCTTATCTGTATTACGTGTCAAAATTCGCCAACATTTATTTTGCACGCGAATTGGCCAAACGCCTGGAAGGTAGCGGTGTAACGGTGAATTACTTGCATCCAGGCATGATTGATTCGGGTATCTGGCGTAATGTGCCCTTCCCACTCAACTTGCCGATGATGGCTATAACAAAGGGATTTTTCAAGACACCAAAGGCAGGCGCACAAACCACCATCTATTTGGCCACCTCCGATGACGTGGCCAATGTCTCGGGCAAATATTTTATGGACTGCAAAGAGACAACTCTGACTGCTGCTGCGATGGACGAGGAGAAGGGCCGCAAGCTGTGGGAGGAGTCGGTTAAGTTGGTCAAGTTGACCGCGCAAGATCCAAAGATCTAATCAAATTGAACTTCCAGTCTTAAATGATAACACTTTTTTATAAGAATTAATTACAAGTAATTTAAGTTTCAGAGTGTGCAATATTGCATTTTTAATGGAATTATGAAATAAATTTAATTTTTATTTTTTGCAATAATTTGGTTTAAATATGTATGAAAAAAAGTCTCTGTAAGAACTTCATCAAAATTAAAGAAGACTATACATCAGCCGGAAACGGGACACACTCAAGTCCTCAGTTAGGCTGAGTTCATCAGAACTTATAAACGACTAAGGACTGTGACCACTGCAGATATCCGTTCCCACGACAGTCGGGTCTACGTAACCGAAACGAACTCGGAATTTTTATCTGGTCAAAGACTGTCAACCATTGCAGATACCATATGTTATGTACTTATGTTTTTATTGTCTCGAGACATGTTACAACATAGAGTTATTGTTGTTGCTGTAGCAGTTATCTAATTTCCGCTTGGTTATAGGCGGTGTTAGAGGCACAGGAAACGTACGCTTTTGACGTAGTCGAACCATAGGAACAGGGTCTTAGATGACTGAAGTTCTCTGGGCATGCAAAGAGGTGATTAGAGTTATGCAGGGGCTCATTGCTAGCTGGATATATATTTGGCATGTCGGGGTCAATTCTGGATAAGTAGAAGTTTAACCTGATACAGTATTCAGAACAAAACGCAAGGGTCACTCTCGACTAGATTCTCGTGGCAAGTTGAGCTCTTCGTCTGCAATGGGTAGTGGTATGACTCCAAGTATACGCCAGTCACTGAGAGGGAGTCGGTGAGAGTATTAATGGCTCCTCTGAAAATTGCGGTGAATGCGTATCTGTCGCCACCACTCTTCCGACTTTCCACATATCGAATATTTGAAGAGAGGTAAGGACTTATAAAAGTTCTGCCCACCTAACGGTTCTTTGCAACACCTAAAACTATAGATTTATATAAATAATAAAAAAATCACAGTTTTTGGTTTAATTAAAATTATTTCACTTTTTTTTTACTTTTCAAGTGATTAAATTATAGCTTCATCATAATTTTATCAAGTTTTTATTTAAGTTGAAGTTGAGCAATGTCGAAAGCTCCGTCAGTATCGGGAATTACCTACCCTATATTAGTTCTACTTTCTCCAAACTGGATAAGGAAGCTAAGCTGGTCTGTTATCAAACAAATAGCCGTCGCATCCGCGGCTTGGCTTCCATGTCACTGTGGACAGTCATAACTTCGAAGTCGAAGATAATTTCTCTGAGAGTGTTCGATGCAGTACCCGCCGAGGGAAGCAAAGGAAGAGGAAGACCTCTACTTCTTTGGAAACACCAGGTGGAGAAGAACCTGGCTAAACTTGGAATATGCAATTGGCGCCAAACAGCGAAAAGGAAGAACGATTGGCGCGCTGTTGTAAACTCGGCTACAACCGCGTAAGTGGTGTCTACGCCAATAAAGCGGAAGAAGTGAGGTTGGTATTGAATTGAGGCAGAATCGGATTAGTGCCATGCCCAAAAAAATGCTTTTAATGGAAAGTCTATGAAGGGCTATAACTATGTCACAATTTAGAATATAATGTTTTTAACAGGGCGTATACGTGTGTCTGCTGTTTAAAACTTTATAAAAAGTGAGCCTGACCCTAATTTTAGGTATATAAGTCAATTAAACTTGCTAAGAACAGATCTTTTTAGATCTTCCTCATACACTGTGAAAATAAGCGGAATCAAACAATTAAAAGTGCCATAAATTACTAAATAAATATGTAAGAGGAAAATTGGTAAAAAATGATTGCATGGACCTTATTGTAAAGATTAGACAATTGGCTTGGCAGCAAAAACCTTTAGATAAAATTATATATTTCAAAAATTTTTCGACCGATATAAAGAAAATTTGAAGCTTAACATTATTCTGACATTCTTGTTATAGTTACAACCACGCCTACTTCACATGTATTAAAATTTTTCAATCAATTTCCATTTGATTCTCTATTTTTATAGGACATACTTGTATATCAAACACAATTAAGATTTCAGAATAAAACTTTGCACATATAGTGCGTTTAAAGAATGCCATCTCACAATTTAAATTGGACCATAGTACATTTGTAAGCCCACAGATATCGAATATGTGGGCTGCAGCGTCTATGTCTGACCTTATGTCGGTACTATCAGTAAGTTTTTGACATGTACTAATGAAAGTTAAAGTGAATCTTTTACTGCTAATAATGTACCCTTGTGTCGAAAATGGGTCAAATGGGGCTGCCCGGAATTGATAAATTTTCGTATATACATATACGAGTATATAGTAGGGGTTATCGCATAGTACTTACTACTGAGATTTCACCTTCAGAAACTGCCCTGTGAACGATGAAACGCTAGAGCATTACCTGAGCGATTTCTTAGCTTTCAGCCAGAGTTATAATTTACAGGAAATCGGATAAGTAAAAAAAACTCAAACCTAGAGAGCATAAAGAGACTCATTAAGGAGGAATGGCTTAAAGCGTTCTCGTATTCTTTCGACCATCAACTTCAACCAACGGCTAAATGGTTTATTAAGGGGGTATTCTGGTCTAGAAGCATGAATTTCATGTAATTTTCAAAGTGTCGTAAAAAAAAGGCAATTAATATTTTTACTATCCATTTTTTTTATTAGTTATGTGTTAATTTTAGAAGAGTACAGAAAAAAATTAAAAATACAGAAAAAAAGTAAAAAATTTCAAAAATTATGAGCTGACGAAGTGGAGGTCTTTAAAAATTTCCACGTGACCATACCCATGATTTCAACCCTCCTAGTTATCTGAAACCAAAAAGAAAAAGATTATTAATCTAGAATAATGTCGCAATGGCCAGAACTACGGAAAAGTGGGAACAAATTTTTTTTCTCAAAATGGCGACTGCCTGAAAAAAAAAGTTTTTTTGGATCTCTTTTTCTGACTACTTCGAATTTTTTAAAAATAATAAAAATAAAAATTTGGGGATGGGGCTAGTTCCAACGATAGACAAGCCTATAAAGAAGACTCTAAAAAAATTTCAAGTAAATCGGTCCAGTAGAACCTGAGAAATCGTGAGTATCGTTCCGAAAAAGTCAGTTTTGAGAAAAACGTGTTTAAAGTTTCGCGTAAAGTCTTTTGTTCGATTAGTTTCGGCCGAACCAGTTTGGATGCCGGGTCAGAAAAATGCCTATATCTCCGAAAATAATTTGAATTTTGAAAAATCCTCTTGTACACATATTCTTTAATAGTTAAACTTTGAAAATAAAAAAAAAAACGATTGTTTTAAATTTCTAGACCAGAGTACCCCCTTAATAATTTTACTACTGGGAAAAATACTTGGCGAACAACTTATCCAGTTATGTGAAACAAGATTGGTTCAACGACATGATGCAGTTATCCAATTTGCCGCAAAATTGTAGTTGATCGTTAAAGCTCTGACAAAAATTATCGGGAAAAGAAACGATACTGTGTGCAAATTTGAATTTATAATTGGGATGTTTTGCTTATGGGATATTCTATCTCTAACTCATTCACTCAGTCTGATTCTTCAGAAAAAATCGATCAGTCTGGCAATGGCATCAAATATGATAGATACGCTGCTTGTTACTTTTCGAAATCGAATACAAAAGGCTGAGGAACGTTTTCTAGCCATTTATTCAGCACGAAAAAATGGCGGTAGAACGGAAAGTTGACAAAGAAAAACCAAGAATCTGCGGCTGACAAGCAAAACGCGAAAAATGTCTTGCGTAGAATACCACAGGGTCTCACTGTATGTACATTCCTCTATTGATTACAATCGGCGAAGACTTGAAGCCGCACTTTTCTAGAGAAATATTGTATGAATTTGAGTTTGCTGCTTTCAGAAAAAGTATGTGCTGAAAACCAAAGAAATGGAAAATCTTATTGACTGCTTGATAAATAGACTCAAAGGCCTTTTGGATAATGACAACGTCGTGCGACGTTTGAAACTTAAAGTTGAACTTGATCACTGCCAGTCGATTTGAAATTTTTGCGCTATGATATTAATCTGTATAAATACTACTATATTTAATATAATAATCTTCAAGTTCGCCCCTACTTCTACCCATAAACCGATTAGTTTTAGATTGCAGCATATCATAAAATGTATCAAATATCAGTTTTCAGATAAAATACCTACATTAAGATCTAAGAAAAAAGTAATGATAACTCATTGAGGAATCATTCGCTTTTAACCTAAACTTAGTTATAGAAATTTGGCGCGTAAATTTTATTCAATGTGAAAATTTTGCAACGAATAGCTTTACAACGTGAGAATTTCTTCTCAGCATTTTGCGCTGATTGCTCGGACCGCAGTTTTTTTGCGAAGTAATATGATAGTGTTACCTGCAATCATTTCAAATCGACCACCATAGCGGTAAAATAAAACAGGTTTAACCAAAACTGATTTTTGAACGCTTTTTATTTTTAAACGTCTACTTATACATATAAACAAATTTACAAATATGTGAAAAATTGTATGTGGGTGCGCGTGGAATCATGTGACAAGGTCCTTGCAAAAGTTCCCACACCTGTTGAATAGCAACAACCATATACAGTATACCATATATCAGTATAAATAAACATTCGGCGCAAGCATAAAAATGTGCGAGCTTGCGCGGATGTGTGTATGTATATTCTTATGTTATACTGCAAAGGTTCTCACCACTCTCCTGCGAGTCATAAT
This sequence comes from Bactrocera neohumeralis, assembly GCF_024586455.1. Lineage (NCBI taxonomy): Eukaryota > Metazoa > Arthropoda > Insecta > Diptera > Tephritidae > Bactrocera > Bactrocera neohumeralis. The sequence continues at coordinate 53,182,216 of NC_065919.1, forward strand.
GAAATCTGACATATATTCTCGGAGGACATTACATGAGACAGCAGACAGCAGCAGCAGGCAGTACGACGAGCGTTTAATCTGATAAACAGTCATAATTTGTCGGTTGGTAAAAGTCGACCGCGGAGGGGTGCAATGAGCAACCCATTTTCAACACGTCCAACTGATTAGTACTGAAACAAGCTCGCTTGTGGTAGATTGCATATTACCGATAATAATCGTGCCTACACGCAAGCGCGCCGCAGCAAGAGACAGATAATGCAACAGTAGCGGCACGTGGCTAACGGTATTTATGAGATATACCAAAATGTAAACGTATTGCAGTGGGCGGTAGCGTTTGATGAGTGGGTAGGTAGTACTATTTGCTCTTAATATTAGCCGTCCACGCTGCTGGTAGATAATATTTTGATGAGTGTAATTGAAATTTAATATTTTCTTAAAGGATTACAAAATTAGCAGTTTGGCGCAGAAATCAATGATGAATGTTGTACAATAAATTACGGAGTATCTATGTTTCGATTGCTGGCATTATCTTAAGTACCGGTAAGCCAACAATTACGCAGGATAGAATATGTTCTCATGCTGAAGGACATAAGGAAGCAGAAGCTAACAGCTTATTACAAGCGTGTGCCGTTAGTTCAAAGCATGTGGCATATATTTGCACATTTTATTACTGTTATTTTGAGCTTAAGATATTTTATGTGCGACTCGAAATGTATTTATTTCTATTTTTTAAATATTTCAGCCCTAGACCTTAAAATCACTAAGAATATACTTGTGTACTATATTTTTATATCCGAAAGTATCACATTGCAATTAATTTAACGTGCTCCTTTCATGTGTACTCAGAGCGTGAATAAACTCAACTGTGCAGCGACATATTGCCCCAAGTCGGGTTGAGGGTGTAATTTGAGAAGCGCGATTACTGGCCGACGCATATCCTTGCGGGCGAGCAGCTCGGCCAGCGGACATTGACAGTTCCTTTTCAACTGTCACATTGACACTGACGTACTTATGCTGAAGTGACATTTTGATGCGCCATGTATTTAAAAATAAGACTGTCTTGCGCTTCTTTAGAGGTTGCTTACGAAGAAACGCTCGTACCCTAATCAGGCAGGACATATTGCGGTTTTAAATGGCTCTATGTTTCGTTTATAATTGTTGTTTGTTTTTTGTTTCTATTTTTCTTTTTAAGGGCAATACGCGTAGTAGACCAGCTGTCACCACAGTCAAGTGGCAGATTGTGGGTGTTTTTAGAATGGTCATCGATACTTTTCCGTTGCTTCCGTATTGGTAGCAATGTGCTAACGAGTTAAGGTGGACAGATGGTGTGAATGATACTGCGCTTTCATGTACTTATGTGCTTGTATGTTAGTTTTTCAAAAGCTGTTATTGATCAAAAATAGTGGATATGTTCTTCAATTAGCATGGTGCTTGGTCAAGCGTTATTAAATTAGTTTTTTTTTATATATCTAATAATACTATATTTATTTTCTATTCACTTATTTAAGACTAATATTTAAGCCATCTCAAAAAGTCAATTTTATTCTATTTTGGCACTGCTGTTCCTTAATTTAGTCAATTACAGCTTAAATAGACTATTTAAGTTTTGTATTCCTTAATTGAATTAATTATAGCTTAAATCGCATAATAAAGCTTTGTATTCTAAAAGCAAATTTTTATCTTTACCATTTTTTGTAAAGAATAAAAAATGGTAACGATTTTCTTAATTGAGTCAATTAAAGTTTAAATTAAATATTTAAGTTTTTTATTCATATAGTACACTTTTACTCAAATTCGAATTTAAAATGTTCCTTAATTGAGTCAATTAAAGATTGAATTGAATTAAGCTTTGTATTCTTAAAGTAAAGTTTTGGCTTTCATAGTTTTTGTCTGTGACAGATGTTCATTATTTATGTCAACTACGGCTTAAATAGAGCATTTCAGCCTTTAACTTTTCACTAAATTTCGAATTCGCAGCTGTTTCTTAATTGAGTAAATTAAAGTTGCGAATGAATAAGCTGTTTCTTATTTTTTACAAACCTCGAAATCATAGCTGTTCCTTAATTGAGTCAATTAAAGCTTAAATTGAATTATGCTTTGTATTCCAAAAGTAAAGTTTTACCCTTTTTTTTATCCCTTTCATAATTTTTGTCTGTGACTGATGTTCATTATTTAAGTCAATTACGGCTTAAATAAGTAGTTCATTTTTACCCAATTTCGAATTCACAGCTGTTTCTTAATTTAGCCCATAATAGTTGAGAATGAATAATCTGTTCCTTAACCGATTAAATTATAACTTAAATTTAATATAAATTGTTTCTTAATTGAGCTAATTTAAGTTGAAATTGAATTACTTATACCTTAATTGAGCCAATTATAGCTTAAATTGAATATTCAGCCTTTGTATTAAATATTAAATTGTTTTAAAAATTTCAAATTCATAGTTGTTCCTTAGTTGAATCGGTTCAATTTGAGTATTTAAGTTTTGTAATCAAATATTTCATTTGAAAAAATTAAGTTATTTAAATATAATATATGAATTAACAATTCAATTCTATTAACATTTCAATTAAAATAAGCAAGCTAAAATTGATTGAAATATTATCTTTCTCCAAAGCCTAATGTGTTGTCTAAAATGTCTCTAAGTTTCAATTACTATCTCTTGAAAATTGTACTCAAATTCTTTTGGTAAAGTGTCCATCACCCAACCAGTGGCTCAAAGCTAGGTCGTTAATGAAGTTGTAGATTCTAGCGAGCAGGCAATGTCTTCACTTTCATACAAATATTTATACTACAACTTTCTTTCTGAGGCTTCATAAAGGATCCGTGTTTATCGATGGTATGGTAAATCCAATCGAGGTCCTGGATCACTCCGGTAACAATTTCATGAAGGTCGTCCAAAATCAGTTGTTGCGCAAACTGGTATTGCAAGATCGTCATGTGTCTTATCGTGAGGTTGAGACAATTATGGATATTAGTGCGACTAGCATACATTCTATATTGCATGAACATGTGACTGTAAAAAAAATTGGTTCACGTTGAATCGCAAATAATTTGTCAATCGGTGAGGGCGTATTCCGTGTGACCCAGAAAGTAAACAGCAGTCGACAGTATGTGTGTTTCAAGATGAGCCGAATTCAACAAAAGTTGCTAGCACACGAGGCACTTCCAAGTTTTCTTTTTTTGTGGAAGCAAACCACTGGAACAACTCAGAAAAGTAAATTCCGAATGGTATACAGCCAAACAGGAAACTCAACCACCGAAGACCGAGTGGAAAAAGTGCTTTTACAATTATTTTAAACGCATGTCAAAGTGTATAGATTTTAATGGAGAGTATTTTGAAAAATAATAAAGCGTACCATATACCGCTCAGACAAACTAAACGATCGGAATCTACTTGTAGATCTTGTGTTGAAAACTTTTTCATTTGACTATATATCTTTTCGAAATTCGGCATGGGTTGTTGCTTAATACTATGGTGCAATATCTGAAGTAATTGTTCAGATCGGATTACTGTAGTATATGCCTTCCAAACTGAACAAACGGAATCAAGTCATTTTATGGAAAACTGTGTTATTTGACAAGATATCTTCACGAAACTTGGTATGAACTTAGTGTACTATTCGCAACATTATCACCTATCTTGAGTCCGAGATTATTATTAGGTAATATTCGTCCGAATAGACCACATCCAGTACGCAGTGAACAAAACCTAGCAGCCGTAGCTGAGAGTGAAGACCGTGAAGTGTCGATTCGGCGCCGTTCGCAGCAACTCGGTGACTGACGTATGGAACGACTTGGCGTATTTTACGTTGAGATCTTAAACTTAAAGCATAGAAAATACAGCTTGTGCAAGAATTGAATTCGTTCGACACTCCCAAGCGACATCGCTTTGATGTACGGGCTCTTGAAAAGTTTCAAGAAGATCCGACGTTTTCGAGGCACATTTTGTTCAGCGATGAGGCCCATTTCTGGCTCAATGGGTATGTAAACAAGCAAAGTTGCTGTATTTGGGACGGAGAGAAACCTGGTAAGATTCTCTAGCTGCCATTTCATCCAAAAAAAAAAAACAACGCTTTGGTGTGGTTAGTGGGCCGATGGAGTCATCGATCCATATTTCTTCAAAAATGATGCCGGTGAGAACGTAATCATCAATGGCAACCATTATGACGCCATGATAACCGACTATTTAATGTCGAGATCTCGGCGACATTTGGTTTCAACAAGGCGTTGCCACTTCCATCACAACGCCTTAATCAATGGATTTATTGAGAGAACACTTCGGTGAGCAAGTAATTTTAAGTTTTGGCAGGTCGATTGGCTACTAAAATCGTGTGATGTCACACCGTTTTTTCCTGTGGATATATATAAAGTCTAAAGTCTGTGCGGACAATCCCTCTTTGATTCAAGTCTTGGAGCAAAAATCACGCCTGTCATTCGCCAGTTATCAGTCGAAATGCTCGAACGAGTCTTCGAAAATTGAACTCAACGGATGGACCAACTGAGATGTAGCCGCGCTCAACCTTTGGAAGAGATAATCCTCAAAAAATAAACGCCAAAAAATGTTCTTTCGAATGATAATAATTATTCTCCATAACATTTGAAGTTTCTTTGTTTTTCTGAGTGAAACTTAATTTTTCTATTTATGATAATTCTATATTCTACAGTCATGCTCCCAATTTATAGAACTGTAATGATTGGGTGCGTTCACTGGGTTCATTGATACTACCGTACATACTTGTATGTTACAAACAGCAAAATTTAATCATTTGTGACCAATGACCATTGCCATTTTGTCATTTCCATGCTAACGGTTTTGAGACAAACATGAAAATACAATATGTAAGCATACATATACCATATACATATATAGTATATATAGAACAATATGTAGATAAGTAGGTACAAGTAGTATGAGTGAATGTGTACACACATACTTACAAACGTACATATATACAAATGAACATATTAATTTTCTATTTCCATTCGCCGTTCACTATGGCTGGCGTTTATCGTTTACTATTTGCATTTGTACAATTGTACATTTCGGTTTTTGTGCAAAAGTTGTTAAAGACGTCGGATTGTCGGCGTTGGCCGCAAGAAGCCACAGCAGTGCCGCCAGAAAAGTATTTCATTGATTTTTGAAGCCTCTATAATTGGGGGAAAACGTTGCTATTGGATAACTGTCGAGGAGGAGTGGGTGAGGGCAGGCGATGTTGGCGGCTTATGAGTGTGGAAAATAAAAAGATGTTGCTTGTTCGTGCTCTCAGTTATACTAAAATAGACAAATTGGTGGCACGAGTATATGAATACATACTTACTTACATATATACATATATTGTAATATATTTAGATGATACAGTCATTTATTTACACAGTTGATCAAATCTTAATAGGCAAGAAGAAGAGTAAAGTGCAATTATGTTCAATTTTACACTTTTGTCCATTTCTAACCTCAAATTTTTGTAATCAAAAGTACATGCAGACTTGCATATCCTTCTTGCAAACAAGACCACGTGCTTACTAATCTGTGTTCCTCTATTTCGTGTAGCAAATGCAACTTTGCATGCGATAACAGGTACTCGTATCAGATGCCAAGTCAACCATGCAGTGATTCTTCGCTGTAAACAAATTGTTTGCACTCACTTTCCCATTAGCTTTTGTGGGTTGCAAATGGTGTTTGCTTATGTATTTACTCTGTTACGTGTGATTTAATCAATTGTTCTGTAAATACCATTTAAAGGGGGAAGGATTGCAAGCACGGTGGCAAGCAGGGCACCATTTGGGCTGCTGTGTTAATTGTGGTGTTTGTGTTAATTTTTGCCTAACAACCAGTAGTCATCATATTGGCGATTTTTCGCTCTAAACAAATTGTATGTACATATGTACATATATTTTAAATCTGACTTCAATAAGAAACTTTTTTGTTTTCGTTTTTGCAGTAAAATCAATTAAATTAGTTTGTTTGAACTCGTTGAATTATTTATTTACTCAGCTGACACCTGAGGTACCTATGTATATATGTATCAGAGTTAGAATAACTTTTACTGATACTTGTCTCTTGGAGAGTGGCTGATCAACTCAAAAAGTGGTTAATAAATATATATTGTAAATATAGGACTAACTAATGCCTTCCATTAGCGAAATGGCGCGATGTTTCAAGCTTCTCTTTTCGTCAGGTACATCGCTTTGAAAGAAAATTTAGTGTTGAAATCGGTCAATTGTAGTAGAAGTCGCAAAAAATATGCTTGAAAACGTAGTTCATGACCCTACATACATCAAGAGCCTTAATACCGATGACGCAATATGGGTTTATAAATAAGTCGTCGAAATTGTCCAAACATCTAGCGATTGGCGCCTCAAAAATGAGTCGAAAACGAAAAAATCAAAATTCGCTAAAGACACTGAAGGTCATCTCAACCAAGGCTTACATATACCAAGTGTATGGAAAATTGGTTTAAGTATGGGCATGCTTGTATTGCTTCAAGATCCAATTTTCAAGGCGATAATAAAATGTATATTAAAATGGGTGAAAATATAATATAATATTTTTTCGACAGATGGTGTTATTAATCATTTTGATCGCATGTTTTATAAATAGTTTGAAGAAAATAGGGGCTCAAAGGCAAAGTGAATGTGATCACATAAAAAACTGTATTTTCCTAGAGTTAAGAGTTACCTAAACAGAAGGTTTTCAAATGATTTTTCTCTCAGAAGAGACATGAATAGAAGTAATAAAGGCAAGGCGAAGAAAGTGTTGAATATTGGAGCCAAAATTGAATCATTACTGATCACCGATATAAGAAATGAAATCCTTATGTACAAAAATATAAAATACATTGTGACAAAAAAGCAAAATTGTAATTAAATTTTCCGTGTAAATTATATTTCAAAAAATGCTTGTTAAGTTGGTAGGACTGTCCTTGTTTACTATGCCAAATATGAGCGCAATCTGTTAACCAGTTTGTTTACAGCAGCCACTTAAGTCGGTACACAGTAGTGCGTTGCGATTTTTACAATGCATAAAATAACAAAGAATTTGTCTCAAATTTTGTATTTTTAATCAAATTTCGATTGCGGAATCGTTGCGATTGTTGGATAAGGCTTACGGCGGTTCAGTTTTATCGAAAACACAAGCATACTAGTGATACAACGCCTTCAAAGATGGTTGAGAGTTCGACTTTCGACCTCTTCAACTGATAAAAATATTAAAAAAGTGAAGGACATGGTGCTTGAAAATCATCAGGCAAGTTTTAGAGAGATGGCAAGAGAACTCGACATCTCTCGCGAGTCCACTAGAATGATTTTGTTGGATATTTTGGATAAGAAACGCGCTTTTGCATGACTCGTCCTGATAAATGTGATTTTTTTTTTTCAAACAGGTCTTTTAGGACATGCCTGATCGTGCAAATTCCGATGCCACATTCATAGAGAGCAGTATAACTGCAGATGAGACATAAGTTTTGGGTTTGACATGCAAACTAGTCAACAATCATTGGAATAGAGGGGAAAAAACGAGTCGAAACAGTAAAAATCTCGACAAATCCGCTCATCAATCAATCTTTTTAACTTTTTTTTGATATTCATGGTTTGATCTGTCCCTCCGGTCTATAAGGAGTTCAATTTGGCCGCATTGAGGCATTTGCGGGAGAACTTCCGTCGAAAACGGCCGGAATCGTAGAAGAACCATCGCATCGAGTCACGATTGCGACCGATTTTAAAGCCAAACATGCAATGAATACCATCGATCAACCATCGTATTCACCAGATTTGGCTCCGTGTGTTTTTTTCTTGTTCCCTAAACTGAAATTACTGCTCGGTGGAACCCGTTTTCAGTCGATCGAAGATATACAAGTAAAACAAAATTCGTTGAAGGAGTTGAAGGCCATACCAAAAGGGGCTTATGAAAAATGTTTCGAGGGTTGGAAAAATCGTTGGCATAAGTATTATATATTACATCTGGTGGGAATTACCTTGAAGGCAGAAAAATATATATTGATGAATAATTAAATATTTTGTGTTTTATTTACAATTTCCTGGTACTTTTCTTTGTCACAATGTATTGCAAAGCGGGTTGGCAGATCAATGTCAAATCTCGAACGATAAATCAGATAAAATTGAATGTAGTTCTGGAAGTATGTTATGAGGAGTCAAAACAGTGTTTAGAACTATTCAAAGACAACTGTGATTGTAGTATTTTAATATCGTTTTTTTTTTCAATTCCTCTCTGTACGTATTCACTGATCACACCTTGAAACTTATTTATGTGTACACCAATGTCGATTGCTATCTTCAAAGGAATTAAGCTTATATTGATAGATATCTTTAGCTGTCGGTCTATAGGCGAATATAAGGATAATAACCGAAAATTTTACCTTCAATTAAGAATTATAGTGTCCAGTTGCCTTCGATAATAAATAAAATAAAAATGAAACTTAACTTTTATAATTACAATTCTTTATAAAAATATGTTCCCAGAATTCTTAAAACAGAAACAATATGTATACATTACATTTTTTTACAATTCTCTCACAGGTCCTGCCGTGATCACGTTGGATTTCGTTGAAATCACTGGAGCGTAAAGGTATTCTCTTGGTGATCGTGCTGCTCATAGTCAGGTACGTATGTATGTATGTTGATGTATAAATAAATTGTCAACACGCAATTGCTTGCATATCAGATTGCATTATGGGAATTCTTTTTTTTACACCTAAGCAACAACGCACTAGCTGACCGTGCAGTTTCTTGTGTGACAAAACATGCGCCATATCACCAACAAATCACAGTTCCCCGACAGGATATTTTTTAGCAAAAACTCACAGACTGGCATACACTCAGAAAAACGTTTAGAAGTTTTCAAAAAATTTTTAATTGAAATGAAATTGTTTAAAATTTTTGATAGTTTTGTAAATTTATATATCCCTTTATATATCCTTTTATAATAAAGTCAACAACTTATAAAAAAAAGTTCTGCGATATTAATAAACAGATGGAACGTGAGCTGTACGTAACATTTTTTTAATTAAAAGACTTTTTGTTGTCCGACATTTTTTCGACGCTTATTAGAAAACCTCCACATCATAATATATTTTTGGCGCGTTGTTGTTAACTTATAAATAAATTAAAAGAAGAAGAATTTTTAAAAAGAATATTAATAAACAGCATTTTTTTTTTTATTTTTTAACATTTTTTTTATTATTATAATATAATATATTTTTATTATTATATTTAAAATTTTTAAAACTTTTTTTTTGTAATTTTTTTTATTTTTATAATATAAACTTTAGATAATTTTCTATTTTTTTTTAAGTTTGAAAATAATTTAAAAAAAAATTTTTATTATTAGCAATACATTATAGCTTTCAATGTCATATTTTTTATTATTAGAACTACTTAAAATTTCTTTAAGACTTTTTTCTAAATTTTGTATTAATTTTTTTTGATTAAAATAATAAATTTTAGATATACTTTAAATTACAATTAATATTTTATAAATTTAAAATAAATATATCTATATGTAGATTTCCATATACATATATGCCAATTACTACATTGTAATCCTAGTTTTTAGAACCAGTTTACAAAGTGTGTAAATGTAAGTTACACGACAACAAGACAACAACATGAGTGTCCGGCAAAGCAATGACTGCGACAGTAACTAGTGTGTGCTTCTGATTGTCATAACGGATTAAAGTCGATGAGCTGATGTCTTGGGAAATTAACAGTTCGGATTTTTTCCACTTGGCTTCATAAAATGAAGAGCAACAACAGACTAAGTATGAGTATCTTTTTTGCTTGCACACATATTAATTTAGAATGTACACAGGTATCGATGACATTTCTTGGGAGTCAAGTATTTTATACAATAATATAGAAAAAAATGTTTGTCGCTTTTGTTTTGATTCATCTTTTGTACATACTAAATATAAAACAAAAAAAAAATCGTTTGTTCGTTTAGCATGTGATTTCGTTCAGAATTTTTCAATTATGAGAAGTAAAAAAACTAACGCAAGGTGGCGCCAAAGCCAGAATATTGTCAAAATGATATTCGAAAAAAGACATACATATATAAACGCAAAAAAAAGAAGATAAAAGCCTTAGAAAAATAGAGTTATTGCCAAAAGAAATACAAACGGTCCGATATTGTTCATATGATAAGATGATGGATTAGGAAAATTTCAGGAAGAAAAGAAATCATACCAAAAAAATAAATAAAATTTCATAGAAATCTTCATTATCGCCTTCCAAATATTCTGTTGGGCTAATATAGAGGTGGTTCCATACTTTTTAAAGAAAAAGCACATAAACTTCAAATTTAATTGGGATTGTCTATTATCATTCGAAAGAACATTATTTGGCATTTCTTTTTTGAAGATTATCTCTATCAAAATCTCCATACATTAAGGCCAATTTTCGATGATTCGTTCAAGATTTTGTACTGATACTTGCCGAATAACATGCGTGATGTTTTTCTCCAATGCCTGAATTGAAACAGGATTGTCTGCATAGATTTTAGACTTTACACATCTCCCCAGCAAAAAATCGAATGGTGTGATATCACACGATCTTGGTGGCCACTCGACCGGCCAAAAACGTGAATATTTGCTCACCAAAGTGCTCTCTCAATAAATCCATTGATTGATACGATGTGTGGAAAGTGGCGCCGTCTTATTGGAACTAAATGTCCGCGAAATTACGAGCTTCAGGCATCAAATAGTCGGTAATCATGGCGTGGTAACGGTTGTCATTGACGGTTATGTTCTCACCGACATCATGTTTGAAGAAAAATGCACAGATGATTCCACCGGCACATGAGCCGCATCAAACCGTTGTTTTTTCCGGACGAAACGGAAGCTCTTGAATCTCTTCAGATTTCTCTTCATCCCAAATGCGACAATTTTGCTGGTTTACATACTCATTGAGCCATTGAGCGTCCAATTCAATCGAATCGAGTTTTTGACAAAAAGTTTCGAAGAAACAATGACATGGTGCATTATCGTGATTTGCGCGTTTGAGACACAAAACATTCTTCAAAGTAGTTTTCTCTTAGCGAAATGATATTTCAGCACTTAGAGTTTGATGTATGTCGTTTTTAATGCTTTCTCGGTCCGCTTTGAACTCGTTTTGTGGCATAGTTTGATCAACAAAAGCTTTCCGCAACATTTTCAAGGTGTCCACACAAGAATATTCGTGGTGTAAACAAAATTTCATGCTCATCAAACTCAGCCATTGTAAGAATCGAAAAATTCATATGTGGCTATTTACAAAAACATATGTAGGTTAGGTTAGGTTAGGTAAGACGGCTGATCGGAGATCGCACATGGACTAGAAGTAGTCCTTTGTGAAGCCGTTGAAACTCGAACTCCCGTGTTCGAACTTAGAGATCGGCAAACCGTTTAGTATCCAATACAAATTTACAGAGGCGCTTAATTTCTATGCCCGCCAGATCGGTGGGATATCTGAAAGTATGTGCCCCCAAGTGCCTCAGTCTTGATCTCCCAAAAGCAGGGCAGTCAAGAAGGAAGTGCTGGCTAGTTTCCACTGCATCTTCTTCCAAGCAGCTTCTGCATGCGGCGTCCGGTAAAATTCCCAGTCTTACAGCGTGTATGCCAATGGGACAGTGGCCCGTCAAGAGCCCCATCATTAATGAGAGGCTGGCCTTGATGGGGCAAAGAGATCCTAGATCTCTTTCGATCTATCTTTGGCCAAAAGGCTTTTGCGACCGCGCAGGTACTAATGCTGGCCCATCGCTGACCGAGCAGCCGAGAGGACCAGCTATCTAGTAGTAGAACATATGAGGATGTCGGAGCACCTACCCGTTCCCATTCTACCGATAGTGATTCTAGGGTGCCTTTCCTTGCTAGCTCATCAGCTTTGCAGTTGCCCGCGATTCCGCTGTGGCCCGGCACCCATACAAGTCTTATACTGACAGCTCTCGCCGCCAGAGACAGTGACTTCAGACACTCTTCGACCAGCCCTGAACGCACTGTGAATGAGTTCAAGGCTAGAATCGCCGCTCTGCTATCCGAGTGAATGGTCACCTCCCTGAAGTTAGACGCTCTACTGAGCTGCATATCTGCTGCTACCTTGATGGCTGCAACCTCAGCCTGGAAAACACTGCAATAGTCGGGAAGTCTGAAGCTGGATTTTATGGAGAGCTCCCGACAGTACACTCCTCCACCAACCTTCCCCCAAGCTTCGACCCATCCGTAAAGAAGCTTGCTGCCCCTCTCCTCCAACGGCTTCTTCCCTGCCAAGCCTCCCTCGTCGGTATATGTGCAGAGAAGGAGCCACCGGAGTTCGATATGGCGACTCCATGATCCAGGTGATCCGGTATGCAGTCGAAGCTTGTGAGGATATCCGAGTGTTCAGATACCCGCTCCTTTAGGAATCCATACTCCCTGAGCCTAATGGCCACCTTTGCGGCCATACACCTTCCGGCAATATCCACCGGCGTTATGTTCAGAATTGCATTAAGTGCAATGGTTGGGGTGGACCTTAATGCATGCACATGCTTGTTGAACGATCTCAAGTTTCTTTGCAAGTGTCTGTAAAGCCCTCTACCACATGAAGACTCCATAGAACATTATGGGCTTGACTATGGTGTCATAGAACCAGAGTACCACCTTCGGTGAGAGGCCCCACCTCTTGCCAATAGCTCCTCTACAGCATAAAGGGCAATCGATGCCTTTTTCTCTCCTCGGTATTCGGCTTCCATGAAAGCTTTCTATACAGGATGAGCCCTAAATACTTCACTGTATCCGCTAGTTGCAAGCGAATACCTCCCAATAGCGGCAACGGCGCCTCAGGGATCTTGTATCTTCTACTAAAAAAACCATTTCTGTTTTATTTGGATTTATGGCGAGACCACTTTCGACCGCCCATTTTGTTACCACGCCGAGATATCCCTGCGTCAACTCATACACGGTGCTTAGAAACTTTCCTTTCACCATAAGTGCTACATCGTCTGCATAGGCAATAACCTTGCAGCCAAGATCCTCCAGCCTTTTGAGAAGGTCGTTAACGACTAGAATCCATAGAAGAGGGGAAAGAACCCCTCCTTGAGGGGTTCCCCTGCTTACCCTCCGCCGCGCGCTCGCGCTGCCCCATTCTGTTTCAACCACTCTGTCGCACAGAAGACTGAAAATGAGGTGCTTGAGGTTCGATTCAACCCCAAGACCGTCTAGAGCAGTTACGACGGCTTCTGGCAGCACATTGTTGAAAGCTCCCTCAATATCAAGGAAGGTCCCAACTGCGAAGTCCTTAGCCTCAATTGCTTCCTCAAGCCACGACACGATAGTGTGCAAGGCAGTGTCCACCGACCTTCCTTTACGATACGCATGTTGCGCTCCTGATAGATAGTCCCTCGGAATGCGCCTTCTCAAATACCAGTCCAGCAGTCTCTCCAAAGTTTTTAATAAGAAAGAGGAGAGACTGATGGGCTCCTTGGCCGTGACGTGCGAGCCCCTGCCCGCCTTCGGGATGAACGTCACTCTGACTCGTCTCCAGGCCCCCGGAATGTAACCTAATCTGATGCAGTTCGCATAGATCGGTGTCAACCAGCCGCAGGATACCTTAACAGCCTGCTGCAGCTGCGCTGGTATGATGCCGTCCGGTCCCGGGGACTTGAACGGTTTGAACGAATTTATCGCCCAAGTCAAGTGACGCTCATCCAGAAGGCCGACAAAGGCTGTGTAGTCAGCATGCAACGTTCCGAGAGATACCTCCATAGAGGACGTGTTAGTAGGGAAGTGAGCATCAAGGAGCATCTGTAGAGTTTCTTCACTGCTCGGCGCCCACTTCCCATTTGCATCCCTAAGATACCCCAAGGACACAGGGTTTTTCGCGAGGATTCGTCTGAATCTAGAGGACTTGTGACAGCCTTCCACTTTTTCGCAGAAGCTCTTCCACGAGATCCTTTTAGCCCTTCTGAGCTCGGACTTGTATATTGAAAGTCCTGTTTTATACAGGACCCAATCATCAGGTAGCCCGCTCCTACGGGCCTTGTTAAATAAGCGCCTACAGGACGCCCTATATTAGCTCCACAGTCCACCATTGAAGTTTCCCTCTGCCCTTCGGTGTTTTTAATGGACAGGAGCTCTCCAATGCAGTGTTGCACGCCGAGCTGAAAGCTTCGACCCACCCATCCACCACATCGGCGGTGGCCAGCGCGCCCACCCCCGGTGCGCGTGGAAGAGTTTGCCGAAGCCTTCTGCGGTAACCTTCCCAGTCCGTGTTTTTGGGATTTCTGAAAGATTTTCTAGGCGGACCCTCTCCGTCAAGACTAAACCCGATGTACCTATGATCAGAAAACGTGTGGTCATCGAGAACCCTCCAGTTCGAGATCAGCGGAGCAATCCCGTGTGAGGCAAGGGTGAGGTCGAGGACCTCCTCCCTACCCGCGGTCACGAAGGTAGGAGAATTTCCCCTGTTACATATGCGAAGATTTTCGCTAACAATAAAGTTAAAAAAGCGACTCACCTCTAGTGTTGGTATCCGAGCTCCCCCAGATTGAATGCCGCGAGTTGGCGTCCGAACCGATGATAACACCGGCACCATTTCGGGACGCTTCAGTCAAGGTCCTCCTCAGTAATGCGGGAGGCGGCTCTACCTCATCGTCGTGAGGCATGTACGCCGAGACTAGCCAGATATTTCCGGTGCCGCACTCGAGCTTTGCTGTAACTACGTCAGCGTTGCTGAAATTAGGTAAAATAAATACCGTTAGTTCATTTCTGACCAGCATACAGGCTCTGTTTCTACCTGCATCCTTGGCCACCAGCAGCTTATGGTTCTTCGTCCTCAGTCCAGATATACCGTTGCTAGTTAGCCACGGTTCCTTCAACCATATCGGCCGTCTTGCTCCAGACGAAGCAGTAGATTGGCGTAGGCCGCCTTTGCGTGATGGAGGTTAATCTGGAGGAATTTCATCCTTCAGACTCTCCTCTAGTAGCGCTAGTTCAGCGCTAAAGTCCTGATCGACCCTCACCTCCTCGAACAATTGTTCGAGGCTGAAAACGGAGTCGCCCATCGACGATCCGCCTCCAGAGCTCGCCACGTCCGAGAGGTTTGGGTCGTTTTCCAAGGTCATTTGACCATCGCTAACGCCTTCCTCCTTATGTAACTCGGAGATAATTAAACCTTTTGATGAGCTATTGGCAAATGCCCTACAAACCTAGAAAACAAATTTACCTGCCTTTCTGATGTCGGGGTGCTTAAAATGCCAATTTTACCTTATTTTTTGAACATATGGGTTCCTCAACTACAAACGTTGCCATGCATATCTTTTGCGATCTCTACTCGGTGTCACTTTTGCAAATTATTAAGGTAAAGTTTTAATCAAAATGTCTTGTGTCGATCCACAAAAGTTGTTGAGATTCTCAGTTATCTCTCTTGCCGATATGATGATTTTCAAGCACTGTTTCTTTAGCTTTTTTATCTTCATTAACATTGATGTATGTACGACTCGTATGAGTTTTCGATTACTTCACGACCTTCATTGAATGCTTTATGCCACTCAAATCTTATGTTCGTGTAAAATGCAGAGATTTCAATGGAAACACAATCATTCAAACAAACTTGTTGTTCAATTATTAGTAAAAAATGTAATCAGTTGTCAAACACACACTAATTGACATATGAAATTCAAACTACACATAAACATAAAAAAATATGGACCAGTCCGAGTCAAACTTGATCACATTTTTTGACTCCAAATTCAAAAGACACAAAAAAAAATAGCGGAAGAACTCATCAAATTTTTGATTTTTTCAAAACGGCGGTTTCCAAAACAAAAAAAAAACGTTATGTGAAAAAAATTACACTTCTTATGGCTCACGGTAAGTTCAGCTGTTTCGGATAAACCAGCGTTTCGAGAAGCCGACTAGCTCGGTGGGCTGGAACGAATGTAGGAGCAAATGTGAATTAACGGCTTACAGGGGTTTTCTCTAGCAAAAACAAGCCCATTTTTCAATATACTTTTTAAACTTTTTATTATTCCAAATATGCATATTTTACAAAACACTCAAAACTCGGTCAATATGAGGAAATTTCTTGTAAAACAGGAGCCCCGGGTTAACAGCAGAACTTCTTACAATATCAAACGAAGTAAAAAAAAAGTGTATGCTACTATGATCAAATTGAAAGGTGAATTTTTAATTTATACTTCGCGTGTTTTTCGAATCGGTAAATTTTTTTTCTGTATGTTGGTGGTACTGTTCGTGAAATCTATGCTAAATTTCACGTCGAAATATTCATTTGAGACACGCGTTGTTTTGTGAGGGTCTAAAAGTGAATTCTTCGGTTTTTACTGTGTCTGAATTTATTGAACAAAGAAGTGCGATAATACACCATCTCATACTGCATTGGTTATTCGTGATCATTTCGCCACATTTTCAACTAATATCGTGCCGCAACCACCGAATTCGCCTGATTTGCCTTCGTGTAACTTCTGGCTATTCAGCAAATTCACATGACCACTCCGAGGACACCGTTTTGACTCAATTGAGGATATAAAAGCTGAATCGAAGAAGGCGCTTATGGTCATCATTCTAAGTGCCATGATGACTAGAAATTTCGTTGGCATAAGTGTATTGCAGCGGGAGGGGATTACTTTGAGCACAAAATTCACCTTTCAATTTGATCACAGTGGTATAATAATGAAGAATTGCCCAAGTCACCAAAGCTTTATTACTAAGATATATACGTTTCAATTTGGATCATATAATATCATCATTTCACAAAATACCAAAAAATGTGTAATAGTTCTAACTGGCTCACTTCTGAATGACTCCTTCTTAAATACCTGGCTGAACCTGATAGCCTGCATTATAATGATTTTAAGCGATATCAAGCTATTCTTTTTTATACATATACATACATTTATGGTAACCATAATTATTTTATGGATTACTTTATAATTTGTAAGTATTTCGAATTCGATATTCGATTATCCAGGTTTAATTCATTTAAAACTCCTATATACATAGTTATTAAACTAGTTTTCTTTTGACGAGAGAGTACAAAAAGTTAAGCACTTTTCTTATTCTACACTTACCCTTTTAATTTGCATGTTTTAATACACATATGTACATATGTATGTCTACATAAACCATACATAGATATATCTGTGAGTAAATGTGTCCATATCGGCATATATGCGGGGCTGTCGACCGGTAATCTGATACGAACGTACGTCGTGTGACCACAGTTTTTGCTGCCCTTACGTAGCTGCTGCTTGCAACTCTTTGCTCGGCGGCGCCTCTGCAACATTCCAATTTCTTGCAGCATGTACATACATACATATGTATGTGTGCAATAAAAAAGTTGTTGCAACATGCATGTTGGCGATCTGAAGTCAATATACGAGCCTAGGTACTATTACATAGTGGCAAGAATGAACACTGTATTCAATTTTGAAACTGAATACCGCTAAACACATACATGTATATGTATTTATATACATGTGAGTATGTGTTTAAATTTCCACGCTTGTTTCGGCTTATGTTGTAAGGTTAAGCTGAGACAGCCGAATTTTGCAAATTTATCAATGAACATAACAGTAACATATGTATGTATGTATCTCTTCATTGTGGGCTAATTTACTTCGGTCTGAAGACAATTTTGTTTGAGAATAACAACGAGCAATTTTAAATGCAGATTTCAAGTCCTGTAATCGTTCTATACTCTGTTCGCAATAATAATATAAATACAATTGGATTTTGCTTAATATTTTCGTTTTTGTTGTTTTGCATGTATGGTAGTTTCCTCACTTAACCACATCGCAATATCGAGTATCAAATGAAATATTCTCTCGCGTATTGCGATTTTCTTCGCCTATGTTCGCTCTTTGAAGCGTTGATAATTATCGAATCGAATTAATAAATGCAGTTGAAAGTATAAACGTATATATGTATAGCAAACAAATGGAATACAATAATCTTCGGAATAGAAGAAAAAGAAAGAAAAACACTAAGAAAATCCAGAAACACTAAGAGAGTCCAGTATGGTTTATGAAGCCGACTTCGAGATATGCTGTAGGTCTTGATCAATTATATGATGATATATGATCTACTTCTACATATAGATTCTAAGAATGCGCGTAACAGCTTTCAAAATTATTAACGCTTGTGACCATGGCTTCAGGGAAATATTTAAAGAAGAAGAACGAGTCTTAAAATTGTTTGTTGTTGTCAGAGTATGGTCTTTTTCTAATATATATCAGGTTGAACTCAACATGGAAATAGACTGCAAATACTCGGGTTTTAATCAATAACATGCACTGGAAGAAGATTCTGGGAATCAGGTTGTCTTAAGACAAGTTTTTCTAACTCATTAGGGTCCAAGGCTTGGGTTTCAAGAACAGTTTATAAGGAGCTGTTAAATTTGCTGTTGTTGTAGACGTAGAAAACATTATATAAATTGAATTGAGGATTTCTTTCGAAATCACAGCTCTTGACCCGTTATAATTCCCGGTTGGTTCGGTTACTTTAAACCGATTTTCGTGGAAACGGATTACATGTTGAAGAGTGTGATGCCCTTTGAGTACCAGAAAATGGTAACCATTTTTTTTTGGCCGATAGAACAGTCTTCGCTTTCTTCGGAGCAGTTTCGCCGCGTGAAGTCCACTTTTTCGACTGTCCCTTCTTCGGAACAGTTTCGCCGCGTGCACGTCCATTTTTTCGTTATCTTCCAGATCATTTTCGTTTCTGGTCTCGACCACGTTAAAACTGTGTAAATTTTTTCATTGATTTATACCAGTCTGTCGCATATTTTTCGATAACTGTTTCTATACAGTAGCTATCATTCGTTTTGTTGACAAAAATAATTTATAATATTTCATAAAAAGTAGGATATGACCCATAGACGCGCGTTTACTATTTGATGAAAAAAGACATCTACCGTTTCGTGAGTGGTTTAAGCTTCATCTCGTGCAATTTCTTCAATTGACAATGCTGTTTGTTTTTACTATTCAAAACGATATGGCCTAACGATTAATGGTGTTTTACTTTGTCTTTTGTCACGTTATCTTCCAGATAGTGATTTTCGGTGGGTATGGTTTATTCGAAACTGACGTGCGACCACGTTAAAGCGCGTTAAATCAATTTTTTCAAAACACTCTCTTTATAATTATATAAGTATGAACATAGCAACCAAATGCTCTTTTATTATCAATAATCGAATAATAGAGCTTTTTTAATTTTTCTAAAATCTACAGACAAGCTCGCTCTACACGCCGTCAAAATAGAACAACGAGTACGATTCGACTGAAATTTACGGAAATGAATTACACGACAGCAAACTTTTTTTGCGATGGTTGCACCATGGGGCGATGAAGCCAAGTACTTATCAAAGAGCCTACTTATACTGATCCATTTTCATCATTCATAGCCGAAGTTATATAGCCACCGATTGGGTCAAATACTCTCAAATTGACCATAGCCAACTAGATAAAGTCCCGGTTAGTTCAAATGGAAATTTAGAGGAAATCACTATTTTGACAAGTATGGATAATATCATAATAAATGAAATCAGCCAACAATCTATAAAAATCGTTAAGTGAATGGCAAAGCACATTGCCAAACAACAGACAGGAAGAGGGGCAAAAGTGAGACACAAATGTACTCACATGTGTATATACATACATACATATATGTATAGTATATGTGAGGCAACTAGCTCAGCGACGCGCTCATTGGCTGCTTGGCGGCGCATTTTCGTTAGAATTGAGTTATTATTGAGTTTTGCCTGAAGCGGTAATTTAATTGTAACTGCAAGAAACTCGTACAATGCATATTGCCTACTAAGATCACATGTCATATACATGCACACATAAATACACATATTTGAAACGCGCCTTTGGTGTGAACGAATGACCACAACGACACCAACTGCGTCAGAGGCGGGCATAATCAGGGGAACAGCGTTCATATCACTTCCTCCTCTACGCATTTGTATTATTGAAAGTAAAATGCACTCGCGAAGGGGGTGTTCCAATGGTGTGGTGTGAATGGACGAGACATTCGAAATGGAAAACTATTGAAGTACAACAACAAATAGCAATAACGCTTTGTTGGTATTTGTAAATGTGTTTGCTGGTAGTTGTTTGGCGGATTTGCAACTGTATTGGTGCGCCAGCAGCGAATGCACACGATCAATGCTAATTTAGACAGCGACTCATTCACTTAAGCGCGTTGTGCATGTGTGCGTGTGTGTGTGAAAATGAGTGACTGTTCGTATGTGTATGTAAGTGTGTGTGTGTGTGTGTGTGTAGTTACCGGTCGTCGTGGGCAGGTTATGTTGTAAGTAATGAGCTGATATTGGGTGACAAGTAGGCAAAGTACGTACTACCGTCGAGCTGCCGTATTGGCTCTGCGTTGGGGGTAGTGCAGGCTCAGTTCACAGCACTGTTGTGAAGGCAGCGAAGAGCAAAGGCAAGGCACTCATCAACACTTCGTCGAAGACAACTGGCTGCGGTGCGCGTAGAAGGGGTGGTCCTTCTCCCTTATTGCTTGTATTTTTTCCTGTACCATCACTTTAGTTGCTTATTGCATATGCTTTTGCTGCTTCTTTTGTCTTGTTATGCTTTTAATTTGTCGCCTTTTGGCTTTTAGTGGTTGCTATTTTCATTTACTTATTTATTTTTTATGCATTTGCTAGTATATGTAAGTTTTTTTTTGTTTGCGGTTCTCGCACTTTCCCACTTTTATTCAGTTTTTCGATGATATTCTTCATTGGATGACACGGCACCGCCCGATTTCGTTGTTTTAGTTGCAGTTCTCCGTTCAACGCTACAAGTCGCCTTCTACAAAAAGGATAATTGAATTAAGTATCAGCTCTGCGGGTCTTGAGTTGACGGCGTGCCGGTAGTACGGTTATTTCACAAGTTAAAAATTTTCGAAATATCGCTTGAAATTGTGTACATATGTAAATAGTAAATAAAATATACGTACATCTATGAAAATTTTCAAATTATTTATACTCTTTTGTGCACAAAAAATAATTGTTAGTGAATAACATTAAAACAGCTACATGAAAGCATATCGTCGTTGTTGTTATTCATACTAAAGGATACAAGGCATACAAATTAAGGATACGCGTCGATCATGATTACTATGAAATTCGTTCAAAGGTATGGAAAAGCGAGAATATGGTTAATATAAAAAAGTAGTGAAAACCATATTTTAATGAAAATTTAAATTCACTGTGGAAAAAATTAACACACCTATAACAAAATGTTAAAAAAAAAATCAAAATATTTTAATTTTCAATTTTACAAAATGTGAAAAAATTCAAAATATTTTATTTTCAATTTTATAAAATGTTAAAAAAAACGCAAAATATTTTTTTATTTTTATAAAATGTTAAAAAAAAATATCAAAAATATTTTTTTTTTTTATTTATAAAACGTAAGAATCAAAAATATTTATTTTTTTAATTTTATAAAATATTAAAAATAAATATTTTTTTTAATCCAATATAATATTGAAAACTAGCTGATTTTTGAATTAAAAAACGCAAAATATTTTTTTATTTTTATAAAATGTTAGAAAAAAATCAAAAATATTTTTTTTTATTTATAAAACGTTAGAAAAAAATCAAAAATATTTATTTTTTTAATTTTATAAAATATTAAAAATAAATCAACATTTTTTTTATCCAAATAATATTGAAAACTAGCTGATTTTTGAATTAAAAAAATCCTTGCAAGTCATTTCACTTGCAGAAGGATCCTGAATGGTTAAATAACTAACCAGTGTTATTAAATGCTTTGAGAAAAAATAAATTAATATTAAATTTTCTTTTGTAACACTTTTGATTTTGTTTAATTTATTTTTCATATAATAATATAGAACTCAATAATAAACCAAAAAGGTACTAAAAATTGGCGCCAAGCAAAGGATAAGCATATTTTGTCTTGTGAAAGCCTTAAGTGGATATTTTTTTGGAAACTAATTTTCGAGGTTTTCGAATGTGTCCTGCTGATTTTCAAATATTACAGTAACTTATGCCGAATTTACATATATTTGAGAATATTCTTCGAATATTTGAGTTTGAAAGTTTTTGAAAATTGATTGAGTTGATCCGGGAAATAGTATCGGAGATATGAGCGTGTCTCTCTTTAACTTAGTGCAATTCGACTCCCAGAAATTTAAACGAGTTTTTCTGGAAACGCGTAATATGGTGATAATTTAAGCTACGATAAGAATACACCAAAACGCGTTGTTTTTTTTTTTGGGACGCTGCTAAAATTCTTCGACTACTTTTCATCTCCAATAATAATAATAATAATAATAACTTTTTTGTTTTGTTTTTCGGATTTGAACAAACTTTAAGCAGAGAAATCTTTCTCACAGTAACATTTTTTCGAAAGTCCTCCTCGAGTTCAGGAAATTTAAAATTTTTCAAATTACTTGCTGTTTATCAAAGTGCATTAAAATTTGTAAAATAAAGATTTTTGTTATTTATTAAAATTAATTTATTAAATAGAATGCCACTTCGAAAATATTTATTCACAAAAAATCTCGTTTTCCGACTAGTAAGAATATATAACCCCTTAAAGACCAGCCAGCATCATAGTTGTTAGAATTCTAAAATCCTTTACCATTAATATGCTTTTTATTGTTTGGTTAAATCTGCTAGCTTTTTTATTAGTTCAGTTATAAAATAGTTAAATATACAACTTCTCTTGAAAATCGAAGCTTCTACACCTGAGCTATTAACGCTCACGAAACTAATAGCAAGCGAAATTCGACTAAACCAAATGGATTGGTTTAAATACAGTAAGAGAGGGTCCTTGCTTTCGAACATGGTTTTTCCATGCACAATACACCAATTTCAGTCATAGTGAATCTGACTTTATTTCAAAATCATACAAAGCTTCATTAATTTGCAAGTCTGCTACTGATGTCCAACGATTTTAGAATAAAACTTACTGGCGCATAAATTAATGCAAAGAACGGCGAGTAAGACGAGAGTGCAGCATTGAGCACTATTATCGATTGGAGAATAATACAAGAAGTAGTAAAAAGTTGCAAAAACGTAGCTTAATTGAGATTAATTAGAGTTGACATAAATATTTTTGAAAATTTATTTGAAAAATACTTTCTAATTAATCCGAATTGCCACTTTTTCTTTGAAACAATGATTTTACAAGCTTTTCACTTTTACTTCCAAAACTCTTTTCCTTGTTGCAATGAGAGCGGTTATTTGCGCTTTATCTGACATACAGGCGTTTACTATTGTGCCTCGCCGATATTTAATCGATAACAAAATGTAGGCTTAACTTAAATTTTGAGATTCGACACGAAAAACTTTGAGAATCGGAGTCATCCAAAAGAAAACTTCGAAGACCCTATAAAGTATATAAATAAATGATCAGCATGTAGTACATGTCTGTTTGTTCGCCTGTGTGTCTGTATATAATAGTAAAGCAGTATAGTGAAGCAGTTTTGAGATATCGTCCTGAAATTCTGCACACGTCCTTTTCTTACCATGACGCTGCCCATTTGTCGAAATGCCGATATTGGATCTCTATAACATATAGCTGCCATACGAACTGCCCGATCGGAATCAATTACTTGTAAGCAAAACTTTTTAATTTCACGTAATTTGGCTCAAAATATTATTAAAAGCAATCCTTGGAAGAAATTATACAAATAGAACAACAATGACCGACCAGAAAAGAAAAACGTTATTTTTATACTCTTTTATGCTATAAAAAATGCACCGATGAAGCTTTAGTGCAGCCGAAGTTAACGTTTTTTCTCGTTAGCAACTATAATTCGTTTATTATTATAATTTATTAGCTTGAAGAGCTATTTTTAAATATAAAAAGTCGCAAAAACGTAGCTTAATTGAGATTAATTAGAGTTGACATAAACAGTTTTGAAAATTTATTCGAAAAATACTTTCTAATTAATCCGAATTGCCACTTTTTCTTGGAAACAATAATTTTACTGGCTTTTCACTTTTACTTCCAAAATTCTTTTCCTTGTTGCAATGAGAGCGGTTATTTGCGCTTTATCTGACATACAGGCGTTTACTATTGTGCCTTGCCGATATTTAATCGATAACAAAATGTTGGCTTTACTGAGTCAAACATTTTTGGATTTTTATATAGGAAATCTAAAGGCAAGTTCTAACTTTGTTCTCTAACTTTGACAACGAAAGTTAAGTTAGTTATATATTATATATACATATATACTACTATGAGCAAAAAATATTAAGACTTTGTTCAAATTTTAAAATTTATTTATTCTTCAAAATCAATGTCGTCCCCTTCAAAGTAATCTTCTTTGGCCTCTCTTGTGCCAATGTTTTTCCCAATCCTCGAAACAGTCGTTTGAGTTTACTGTATAGCCAGAAGTTACATGGAGCTAAATCAGGTGAATACGGTACGGAATCAGGCGGTAGTTGCGGCACGATATTGGTTGAAAA
The DNA here is from genome assembly GCF_024586455.1 of Bactrocera neohumeralis. Taxonomy (NCBI): domain Eukaryota; kingdom Metazoa; phylum Arthropoda; class Insecta; order Diptera; family Tephritidae; genus Bactrocera; species Bactrocera neohumeralis. The sequence continues at coordinate 53,206,651 of NC_065919.1, forward strand.
CTTGGCGAAAAACTCACGAAGAAACAATGCAGTTCGCGACGGTGCATTATCGTGTTGCAAAAGCCAGTAGTTGTCGGCCTCTTTTACGAATAGCTTCGCTCAAACGGCGCATAACACTCAAATAATATTCGTTATTTATAGCTTGGTCAGTCGGAAGGAATTTTGAATGCACCACATCTCGTTGTATCTCTCGAAGCAAACTGACAACATAACCTTCATTTTTGACCTTTTTGACTTGGTTTTTGGGCTTCGTCTTACCTTTGTCAGGATACTCGGCCGATTGATTGTCTGTTTCTGGTTCGGAAGCATAGATTCAAGACTCACCGCCTGTGATTTTGGGAGCAATCGTGCTTTCACTTTTCTTAGACCAAACTAATCTTTCAAAATGGTTTTTATTGATCCTTCCGACATTCCAATGGTGCCAGTACAATTTTTCCTTGTTAATCGTCGATTCTCAGGCACCAATTCCTTTATTTTATGAACTTGGTGATCATCAGTTGATGTTCATGGCCGTTCTGGACGTGGTTCGTCGTCAACACTTTCTCGACCCTCTTTGAATAATTTGTTTCAGCACCAGAAATTTGATTTCGGACATAAAATTTATTCGAACTTCTTTTTGGAATAATTTCACTCATCGTAAAAATCGCCGAATGCACTCTATGTACTTCAGAAAGACAAACGTATACTAAACACTAATGACTACTTTGATGTGGCATTTGGCACAGATGCCACTGGCAGGCAAACCAAACTAAAAAGAAAATATTTCGATGAATTTTTCAATTAAAAAATCTAACTTTTTTCTGCTCACAGTAGGATATATATATACATGGTATATTAAGTTTAAATTCAACAATTATTTTCAGTCTCTGATGTTTGAGAGTTCTCAGTACTTATAAATCGACAGTATGTCAAAGAAATATAACTTCAGTATTTAAGATTAGATGAAGCTATATGAGCTTCCAAGAGGCAAGACCGGAGATTAAAGAAACTTTTTTCGAATAGCATTAGCATTTCCTTAGGCCATTTTTTATTACTTCAAATACCAAGATTTCAAATTCAGAAAAATTTTAAGAACAAACTATATTCAATGATGGAATTAGTGACGAAAGTTTAATTAAAATAAATAAATATATTAAATGCAGCCAAAATCATATGATTTTGCTTTGTACTTATATGTTTTGCGCGGTCAACAGTTTATCCAAAATAAGCTTTCATAATATACTCCAATATCAAAACATAAATTCTTTCTAGCTGCTGGCTTTATATGATTTCGTTTGAATCATAAATAAATTGAAAACTGAAATCTAACATTTATAGTTAGTCTATACAAAGTTTAAATAATTTCAAATATTTAGAAAGTGTTTTGTAACTCTTTTGTGTCCTTTCGATCCCAAAAGTTCACAATCTGTCTATCGATCAATATCATTTTATTTTGCAAGATTCACCTTATTATCTCAGTTTTGAAAAATCTTTAACTTCTAAGTTGTGGGGATTCTGACCAATAACTACATATATGGTTGGCATTAATGTGATAAGCCTAAAATTCATATTAAATGCCAATTGTCGAAAATGTCGGGAATATAGCGAGAAACAGCGCGTTATAACTATTCTTAATACTGATTGCGCCATTTTATCGAATCTAAGGTTAAAACACCTTTGTTCTAGGCCTGGTTGTACAAGTTGAAATAAAAAAAAAACAAAATTTTTGAAAAATTTATAACTGGCTAAAAAGTTAATTCCAGCCTCAAATATGTAATTGTCCAGGTGTGATCTCGAGATGGGTACCCAGCTTCAATAAGTAACTCTTATGTCAGTATATCAAAACTATAAAACGCTAAGTAATAATCTCATATTCCGAACCTTAATGCTATCGAGGTGACAATACTTAATTGGACACTAATTTTGGATTCGTAGATATTATTGTCACTGACATAATATTCCATATTGATAGCTTCACTTCATTCAGCTGATCATCAAATATCATTTACTCCAGTAAAGTAAATTACTTCAAACGTCAAAGAAACGGCAAAATTTCTCCTTTCCATAAAAGTTTCGAATTAAAGTTCGATATTGCTTATCGATAGGAAAATCATTCGAAAAGTTGCGAGGACAGGAATACAGGATGAACAGAGTATGGAATTTTTTTTTGGAGTGTGGGTTGACAAGAATAATTTCTAACGTGAATCTGAATTCCTTAGGGCAATTTCATAGTTGTTGCGCTGACTAAAGGCAAGGACAGGTGCAGTTCTGTCAGATTCTGTCACACTTCAGCGTGGTCTGTTAATATTATCAGACAGTTTGTTTTATAAAATAAATGTACTTTGAGTTATTTCCGATAGATAAATAATACTTTGTATATATGTAGAACTTAACGACTTTAAACATTGAAATCGATCAAACTGTTTATTAATTTATATATGTATCTAATTTCAGGCGGCATAAATCGACGTAAAATGAAGCGTAGAAAAACTAGAAATAAAACCACCAAACAAATCACATTACCTAGAGGAGGAAACATGTCATGGGATTGCTATATAAAAGTTTCAAACTCTTGAATATAATTCTGGGTGAGTGTAAGCATTTTAGCGTTTTTACCTATTAATAGGCTGTAGGATATGCTCTACTTAATTCGTTTGTACAAGTTGTGTGTGTTTTACTAGAATTTCCTGTCAAGCCATTCGTTACTATGCCTATGGTTTCTAGAAATTCCAGCGGCCATTGTATCGAGTAATAATCAAAACGAATGCCATGAAATCCACCATGATTTTTTGCGTTGTATGGACGTATGTAAGCGCATAAGTGAATATTAGGGTGGGTGGGAATTGTCGAGTAATTATATATAAATATAAGAAAGTTATATATAAGTAAAAATAAGTGACGATATGTACGAATAAGTTTATACTTCTTTGAAAAATTTTAATTGGGATATTTAGTGAACCAAGCTCAGAAGTTTTAATTGATTCGTTCAACCTTAAAGAGAAAGGCTACACGAAAATACAACTGGTATGAATTAAGTGACTGTCGAAAATATAGTACAACTCTTTGATAGTTATACATAAAAAAATAAAAAAAGTTCCACATCTGTGTAGAGATCTTAAAAAATGTTCATGTTAAATTAACATAATAAACAATATATGACTTCGCGGGGAGCAAATTGCCACAATGAGAGCCCTCCATTTGTTTTTATCTTGTGCTCTGACTTTTTTGGAACTTAAAAATTGCTTCTCTAGATTAGAGCGGGTCGCCTTTCATTGGCTGCCTTGTGGCATACAGTCTATATCGTTCTGGCTGATTCTGTCTGGATCTCTCATCGTAGAATATGTTCGAGCTAGATTTTCGGCCTATTGCAGTGACAACTAACTTAATAGTAGTCTTCTATTGAAACCTTTGGTTAGGTTAGCGAATATTGGCCGCCTATCACACCATACATAGGACCCACTGGTCCATAATACATTTTAAACTTAAGGAGAGGTGGTGCCAACAATAAATCAAGTGACGAATTTAAAAATGAAAACTTTGGTCAGATTGTTTGGCAAATGATGATTAAATGAAAATGATTGGTCAGATTGTAATTGAATGAAGTTAATTAATTTAATAATTTATTAAGCGAGAACCTAGAGCTTTTCTCATATTACTGGCTAGTAATAGCGAGTTTTAATACAAATTGTAAGCTTCTCTGTAAACTGACACGCTTTCATTTTAATTTTCCTTGCAACGAAAACAAAATCTAAATGAACAATAAAATATTTTTAACTAAATGTTATGATAAACAAAAGTATATTGTCGAAAATCTTAAGAATGTGACCTTGTTATAAGAATTCCTTGCTATAAAGTGAAAAAATAATAAATGTATAAGAAACATTAGATGACTGAGGCATTAATACATTTAATTTTTTTTGTTGGTTTTTTTCTTTAATATTCATCCAGCTGATTTGCGATCGTAGTCACACGCAAACGCTACTAGAAATAAATTTTATTAAAAATTTATTGAAAATATATGCTAAATTGAATACGTAACACCCTAATGAAGTTTCGCCGGTTTTGTAAGAATAAATGCAACTTAGTTTCTTACGGCCCAGTAGGTAGAGAAGCCCAAATGCGAAACCACTTAATACAAAACAAATAATTTCTATGACTTTGAAAGTCCGACAATAAATATAATCACGATGCTGTGCTTCTAGTACGAGTGTTATTAAATACGTTCGAAGTTATTTGCATTTTAGCGTTTTTAAAAAAAATGTGAGCCTCGTAATTCCTACTGGGCCTAGCGGTATATGTATGCATTGGTTACCATTCGCATGTGGCGTTATTTGTATGTGTGCGTCTGTGTGCATATTCCACTTCTTTTTGCGCCTGTGCATTGCGCCGCGCTTGATTAACGAATTCGCGAGGGAAAAGCAACAAAAACAATAGTCATGAAATATACACACACACATGCTTCTTTGTTTGTGTCGCTGTTGGAAGTTTACAAGCGATAGGGGTATGTTTTTGAGGCGGAGCTAACGACAGTGACACAATAAAGCATTTGCACAGTGAAAAATTGCAGAAATTTTGAAATTTCTTTTAACCGTTGTGGGTTAAATGTAGTACGGTTAATTGTGAAAATTTAAATTATAAATACTTAAATAAATTTTGATATTTAAATATGATTTTTTTTATCAAAATTATGCATTTTAGTGGAATATTTTTGTTTAAGGCGCAAGAAAAACAAAAAAAAAATTTTTTGAGAAGCAAGAAAAATATTTCAAATTGTTAAAAAAATAGTTATTGCATATTTTAATTTTTGGTTTATAAAATTGTTTGTTTTTGTTAAGAATTTTTTGGATTAATAACATTAAGTATGAGTGCCTTTATTCAATAAATTATGCTCATATACTAAACATACTTCAAGACATAATTTCGATTAAATAAATGCAATAAATCAAATTTCTACATATGTATTAAGTTAACATTTTAATATATGGGCCATATACATACATATATACAAAAATATAAATTTAATTAATTTTTTTAGTGCTCAATTTATATTAAAAAAAATCATGAATATTGTATTTTTCGAATTTCGAATTTTTTAAAAATATCTATATATAAATACATATATCGTCACCTAAAATACAAAATAACGTAACATAACTTTTCACAAGTTTACAGGCGAAGGAAAAAGGATATAATAGAAACCACCATTTTGTCATATTGCAACCAAATTTGAGTTTTGGTTATAAAATGGTTATATATTGATTATTAAATGGTTATATATTGGCTATATTTGACAACGGAAGCTGAAAATTTAATACTACATATATGTATGTAGTATGATGTAGTGAATCGTAAACAATAAAAATTCAATTTCGATTTGATGATACGTTGTTTTGCATTTTAGTTGTCAATATGTACATATCTATATAATTGAAGCAATATGTATATGCGCAACTTATATGTAAAAGTACATAGCAAAATATGTTCATAAAGAATTTGCACCTGCTTGGCAAGGTGGTTGATTTAGCAGCTCACAGCATCCCCAAAAGCTTAATAGATTAAAAAAAGCAGACTTCATTACGTTCGTATGTATTTATGTATGCATTTGCTATACATTCTTTACAGATTCCCTGGAAGATCAAGAGGGTGGAGCTATGTACATATCGTGCGATGTCTCAAATGGCGGTCCAGTGGAACCAGAAACGGGATATGTGCCCAACAATCCATTATTCGGTCTGGCGTTGGATAGTCCACAGGTACGATAACGGTTAAAACGGAAATAAACGCGGCAAACGCAAAGCTTTCAAATCACAAATTAATAGTAGTTGGAGCTAAACAATTTTATTTACACTAAAGTTGTAGAAACTAACAAAGACGCTTGAAGAGATATTTGTCTACATGCAAAGTGAAGTTGGAATTTAGTGAAATATAGTGAATATTTGTTAAAAAAGAGAGAGCAAGAAATTAAGAATTAGAAAGTGTTCTGCCGACGCTATTTGAAATTAATATCCGATTTGCGTGTAATTTTGTAACGAACTTGGACAATATTTACCAGTGACAGAAGCAGAAATTATGTGCCGAAATATATTAATAAACGAGTCTTCTACATAGATTGTGTAAAAATATAGCTCGGTAAATACAGTTTTATAACTTGTTTATTCGTAATAATAAAAAAATAGATAAAAAGGCAAGAAAAACATTACTTCGGTTACACCGCAGCTATAATACCATTCACAAATACAAAAGGTTCTTCGAAGATTACACCATGGCTTTAGGCAATAACACATGTCAAATTTCATGAAGTTCTCTCGTCAGATGAAAAAGCTTTCCATACAAGCAAGTGATTCCGATCGACCAGTTTGTATGATAGCTAAATGCTATAGAGATCCGATATGTACAATTTCTTTGTGTATTGCGTTACTGTCTTGGATAATAATACAAGCCGAATTTTGTGAAGATATCTCATTAAATGAAAAGTTTCCATACAAGCAATAGCAATTGATTCAAATCGTTCCGTTTGTGTGGCAGTTATATATCGGCGGTTTCGACATATGAGCACTTTTTTGTAGAGAAAATGACGTACATATGTAAAATGTATGGTCGATACAGACAGACAGGCGTGACTATCCAATTCTTTTTTAAAGAAAAAACACAGAAACTTCAAATTTAAGGAAGAATGTTTATTATTATTCGAAATAATTCTTTGACATTTATTTTTTGAAGATTATCTCTTTCAAATGTTGGCCGCGGCTATGTCTCAGATGGTCTATCCGTTAAGTCCAATTTTCGATGACTCGTTCGAGACTTTCGACTGGTAACTGAAGAATGACACGCGTGATGTTTTGCTCCAAGACCTGAATCGAAGCGGGATTGTCCACATAGACTTTAGACTTTACATATCCCCACAGGAAAAAGTGTACCGGTGTCATATCACACGATCTTGTTGGCCGATCGACCGGCCCAAAACGTGAAATTATCTGCTAACCGAATTGTTCTCTTAACAAATCCATTGATTGATGCCATGTGTGGAAAGCCATGTGGAAAGCAGACGAAGCCTGTTGAAACCAAATGTCGCCGATATCACGAGCTTCAATTTCAGGCGCGATAACGGTCGACACTGACCGTTACGTTCTCACCGCCATTATTTTTGAAGAAATATGGACCGATGATTCCAACAGCCCATAAACCACACCAACCCGTTGTTTTTGGGATGAAATGGCAGCTTTTGAATCTCTACTGGTTGCTCTTCGTCCCAAATGTGGCAATTTTGCTTGTTTACAAACCCATTGAGTCCGAAATGGGTCTGATTGCTGAACAAAATTTGTGTCGAAAACGTCGAATTCTCTTGGAAATTTTCAAGAAACCACAGTGTGAAGCGATGTCGCATGAGAAGGTCGAGCGGCTTTAGTTCTTGTAATGTATTTTGTATGTATTCAGTTTAGGATCTCGACGTAAAATACGCCAAGTCGTTCCATACGTCAGTCCGAGTTGTTGCGAACGGCGCCGAATCGACTCTTCATGGTCTTCCTGTAAACTCTCAGCTATGGCTGCTATATTTTCTTGACGGCGTGCTGGACATGGTCTATTCGGTCGAATATTATCCAATAATGAATGCTGGATCTCAAGTTGGGTGATGGCGTTGCGAATAGTATGCCGATTATGTTGATCATAAGTTGAACGAAGCGCGCAAAACACATTATTTACAGAACGTGAATTTTCGTAATAAAGTTGAACGGTTTGTAAACGTTGTTGAGGCGTAAGTCTCTCCATGATGAAATGTCAAACAATACTGAATAAAAGTAACATGACAGTTTGACACGACTCACGCGTGATTTGTCAAAAAAGGCTATTGAAAAAGTACCTCTATTTGGATCACCCGTTATATTTTTATAGGGTCTCTTCATTTTTGGTATAACAAACTTCGTGTTAAACTTAAAATACCATGCTCGGGGTATAACAAATAATTTAAAAATCAACAAATAAATAAGAATTGTATTATACTCCAAATAAGTTTCGAAGTTGAATTCAAAAGCATTTCTGTGTTCCCTAACAGCAAGAGTGTGCTGCATCTTCCTGTGTTGGCTGTTTGTCCTGTCAAGGCAATACCGTTTTGCCCATCTCATCGCTGACGTCCAACGACTTCGATTGTGGTTCCTGTTTCGATTCGACGTCGAGTGTTATAGCCGGTGTCGGTATTGTTGAATCCACACAAAATCACTTGCAACAACAACAGCAAGTAAGTCTCACTGGTAACAGCAGTACAAATACCACCGCCAATCACAACAACAACAGCAACAACGCGGTCAGCTACTGGAGTACGGATGAGATGGCTTCATCGTTCCCCGGATTACCGCCATTAGACATCGATCCCTTGCCTAGCCTCTTCCCCTTCTCACCGTGCGGTGCCTCATATAATTTCTCCACTAACCCGCATCAAGCATCGCTCTCCTACACCGTCCATCCGCATCAGATGCTCGTCTCACCCGGCGGTCAAGTCTCACATCACAGCCAAAGTCAAACGCAAAGCACACCACATGGCAATTCACTTAGTTCCAGCGGCACACCAACATCTTGTTATTATGATCCCAGCAGTAGTGGCATGTTAGGTGGATCTGCGTCCGTCGGCAATACGTGTAGTCAACACATTAATACGAGTGTTGCGCCGCCGCCGCCGCCACCAATGTACCCCAGCATGAGTGTGAACGTCAGCATGAATATGACAATGCATGGTTACGGCGCGGAAGGTACGGTGCCTATGCAATGCTCGCAGGTGGGTGCTAAATTTAGCTTTAATAAATACAAATGCCTTAATTTAATACCGAAAACTTTTCAGATGCAATGGACGCCACCAAATACCAATTCCTCCGTCAATGTTCTCTACCCGCCACTACTTAGCCCAACACATTATCCACCTGCGGCCACATATTCCTTCACCGCCGATTTTCGCACACCAACGCTACAGCAATCCAGTCAGAGTCCAGGAGCTGGTGTTTTGCCTGCACTCACCGATGCCGTCATTGTCGAGGAGGACTCACCGTCACCGACAAGCGATACATCGCGTCATCTATTCGCCGCTGGCACAGATCTTGCGCCTGACTTTGCATCACCAACGAAGAGTCCTTACGATGACGATGAGGATAGCAATGAGGAGGGCTCCGACTCAAAGCCCAATCTGTGTAGGCTTTGTGGCAAAACTTACGCACGCCCAAGCACGCTCAAAACACATCTGCGAACTCACTCCGGTGAGCGACCCTACAGGTAAGGACATAACATATTATATTTTATTCCTTCAAAAGCCAATATCGACCTCGTTATTTGTTATTTAGATGCCCGGATTGCAACAAGAGCTTTTCGCAGGCCGCCAATCTGACGGCACATGTACGCACACATACCGGACAAAAGCCATTCCGCTGTCCAATTTGTGATAGACGTTTCTCACAAAGTTCCAGCGTCACCACGCACATGCGCACCCATTCGGGCGAAAGACCATATCGTTGTTCTTCGTGCAAGAAATCCTTTTCGGACAGTTCCACACTAACAAAACATTTGCGTATACATAGCGGCGAGAAGCCATATCAATGTAAATTGTGTTTGCTCAGGTATGTACGAAGTATGTTTCATATATGTATGTACATTTATAGGTAACTATTCCAATGGGAATATAAAACTTGTGAGTTAAATGTTTTCAAAGAACGACTTGTTAATATTGTGGAATTCTTAAGTAGCAAATCACCAAAAAAAAAAAGAACACTTTGTCAGGAAAAGGAAAGTTTTGTATTCCAATGATGTCATTATATATAAAACTTTTGAAAATTAAATAGTTTTCAAAGAACGACTTGCTTGGATATTAGGAATTCTTAAGTCATATACAGGGTTTTCCAATTAAAGCGATATGATTTCTTTTAAACAAAAAAAAGAACACTAGTTGTCAGGGAAATTCAAGTATTTTTTATTTAATGTAAGTACAAGCGATGCAAATAAGTTCTGAATATGATATAATTCAAATGGTCTTTACGACTATTTTTTCAGTAACGATTTCTATAAAAGCAATTTTCGAGTACTTTTTCCACTAAATCAATTCGTATGTCATGAATAGCACGTACCATATTGACTTCTAAAGCTTGAAGAGAGTCTGATTTATTGCTAAAGACCAATGACATCAAATGACCCTACAAGAAGTAGTCTAATGGTGTTAAATCACAATTGGCAGTAACAGTGTCAACAGCTTCATTTCGAAAGAGGCTCGAAACGATAATTCCACCACACCAAAGCCCTCACCAAACTGTCAACTTAGGTGAATGTAATGGTTGTCCATGAATAATTTGTGATTTCTTTTCGCCCCATATTTGTTTAGTTGACACACCTCTCAGAAGAAAGTTAGTCTCATCGAAGAAGATGATTTTCTTAAAAAAGCTTGTCATTGTTGTTCAAGTTCGGCAAATCCACGATGTTTTTGGTCGTCCAATGGCTTCAGTTCTTGAGTGAGAACAATCTTATGCGGATGCAAGCTCAAATGCTTTCTCAAAATCCGATAGGTTGTGGTTTGAGACGGTCCCACTTTTTGAGAACGTCTTGGAATCGACAAATTGCAGTCCTTAGCAACACTTGCCTGAACGGCAGCAATTCTTTGTCTCTTTGCTCGAGATTTTCTACAATTTGACGAATAGCCAGCACATGTGGATGATTATTACGACCATAAAATGACAAAAGCGTACGAAAAATTGCATAATTTGTAAACGTTGTTCTTAGGTATCTTTCATGATGATATTCTAGCTTTACTGAATACAATGAAAAAAAAAAAACAGACAATGGCATATTAAAAATGACCGAAACGACACTTAGAGATCCTACCATCCCTATTGGGTACAATGAATCTAGTTTCGATTAGATGGCTGATCTGGAGAGATCGCAAGTGGACTGCTATATGTAGTCCTTTGTAAAGCCATAAAAAAGAAGAAGAACCCGAAATGAATTAGTCTTATAAAAGAGACAAGATGAGACAACGAGTTGATTTGGAGAAAATCCGGTACTCTTTCTCAAATCATCCTTGGAACTCAACCATTATTTTCCTATAAGAAATACTAAAAATCTAGAGAGGGTATTTATTTTTTTCAAGATTATCTCTTTATCATTTTGGCCCCTGCTATGTATCAGTTGGTCTTTCTGTTGAGTCCAATTTTCGATGACTTGTTCAAGCATTTCAACTGGTAGCTGTTAACTTTTGCTCCAAGGCCTGCATCGAAGTGGGATTGTCCGCATAGACTTTAGACCTTACATATCCCCATAGGCAAAATTCTAACGGTGTGTTATCACACGGTCTTGGTGGCCAATCTACCAGCCCAAAATGTGAAATTATCTGCTCAATAAAACCATAGATTGATGCGATGTGTGGGAAGTGGCGCAGTCTTGTTGAAACCTAATGTCGCCGAGATCACGAGCTTCAATTTCAGGAATCAAATCGTGGGTTATCATGACGCGATAACGGTCGCCAAGAAATATGGACCGATGATTCCAACGGCCCAGAAACCACACCAAACCGTTGTTTTTTCTGGATGAAATGCCAGCTCATGTCTCTTCGTCCCAATATGGTAATTTTGCTTGTTTAAACACCCATTGAGCTAGAAATGGGCCTCATCGCTGAACAAAATTTGGCTCGAAAACGTCGGATCTTTTTGGAACTTTTGAAGTACCCATAGAGCGAAGCAATGTCGTAAATTTTCATATTAAATTTTAACGATTTTTAGACGTTTTTCAGGCGTAAGTCATTCCATCATGGAATGCCAAAGAATACTGAACAAAAATAACATGACAGCTTGACATGACTCTCGCATGTTCTGTCAGAAAAAGGCTATTAAAAAAGTATCTCTACTTGGGTCTCCCGTTAAAATGATTTTAGAACTGCTTACATGACTCAATCAAATGCAATTATAATATTAATGATATACAGTTCGTTTTAATAACTATAGATTGAACAAAAAAAGAAATCTAATCGTTTCTTGATCGAAATATTTCCTTTCCTTGCAGGTTTTTGCATAAATTTATAATTGTTTGAATAATATCTGCTACTCTTCACTTTACAACAAATAATTAGGAAAAAACATTGTTTACATATTTGCAGATTCTCACAATCGGGCAATTTGAATCGCCATATGCGTGTGCATGGAACAAACCAAAATAACGGCAGTAACAACGGCAATGGTGGTAGCAATTTGTTGACATGACAAAAGGCGCGAAGTGGCGCCGCATTTCAACATTACTATCCTCCATACACCCACGGTGCTCACAACCTTTCACATGGCCCACACGCCCATGCCCATGCCCACGCCCACGCCCACAATCATCCGCACATGCATATACCGAGCAGTAATTATGATTATAGCAGCTATGGCATCAACGATTACACTTCACCCGGATCACAAAACTATTCAGGGTATTATTTTTGTGCACTTAATAAGCCCAAAATGGAGCGATTCTATTAGCAAGAACACTAACAACATAAAGAGAGAAAGTGATTAAAAGCCGAGCAATCGCTGAGGCAAACTTCGGTAAATTATAGTAAAAGGCTTATATAGGTGTACATAACATACATATGTACATGTATTATGAGAAATTAATTAAAAATAACAAAACCAAAAAAATACAACAACAAAGCAAAAATTAAGCGACAAAAGTTTGGTTGAAATGCTCAAATTTAACATTAAAAGTTGTAAGTTTAACAAAAATTTACCGTTATATCATTGATAAGCAGCCAAAATGTAAATAAAAAAAAAAAACAATAACAAAACAAATGGATAACGAATTTTAACTAAAATAAATTTATGAAAGTTTGTAAGTTTTAACAGTTAAATACGCAGATGTAGATATTCATTAATTAGAGGAAAAGCTTAAAAGGAAAAATACAAAAACACGCATAAACAAATTAAGTTTAGTTTTCAAGTTTTTATGATCCCTTATGCGTTCAAAAGACAAAAAAAAATAATAATAATTAGTATAAACAATTTAAAGTTTGCTTTGAAATATGTTTTATAAACAGTCGGTCACGTAAGTAGGTGTACTAAATTAATTTAAATTAAAAGCAGTAAATTTGCAAAATAATTTGAGAATTTTCTCTGTTTAAAATATTAATTTTTTGTATATCTTTTAAAGCAAACTCAAATATTTTTTCATTTTTGTATACTTACTTTATTGACTGACTGTTGTTTCTAAATTAAATCTAAATACATTTCAGTTCGTTCCACATAATTGCCTTGACTTTCTTAAGTTATTATTAAGCAAATCCACGTGTATTTGCTTTCTTCAATTAAGGCTGGTGCTGTAGTAGAATTTAAAACACCCCCAGACACCGTTAATAGTTTTTAAAATTATTCATACATTTATGTGTTTTGTATTTGTATAATGTTTATTTTGCCCCTTCGTCTTCGCGCTGCGCATATCGTCAGTAATCCCGCCTTGTACTCTAGTCAATGGGACGTTCTACTTATTTTTAGTTTTTGTTCTTTAGTTCGATAATTTTCTCATTTACATAAGCGCGATCTGATGTTGAAAATTTTATACTTACAAATACATACTTAATGTAATTATGTACTTACTTATATACTTATTATTATATAAAATTTGTATAAAATAATTAGACAAATAAAGCCATACCATAAAGAAATGTGTGAAAATATTATTTCCGAAATTATTTTGTTGATCTGTTCAAATTAGACAGAAAATAGTGGAAGTTACATAAATTTACAACCAACTGAAAATTAGAAAATATGTTCAAAACTTCTTCTCTTTTATTGTTGTAGACACCGCTTACGCGGATATAGCCGAGTGCACAACAGCGGGCCAGTGGTTTCTTCTTTTTCCAACGTGGCGCTAATTGGCGATTGCAAGTGTAGCCGAGTCCTTATCCACCTTATCTTTCGAACGGAGTGGAGGTCAATGACGTCGTATATCTCGTATAGCTCATCGTTCCATCGGCTGTGACGTTCGCCGTAGCCAATGCGCAAAGGACCATAAATCTTCCGCAGAACCTTTCTCTCGAAAATTCGTAACTTTGACTCATGAGATATTGTTATCGTCCATGCCTCTGCACCATATAACAGGACAGGGATGATGAGTGACTTGTAGGATTTGGTCTTTTTTGTCGAGGGATGTTCAAAACAAGTGCTCATCGTTCCGGAATGTGTAAAAAATTTGCTAGAGGTTAAGGTTTATTTTGAGATTTTCAGCAAAACGGTTTCGCAGAAGGAAACGTCGAAGACACTATAAAGTATATAACTTACTTCTTCCTCTTTAATGGCGAAGGCACCGCTTACGCGATTATAGCCGAGTTAACAACGGCGCACCAGTCGTTTCTTCTTTTCCCAACGTTGCGCCAATTGGAAATTTCAAACGAAGTCAGGTCCTTCTCCACCTGGTCTTTCCAACGGAGTGAAGGTCGTCCTCTTCTTCTGCTGCTCCGGCGCGTATTGCGACGAATACTTTCAGAGCTTGAGTGTTTTCGTCCATACGTACGACATGACCTAGATTGTACCCGCTCGATTAAGTTCTGCAGCTCGAAATATTTTCTCCAGCAGTAGATTGAAAAAGTCGCACGATAGGGAGTCGTCTTGTATGAAACCTCGTTTGGTATCGAAAATTTCGGAGAGGTCCTTCCCGATCCTGACGGAGCTTTTGGTATTTTTCAACGCCAGTTTACACAGCCGTATTAGTTTTGCGGTGATACCAAATTCAGACATCGCGGCATAAAGGCAGTTCTTTTTCTGCGAAATCCGAAGAGCGATGATTCTCTTTTCGGGAGCTTTTCTGGTATTTTTCAACGCCAAGCAGTTTATACAGCCACACAATACGTTTGATATAACCTTATATGCGATGTTTAAGAGACTTATATCACGGTAGTTGTCGCAGATTGTGGGGGTCTCCTTTTCGCGGATTGGGCAGAGCACACTTAAATTCCAATCGTTGGGCATGCTTTCGTCCGACCATATTTTACAAAGAAGCTGATGCATTCTCCTTATTAGTTCTTCGTCGCCGTGTTTGAATAGCTCGGCCGACAATTCATCGGCCCCGCCGCTTTGTTGTTCTTTAGATGGGTAATTGCTTTTCGAACTTCTTCATGGTCGGACAATGGAACGTCCATTCCATCGTCATCGATTGAGTTCGCCTTTTCTTGGCGTTATGCTTTCACTGCCACTCAGCAGTCTGGAGAAATGTTCCCTTCACAATTTTAGCACTTATGCTCTGGGCATCGGTTACTAGATCATCTCTAGGGGTTCTTCCTTACTACTATGAGCAAAAAATAGTAAGACTTGGTTCATAATTTTAAAACTTTTACTTTATTCTTCAAAATCTATGTCGTCCCCCTCAAAGTAATTCCCCTTGGCCTCATTTAACAATATCCGTCTGTCTTTTTATCTGTATATACATATGTGAACTAGTCTCTCAATTTTTGAGATACCGACTAGAAATTTTGCACACGTCCGTTTTTCAGAAATACGACTACTATATCAAATAGCTCGCTTTATAAATTGGGCGATCGGAGTCAACTGCGTGCATGGAGAACTTTTTTATTTGACGAGTTATCTGCCCGACTGGAGTAAAAATTAGTATATCTTGATGAAACTTGGTTCTTTGGCAAACAAAAAATTACGAGCTCGTAAATGATCGTAAACTGGCCACTGCCACGCCAACAAAACGCCCTTAACAGAAAGTCTATAAAGTGTCATAATTAAGCCATAAATTAAGGTATACTAGTACTATGGGTATACAATTTTGAAAAAGTGTGCGTCCGTATTCACAATGCGTAAGCAGCTGTCAAAATTACTTGAAGAAATTTTTTTTTTTCTTGAGCAATTACTTGAGAGCTGGATACGAACCTTTAATTGTTTCTTCGCAAAATCAGGAGTGCCAAACACGCATTTTATCGAAAAAAATTATTAAAAATTAGTACGAGATTTCTTTAGAGCTGCATACTAGCACAAGAAAATTTACTGCAGGAAATTTACCACAGGAAATTTTCTTGACCATTTTTTAAGCGTTTTTTACATATTATCTTCGAAATCGGACGTTTGGTCGGCACCGCCCACTGTTAGGTGCAAACACATATCTCGAGACCCGCGCGACTGATTTCAAATTTGGTTTTTGGCATTCCTCTGACATTTTTATGTTACAGTGTGAAAATGGGCGAAATCGGACTACATCCACGCTTTCTTTCCTTTCTCGTGTAAGAATCAAGAAGCAATTAGTGTAACGGAATAAAACTTTCCACGAATAATACCTTTAGAGTGTGCCGCACTATGAAAAAAATTGTTCAAATCCAACAAAAACTGTTCACGTCCCTAGGTACGAAATATTTGGACCCCAGTAAATGTAGATATAATTGAATTTTTACCGAAAATATTGGTCACTGTGTCAGATTTATAATTGAAATTCAGAGAGAATCCTTTCTTGAAAGTAGTATGTCTGTATGCTACAAATGTGTTGAATATGGTCAATACTTCCAGTAGCCCCATATACCCAATATAAAATATTTCGTACTTCCGGGTGACTTTATACCGCATATATCGGCCAATATGTGGGCTATCTCAACGAAAATGAGAGAGCGTGTTTTACTCATAACAGTGTATCTTTGTAACTAAAATATATAAATTTGACCGAAAACTTGGCCTAACCCCTATATAACTAATATCAGGATTATCGAACATCCGGCTGACTTTATTCTATATGATTAGTTTTATATTCCAAAGCATTTCCCTGGCTTTGATTCTTGCAAGTTGCAAGAGTATAAAATGTTCGGTTGCACCCGATATTAGCCTTTCCTCACTTGTTTAAATTATAATCGCATTCTCATTTCAAAGCTGTACAGAGAATAGTTCGTACAATTGCAAAATAATTGCATCAGTCAAATTTGCAGTTCTTAACGTATATTAAGTTTCAAGTGTTCTTTATCTTAATTCTTCAAACACATATTACGCGTGTGTTTACCGAACAATATACAATTTCCATTCATGATATGTAGTATAATACCTTGTTTAAAATGGGTTAGTTGCTAGATATGATGAAATTGATAAGATTGTTTTTGATTTTCTACAGTGTGTACAATTATTAAATAAAATAGGCGCCATAAGAAATCTAATCGGGTAGATTAAAAAATTTATAATTTCCTAAATATCATAAAGCTAAAATACAGGGTGGACCCAGCGTGATTTTGCATTCGAGACTTGTATGTACATATATGTATGTATGTATTAGATAATCATTTCGTGATTATTTTTTACTAGAAGATCACTCCATTTGCCATTCCAAGTGGACCTCATATGGATGATAAGATTTGAACGTTGAACTTTTAACATCATTGCTTGGTAGGTAGCCAACTGGCCGATTGAGCCGTGCTTTCATCGCATGTTGCAGTCTTACCGAGTGGGTCGTCTCGCTTACCAATCGACTCTTTTCTAATACAGTATCCTCCGCCTAATTTAAGCCGGTCAATTTGTTTGTGGGTCGTCGCTCACCAGGCGATTCTTTTCTAATACAGTATCCTCCGCATAATTGAAACCGGCCAATTTGTTTCACTACATAATTGGTTAAAAATATTTGTTACTGAAAAAAAAACTTTTGATTTCTCCAGGTTAATTGCATAAAGGATGTTCGTTAAAAAATAATCTCTGGCATCAGCAATTGAAAATATATGTTAATTGGTGAAGATATTTTGGATAGTGCTGATGTTGAGGAGCAAGAGAAAGAACATGATCCTCCAAAGCCTCTGACAGTTCTCGAAGTTTCAAAATACAAAATCGCATGTTATTTCACGAAGATTGAAAAAAAAAAAATAAAATTACAGACTTCTTCAGTTAACATTTTAAAAATGTAAGGAACGAGCTCTAAATATCTGAATGCATGAGCTGCATATAAACATTAATATGAATTTGTTTTATTTCTTATGTTTATTTTTTTTTTATTACAATGATAATTTTGGAGAGTTGATCGGGAGTAATTTGATCAATTTACCGGTCTTTGCTCGATAAAAGCACTAATTTGGTTCGATTTACCATACAAAATGAAAATCTTATTTTATTACATTGATTCTTAGTCGAATTGAAATCGAGTTGTTGTCCACGCTGTAAATTTGGCTGTGTTTAACTCTGCCGGTTGTTGTCCAGGCTGTATATTTTGTTGTGTGTATTGATAAAATAGAAAAAATATAAACTGAATAACATAAGAAGTATAACAGCAAAACAATTTTTAGAATGGCCTTCACCACTTTCAGCAAATTTTGTTTTATCTCTTCGATAAATAATAATGGAATCCACGGAGCAGCAATTTCAGTTTGGGGAACAAGAAAAATCACACGGAGTACAATCTGACGTTTCCAAGCGCCATAACCTTCACTTTTTTTCAATATTTTCATCAGTTGAAGATGTCGAAGGTCGTCCAGAACGAGGCATGTCTTCAACGATCTCTCGACCGTCTTTGAAGGCTTTGTACCACTCGTAGGCTTGTGTTTTTGATAAAACTGAATCACCGTAAGCCTTTTCCAACATTCGCAACGATTCTGCACACGAAATTTGGTTAGAAATATTAGGTTGTCAAAAAAGTCTTGCGGTATTTTCGCTAGTTGGCGCTGAAAGCGCGTAGTTCTAGTTTTATTCGTCGCATCGGGTCATGCTATACCTTTTTGGAAAGCTCATTTCACGCGCTAACTTTTGATTGATTGTCGTTTCTTTTAAGTCGTTCGTGAGTTATAGCGTCGCAAACATGGAGCAAAATAAAGAGAAAATACGGCATATTTTACAGTACTACTACGATAAAGGCAAAAATGCATCTCAAGCCGCCAATAAAATTTGTGCAGTTTATGGACCCGATACAGTTTCCATTTCCGCCGCACAACGATGGTTTCAACGTTTTTGTTCTGGTGTAGAGGTGGTCGAAGATGCGCCACGCTCCGGAAGGCCTGTCGTTGAAAATTGCGATAAAATCGCTGAATTGGTCGAAAGAGACCGGCATAGTAGCAGCCGTAGCATCGATCAAGAGCTGGGCATGAGTCATCAAAAATTCATTTCAATTTCAATAAAAAAAAATCAATAAAAATACCGCAAGACTTTTTTGACAACCCATTATAAAATTGGAGACAAATTCTTTGTTCGATATCCACTGTAAAAATCGCAACGCACTAATGAGCAGCCGCTGTAAACAAACTGAGAGACAGATCGCGCTCATATTTGGCATAGTAATTAAGAACAGTCCTACCAACTTAGCAAAATACATTTTTCAAAGTCAAGTTAAGTATTTTCGAAGTTTATTCAATTCAAGCAGACGAAAAATGAAATAATATTAGTATAGAACGCCTTGTGAGTCCGCGTCTGAACGCAGTCCAACGAATCAATGAAGCGCTGTCAAGAGGAAATTGAGAACATTTTACCAAATATTGTCTATGCTTACGTTGAACAGTCTTTGAAAAAATGGTTGCAGCGGTGGCAAAATTATAACTTTTTTGAAATTATTCTTACAATTTATTTCTTGAAGAAATGTTATTAGAAACCACATAAACGGTGAAGAATTTAAAAAAATGTTAATCAAAATGTTAAAACTTTGTCAATAAATATCAATTAGGGGATTCCCGAGAAGCAAGGGCAAGGCAAGAAGCAAATACACATTTCAAAAGCTTCAGTTCGAATAAAAATATTTTGAATGTGCTATTCACTGATGGTTTGAGTAAATACAGTGGAGATGTGATAAAATGTACTAAACATTGTAAACAGTAGAGTGCAAATTTTCGAGTTCCCAATTTTGGCAAATATTTTAGAATTTTCTCCCTACAAATCATGGCATTGTTGTTATAGGCGATCAATGAGATGCAAATACCTATGTAAAATGTTAACAAATTTTCATTATTTTGTAATCTACATATGTGAGAAGTAACCAGTAGTGACTGAATAATCACATGAATACTGCATACTAATCTAAAAATTCTTATTTATTATGTATGCATGTAGTACATTTCATATTTACATTTTTGAACGCGTCTGGAATCTTAAAACACATTGAAATTACATTGTAATTATTACAATACAATTCGAATTTCACAACAGAATGCTGACGTGCTTACATACTTACAAATAATGTATTTGCTATGTAAGTATATCTAGCCGACAATGATTTATGCTCTAAAGAGAGCAAGCAGATTTTTTGAATTCTCTTAAAGTTTTGGTAGAAAACCGGTACTGTGCCGGTACTGTGTCGACTAAAGAAATACAATGCTCTGAGTAGACAATGAGCTCACATAATAATTCGTAAAATACATAGTATAGAAATAGAAGATTTGCGAAAATCTTTGTTTCTTTATTTATGGTGAGTAAATAATAATAAATTTGAAGTAGTAGTTGTTGTTGTAGGGACATAAAATACTTATCGACATTTTTAGAAAATGTTTATAATCTGCAACCGGTTGAAAATTTGGGTCGATACCGTTTAGGTAGAACCGATTGGGAGAACATACACTGAAGGTAGTTTGAACCAGGCTAATTTTTGAAGTGTTGAATGAACTTTCGAATACAAGTATTTACAATATATTCGAAAATTTGAATAACAAAAGAATGAAACTTATAGTAGGTTGAAACCCATGGGAAACGAAAGATAAAATAACAAACATTAAAGGAAAAATATTTTACGGACAATCTGTGGTTGGGAAAAGGAGGAGAGAGGGGCATGGTTGAAAAATGAATCACACCGAGCTGAATTTGGTAAATACTGTGGTTGACTGATGGTATTTATTGCGTTTTTGGCTTTGAATTGGGTCACAAACGTACTAATTTTGAAAAAAATTCAGCTTTATTTGGATGAGTCAAGTAAGAACGCATTTCATACTCAAAATAAAATTTGAACGAACTGGCGAGAGATGTCGAGCGCTCTTGCCAACTCTCTAACACTTTCTTGACGATTTTTTCCTTCACTTTTTTTAATATTTTCATCAGTTGAAGTGGTCGAATGTCGTCCAGAACGAGACAAATCTTCAACGATCTCTCGACCGTTTTTGAAGGCTTTGTAGCACTCGTAGGCTTGTGTTTTCGATAAAACTGAATCACCATGAACCTTTTTCTATGTATATTCCCAACGATTCTGCAAACAAAATTTAGTTCGAAACTTTGTATTTTAGAAGCTGGTGAATACCTCTAAAAATTACCTAATGAACAATACTTTCGCTTAAATAAAGCTTGAAAGAATACGAAAATGTGACATGAAAAGGACTCAAATCTCGCGTATAAATGCAATAGGTAACACCAAAAGAGATTGAGCAAGAAAAGTCGACGTGTGTGAACGCGGTCTAATGAGCGCATGCGAGACGATGCCCCTCTTATATGACGTCATAACGGTTAGAAAACGTCATTGTAAAGAGACGCGGTCAAAGAGCTAACTTTTATCAACAGAATTCTCAAAAAAAAAAAAATAAACAACAAATGTCAGTAGCAAATGCAACCCCAGTAGGTAGATAAACAAGGTTTGCACCGCGACCTTAGGTTTATTGTGCCCACCCCAGCAGTTAGTTGCTAACCACGCATTTATAGGGTGAGTACGACATGTGTGGGTGTTTCATTTACATTGTTTGTGTAGAGTTAGAACTTTAATACAAGAAGGTTTAATTATTTGTATTGCATTTTCTTATCAACGCATAATTTTTGTTATAATTTCGCTGATTTCAGGAAACTATGGCGTGAGGTTTGAGCAAATAAGAGACAATTCGAGGAAAATTGCACAATAAACAATTGTGTCTGTACAGTATATAACATTTATAAATAGGAAATATGTTAAGAAACGCAACGAGCACAAAGAATACTGTTAATTTATTATTTTAGCACAAATTGATTGTATTATACTTATGCAAATATAGAATACTCGTATATGGTAGTCTTTATGAAACTTTAACTTTCCTTCAATTCAAATATTTCTGTCTTTGTGACCAATTTTTAAAGCAAAAATTTTTCATCTCATTTTATATATGATATTATCTAATATTTTCTATTAAATCAATAAAAATTGACTCATTTCACAGCTTTGTGAAATCATTTCTTTCAAGATTTCCCGACCTACCACAACAAAATATTTCCAAAAGCCGCATATTTACCTAACAATCGCTTAAATTAAGAGCGAATAGACGCAAGAGCAGAATTAAAACTCTTATCACAATTTGGCTTTCAAATACCTATAACCGCTTTGTTCCCAACTGCTTGCTACTCACCAGCAGCGACAATAACAATGGTTTG
Organism: Bactrocera neohumeralis; assembly: GCF_024586455.1. Lineage (NCBI taxonomy): Eukaryota > Metazoa > Arthropoda > Insecta > Diptera > Tephritidae > Bactrocera > Bactrocera neohumeralis. The sequence goes on from NC_065919.1 coordinate 53,228,874, forward strand.
CGCGCTGAAAGGCAAAAGCGTTGAAGTAGAATTTCGCATTTTAACGCTGGGTATATAAAAATATAGTTGAAAATTGGTTGGAAACTGATTTACACTCATATTAATACATGCCGTATTGTTTGTTGATCTCCTCAGTATGGAGGCACAACAAGTTGAGTGAAAATTTTGTATAGAAAATGTGCGTTTGTCGCTTAAAGCAACTTTCGCCCGAGTCGACTTGTGCACTGCTTAATTTTAATCACTTCGGTACGTATGTATATACACTTGTGTATAAATAAACAGCAGCAACCCCTTTAAACAAGCGCATTGGAGAGTTGAGAGATTCAGTTGGCTTTGTGCGCGTGCTGCGTTCTGTTGTGAATAACGCTTTGTGGTGCTATATTAAAATCATTTTGGCACAACCAGTGCCGGGCCAGACGAAAAAAGAACGAGCACATCGAATAATACAAATTTTCTACACGCCGCTATAGACAACAAAAACATAAAAAAGTTGAAAAACAAATTACACGTTTCTATACAGTTTTTTCCCCCCCTTCATATATGTATATATGTATGTGTGCAATTGATTGGCAAGCAATATGCGAACATTGTAGCGTTTAGTGATAATACTTTTTTTTTAATAATAATAATTGTGTCGTTTTTTTCGGATTCTGACACAATTACTGCCACTATTATATTTATCGATTATTTGATAAAGATTATAAGATTCGCGCAAGCAATAGTAAATAATTTGTATAAGCACATTCCTTTCCCGTTAATGAAAGTGATAAGTGCAATATAAAATTACCAAAAAAAAAAAACAAAAACAACAGGGAATTATATGTAAAAAGTAATTACACATAAAGTTTGTGATACGACTGAGAAAAAAAGTGAAAATTGTTCAATTCTGTGTGAAGAGTTGAAAGTATTAAACTTAACTGTAAATAAATTATTGTAATAAATAATATCAAATAATGAACCGGACTAGAAAAAAGATAGAACGTCCAACAAATCCATATCCAACGGTAAATTTGCTCTCGCGCTGGAGTTTCTGGTAAGAATTGCAAGTAATCATATGTGTTTAGAGTATTGAATGGAGGCGGAAATGTGAAAAATGTGTGAGAAAATCGTGTTCTGTGTTCTTTGTGTAATTCACGTGCCTTTTAATACTTTATTTCGTCTTTGTATTAATTGTGGATTTTTGCGCATTTTTATTTTATTTATTTCCGTACGATATGTGTAAAAATAGTCATTATCAATTTTATGGAATCCATAAAGCAAGATATGCTCGTGTTGTATTAACTGGGTTCTCGAGCGCTTATTGTTATAAATTATTCATGATCTTTGATTTCGAAGTAGATAAGTATTCTTATATATGTATGTATGTATGTACATACATATACATATACATACATATGTATGCATGCATGTGCCTATGTGCATATGTTCGACACACTTTTGCCTTCAATGCATTCGTTCTTGTCCAGCTAATTGCCGCATTGTAATTAAAAACAATTAAAATATTAAGCAAAACAAACGGAAATTGAAACTAAATTGATTAATATCAATTTTCTTATAAATGCGGTATACAATTTGTATGAGAAAAGTTTAAAATATTTTATGCGGATGCTGAAGACTTCATATAAGTATATAGTTCTTAGCTGCATATAAGCTTTGAAAGCAAACTGCTAACCATTGGAAACGGATTCACTATAATGATAGGAAAATAGTTTTCGGGCGATCTGTGAAATTTTCACATAACTTTTGAGGTTATGTCCAAAAGGTTGTCCTACAATATTGCCATATAACTTTTTTCTATAGTCGGGAAATCGGGATAAGCCATTCCTAATACAAACAATAATAAGAAAACAATTTACGGACAATCTGTGAAATTTTCACGTACAATTTGAGGTTATGTCCAAAAGTTGCTGATACAAAAGTTATAGATATTTCCATTACCTACAACATTGCCATATAACTTTTTCCTATAGGACTAGTACATTACATAGTTTCGTCGGAAATCGAGGTAGACCATTTCAAATTCGACCAGGAACTCCCCTTCCTTATTTATTTTAATTATTTTTCCTTTCATATTTGTTTTTTTCGTTTCCGATAGGTTTCAACCTAATATGTATGTTATTCTTTTTTATCATTTTCAAAGGCTTCTGCGCTAGTCTAATATAGTACGCCCTACAGACTTAATAATTTCATTCAAAATAACACTTTAATATTCACGATTTTATTAAATTAACACTATTTTTAAGTATATGTGCTTATATACATACATATGTACATATATATATGCCGAGATGTGCACATGACTCCTCGTATTTGTCCATCTAGTAATAATAAGGTAACACATACATACATACATACCTGTTTTTTAGCTTGTGGCATCGAAATTGCTAATTACCAAACAAGCTGAAAAAATAAGAAAAAACTATGTAGGTTGAGTGGTCCGATTACAAAACTAAATTTGATACCCTAAAATATGTTCCGCTTTACAATTAATCAATACTTTCTAAATATTAACACAACTTTACTCACGAACATTCTTATTGTTTAATCTAACTTAATTAATTGTGTGTTCTTACCAACTTTACTAGAATGTTAATAAAAATATATGTAAATCGAATAATGAAAGATAATTAATTACAAATTTACATAGAGCATTGGTTATACATTAATGTGGAGCCATTGTAGAGGGCATTTTTAAAATATGTTTTTCGAATTTTAGAAGTTAATTAATCAAGTTATTTAAACCAGAAAACACGTTAACTTCGATTGCACTCAAGCTATAATAGCTTTCACAGATCAAACATTTTTCCATATTTCAGGATTAGAGAATAAAAACAACTATTAATGATCGAAATCTTTATTGTTTTTTTTTTTTTTCAAAATATTCTGATGAACCAATTCTCAAAGCACTTTTGCCACTCAAATTGAGGTATCTCTAAAAACATGTCTTTTAAACGCATCCATCGCCTCTGCAAGTGTCGAAAATGCAATTTTTTTTAGTCAATGTGTAAAAGCTCGCATTGTCCTGGTGAAGGGTGGTCTGTCTTTGCCGGTTGATTTTCCTAATTGGTTGTATATCATTCAGAATTTACTGTTCTGCGTTGTTCCAGTGATATGGTTCCAAAAATAAAATATTACCATTTGCTTGGAAGTGATTCGTGTGCTCTTGTTGGACTCGGCGCATCTTGAAACACCCATACAGTCGACAGCTGTTTCTTTGCGGGCTATCATATTTTTAACATTATCATAACATAATCTCATAGCGGGTCATAGCAGCTGTTTCTTTGGAAGGCTATCAGAAGGACCTTTTTAACATTATCATAAAAGAAGAAACGACTCTCTTAATCAAACGACACGCAGCCGATTTTTGGAGCGATTGACAAATTGTGTGGGATCCAACGTGAACAAATATTTTTTTTTTTCATTTTAAATGTTAAATATTGAAAGTATGCTGGTCCTACTAATAAATATAGTTGTCCCAAGCTCCCGATAGGTCACATGACGATCGTGCAATATCAGTTTGCGCCACCATCAATAGGTGTCGGAACAACAAATGATTTTGGAACACTTTCACCTAACTCGTCTTGGAATGATCTGCGTCATCGCTTGAATTCATCGTACCATCGATTGTTGTTGTTATAGCGGCAGAATTGTGCAGAGTTGACAATCCTTGAACGCATCAAAAATCCGAGTTCGTTTCGGTTACGCAGAGCCGACTGTCGTGGAGTGCCATTGATATACACTAGTCCTTGATGGAGCTTCATCGCCAAAAATTGCATTAAGTTCACGGAAATATTTAAAAATCGAAATTTTAAATAGCTAATACCAAACAGAATATTTAATTATAGTGATTATATTTGTAAATACTTTGATATTGTAGAAGCGCACATTTTCAAATTAATTACTTTTAAGAAGAATTTAGTTATAATTTCTTAAGCCATACAGCTGCTCACGTTTTGTACAATACTGTATTCACAGAAGGTACACATACTTGTATAAGTACATACATACATATATACCGTATTTGGCTACTAATCGCCGTCAGGCCTTTTGTGTCAATCATTTTAATTTTAAATAATTATCGGTGCAACGTGGTCTCTTGGCTATTAATATCTTGAAGCATTGCAATGAACGCCGAAGTGGGCTCAACATTTTGGTGATAATCTTTAAGGTCTCTATAGGATTGGTTTTTGTTATGATTCTCAATATTTTATTTTAAACTCTAAATGTTACTTCTGCTTCTCAATTGACGTAGACACTGCTTACGCGGTTATAGCCGAGTTTACAACAGTGCGGCAGTCGTTCTTCCTTTCGCTGTTTGGCGCCAATTGGACATTCCAATTATAGACATGCTTCTTGACCTGATCTTTCCAACAGAGCGGAGATCTTCCTCTTTTTCTGCTTCCCAGGGCGGGTACTGCGTCTCTACTACTACTCTACTGCTACTCTCAGAGCTGGACTGTTTTCATCTATTCGGACGACTTGGTCAGCGTAGTCGCTGTCACTTGATTCGCTGAACTATGTCAATGTCGTCATACATCTCGTAAAACTCATCGTTTCATTGACTGCGGTATTCACTGTTGCCAATGCGCAAAGAACAATAAGTCTTCCGCAGAACCTTTCTCTCGAAAACTCGTAACGCCGACTCATCAGATGTTGTCTTCGTCCATGCCTTTGCACCATATGGCAGGACAAGGATGATGAGTGACTTGCATAATTTGGGATTTCTTCATCGAGAGAGGACTTTACTTCTCAATTGCCTATTCAGTCCGAAGTAGCACCTGTTGGCAAGAATAATTCTGCTTTGGATTTCGAGTCTGACGTTGTTGTTGGTGCTAATATTGGTATCAATATAGACGAATTCGAAGTTATGACTGTCAACAGTGAGGTGGAAGCCAAGTGGCGAGTGCGACGACTGTTTGTTTGATAACAGGAGATATTTCGTCTCGCCCTCGTGCACTACCAGACCGACTTGCTTCGCTTCCTTATCCAATCTGGAGAAAGCGGAACTACATAACGGCGCGACAGTTGAGGCCAATGATATCAATACATCGGCTTACGCCAGCAGCTCTACACTCTTATAGAAGATTGTACCTTCTCTGTTCAGATCTGCAGCTCGAATTATTTTCTACAGGAGTAGATGGATGAAGTTGCACGATAGGGAGTCGTCGTGAAACTCGTTTGGTATCGAACAGCGCGGAAAGGTCCTTCCGGATACTGAGGAGCTAAACCGTAGTACCATCGGGTACTAACACGGGTTCTGAAGCTCGTTTTCAATATTTTTTAATGCCTAACTAAAAAATATATACATAAAAAATTAAAGGTCAAATTGGGGTTCAGGTTTATAAAACTCACGTATGTCATGTAGAGATATTTGGGTGTAAAATGCCCTAATGTATATAAGCCAACATAAGTGCTCGTTTATTAGCCCTGATTATTAAGTACTTTCAATTTATACAAGCAATTTTATTATTTCGAGGTTGTGCTAATAAACCGTTTACAAAAATTTGGAAACACGAAAATTTTAGCTGGGTTTATTGGCCTCTACAAGCAGTCTTATATACTAACATACATATGTACATTTGTAGCGCTTTGCACTCTGCGCTTCACGTGCGTGCGCTCTTCAACCGGTTTTCCGCTCACTTCTTTGGTGTTTGCTCTTAAATATTGTTAACCATTGTTTCCGATTTCTAATTGCAGTCGCTACTAGGTTATTAAGTAGGTATATGTATGCCACTCACAGCCGAAAGAAATAAACAAATTGTTTTGTTTTTACTTTTTGATTGCCACTTTCTTGCACTACGCGCTCTAAGTGATTAAAAACAAATTATTTTGTTTTTGATTTAAGGTGGATGCGCGATATCTTTCGCTTGGGTCTCAAGGGTCCGCTAAGAGAAGAGGACTTATATCAAAATCGTCAATCGTTAGATAGCGAAAGGCTTACCGATAAGTTTAGTAAGCTTTGGGAGGAGGAACGTCTACATAAGAAACCCAGTATTTTGCGCGTGATTGGACGCGCCTATGGTTCAGTATTTTTGCCACTTGGCGTGCTTTATTCCATAACTGAATCGATTTGCAAGTGAGTCCGATACTTATAGAAATAACTTATAAATAATTAATAATTTTTTCATAATTTTCAATATTTTAGAGCTATACAACCCTTGTTGCTGGGTGGTCTTGTCGCCTACTTTGTCGAAGGCCAGACAACAACAACCGAGCTAGATGCTTATAAACTTGCTGCCGGCATTGTGCTATGCTCTGTGATACCAGTTTTTTCGTTTCATCCGTTTATATTTTACATATTTCAAGTAGGCACTAAAATAAGAATCGGCCTATCGGGTCTAATATATCGCAAATGCTTACAAATCTCTAAGAATGCCAGTAACGATGGGTTGCGCGGACGCGCCATAAATATACTCTCGAACGATGTGGGGCGCTTCGATGTGGCGTTGGCTTTTCTGCATGATCTGTGGAAAGGACCCACTGAATCACTAATTATCGGCTATCTTATGTATCGAGAGATTGGTATCTCAGCAGTTATTGGCGTGGCATTCATGCTGAGCTTCATACCTCTGCAAGCTTATGTGGGCAAGAAGGCGGCCTATTACCGACGACGAACTGCCGAGCGTACGGATTTGCGTGTAAAGTTGATGAATGAAATTATACAGGGCATACAAGTGATCAAAATGTATGCATGGGAAAATTCGTTTACCAAACTTATAGCGGATATAAGATTTAAAGAAGTGCGCGCTATAAAGGGTACCTCGTATATACACGCGGCGCTGAGTTGTACCTCCATGATATCACCGTTATCAGTTTTTCTCGCATTGGTTTCCTACATTTACCTCGGCGACTCATTGACCGCTAAGCGCGTGTATACGGTATCTTCGTATTTTAACATGCTGAACGATTCGATGGTACACTTTTGGCCATTGGCGATCACATTCGTGTCGGAGGCAACGGTATCAGCGAAACGTGTGCGCGAATTCCTACAAGATGGAGATGCGGCGACAACGCCCGTATTGAAAAAAGATAAGAAACATTTGGCGAAGAAGAATAATAATGAGAGCAGTGAAAAAGCGGAACTTAACGGCAATGTGAGTGAAGGAGAGAATTTCTTGGATCTTGTAAATGGGCGTGAAGTACATCCACACGCCGAACGTAAGGGTGTCGATATACGAAATGTTAGTGCTACATGGGATGCAGCTGCGCCGACGGATGGCAAGGGAAATGTAGCACTCTCGAATCTGAATGTGAAAATTGGCGAGCGCGCCATGGTAGCTATTGTGGGTCCTGTTGGTTCGGGCAAATCGACGTTACTAAATGCGTTGCTTGGCGAGGTCAAAATTAATTCCGGTCAAATTGTGATTAACGGCAAATTATCATATGCGGCGCAAGAACCTTGGGTGTTCGAGGGCACTGTACGCGATAATATTGTTTTCGTGGATTCATACAATGAACGACGCTATAAGAAAGTTATAAAAGCATGTGCGCTAGAACGTGATCTGGAGCTAATGCCGAACGGTGATTTAACAATTGTCGGCGAGCGTGGCGTTAGCTTGAGTGGCGGTCAAAAGGCGCGCGTCAATTTGGCACGTGCAATTTACCACAAGGCAGACATCTACCTGCTCGACGATCCACTTTCGGCTGTGGACACACATGTGGGAAAACATATATTCGAGCGTTGTATTACTGAGTTCCTTTATGATAAGATAGTGATTTTGGTGACACATCAACTGCAATATCTTTTCGAAGTGGAGCAGCTAATACTCATGAACTCGGGACGCATTGAGGCACAGGGCAGATATCAGGATCTACAGAAAAATGAAAAGTGCCAGTTCCTGCTAATGCAAGCTACCTATGAAACACCCAATGAAACGGCAGACTCAACAGATGCGCTTAGCGTTGATAGCCGCATGTCGCGCAGTGAGTCAGAGAAGAGCATGGAACATCACCAGTTACTGCGCGCGGATGAAACGCCAGTCGAGGATATGAATCAAGAGCAACAGGCGGTCGGCTCCGTGAAATTGAGTGTCTACATGTCGTTCTTTAAAGCCTTAGAAAGCCCCATACTACTTTTCATAATTGTGGCATTATTTATATGCGCCCGATTTATGTTAACAGGAGTCGACTACTTCTTGTCTAGGTGGTAAGTGAAGTTACAGTGTGCTAAAGACTTTTTAGTCCAAATTCACTCTAATTTGTGCATTATTTTTAGGGTTATTTGGGAAGAGAAAGTTTCGATAGCCAGCGCTACACCGATGAGAAGCTTGAATGACAACAATATCACCTTATTGGCGAATGAAACCGCGGCCAATCGTTCGTACGTACATAATGATGCAGAAAATGAGGAAGCCGTACGTCAAGAGTTGGTCACTTTCTATGCAATTATACTCGGCTCCACAATGGTCGTTTACATACTGCGTACGTTCGGCTTCTTCCGCATGTGTCTTCGTATATCGCTCAAACTGCACGATCGACTTTTCCGTGGCATTACACGCACCAGCATGTATTTCTTCAATGTCAACTCGTCTGGCAGAATTCTAAATCGTTTTGCTAAGGATATACGCACCGTGGATACTGATGTGCCACATACATTGTTGGACTGTATAGCGGTAAGTCAGCACTGGAGCGTTATTAAAACTGTATTGCTTAGACAATAAAAGTAAACTTTTTTTCAATAATTTACAGTTTGCTATTGACATCTCTGGCGTGCTTATAATAGTAGCCATTGCTAATTATTGGCTATTAGTGCCGGCTGCATTTATTGTCGCCTTTCTATTTCTCTTCCGTTACATCTATGTGAACACCAGCCGTAGCGTTAAGCGCATAGAGTCGATTAGTAAGTGCATTCACACTTTATTTTAGATATTTTTGTCAATAATTATAATATTACCATTTTACAGCACGCAGTCCGATATATTCACTGACCAACCAGACATTTCAAGGACTCAGCACCATACGTGCGTTACAAGCGGAATCGGCACTGGATTCGGAATTTCACGATTACATGAATGGCAACACATGCGCCTGGTTTCTGTTCATCTCCTGCACTCGTGCCTTCGCGCTGTGGTCGGACTTCCTATGCGTGCTCTACATTGCAGCTGTGACTTTCAGTTTTCTGGTTTTACACAACCAGTTCAATAGCGGTGATGTCGGCTTGGCGATATTGCATTCAATGACCATGATTGGTATGTGTCAATGGGGTATGCGTCAGACGGCGGAACTGGAAAATGATATGACGAGCGTAGAGCGCATACTCGAGTATACGCAACAGCCACCGGAACCGCCGCTAGACACAGAACCAAGTAAAAAACCAAAAGGTGAATGGCCTAGTGAAGGGCGCATTGAGTTTGTGGATCTGAAATTGCGTTATTCGCCGAAGGACTCTTATGTGCTGAAAGGCTTAAACTTTGTTATAGCACCGCAAGAAAAGATCGGTATTGTCGGACGTACTGGCGCGGGAAAATCTTCCATTATACAGTCACTGTTTCGTTTGGCCTGCAATGAGGGCGCGATACTCGTAGACGGCGTTGATATCGAAAGTCTCGGCTTACATGATTTGCGTAGTAAAATATCGATAATACCACAAGATCCGGTATTATTTTCGGGCACATTGCGTTATAATTTGGACCCCATGGAGGAGCGCAGTGATGCGGAAGTGTGGAAGGCGTTGGAAGATGTGAGCTACGTGCGCATGTATCGACACTGATAGGCGGTATTGCGTGTCGCATGTATGATGGTGGTGCGAACTTCAGTGTGGGTCAACGGCAATTGGTCTGTTTGGCACGCGCCATTCTCAGGAACAACAAGATACTTATTTTGGACGAGGCTACGGCCAATGTGGATCCAGAGTAAGTTGAAATTTTGCAATTTTCTATTATTTTAAATAAGATTTGTAATCAAATTTATTGTGAAAATCTTTCGTTACAGAACCGATAAACTGATACAGAAAACTATTCGCACCAAATTTGCCGAATGCACAGTGCTAACGATAGCCCATCGCCTGCACACCGTAATGGACAGTGATCGTGTCTTGGTAATGGATGCTGGACAAATGGTGGAACTGGGGCATCCATATGAGCTGTTGCAACGACCGCATGGTTTTCTGCGACAATTAGCCGAACACACCGGGGTCGCGATGACGAATTTGTTAATGAATGCGGCCGAGCAGAGTTACGAGCAGAAGAAAAAAGATTTATAAGCAGTCACATACGTAACCTTTGCAATTAAGACACCACTGATGAATTTAATGTGATAAATTAAACTTTTGTAACTAGCCATTGATTGTTTACAATCTCGAAAGCAAATTTTGTACTTACACGTTTGTTTAAAAATCTCATAAATGAACCGCGAATCTTTTGCTTTGTTACTTAAAATATGTAAACGTACATAAATATTGCATATACGAAGTTACAAACATACCTATACCCTATACGCGTATTTAGTATGTATAAATAAAAACGATTTTCGTAAAATGTTTTGTAAAAAAAAAACATATTTTGTACTGCTTTATAAATACTACTATTTTCATATACAAGTACGAAACTTCTTCCTACTGTTAGTAAAAGTGTAGCATTTTATACTGAGGGAGTAGTGAAGGAAAAGAGCACAAACCCACACATTTGTATGTCTTGAAAATAAAAAAAAGCAAATAAATATGTGTAAACTAATAATTGTTTAAATTTGGTGCATAAATGGGAGCATAATATATTACTAAAATGCCGAGCAAAAGTTTAAATAATAATTGCTGCGCTTACTCTTGCCTTAGTTAGAAAAAATAATAATGCAAAATATTTAAGTATTATTTTTAAAGTTTCATATATGATAAATTATATTCCTAGAAATTTCTAAGATTTATCAGAAAACATTCTCTGGGTTTATATTTTGCATGAACGTACTTTTAGAGAACGTAAAAAATTATCTATATACGCTCTCTGTTCAATATAATGTATGTATCGTAAATTTTTCGTCGTCAGCTATTCTCCGGTAGGTGGCGCGTTAACATAATTCCTGATAACGATTTTATACCCTGAACAGGGTATATTAAGTTTGCTTGAAGTTTATAACAGCCGGAAAGAAAGCCGGACATACACAGCGCACGCTCGAAAACGTGAACACTCAGAAAGGGGAATGCGTTTTTTTGTGTATTGACTATTCGAAAACGTGAACAAAAAACGTTTCAATGTTTGAAAGTATTATGCATCGACAATAAATAATTCTGAATTGGATTTCTCTAATAATAATTTACGGTTCCTTTTTTGTGTCTGTCAGTCACAAGTTTGGACTTGCATGAAGCGTTTCATATAAGATTTAGTGAGTAAAAGTAATTCTGACGAGTCTGGCTTATTCTGGAAACTTCTGGCAACCGAAAAAAAACCGCGTGGATGAAGAATTCATTAATCATTCGTTCCGCAGATACAAGTTCCGCCTTAAAGCTCTTCTTTTAATCGACAACGCTCCTACTCATCTAGATGAAGCTGTTCAGAAAGCAGAAAAATTTTCACAATGTTTATGCCATCATATTCATTTAACCGATGGATCAGAATGCAATAAAAATCATGAAGCTTCACTACAGAAACAGCCTTCTAGCTTCAACAGCAGCGACGAAATCTGTTTTACTCCAGTCAATGAAGAAGCTAACATTAAAAACTCTAATAAATCTTTTGGAAGGTGCTTGGAGTCGTGTCAGTGAAAAAATCCTAGCTAATTGCTGGAAGAATATTTTAAATTGTGCGGAAATCGATGATAATCCTGAAGATATTATGCCGTTGGCGGCTTTAAAAGGAAAATGGGAAGCCGATCTACGCTTCTTGATGAGCAACACAATCAATCACTTTCACAGTTTAAATCCTGAGGTTTGTTTTTATGCGCAGAAATGCTGATTTGCGAATACAAATTCTCTCCTTTTAAATTTTTTAGAGTGAATGTACGCTACCAAACATGTGTGAAGGGAACGAAAATAGAGAAACATAAAGTACAAAAAAAAATGGACTGATTTGTTTAAATAACAGTTTTTTCAAATATTTTCTATCATATCACTTTAAGTAATTAATATGTACATATATGAAACCGTAATAAAATGTGAATTTAAATGTGTAAATAGATATATTATTCTTCTTTTTTTACTGGCGTAGACACCGCTTACGCGATTATAGCCGAGTTAACAACAGCGCGCCAGTCGTTTCTTCTTTTCGCTACGTGGCGCCAATTGGATATTCCAAGCGAAGCCAGGTCCTTCTCCACTTGCTCCTTCCAACGAAGTGGAGGTCTTCCTCTTCCTCTGCTTCCCCCGGCGGGTACTGCGTCGAATACTTTCAGAGCTGGAGTGTTTTCGCCCATTCGGACAACATGACCTAGCCAGCGTAGCCGGTGTCTTTTAATTCGCTGAACTATGTCAATGTCGTCGTATATCTCATACACCTCATCGTTCCATCGAATGCGATATTCGCCGTGGCCAACGCGCAAAGGTCCATAAATCGTTCGCAAAACTTTTCTCTCGAAAACTCGCAACGTTGACTCATCAGTTGTTGTCATCGTCCAGGCCTCTGCACCATATAGCAAGACGGGAATTATGAGTGACTTATAGAGTTTGGTTTTTGTTCGTCGAGAGAAGACTTTGCTTTTCAATTGCCTACTCAGTTCGAAGTAGCACCTGTTGGCAAGAGTTATCCTGCGTTGGATTTCTAGGCTGACATTGTTGGTGGTGTTTACGCTGGTTCCAAGATAGACGAAATTATCTACGACTTCAAAGTTATGACCGTCAACAGTGACGTGAGAGCCAAGTCGTGAGTGCGACGACTGTTTGTTTGATGACAGGAGATATTTCGTCTTGCCCTCGTTCACTGCCAGACGGCGCGGGTGTTGAGGAATAGATATATATTAACATTTTATTTTTAGGTATTCGAAAACGTGAACATTTCCCAAATGTGAACTGCCTTGGTTGGTGCGTATAAATGATTATCGACGATGAGCTTATCTGCGAACTAGTTCCGCAATTTTTAAGGTATCGACTTGAAATTTTGTCTACGTTTTTTTCTCTCCACAAAGCTGCTGTTATGTCGGATAAAGCTTCTATACAAACTCAACGTTCAAAATCAAGTTCTGGTATGAAAAACTGTTTTATTTTTGTGAAGAAAGCTACAATTTAGCTGCCATAAAAACTGGCCCATCAGAATCAAGATAAAGATTTTTATAAAATATCTTTTTCCCTTAATAACCTAAGTGCGGCTTGAAGGTTTTTTATATTAAACAGCGTCTTCAGAAAAAAAAACGTTAGTCTTTGATGTCAAAACCGTTGGCTGGTTACGTTTTCTGATTTATAATATACTATTAAATATTAGTGGGTATCAAAACTTCGGTGCAGCTGAAGTTAACGTGTTTTCTATATATTAATGTATATACAAGTAATAATATATTATATAAAGTGCATTTTACTTTTAATATAAAATATGAAAAGGCCGCCACATAACTGTAAAATCTTTTTTTTTACCAAATATGCATATATTAACTAACCCAGTCATAATAATTTTTATCATAAATATTTCTAATTAGTATTTTCGACGATTGATATTTTATAGGAACTACAGAGCATATGTCTTATAAAATTCTTGTTTTATTAAAATACATTTTTTAAACATTTTATATATTTTAAGTATGTACTAACCTTTTAATTTTTGAGTAGAAACTGTTCCGCTAGGGCCGCTTCTGTTTAATTGCATCTGCTACATTCACATTCAAATTCTAGTTTCACATACACAAGCATTTTGCAGCGTGAAGCATTGATGCATTGCATTGAGCCTTTTGTTATTTTATTTCATAAAAATTGCACTACATAAGTAAATATTCGGCTTCTTTTCACTTTTACACACTCAACACTGCAATATTTTAGAAAATAAACTATTTTTTTTTTAATTTTAATGCCAAATTGACTTCATTTTGCTTAATTTAAGCGCAAGAATCGGAAATTATTGTACGACAATTCAAATGGCGGCGGAAACTGTGTGAAGCAATTTGACAAAGAGTGACAAATAGAGTTGCCACTACTTCTGGAAAATATATTTTTCTTGACATTTCTTAAATTTTAACAAAGATGAAGTAAACAAATGGCAAATATAGATGGCGCTGACAACAATCTTATTTTTAAAAATAACTAAATGCTCATGATACATTTAATATTATTTCTCTTAACTATAACTATATATTTATAAATTATATTTCTAACGTTAATCACTACATGTTCAAAGTAAGTCAAACGCTGACAGAAACACATACATATACAGCTTGTTGAGGCTTTTGTTCGAATTATTTACTAGAAAACAACGCAGACACAAATATGATTTTAGCTAACAACACTATGTACTGTAATATTTATGTTAAAATACTTAATAGTTTAAGCACTATGCAATATTAACAATTTTCACTAAATTTTCTCGCAAAAGTTCGCAGCTAGTATACGACATACATATGGACGAATGGCGGCGGAAACGGAAACTGAAAAATCAATTACACTTGCGACTAGTTTAATAGAAAACTGGAAATTGCTAATTTAGAGAAATGTATGCGCTATAATCAAGCGTTGACATAAAATATTCATTGTCGAAGTTTGCTGAATGCACAAAAAAATCTAGATGACGCTGTCAACAATATGTGCGTCGGTCCTTTATTTTTTATTTATAAAGATTTAATAGTAAAATCTACATTATATTATTTCTCTTAATATTAATTAAAAAATGTTGTTTTACCTTAATATTATTTTCCTCAAATTGCTAACTCGAATTGATAGGCGATGTATAAGCGTAATAAAAACACTTTCACACATACTCACACAAACCCACACTCATACAAGCTTTGTGCTATGGAGCACCGAAGCCCTCACTTATTGCGTTGAGCTCTTACTCATATAATGTTGTAGAAAACACTGATTGCAATCATATTTTCAACTATAAACATTTAACACAACACTTTTTAACTGAAACACACTCCACTTTTGTTATTAAATCTGCATAATTCACATTTTTCTTTAATTTTTCACACACGAATCGGAAACTGCGACGGTGGCGTTCGAAATGGCGGCGGAAACTGTGTGAAGCAATTTGACAACGAGTGACAAGCAGAGTTGCCATAGTTTAGAGGAACTGTTAATTATTGCAACCGGATTAATGAAATTGGAATTAAATTTATTTAAAAGCTATTGACTTATATTTTAGTTTTCAAGCATTATTCCTTTGAAAGATTATCATCTGCGAATTGTATACTCTTCGAATGAGCAATCTCTGAAAGTTGATATAAAAGTGCTAAGAGCAAAAATATAAAAGATAGATGGCGCTGATAGCAGCTAGCGTTTAAAAGGCAAACACTTATGAATATTACTTGCAATACCGCAAGACTTTTTTGACAACCCATTACATAATTATTTAAATAAATAATTTAGCAAGTTAATATGTGGATATTGCAAATTAAAACAAGAATTATTTTCACATTTTGATTATAATGATACATTCGAAATAAACGTTGTTTTACTTTGTCTTCAATGCTTGTTGATAAAATATCGCGTAGAAAAATTTCAAGCTTATACATTAAAAATTATATAATTTTTATATTTCGTTAATTAATTGTAATAATATTAATGTTTTAATCCGATTTTACTATTTTCAATTGATTTATAGAATCTGTCAAGTGATTGAAAGTAACTCTGGCAACTCTTTGCACACCTATGTATGTATTTACAGTTTCCGTCGCCATTTCAATTTGTCGTGTAGAAATTTCCGACGCGCTTGTGAAAATTTAGTCAAAAGTGTGATTTTTGCAATAAAATTCAATATAAATCAAGTGTTTCATGGTAAATATTGTTGCAGCGTGTGGCTTTTAGTGAAAATTTGTAGCGTTAGCTAGCGTTTTAATTAAACAATCGTCCAAAAGGCCCAAAATAAAATGTGCGAGTTGTCTGCGTTGATAGAATAAGTTTGTGCAAGTGTTTTAGTGAATGGAAGTGTTTGTAATACATTATATTTCCTAGAATAAAAGCTGCTTCTTGGAATGCTCAACAACGGGTACAGAAAAGCGGTAAGTCTTTTTGAAAAATTCATAAAATTTTCGTTTGCAAATATTTCACAAGAAAGTCTCGGCAGGGCAACGAGTTGTCGGCAGCGCTGCTTTCTTTGTTGTTGGCTTCAAAACTGTTTTGTTTTGTGTATATCAACAGTTTGGAATGTATGGGACATTTACCTTTTAAAAGTCACATTTTGAACATTTATATACATATTTATACTCTCGCAACAAAGTTGTTGTTTGTAAGTCCTAAAACATTTAGATATAGGGTTATATATGTAATCAAGAGTTGAGTTTTAAAGCTGCATGCTGATATGAGATATCATGTTTTTTTGGCTCCATAAGATTAAGTTAACAATTAATTAAAAAAATTGATTTATATAAAAGTGAAATTGGGTCACGTATATTAATTATATTCGTGAAGTTTTTTTGCAAAATTTCCCCCTAAAGTTTATTTAATAAAAATATGTGCAACCGAAAACCTATAGTATTATTCAAATGAATTGTCCATCTAAAAGGTTATGAAAATCACTAAAAGGCATAACTGTTTTCCATCAAAATTTACGGAAGAAATCCAGACAATTTGTAGATTCCATTCCAAAATAATTGCTAGACGTGGCAATGAAATGGTATATAAGTTTTCTTAACACAACACGTACGAAATATGGCTGAAATCGGTTCACAACCACGCCTTCTTCCAATATAACGCTATTTTGAATTCCAATGCCTTCTCTGTAAATATATACATACATGAGGAACCAATGTTAGCTAAAACTTTACAGGTATGTAAATGAATTTCCATATCAGAACGTTCTGCATCAACCGCAAATTGCATGCTGATATGATAATAATTAACAATTAATTAAATTTATATTGGGTCTATAACTATATTCGTGCGTTTTTTTTCAAAATTTCAAAATTTATTTAATAAAAATATGTGCAATAGTATTATTCAAAGAATTGTCCATCTGAAGCTATAACTGTTTTCCATCACTCCGACAATTTGTAGATTCCATTCCAAAATAATTGCTACGTCTTGGAGTCAAGCCAAATTTTTGATAACCTGTTCTAATGAATTTCGTTGTCAATTGATGGAAAATTATTATTATTATTCCAAGCGTTTTCGGCAAACACTCACTTCGGTTTGAAGAATTGTTGTGTGTAGCGTTACCCATTAGTTGTTTAGAAGCTCATAATAAAGCAATAACTATACATTTTATATTTACATCAGCGACCCGAAGGTCCTGGCAGCCAGTGCTCCTTTTTTCGTGGAAAAGTAATTGTATTATTGTTTCACGTTTTATAAATAAATAAATAAATAATAAAGCACATCTTTCTGATCCCACTAAATACAGAGGGAGATACCTTGTTGTCATGGGTATTTGAGTTTACCGTTGATTTGACTGGTTACCTAGGTTTCACATACGATTTTTTTGCTTATGAGGTTGTGGTAATGGATTCAGTTTTCAACACGAGTAACAGTCCGTTACATAAATTGTAATTTATTTATTTAATTAATCAAATCAAATTGAAATAATAGTTAATATCCATTCTGTTCACTCTCTAAAATTTTAACAGAGATATCCCTTAATAACCAATTGCACTTGCAATTACCTTGAAATAGCACAGCTTCAAAATCTATGTCATTGACTCTAGAACAAGCGGGCTAATATTTTACACAAGAGAATTAAGATCATATGACACGCTTGCGGCCGCTGTGTAAAAATACAAACAAACATATTCCCAAAAAATTAATAAAAGCGAGTATATTTTGGCAAACTTATTAAACTGGTTATAGCACAGAACATCCAGAAACTCAGCGAATTTTTACATATAAATATGTATGCATGTGTGTTTGATACGAAAATATAAAATGTCAAGAGATAAGAAGTACTCATCTTCAACTTTAAGCATATAAAAAGTAACGGTACCTAATTTGAAACGAAACTCAAATTGATATGTCGGATATGTTTATAAATAATTAGACTTGCTTCTAATTTCTGCTTATTTTTTCGCAAAAATTTTGGTTCCACTTTAGTTTCGGCATTCATTATGAAGATCATAAACATATCAATCATCTTCTGAGAGCTTTTTTGAGAAGTTGCTCTCCTATTACAAATGCAGCCACTGGTTTAAAGTTTCAAAATTACTTACCAATCGCCGGTTACTTTTGCAAAGACCTCTTTCTATGATTTGTAAGGACGGCTTCAAACGTAATTTGAACCCACAAACCAACATCTCAGAAACACTTACTGCAACCACTTGGCCTAAGCAAAAGGCAAAATTAGTCACTGCCGCAAACATAGCCAGCCTTAATACTTATTATTTACTGGCACATAACTTATTTTTTAATGCAGCCGGTTAAAGTGTCTGCGCGATTAGTGATTGAACGAGTTTGTGTTTATCTGTTTTTAATGACGTTCACGTTTAAGCTTAATTTGTACATTGTGTAGCTGACGTGTTGATATTGTTGAAATGAAAGTGACAAAATTAATTTATCAAACGGAACTAAATACATATGTACATGTGTGTGTACATATGTTTTCTATCACTCTATGCAAATTTTATGGTCTCCAATGTTATTTATTTTGCCGGCAAATATGACTATGCGCATACTCGTATATACATTAGATGCATAAATATAAATATAAGTTTGTATATACATATGTGCATATTTATTTTGGCGTGAGCATTAAAGCGAGCATTGAACTTATTTGCTGAAAAATGAGCTTTGAATTCCAATTGCTCAAAGTAGAATTTTGCATAGTTAAGAATGAAAGTTAGTAGGTCTCGCTTTTATGCTGACTAATAAGCAGCAGAAAGATTAGCATATTTTTCAGCACATTCACCATTTTGATATGCGTAAACAAATTTATGATCATAGAAGATATAACAGTAGGCAAATAGCAAAATTTTAATTTCTATGCTAATTGGCCATTTTATATAATTTTGAGTACACTTAGGCAAACAATTGCTTCGAATTCAATAAAAATGAGATTTTATTCTGAATATTTTGGTATATTAGATTGTCTTCGTTTTTGTCCATTCTCTGAAAATATGACAGCTTTCTGTTTCGATTGAAGAAATGTCTGTCCGTTGAGTGCCTTTTACAAATTTGGAAACAAAAAGAAATCGCTCGATGAATGCAGTGATAGTAATTTAACCAATACGGTCGTGGTAACGGCGGACGCATGAGTTGGCGTGTTGTCATGATGGGAAAACAGTTTTCTTAGCCAAATGGAAACGGTTTCTGTAACTGACCAACGAATCTTTCCATTAATTCAGCATTATAGAGGTCTGCCTTTCTTTCTTTGGATAGTAAATGTAGATCACACTTTAAGCATTCCAGAAAACGGTAGCAATTAGCTTTCTGGCAAATAGGACAGCTTTCAGCTTCTTCGGAGCTAGTTCTACAGGTGAAATTCTATTCTTTGGTCGTCTCTGTACTGTTGCATACATATTTTTCAAACTCTGATATGTATTGGTCTCAATTATGTTTTTAAAAAATGTGTTCCCTTAAAATTTGCTGATTTTAGAGTAATCTATTGGACATTTATTGGGCTTGCAGGCTTGTCAATGATCGTATATGGGAGAATTTAATACTTTGTGGATCACAACTAAATTTCAATAGTATTATAAATCGAAAAGTATAATTTATTTGAAGCCTACTTTGTAGGCGTGGCATTTTATGCATTTCCAATACTAACCAAAGAATTTAGTAGCCAAGTTTAGTCAAAATATCTGTATTTTTAAAAAAAATATTGAGGGTTTTACAACTATGAGCAAAAATATTAAGACTTTGTTCATAATTTTAAAAATTTTAATTTATTCTACAAAATCTATGTCCTCCCTTCAAAGTAATGCCCCTGGGTCACAAAATACTTGTGCCAACGTTTTTTCCAATCCTTGAAACAGTTGTTTAAGTGGTTCACGTTTAATGTCTTCCATTGAGTCAAAACGATTTCCCCGGAGCAGTCGTTTGAGTTCGCTGAATAGCCAGAAGTCTCACGGAGCTAAATCAGGCGAATACGGTCGTTGCGGCGCTATATTGGTTGAAAATTTAGTGAATTGAGTATGCGACGGTGCATTACCGTGGTGCGAAAAGTAAGAGTTGTCGGCGCTTAATTCCGGACTCTTTTTACGGACAGCCTCGCGCAAATGACGCATAGTCCTCAAATAGTATTCCTTGTTGACAGTTTGGCCGGTGAAAAGGGATTCAGAGTGCACCACGACTCCATAATCGAAGAAAACTGTCAACATAACCTTGATTTTTGATATGCTTAGACGTTTGTCACGATATTCGACCGATTGATCGTCTGTTTCCTGGTCGTAGAATAGAACCAATACTCACCGCCAGTAATAAAAAGGTGCATGGCGTGGTAAGAGGAAAGCATTGTTTCACAGGCGTTGACACGACGCCGTCTTTCGAAAAAATTTAGTGATTCTGGAACCAATCGAAGTTTCACTTTTCTTAGGCGCAAATGATCTTTCAAAATGACTTTCACTGATCCTTCCGATATTCCAACGATGCCAGTAAGATCTCTGACTGTTAAGCGTCGATTCTCAAGCACCAATTCCTTTTGAAGTGTTGATCATCAGTTGCTGTTGATGGCCGTCCTGGACGTGTGTCGTCGTCAACGCGTTCTCGACCCTCTTTGAATAATTCGTACCTATCAAACCTACTTGCTCGCGACAAGCAATTATCAACGAAGGCTCTTTCAACATTCTGAACGTTTCGGCACATAATTTTTAATTTATTTTTCAAAATCTATGTCCTTCCTGACTACAGACTGACAGAAAATTTAATGAAACTTTTTTGTTGAACAATTTTACTCATCGTAAAAGTCCCCGAAAGCACTTTATGTACTTCAGAAAAACAAGCGTATACATACTAAACACTAATGATTCTTATGATGTGACATTTGGCACAGATGTCATTGACAGTCCTACCAACCTAGAAATAAAATATTTCGATGATTCTTAGGAATATAGTATACAGCCACCTATGATCTTAGTCTCACGGATTGAATGCAAGGCTTCAAGGTTGTGAGTTATGTACCAAAATCTTTACAAAGTCTAAAATTTTGAAAATGAAACCTTTGTAGTTGTTGTTGTCTCTATGTTGTCAATAAAATAATTTCCCAATAAAACCAACTAGCTGTAAGACCCTGATCTTATCCCCTATTTATCAAAATTTAATATTGATAATATTTAGTTTTGTGCACAAAAACTAACGGGGGGATCTTGGTTACAATTCTTTGAAAAATATATGTAACAGATTCATAAACCGATTTAAAAGAGACATCATTATTAATGAAAGTAGCTATAATTATGTTTTATATTTTCATTACAAGACATAAACTACATACCAATTTGGCACAAGTAATTTATTTAAGTATGATTGAAATCGTAAAAAGTATAGCTTCAACCATTAAGCCTGCCTCAACTAACTTAGCTACGGTAATTTCAAAATGTGTGCAATTACTCAGGCAATTTTATATTGGCACATCTGTGCAAGTGTGTAAATATACCGTATACTACTTGTACAGGTACCATATTAAGCATATTGACCTGCCTCAAACTGTGCCACACCGTAACCCACAACGAGTGCGTTACAATCGCCTCGCCGCCGCAGAAATAAAGTGAGTTCGTCAGTCTGTCAGTGGAAGAATGATGCGCAACGCACGGAAGCATCAGAGCGTTTGATGTGAAGTAAAAATGACTAAATGTGAATAAATGAGTTTTATTTACCATTCACCTACCGGCGACGAGCACGATCAGCGCGGCCAGGTGGTGGCCAAAGCCAAGCGTTGACTGTGTTAGCGGTGCTATCTTTGCGCACTTAACCAGAAATCAAGACGGCCGCAGTGTAAGCGTTGGCGATTATTATTACTCGTATTATACGGCGCTGACCATTTCTGCTGTTCAGTTTGATGCCGAACGTTAAGCTGTAAAAATCGCAGATTTGAAAACTGAGCGCGAGCTTTAAGGCGATTAGAATAGAATACTTAAAAGGTCGTTCGTATGCGCTTATGTAACTGGCTGCATTGAAAAGTGAAAGTGTTTGGCAGTGAATGCATTTTTCTTTTTAAATAAATATATTTAAAAAAGTCCAAGGAGATGAAATATCAATTTCCGTTATTTTTATGCGCATTTATGGTGATTTGTTGCTTTTGTAATAATGCAACTGGCAATAGTGATGAATATTTCTCGTCTGTGGCGGGTTTGGAAAAGCTGCTAATGGTGGAGTATGTGGTGTTGGATGAGTTACAGAACTATATAGATTCTGTGCAGAAACACATTGATTCGTTGCAAAGGTAATCATGAAGAAAGTGGAAGAATATTGAGATGAAATCTTTTTGTTATAATATTGTGTATAGATCGTGTTTAATGCGGAAAAAACAAGAAAAAACGTTAAGTTTGGCTGCAGTGATAATAAAATACCCATCACAGGGACATTTGTTATAGCATAAAAGAGTACAAAAAGAACTTTATCTTGATGTTGAACGGTCAGTGTAGGTTTGCAGTTGTAAGTTGTTATATTGGTCCGTTCTGCACAATTTTTTCAGGGATTGTTTGTGTCGAAGTGATATCCTAAAGCGATCCGATATCGGCGGTTCCGAGGAGGTTCTGAAAGAGAAAATATGTAGTATAGACAGACGGATGAACAGATAAACAATGCAAAACCGAAACAGTTTGTCACATTGATCATTTATACACATAGATACCTTTAAGGTGTCCGACCTTTCCTTACGGGTGTTACGAACTTCGGGACAAACTTAATATACGCTGTTAAGGGTATCATGAGTCGATGCTGTCCGAACAGCATTGGATCAATGTGAGATCTGTCGGGAAATTGATGCGCTTTTGTTAGTTAAGGTTGTATATGGCCGTTCGATATTACTATATTCAATCGGTACTAAAATATATTAAGGAGATGTGTTGATGCGAAAAAATGCATTCATTATTGGATAATATTCGACCGAATAAACCGCGTCCAGCACGTAGTAAAAAATATATAGCAGCCGTGGCTGAGAGTGTACACGAAGATCTTGGAGTTCACAGAAGTTCGTATGAAACAACTTGGCGTACTTTACATCAAGCTATTATATTGAAAGCGTGCAAAATACACTTGTGCAAGAACAGAAGGTCTTCCCAAGCGACATCGCTTCGCTCTATGGGTTCTTGAAACGTTCCAAGAAGATTCGACGTTTTCTAGCTAAATTTTGTTCAGCGATGAGGTCCATTTCTGGCTCAAAGGACATATAAACATGCAAAATTGCCGCATTTGGAACGAAGAGCAACTGGAAGAGTTCCAAGAGCTGCCATTTTATTCAGAAATAACAACGGTTTGCTGTGCTTTATGGGCCGGTGGAATCATCGATAAATATTTCCTCAAAAATGATGTCGGTGAGAAAGTAACCATCAATGGCGACCGTTATCGCGCCATGATAACCGACTGTTCTCAATAAGACGGCGCCACTTCCCGCACCTCACAATCAATGGATTTATTGAGAGTACATTTTGGTGAACAGATAATTTCACCTTTTGAGCCGGTCGATTGGCCACCAAGATCGTGTGATATCACATCGTTAGACTTTTCCTGTAGGGATCTAAAGTATATGTGAACAAACCCACTTCGATTCAAGCCTTGGAGTAAAACATCACGCGTGTCATTCGCCAGTTACCAGTCGAAATGCTTGAACGAGTCTTCGAAAATTGGACTCAACTGATGGACCATCTGAGACGTAGCCGCAGCCAGCATTTGAAAGAGATAATCTTCAAAAAAGTATATGCCAAAGAATGTTCTTTCGAGTTATAATAAACATTCCCTTTGAATTTGAAGTTTTTGTGTTTTTTCTTTAAAAAAGTAGGAAACCTCGAAATGGATCACTTTTTAGTGTATGTACTTAGCCCACTAGGTCTTTGCGTCCCTCAAGACCTATATAAATTTTTAAAATTATATAATTATAAAATTAATTAATATAATTTATAAAATTATAAATTACAAAATCTAGCTCTCAACGAGATACGAAACGAAAGCGTGGGAGTAGAACTTCTCAAAAGTCTTTTCTCAAGCTTGATATATTTAATTCTTCTAAAGACGCTGCAAAAAATTGGTTTCTACTAAAATTAGTAGTGTCAACACAAGTTATAATGAATGAGTGTGATGGGATAATTGGATTATTTTGTGCAAAAATAAAATTAAATGGATTTTATGTCTAAAAGGTGTTAAATGTTTGCCGAATGTTTAGCACAATAAATCATTAGAGAATATATTGAATGAAGATATTGGCATGAAGAATTGCATTATAAATGCTAAGACTTGTTCGTTTAGGTGCTGACAGCCAAACAATCATTAACTGAAGTCAAATCCATCACATACTATATGTATATTCTGTTATTTATTGTTGTAGATAATATGCTAGCGGTTGTGTTTTCGAAGCGATTCGTTAGAAGTTCAAAGTAAAGTTGAGAATGAGATGAAATCGGCATTTGTCTTTGGAATAAGCTTGAACTAAAAACGGTTTTAGTTTTCATTCATGAAATAAATTTCAACCAGCGTAATTAATATTTTTCAAAATAGCTATATTTTTAAATTATAAATATTTTGAAAATATTTTAAAATATAAAATAAAAGAAAAAAATAGAAATCATAGCTAAAACTAATCATTTCTCAAAATATAGTTTAACACTGATAATTCAATTCAACTACAATTACCAAATATGCATTCTTCAATTATTATTACCAACTTAAATTCACTAACGGTATAACGAAACTCGATTTAATGAAAATGTGTTTTTGTTTTGGTGAAGAAATAAAAAACAAAAACTCATTCAATTCATGTACGTATAAATACACACAAGCAAATGCCCTTAATTGCCGTAAAAAGATAGAAATCTTCAAGTTACTTAAGCTCCAAATCTTTTTCTCTTAACGCTTATGATTGTGGTTACAACCTCAAGGTCACAAGTATGAACCAACGTGCCGCGTCCGACACCTAACAAAAACGCATAAATTATTACTTTTTATACGGATGTACTATATGTATATGTATGTATGTATACAACATGGCAAGTCAAATAGCCTTTCGTTGTATGCAATAAAAAATGGCAATGAACATGAAAATTGATTACACAAGAAACACAGTGACATCAAAAATGATTTTTATGTGATCCCCAACAAAGTAAAGTGTAAATTAATGAGTACTTTGATGAGATACTTTTCGTATTAAGTCAGATTGTATACTCAGTTTGTGCCATAGTGAGAGTTGGAAGACAAATGTCTGAGCTTTTAATAACGCAATAAAGATTTTTTCAAAAAAAACTGGCGTTTTTAGCATATATTTTTATAGAATGTTCCAAGCCAGGCGAAATTAAATACGACTTCGACTATTATGACTGTCAACAGTGACGTGGGAGGCCAGACGCGAATGTGATGACTGTTTGTTTGATGACAGGACATATTTCGACTTGTCCTCGTTCACAACCAGGCCCATACGCTTCGCTTACGTATCCAGCCTGGAGAAAGCAGAGCAAACGAAGAATAGGTGGTGTGTATTAATCTTGCTTTCACGGGCCTTTTCCAAAATTTGGCGCATGCTGATTATATATTTTCCAGGTCTAAAGCCACGTTGATAAGGTCCAATCAGTTTGTTGACAGTGGAGTTCAGTCTTTCACACAGTACGCTCTATAGAACCATATAGGCGATGTTGAGAACGCTTATCCCACGGTAGTTGGCGCAGATTGCGGGATATCCCTTTTTGTTGTTTGGGTAGAGCATAATTAAATTCCAATCATTGTACATTTTTTCGTCCGACTATATTCTACCATACAAAGAAACTGATGTATGCCCCTTTTCAGTTCTTCGCCGCCATAGTTGAATAGCTGGGTCGGCAATCCATCGGCCCTGCCGTTTTATTGTTCTTCCGACGAATATATTCACTGAATAAGAACAAATTGCTAATATTTTGATGCTTAAGCCACATATTAGCGACCTTTGCAACAGACTTAACACTATCGGACCATGATGTGTGTGGTAAATATTGTGCAGATCGCTTCCAACGCCCTCGCACGACGCGCTGACCGTTGAACGCCATCATGTTCAAATATAGTGATAATTTTTTTTATAAATTCGTCCAACCGTAAAGTGTAAATATGTTTGTACACTAATGAAAAATTAATAATGAAATAGGCGTAGGCGGATGTCATCTATAGGCATTTGCTTAGAATTGATTATGGTGTTAAAATAACCGTAGGCGGCATACATATGTAGATATCTAGATAGGTGTAAAGCCTTTTTATTATCTTAATGAACTGAAGAAACAACTTAATTAGACATACTATAAATCAATTATGTACTTTTATTCTGTTTGAATGAGATGGAAATATCATTTGATTCTTTTTGGTTAATATTATTCAGAGTTAGTCTTGAGAGATTAAGTAAAATAATCATAAATAGCAACCTCATAATCGTGTTCTTGAAGTATGGCAAAGGGTGTTATATCAATTTGCAAGTCAGAAAAACGCGTTTTTGTGATTTTTTCGAAGAAACATTGCATTTAATAAATAAGTAAAAAATGTGCATTTTGAGAATTTAATGTACTCTAGTAATCGGTGACTAATTTTGAAAAATTTGAATTCACTTGACACCGCACCCGATCTGAAGGATCCAAAAAGCTTTACAAAAAATGCATCGTTTTTGAAAAAACTCATAAATTATTAATTTAATTGAACAGAAATTATTAGCGTTATCTGACGAATATATCTAAGAGCGTCGTGTGAAAATTTTCAGTCGATCGTTACAGCTGTTTCGAAGAAATTTTCCACACCGACACTGAAAACAGCGCTTTGATAAAAACGCTTAAAAATTTTGAGAGCCGATTACATGAAGTGTAAATACGCTCATATCTCGGAAACTGTTTATCGCATCTACTTCAAATTTTCGTAGAATATTCTCGAATGTATGTAAATTCGATATATGTACTATATCGTCACCTGAAATGCAAAATAACGTATCATCAAAAAATTCGAAATTGAGTGTCTTATTGATTACGATTCACTACTTTAAATTACATACATAATATTACATATGTCCAACATTTTCAGGTTCTGCGATCAGATATAAACCAATTTTAACCAATATTAAACATTTTTTTCACTCATGTTCCATTTTATTTCGTGTTTCATTCATGCCACTGTAAATTTCCGAAAATGTTGTTACGTTATTTTGCATTTCAAGTGACGATATGCAAATTTTTTGATATTCTGAAGTGAATAGAAACCTTTAATCATACAATTTATATACCATTTTGCCAAGTACATATATCATAACCTCTGTTTTTCTGTTAATCGAATCAACAAGTACTGTATATAAAAAGCAAAAAACAAACTAAAATAAACAATTAAAATAATAATAAATCAAAAAACAAATAGCAAACGATTTTTAAATGCATCAATCTTTAGTTTAGCAGCAAATATACATAAGTCATATACATACGTATGCCTAATTAGTCAAACAGTTGCTTTACAAATCACTTTTTATGAACAACCTGCTGCCATTATTGCGGTTTAAGGCAAACGTAATTACATTTTTAATACCAATAAATTTTTTGGTAAATATACAACTATGTAGCTAACCATTTTATTCACTTGCTCTCCCACAATGCAGTTATAAATTAACATCTTCACACAACTGAAAATAAAAACAAGTAAGGAAGGGCTAAGTTCGGGTGTCACCGTACCATTTTATACTCTCGCATGATAAAGTGATAATCGAGATTTCATTATCCGTCATTTATATATTTTTCAAATACCGTATTTGTGTAAAGTTTTATTCCGCTATCATCATTGGTTCCTAATGTACATATATATTATACAGAGAAGGCATCAGATGGAATTCAAAATAGCGTTATATTGGAAGAAGGCGTGGTTGTGAACCGATTTCACCCATATTTCGTACATGTCATCAGGTTGTTAAGAAAATATTATATACCGAATTTCATTGAAATCGGTAATGTAGTTCCTGAGATATGGTTTTTGGTCCATATTCAATTTTTAAAAAAAGCCTGGGTGCAGCTTCCTTCTGCCATTTCTTCCGTAAAATTTAGTGTTTCTGACGTTTTTTGTTAGTCAGTTAACGCACTTTTAGTGATTTTCAACATAATCTTTGTATGGGAGGTGGGCGTGGTTATTATCCGATTTCTTCCATTTTTGAACTGTATATGGAAATACCTGAAGAAAACGACTATATAGAGTTTGGTTGACATATCTATAGTAGTTTCCGAGATATGTTCAAAGAACTTAGTAGGGGGCGGGGCCACGCCCACTTTTCCAAAAAAAATTACGTCCAAATATGCCCCTCCCTAATGCGATCCTTTGTGCCACATTTTTTATGGCTTAGTTATGACACTTTATAGGTTTTCGGTTTTCGCCATTTTGTGGGCGTGGCAGTGGGCCGATTTTGCCCATCTTCGAACTTAACCTTCGTATGGAGCCAAGAAATACGTGTACCAAGTTTCATCATGATATCTCAATTTTTACTCAAGTTACAGCCTGCACGGACGGACGGACAGACAGACATACGGATTTCAACTCTACTCGTCACCCTGATTACTTTGGTATATATAAACCCTATATCTGACTCTTTTTCAGTTTTGCGACTTACAAACAACCGTTATGTGAACAAAACTATAATACTCTCCTTAGCAACTTTGTTGCGAGAGTATAAAAAACTTAAATTTATTCAACTTCTTTATTGTGTTTATTTATTGGCAGCATGACTTTTCTGACATGTGTTCCTAAATGAAACGATTGTTTTTTGTTTTCAAAGTAGCGAAAGTACAAAAGTTTCAACAATATTCAAAAAAATTATTTGATTAACTCCAAGTATCAAATGAGTTATATTATTTGAAAGATTTCGAATGATTTATGTGTAGAACGGAGAAGTTGAAAAGCCATCTATCTTTTGTCTAAAATTCTAAATATAAAATACTAAATACATATGTACATCTAAATGGCCCTCACGCTCCGTTCCATATATATGTACATCCATTTACGCCAATTTTCGATGATCGGTGCAGCAATTCGGTTTGAATTTCGGCTACAGAGCTTTGGTGGTTGATTGTTGTAAGCCTTTGATTTAACATACAATATGACTCGGAAATTGTAAATAAAACGCAAAGTATTTAATTTTCATATATTCAATATTTATTTTGTCGCCTTCAAAGTAAACCCCACCAGATGTAATACACCTAAGTCAACGATTTTTGGGATGGCCAAAACAGCTCCTTCAGCGAATTTTCTCTTCGATCGACTGGAAATGGATGCGGTAATTTCATTTTAGGGAACATGAAAAAATCACTCGGAGCCAACTCTGGTGAATATGGTGGTTGATCGATGGTATCCATTGGGTTTTTGGCTTTAAATTCGGTCACAATCGTGGTTCGATGCGATGGTGCATTATGATTGCGTAAAATTCATGAACTGTTCTTCCCCAATTTCGGCCGTTTTCGACGGATATTCTCACGCAAGAACCTCAATACGGCCAAATAAAACTTTTTATTGACCGTCTGTCCTTCCGGAATATATTCATGATGCACCAAACGAGGCTGTTTTCTTCTTTTCATTGGTAGTGCTTTTTACGTGGCGGGTCCCAAACACAACGAATAACCCCGGGGAGGGATGCATCGCCTTCTCACTTTTGCTCGCCTTCAAACGGATTTTTTTGGCTACACAGAGGATACTAGGTCTAGGACCGGAAGTCGTTAACTGCTTGAGCCATATGTAAAATAATCGTTTCTGGCCGCTCCAAACTTAATGGCGCTCAGAGAACTTTCCTCACTTGCATGAACTTCTACACCTGGCTTCATCCGCAAAAATCTTCTAAATATGATTTTTCCGAATCATAAATGTTGGATTTCAGAAACTGCAAATTAGAATACTTCCAATTGACAGTAATTTTGTTTCTTATTTGTTGGAACTGTTTGCTTGAACAAACTTCTGATTGCGAAAATTCATTCTGTGGATGAAAGACTAGAATTCATTGAGCAAAAAATCTCAAAACAGCTGCCAAAATATAGAAAATAAAAAACGCTTCACAATTAATTGTCGAAATATGTGATTTTTGTAGCTTGTAATTTATTAAGATTAACCTTTTTTTGCAAAACCTTTATTAACTGCTTGATTGTGTGTACAGTTATTAAAAAACAACAATTCAGCATTATTTCTCTTTAACTTTACTGTTGCTAAAAATTGTTTTAGAATGCGATAAACAAATCACGCTTCGGTGGTTAACATTTTTTTTTCAAAATTTATGGGTTTTGTGTGAGCAACGCAGCTCTTCATAACAATACTGACTGGAATTCTAAGAAATTAATTTGTTGAAGAGAATTGATAATAAAAAAGTCTTGTTAATGGGAATGTTGGGAATAAAACTGTAAGTGTCTTCGACTTTCTGCTTTATAATTGAATTTTTGTTTATTTTTATTTCCGCGGTTTCATATTCATATTTTGAACAAATTATTAACACAAAATAAAATTTTTATGACAGTAAAAAATAAGTAATTGCAAACATAAATTTCCAGCTCTTGAAGTTATGGTGCCAGCTGCGGATTTATCTGATATGTACTCCTTGATACGGTTTTGAATAAATTATGTACTTATGCTAATGCTCCCACTCTTTTATATTTATGAATATTTTATGCATTTGGCGGTAACGTCAGCGCCATTTAAGGCC
Organism: Bactrocera neohumeralis; assembly: GCF_024586455.1. Classification (NCBI taxonomy): domain Eukaryota; kingdom Metazoa; phylum Arthropoda; class Insecta; order Diptera; family Tephritidae; genus Bactrocera; species Bactrocera neohumeralis. The sequence goes on from NC_065919.1 coordinate 53,259,659, forward strand.
TATAAACGGCCGTGTGTTTTACTAAGCCTCAAATGTGAGAATTTAAAGCGTTAATTCACAACTTTTTTGAAAGGCAAATAGACCACAGACTGCTATTCCATTATCCGCTAATATATTTATTTTTTTTTCTTCAGAAAATATAAGAGGCTTATGTTTGACGGAGGCCTACAATTTATGTGGCTCTATCGATTACAATTATGTGACATGGTCTATACCCAGCACTCAACACCATTTTCTACTAAAATATTGTTTAGTAAAATCTCTCTCTCTCTCTCGACTCTATTTGTAGTAGCACAGAATTCTTTAATTTTTTTAAATGTTTCATATAACATTAATTTTATTAGGAGGTATATTTGTTGTTCTCACGTAAAGATAAAATAAAATTCCTTTTTCTTTATGACCCTTGTTCAAGTCGCTAAAATCTGACGATATTTTTTAAAAAGCAAATTGCAAAAATTGCAGATTCTTAACTTTGTGGCAGAAAGTAAATATAAGATAGACCGAAGAGTAATAATTTAAAGTATAAAAGTAATAGAGTTGAAACAATAATGTTTATGTATTCATAAATTGTTTATATCTTTATTGTGGCGGCGTTTATATTTCATTTTTTGTTTTTTGGTTTGATGAACATTTCATTTATATTAATCATAGCTACACCAACAGGTTTGTTTCTAGATAAATAATCTTTGTATTTTATATCGTAATTATGAATTTGAAAAAAGCGCATACAATTTTTTTTACTCAATATAATCCCATTTGGTCCCAATACACTTGAGCCAACTTTTTTCCGACCCTCGAAACAGTTGTTTAAATAAATTTCCGGAATAGCCTTCAATGGGCCTTGCGATTCACATTTAATGTCTTCAGTTGATTCAAAACTCTTTCCTCGGAGCGGTTGTTGTTGTTTTAACGGTTATCAGTCCCCGTTAGGATGGTAAGAGTTATCTGTGTTGTCATCGACGTCATCTAACGGGAGGCCCAGGAGACGTGCTGAGGGCAAAGGGTGTTAGATGAGTGGGGTTGGTAGGGCATGCAAAGACGTGGTCAGTGTCATGCGGAGACTCGTTGCATGCAGGACATACATTGGGTATGTCTGGGTCAATTCTGGATAAGTAGGAGTTTAACCTGCTACAATATCCAGAACGAAGCTGCGCTAGGGTCACTCGCGTTTCTCGCGGCAACTCGAGCTCTTCGTCTGCGATGGGTGGTGCTGGGTTGCAATTCCCTCGACAGCCAGTTCTACGTACCGGAATTGACTCGGATTTTATCCGACCAAAGGCTGTTTTTTCGGCGATCTAACCCCGTTTGGATCGGTGAGTGTTAATCTGTGTTCCTCGGAGCGGTCGTTTGCGACGGTGCATTATCGTGCTGCAAAAACCAGGAGTTGTCGGCCACTAATTCCGACCTCTTTTTACGAATAGCTTTGCGCAAACGAGACTAATACTCAAATAATATTCCTTGTTGACACTTTGGCCGGTTGTAAGGAATCCGGGGTGCACCACACTTTGATAATCGAATAAAACTGTCAACGTAACCCTGATTTTTGACATGCTGTGACGATGTTTTTTTCGGCTTCGGCACGATATTCGGTCGATTAGTCGTCTGTTTCCGGGTCATCCCAGTATGTTGCTATTTTTTTTGAAAAATTTAGTGACATTGGAACCAATTATGGTTCCACATTTCTTAGACCCAAATTATCTTTCAAAATGGTTCTCACTGATTCTTCCGATATATCAATGATGCAAGTAAGATCTCTTACTATTAATCCTCGATTCTCAAGAATCAATTCCCTTATTTTATTGGCGTGTTGATCATAAGTTGATGTTAATGGCGCTCCTCGTGGCTCGTCGTCAACGCGTTCTTGACGCTCTTTGAATAATTTGAAACCCTAGCTCCCAACAAACCATTATCGCCGAAGGCCTTTACTAACATTCAGAACGTTTCAGCAACAGAAATTTAATTCTACTATACGCAAAATTTAATGGAAGTTCTTTGTTGAATAATTTTACTCGTCGTAAAAATCGTAGAATGCACTTTATGTACTTCAGAAACAAGCATATACTAAACACTAATGACTATTTTGATGTGACATTTGGCACAGATGTCACTGACAGGCATACCAACCTAAAAAAAAATATTTCCACGAATGGGTTTTCGCGTAAAATTTAAACCACGTAAACCTAAAATTAAACCAAAAACTCTTACTATATTTTGCCCAAGTTAATACATTTTATATTTGAGTTTTGTGCTTTATATCTATATCTGTATGGTGGATTACTGTAAAAGGTTAATGAAGAAGATCTCGACTTTGGTCTAGACTCCATGTATCTTATTTTAATATCTTCCCTCAACTTTTCTATCTATTGCGAAATTTTTGAGGTATTCTAGTGTTAGAACTCAACCCTAACTTTTCAGCAAATTGACAAATTGAAAACCGTTACAATCGGATGGATTTCGACTTCTAGATGATTCTCCTTATAAATTCACAGATTCGTATCTTAGTAACAGCTGCAGATGTAATTCATTCATGAACAGTCCCAGCACTAGTACTTAGTAAAGGTTGATTGATTCGGTTTATTACGATGTTAGTTTGGTTTAAAAATTCTTAGAGGTGCCAATCAACAAATTTTTCATAGCACCAAGCCAAATAAAATCGAGTTTTTGACCCACCCTAATGTAAATGGTCTAGTAAAAACAATTCATCTCTCTTTCGTTGTGTAAGGGAATGGGTTAAGCTCTATGGCGTTGAAAAGGTACAATTAATGTTAAAAAATATTTATTTTACCTTAATATAGGATGATAAACTTCGACGTTCCTTACCTTTTTAAAGAAAAAACATAGAAAGTTCAAATTTAATGGGCAATGTTTATTACGTTTTCGGGGCGTATGACACGGAGGATGTTTTGCTCCAAAGCCTGAAAAAGTCTAACGATCTTGTTGGCCAATCGATCGACACAAAACGTAAAATTATTTTCTCACCAAAGTGTTCTCTCAGTAAATCCATTGATTGATGCGATGTGTAGCAAGAGACACCGTCATATTGAAACCTAATGCCGCCGAGATCACGAGCTTCAATTTCAGTTTTGAAAAAATATGGATCGATGATTCCACCGGTCCACAAACCAAACCGTTGAATTTTACTGAATGAAATGGCAGCTGTTGAATGTCTTCAGGTTGCTTTTTGTCCCAAATGTGGCAAGTTTGATTGTTCATATATCCATTAAGGCAGAAATGGGCCTTGTCGCTGAACAAAATTTGGCACAAAAACGTCGGATCTTCTTGGAACTTTACAAGACCCTATAGAGCGAAGCGATGTCGCTTGGGAAGGTCGAGCGGCTTCAGTTCTTGCACAAGTTGTATTTTGTACGCTTTCAATTTAAGATCTCGACGTAAAATGTGCCAAGTCGTTCAATATGTCAGTCCGAGTTATATTTTCTTCACTGCGTACAGGACGTGGTCTATTATCCAATAATGAGTGCTGGGCCTCAAGATGGGAGATGGTGTTGGAAATTGTAGTGGACGTGGTCTATTCGGTCGAATATTATCCAATAATGAGTTGTCTCAAGATGGGAGATGGTGTTGGAAATTGTAGTACGCTCTATATACCGAATAACTGACCATAAGTTGGGCGATGCGCGCGAAACACATTATTTACAGAACGTGAATTTTCGTAATAAAGTTGAACGATTTGTAAACGTTGTTCAGCCGTAAATCTTTTCATGATGAAATGCGAAACAATATTAAACAAAAATTACATGACAGTTTGACATGACTTTTGGTTAATTTTTCAAAAAATTGAAAAATTGAAAAAAGCACTTCTACTTAGATCACCCGCTATATATTTATTTTTGTCGAAAATGCAGAACGCTGTGATACATTTGTGTTTTTATTTATATACCCTTCGATTATTACAATGTTCCTAAAACTCTCACGTACTTATTGAAATTATTTACATATATTTTTAGTTTAAGAAATACCCTCTTCATTTCTGAGTTGGTATGGCTTAAATTTTTTAATTTCATCTTAGCTACCTTTAACAGCTGTTTCGGTTCTTAATTTGCATATACTTGGCCGGTCTTAAATATAAAAGTCAGCAAGATAACAATTAGCCACCAAGTTACCGTTTCATGTCTTACCCAAAAACACTGTCATAAGTTCACAAAAAATTACGTTGTCATTAAACCAGAATTATAGAATTATTAAATAATTAATAAAAAGTAGAAACGATTTCGAAAATTGTCTCGAGTAAACGGATTTTGGATTCAGCTCTTGTATGGCTGCAGTAACGCACATAATACTGGATAACAATTAATTAAAATCAAATACTAAGTAACTAATTTATGGTGCCTGAAGAAATGGCGTGCATGCATGCAGAATTAGTAAACTGGTAAGACAAAGATAGGCAAAAAAAAAAAAAAAAAGAATAACATGTCTTTGCAAGTGGTTAATTGAAACAAATAGATCGACGCTATCCAAATCTCTTTCCAATACTGTCTAATTAACAATAGAAAGCAATTACAAAAACTGCACAAAAAATTTCAAAATCGCCGAAGCTCAAAAAACTGAAGCTGTTTTGAAGATTGCTGATAAGATACAAAAGATGTTTTGTGTTTTATTATACGTAGAATCCATGCGGTTAATCAGGTATAAAATTAATTGTTCAAATATATAACCCGATTGTTCTTATATGTGTATATATATGTATGTATGTGGTAATGTAAGTACAATATTTTTTTTCTATTTATCATTGTTTTGGTTTTTGTATAATTATTGATTCTGCAGTGAGGTGGATGCAATTCGTTCGGATCACCAAGCCGCCGCCGACGATGTCGATGGCTACCTTAGTAACCCTGTTAATGCATATCGTCTTATTAAGCGTCTGCAGAGTGACTGGCATACATTTGAAGATGTCATTCGTGCCGATACCAGTCGTGAGGGTACGTATTTAATTCCCAAATATTACCAGGTGAATAGTACCGCCATCTCCTACCTAGACTTCCTAAGTAGCATGGAAACAAATAGACAGGCATTCGACTTCCCCACCAAAGAGGATGTTATTGGTTCAGCCGTTGCTTTAGTTCGGCTACAGGACACTTACAAGCTGGAGGTTGCCGAACTGGCGAGCGGTATTTTGAACGGCATTAAATATGGGTGAGCAAGTCACTCTAAGTCGTAATGAAAATCCTCTGTTTTTACAAAAAATCTCAATACTTCCTATAGTCCGTCAATGTCTTGGCAAGATTGCTTTCTACTCGGTCATCATCTATATGAAATACAAGATTTCAATCACACCGTGCCTTGGCTTAAACAGTCCATGCAAATGCTTAAGAGTCAGGACTCCACCAAAGATGCGGTGACGTTGGATTTCATGGAAACAGTTGTAGCCTATCATCGCGAAATGGGTGAGCTAGTGTGAGAATGCTTCAGAAATATAAAAAGTTATGTATACAAACTGGATAACTTTACATACATTCTTCAATAGGTGACTTTGAGACTGCTTTGGAATTAACAAATTATATTTTGTCGCTTGATGCCACACGCGAGCAAATGAGCGATACCAAGTACTACTTGGAGCGCATGGTCAGCGACGGTATTAAGGCCGGCTTAATGCATGAAATGATACCACAAGCGGGTGACTACCATGTGAGTTGGAAATAAACTACTCTATCAATTGATTCTAAAGCTTCTGTGTCACACATAACTTAGCTCAGTAATGATTTCAAGCGCTACGAGCAGGTGTGTCGTGGTGAATTGCAGCTCACTGCGGCTGATCAGCGTCCCCTGCGTTGTCGCTATGATAGCAACAAGGCGCCTTATCGTCTGTTACAACCATACAAAGTGGAGGAGCTCTACTTGAATCCGAGGGTAGTGCAAATACATGATGTACTCACCACCAACAACACGGATGCCGTAAAGCAGTTGGCCAAAACTCGTATGTCTCGGTCGCAAGTGCGAAATCTGGATGGTAGCGCTGCGTCGTCGGCCAATTATCGGATCAGCAAGAGCGCCTGGTTTCATTATGAAGAGAGCGAGCAAATGCAGATAATGTTGCGACACATGGGCGATCTGTCGGGTTTGAATATGGACTATGCCGAGCACTTGCAGGTGGCCAACTATGGTATCGGCGGGCACTACGAACCGCATTTCGACTTTTTTACAGTATGTGTAAACCAAATATATTGTTAAAAGTATTTGCGATTTTGTTTACTATATACGATTTTTTTGATAACTTGTTTCTTTAGGATAATTGTACTTATAATTTGTCCGACGGAAATCGTATCGCCACTGGTATATTTTATGTAAGTTCGTGTAAGGAAATTAAAAAAATGTCTAGTGTAGCTTTGTAATTTATATAAACCGCATCTTCTACGTTAATTCTTCATTCAGCTCTCGGATGTTGAGGAAGGTGGCGGCACCGCTTTTCCCTATCTTCGCTTGGTTGTTAAGCCACAGCATGGAAGCGTGCTGCTCTGGTACAATTTACATCGTTCCGAGGAGCCCGATTATCGCACTCGTCATGCGGCCTGCCCGGTGTTGAAGGGCTCTAAGTGGAGTGCGTACATTTCCCATAAGTTTTTAACTCTTCACGTAATATAAAGTTTAACGGAATTTTTGAATTTAATTTTCAGTTGGTAATATTTGGGTACGCGTACGCAATCAGGACCGCGCCCGGCCATGTGGTCTTTTACCCGATCACGAAGTGTCGCTGAAATACAAACATTTGGTTTAAGTATGCGTCGTATGCCTTTGTATTTATATTTATTTGCTTTTATAAAAGTATTTATATTGTGTTATTTGTTTTTCTGAAACAAATTTATATATAATAAATTTTTTATCTCATCTATTGTGATTTTTAGGTTTAAATAAAGATTTGTTATAAATGTAAAAAAAAGCTTTGTAAAAGCTCAACTAAGCTTTTTAGATATTTTTATATAACTCAAGTAAGTAGAGTTTATACTGCTAAAAATTTTCATAAATTTTTCAGAAATCCATATTGTAGACTAAAATTTGGAATCTTGTTACTGTTCTTTGATGTTACACGATGTCAATATATAGACACGAAGATAGGCCAAAGATGGTTTACTCGTTTCTTCGCGATAGAGAGAGTGTTTGTATATACATACACATTTTTTTCGAGAGATTGAGCAAAAAAAAAAAAGTTCCTTTTTCGAGTTCTAAATTCGCTTATTAAAAGCATCGCAATTAATTAGTTTTTGAAGTTTTTCTCGTATTTCAGTAGCGTGTAAACTCTTTCATATTCCACATCTATTAATATTCATTCATTTCCGAAGTTTAGACCATTCCAGAGTCAAAATAAACCGGAACTTGTTAACTATAGCTCTAAACATAAACTAAATATTATCTAAGATTGCTTTTCGCTCTTTTTGCGCGAAACGAATTCTTTCACAATTGGTTTTAAATCTAAATAACCACTTTTGTCCTTATAAACCTGAACCCGAAGAAGCACTAATATCAAAATATTAAAAAGGGTATAACATGAAAAAATCCTGGAGTTATCTTAATGCAGTAGTGTGGAATAAGATTCTAGCTGTCGATTTGAGCTATTTCCGCCGTCAATTTATATTTCTGGATCGCGTTGAAGTCTCATGTTGATTCATGCCGTAATACTGGATAAGTATCGATATATACGCCAACTAGTCCCTCCGTTTTTTAAGATATTTGTCTGAAATTTTACACCTGTCTTTTTCCCTGCACGAATCTGCCACTATAGCCAATTGCTGCTATACATTTTCTTCTTTATTGGCGTAGATACCGCTTACGCGGTTATAGCCGAGTTTACAACAGCGCGCCAGTCGTTCTTTCTTTTCCCTATTTGGCGCCAATTTGAGATTCCAAGTGTAGCCAGGTCCTTTTCCAACTGTCCTTTCCAACGGAGTAGAGGTCTTCCTCTTTCTCTGCTTCCACTGGCGAGTACTGCGTCGAATACTTTCAGAGCTGGAGTGTTTTCATCCATTCGGACGACATGACTTAGCCAGCGTAGCCGCTGTCCCTCAATTCGCTGAACTATGTCAATGTTGTCATACATATAAAACGTACAGATCATTGTTCCATCGATTGCGGTATTCGCCGTAGCCAATGCGCAAAGAACCATAAATCTTCCACAGAACCATTCTCTCGAAAACTGGTAACGACGACTCATCAGATGTTGTCGTCGTTCTTGTCTCTGTACCAAATAACAGGAAAGGACTAATGAAGGACATACAGAGTTTGGTCTTTGTTCGTCGAGAAAGGACTTTGCGTTCCAGTTGCCTACTCAGTCCGAAGTAGCACCTGTTGGCAAGAGTTATCATGCGTTGGATTTCGAGCTATAGCTGCCATACAAACTGACCGATTAAAATCAAGTTCGTGTTAGGGTAGGGTATTACAATATCAGTTTTATCAAAAATCCAAACCTATGAGTGATACAAATCCTTCAAGACGGTGGAGAGATTGTTGTCTCGTTTTGGACAACCTTCGACCTCTTCAACTGATGAAAATGTTGAGCAAGTAAAAGATAATGGTGCTTGAAAATCGTCAATGAAGTGTTAGCGAGATCGCAAGAGAGCTCAATATCTCAACAACGTTCGAAAGATTTGGTGGAAATTGGGTATGAAACGTGTTCTTGCTCCCCTCGTCCCGATAAACTGAATGAGTTGATGATTTTAAATTGGCGCTCCGTGGAACCCGTTTTCAGTCGATCAAAGAGATTAAAAAAATCGCTGAAGGAGCTGTAGGCCATCCCAAAAAGTGCTTTTGAAAAATGTTTCGAGGACTGGAAAAATCATTGGCATACGTGTATTGCATCTCGTGGAGATTACTTTGAAGGCGACAAAATAAATATTGATGAGCAATTAAACATTTTGAGTTTTATTTACAATTTCCTGGTACATTTTTGTCACAATGTTTTAATTGACGTGCGAGTAATGGTGATGTTTTTCTGAGTTTTTTAAGGTCTTTACAAACAAGTGCGACTTTAAACTAACAAACCCAGCCTAATTTTTAATATCGACACATAATCGTATGTACATATAGTATTTGCTTTTGAATATGTGTTTTTCTGTTCCAAACACATTTATCAGACAATTTGTAGCTATTTTATAAGAATATTTATTAGTTTACTTAAAAACATATATACAAGTACATATATATACTTTTACTTGAGTCATATATGAGCCGATTTGTAGTTGTCATTCACTAAACCACAGGGATGACTGAATTCCTGATAACCAGAATGTACCCAAATGTTACAAACTATGAAGTAAATTAATATATTATTTAGTTATTTCTACTGTGTATGTATGTATTATATTTAGAGCTTACTTCGCTTGGTGCCCTTGATTACAGGGCAGCCGGCATGCAGAGTACGTTTGTCAAGGTCCAGAGACTTATGCAAGTTACGCCACATAACCATCGAACCCTTAACGGGTTTTGCATAAACATTCAAGAGGGGGAATACGGTATAACCGCCCTGCTCGACGTCAGAAGCCTGTTAATAATGACAATTATTAAAAATATTCATAAAAGCAGACAGGACAAAATTGAACATACAAAGAATAAATGAGTTCCTATGCGATTTCCTATCCATGGGAGACCTTCTGCAGAGGGATCCTGAAATGAGTCGAGAAAATTAAAACATTGATGAAATAAATTCGATTTTAAATCAACTTTTGTTTACATACTTGTACGTCGAAGTAGTCGCGATGCGGATCGTACTGTCCGCCGATGCCATAATTTGCCACCTGCATATATTCCGCATTAGTTAAGTCGAAACCAGTTATAGCCGATACCGTACGATAGATGTATTTTGTAGTTGAACTATTATATGATAGCCAAGCTTGTTGGCTGACGCGTTCATCACGAACCAAATGTATATTTGCACCGCCAACACATGAACGCACCATATGTGCTTCGGACTGTTCAAGTATATCATCAAGATGTTTATCGCTTAGCAGTCCATGATACACGACAATTTCGGGATCTGCAAGCAATTCTTCTCTTCGCAAGGGTGCCAATATGAATAGTGGGTGATTTCGAGTATCTAATGTGCACTTGAGTTGATGCAGTTCCCTTTGCTCCACTTGTTTACCTTGACACAAACGTGAGTAGTTCGCAAACCATTCCTGCTTTTGCAAAACACTGAAACTTTCGGAATCAGTTTGATTTTGTGGCTCTTTAGTATGCTTGTAAACTAGTAGATCTTTGAAAACATGTTCTGGATTTATTTCCAAGATTTTGTTAAGGTAAACTTGCATTTCATCTTGTTGATCCAACTCAAAGTTGGCGAGTGTCAAATATTCCAGTGTTTCGATTAATATTTTCTTTGTTTTCGAATCTTGCTTGGGCGCAGTTGGCTTTTCTTCATGGTTGTCGCTTCTTTCATTATCACTTTCATTAATTATATTACCTTCTTCATCCAATTCGTAAAATGCCAAGTGTTCGTCGATATCATTTTCATTGTTGTCGTCAAAATCGTCAGCATTACTTTGCAGATTTGAAAACATTTCACTCATTTCATTTTCTGCTTGCATTAGTTTATCATCTGTGTACTCTTCACCACCAAAATCCTTTCCTGAAGTCTTAATACTCGCATTTTCACCAATCTTTAGCAGCTTCAATACTAACTGTAGCCATTCTTTTGCTAAAAGATATTCCTTAGCTTCGAAAAGATTGCTTCCGATTTCAAAGCACTCGTCGATAGAGAGTTCCGAGCTAGAGAAATTGCGTGATATTAACTTTGTTCCACAATTAAATTTTTCTTTCTAAATTTACTTACTTGTAATTAACGCCATTGATAATGCCATCTGCCAAATCAGTCGCACTTAAATTATACATGATCTGCAGACGCCCCAAACCTTTAGCCGCACCGCGTAGTTCACTTATCTCAGGAAAAGATGTTTCCGCAGTCAGCGTTGTCAGGTTTGCCTTGAGTGCTACGTTTTGGAAAATATATTTCAATTAATTAAGTAGGAAGGGAAAAGTTAATTAATTTATTATAAAAAAAAGTAGTCAATCCGAAACCTAGTTTCGACACAGTGTTAAGAATCATGTCACAAATTGTATTAAGGATGTTTTGGACAGTCCCTAAATTCCGTCAATTCTTATTATATTGGTTTTGATATAATAAATATGAGTTATCGCAAATAATTGGATAGTTTTCTAAATTATTGGTCTTTCTGGAACACCTATTGTGATGAAGCCATTCACTAGGAACTAACGAACGCGGCAATTTCTAACTAAATTTTCGAACTCACCTTTCAGGCCTTTGTTGTACCCTACATTTTCCGTTATTATAGCCCAGTCCACTACAGTTCGTTTAATTAATTTGTAAGCATTTATAGGGTTACCCAGATAGGCTTCTGGATCCTCAAGCGCCAGTGCATGCTTCTCCTTTACTCTCTCTATGAAACTGAAATAGATACAATACCGTCAGTTATGCAATACGGCTGGTCATTGTAATAACTTTGCACACACTCGCGATAGACAGCAAAATCCTGCGCCTGAGAATCGAGCAAATGCCTAAACCATTGTATTAAATCTTCCTCTGCGATTGCCAGCACTGGTAGGGTGTCGGTTGATGAGAAGTACTCAGCTTGACACGTGACAGTCCAAAGTGCGATGACGAGCAGTAGCAGGTAGCAGTGAAGTGTTGGTCCTATTTTAGCTTTAACTTTAGGCATTGGTTTGGTTATAATTCGAAGTTGTGTTTGCGAAGTCATTCCTCTGAATTTCTTCACTCGTCTGTCGGATGTTTCGGTTCTTGACGCCTCCACTACTGTTCTTTAAATGAGAAGGCATTTTTCACTTACAGTTATGACGATGAGGAAAGTGTGGCTAAGAGTAGTCGTTTACACGACGGTTATGTGCAGTTGTTTAAGTTTACTTAAGGCTTATGTATGTTTGTGCCTATGTTATATACACTTCTATTTACTATCAGTATGAATAAATGATATGGAAACCATGTGTTGATCGAGACGGACTTACATATGTAAATGCACATATTTTTTATGAAATACATATGTTTTTCAAATTTACATACCATATACATATTTATGTGAGTATCTAATATTTTTTGAAAGTTGTCAAGCACTGTTTAATTTATTTGAAATCTAAATGCTGAGCTTTGTATGAACTCAATATTTGGAGTTAAGTAAATGAGGTAAACAAAATACAAATGTGTCTAGCGTGAAATAGACAAATAATTAATTATACTTCAAATATTCAAGTATGTATACATATATGTATTTATATCTATTCTATAATTAGAAAAAAAGCTGACCTATTATATTTGTTAAGAACCATAATATAAGGTAAAATATAACTATTATTGTTTTGGAAACCAATTCACATTTGCTTAGTTGTGAAAGTTGCAAGCCCCTTTTAAAATGGGATGGTGTCGCAGATTTCAATTTCAAAGCAATAATCCATTACATCTAGTACAATTTTTATGGCACTCAATATTTTTTCAATTTCTTCGGGGAAAATATTACACTTAAAAAATTCAAATAGGACATTTGAAATGAAATGTTTCAAACTTTTCCAACATGAACCATGTTAGAATATTATTAGAATATTATATTAGTTAGAATATTAAACATTTCTTCACATCATTAAAACAAGCGGTAAAATCCGAACTGAAACAAACTCCCAATATAACGCCGCTTAGAATACCATCACAATATTTCATTTCACAATATTTAATTCTAGCATCAATAAATTTATTACATCACAAACATAAATATTTCGAATCAAACTAGGCACATCTCATTGCTCGAATATCAACTATTTTTCGAAAATTGGTCTAACTTAACTAACTTGTCTATTATGCCCAACATAACATAGCAATCTCGGTCCCTCAAGTTGACTTTATATCGCAAATGTACCGTATGAGAGTCAAATGCGAAATTTAAATCGGCACTATGGGGTCGGAGATCAGTTCTATAAAGAACCTGTAGGTCTATCTATGGCGTGAAAGCCAGCCAATGTAATCTACACTAACTTATACATATATATAATATTATATTTTCTTTCCCATTTGGGCTTAATGTTCCTGAAGCGTTATTAATGCGGTCGAAGAAATTAAGCCTGCCTGAAATAAGTGCTAAAGTAAATCATACGAATATTTTTTGAATACATAATTTTGAAAAAAACTGGTACTCTTAAACAAAACTCCCTCACTGCAAGGAAAAAGAAGACTAACCACCATCAGGGTCGTATTCTGAAGCGTCTAAGCATGTCAAATCGACTTAAAACTGTAAGATAGAGGAAGATCTAAAGAGCAACTGCGTCCAATCGAATGATATAGAAATGAGCACCCGCACTGTCGACTGACGCCTAGGGGGCAGGATTTAATGAGCGTCGATCAAAAAAAAAATCATTTTGACATTTGACATTAAAATGCGTCAAATAAGGCTACAGTGGGCTAAAATACATGGATCTTTGTTTGTTCTTCTTTTTCGTTTTTAAAATAGGCCGGATATTGAATACTAATTGATAGAACTGTAAATTCGGAAAAGTATATACAAACTTTAGACCATATTACTTTACTATTTATGACTATTTTCACAGGCCAAAAGTTTACGATGACTTTCATGGTAACAAAATATTTGCGGAAAGAATCAATAGCTCGTTTTTACTGGTCAGATAATAGTTCCGATCTCAATTCAATCGAGAGCCTTTGGGCTACTTCCAAAGTTAAAGTGACCAAAAGTAACCTAAAAGTTTGGAAAAACTTGACTAAATTTAGTAAAATGTGCGATATATTCAAGTAAATTTTGAAACAATCCAAATATAGTGGATCTTGTGCCAAACGTGAAAAAATTTTGTATATTTCTTTTTTAAATTATTGCAAATTGTAGTTTAATATAAATTTTTTAAGATAGAAAAAACCTGGTACTTAGAATTAGTTATTATAATCATTCGATTAGTTTATGAAAAATTTTCGTCAAACAATAGACATTTTCTAAGGAAATTCGCAACTGAGAACTTTTGAGCTCACAGAATTTGGCTTTCGTTGATTAGAAAACGATCCGAAATCTTACTATGACTTCTGTTCCATCTTTTAGCGTTTTCAATGAATTCCAAGTTATGATTGATTGACCTGGCCATATAACCATAGGTTCTTATTGTATGCACAGAGCTTAACTTGTGAATTCCAATTTTACTCGAGCGAAGAAAATGAGGAGGTTTAGTTTCGCAGCATTCTTCGAGTTCTATGCTCCGACAACAGCAATATTCAGTTGAATTAAAAGCCATAATACATAGGTGGTCATATTATAAGTGAATTGCGCTTTAGGTACCGAAATGATATTGACGTTTTTCTGAGTTTTTTAAGTAAATATGAAACAAGTGTGACCCCAAACAAACAAAACCCGGTCTAATTTTTAACATCAATACTTACATATGTATTGAATTTTAAATATGTATTTTCTGTTCTCTTGTGTGTAGAAAATTAATAAATAAAAGGGTGCTAGCATATATAACGGGTGATCCAAGTAGAGGTACTTTTTTCAATAGCCTGTTTACAGATCACGCGTGAGTCGTGCCAAGCTGTCATGTTATTTTTCTTTAGTTTTGTTTGGCATTTCATCTTGGAAGACTTATGCTTTTACAATTCGTTCAACTTTATTAGTAAAATTTACGTTCTTTAGATAATGTGTTTCGCGCGCTTCGCTTAACTTATGGCCAACATTATCGGCCCACTGAGCGTACTATTCGCAAAACCATCTCGAGACCCAGCATTCCTTATTGGATAATATTCGACCGAATAGACCACGTCCAGCACGCAGTGAAAAAAATATAGCAGCCGTAGCTGAGAGTATACATGAAGACAATGGAGAGTTGATTCGACGCCGTTCGTATGACGTATGGAACGACTTGGCGCATTTTACGACGAGATCTTAAATTGCAAGCGTATAATATACAATTTGTGTAAAGAACTGAAGCCCATCGACCTTCCCAAGCGCCATCGCTTCGCTTTATGGGCTCTTGAAAAGTTCCAAGAAGTTTTCGAGCCAAAGCGATGAGACCAATTTTTGGCTGAATGGGTATGTAAACAAAATTGCATCGCATTTGGCAACGAAGAAGAGCAACGTGAAGAGAAAAGCTGTCATTTCATCCAAAAAACCAACGGCTTAGTGTGGTTTGAGAGCCGGTGGAATCATTACTCCATATTTCTTAAAAAATGATGCCGGTGAGAACATAAAATTCAATGGCGACAATTATCGCGTCATGATAACCAACTATTTGATGCCTGAAATTGAAGCGATCTCAGCGACATTTGGGTTCAACAAGACGGTGCCACTTTCCACAGAACGCATTAATCAATGGATTTATTGAGAGAACACTACGGTGAGCAGATAATTTCACATTTTGGGTCGGTCGATTGGTCACCAAGATCGAGTTATATTACACCGTTAGATTTTTCCTTGTGCGGATAAGTCTGTGCGGACAATCTGGCTTCAATTCAGACCTTGGAGCAAAACATAACGCGGGTCATTCGCCAGTTACCAGTTTAAATGCTCGAACGAGTCATCGAAAATTAGACTCAACGGATGGACCATCTGAGACGTAGCCACGGCCAACAATTGAAAGAGAAATTATTCAAAAAATAAATGCCAAAGAATGTTCTTTCGAATGATAATAAACATTCCCATTAAATTTCAAGTTTCTGTGTTTTTTCTTTACAAAAAGTAGAAAACCTCAAAATGGTTCATTCTTTATTGGAAAATTTATCGATATTTTAGGGATTTATTTATTCGCTGACTTAGATAAAAAGTGAATTATTAAAACTTAACTAAAATATACCATATACATATGTACATATATTTATTATATCTATTTTACATGAGCTGACTTGTAGTTGTCACGCACTAAACCACAGGGATGACTGAATTCCTGATATCCAGAACGCACCCAAATGTTGCAAACTGTGAAGTAAAATATATAATTTATTTATTTCTATTGTGTCTGTATGTATTATATTTAGAGCTTACTTCGCTTGGTGCCCTTGACTACAGGACAGCCGGCATGCAGAGTACGTCTGTCGGGATCCAGAGACTTGTGCAAGTTACGCCACATAACCATCGAACCCTTAACGGGTTTTGCATAAACATTCAAGAGAGGAAACACGGTATAACCGCCCTGCTCGACGTCAGAAGCCTGTTAATAATGACAATTATTAAAAGAATTCATAAAAGCAGACAGTGCGTAATTGAACATACAAAGAATAAATGTGTTGCTATGCGATTTCCAATCCACGGAGATTTAGCTTTATGATCCTGTTCAAATGAGTTGTTAAAATTAAAATATTAAGCATTTCCGATTTTAAAATATTTTTTGTTTACATACAAAGTTGTCGAAAAAGTCGTGGTGCGGATCGTACTGTCCGCCGATGCCATAATTTGCCACCTGCATGTCTTCAGCATTTGATAAGTCAAAACCACTTATTGCCGACACCGTACGATGGATGTATTTTAGCGTTGGACTATGATAGGTTAGCCAAGTTTGTTGGCTGACGCGCACATCGCGAACCGTATATTCATCGACATCGCCAACACGTGAACGCACCATATGTGCTTCGGACTGTTCAAGTACATCGTCAATATGTTTATCACTTAGTAGACCATGGTACATGATAATTTCGGGATCAGCATGTAATTCTTCTTTTCGCAAGGGTGCCAATATGAATAGTGGGTGATTATGAGTATCTAATTTGCACTTGAGTTGATGGCGTTCTTTTTGCTCCACTTGTTCACCTTGACACAAGCGTGAGTAGTTCGCAAACCATTCGTAACGCTGCAAATCAATCAGACTGTCGAAAGCGGCGCGATTTTGTGATTCTTTTGCATTCATAAAAAGTAGCAGATCTTTGAAAGCGTGTTCCGGATTTATATCTAAGATTTCATTAATGTAAATCTTCATTTCCTTTCGTTCGCCCAACTCTAAACTGGTAAGCGCTAAATATTCTAGTGTTTCATTTAACAATTTGTTTGCTACAGAATCTGGATCGAATGCAGATGTTTCGTTTTTGAGGTTGTCACTTCTTTCAATATCAGTTTGATTTACTATGTTGCCATTTTTGTCCCAATCGTACAATACCACAGGAGCAAATACACCATATCGTGGTTCATAAATAAGATCTTCCATCCCATCATCTTCATCGTCGTCGTCGTCGTCATCATCCCCTACTCCTTCATTGTCATATTCGTCGTCATATTCTGCGCAATTTCTGCATATCTCTGTATCAAGAGCCTCTTTTGTTTGTTGTATTGTATCTTCTATTCCACTCACTGCATTTGCTTCTGGCTCTGTGATCTCTTCACCGTCAACATCACCGTCAAAATCACCATCAAAATCACCTGAAGTCTTAAATCTCGCAGTATCACCTTCATAAATGAGGTTCAATACTAACTGGAGCCATTCTTTAGCCAAAGGATATTCCTTAGCTTCGAAAAGATTGCTTCCGATTTCAAAACATTCGTGTGCAGAGAGTTC
The DNA here is from genome assembly GCF_024586455.1 of Bactrocera neohumeralis. Classification (NCBI taxonomy): domain Eukaryota; kingdom Metazoa; phylum Arthropoda; class Insecta; order Diptera; family Tephritidae; genus Bactrocera; species Bactrocera neohumeralis. The sequence goes on from NC_065919.1 coordinate 53,277,152, forward strand.
CGAACTTGCGAAAGGAGGAGATGTCAACTTTATAATTCCTTAATTTATATTTTGAATTTCGCTCACCCATAATATACGCCATTGATGACACCATCTGCCAAGTCAGGCGTTTTTAAATTATACATGGTCTGTAGGCGACCCAAACCCTTGGCCGCACCGCGTAGTTCACTTATGTCAGGGAGAGACATTGCCGAAGTCAACGACGTCAGGTTTGCCTTAAGTGCTACGTTTTGAAAAACATATAATACATATATTTATAAGCTAGTATGAATGGAAAGTTTAATAAAAATTTGATAGAGAATGCAGTCATCAACGCTACGTGGCGTTTATTTAACCATTTGCGAGTGCAGGGAGAGAGTTAAAAAAATACTGCGCACTCACCTTGCAGAGCTGTACTGTTCCGCACATTTCCCGCTATTGTAGCCCAGTCCACTACAGTTCGTTTAATTAATTTGTATGCATTTATAGGGTTACCCAGGTAGGCTTCTGGATCCTCCAGCGCCAATTCATGCTCCTCCTTTACTCTTTCTATGAAACTGAAATTAACATAATTTGTACAGTACAGTTACTTAAGTAATACGGCTGGTCGTAGTAATAACTTTGCACCAACTTGCGATAGACGGCAAAATCCTGCTCCTGAGTATCGAGAAAATTCCTATACCACTCTAATTAAATCTTCCTCTGCGATTGCCAGCGCTGGTATGCTGTCGATTGATGAGAAGTACTCAGCTTGGCACGTGACAGTCCAAAGTGCGATGAAGATTAGAGCAAGGTGGCAGTGAAGTGTTTTGCCTATTTTACCGTTAAGGTTGAGTTTTCGTTTGGTTACAATTTGAAGTTGCGCTTGCGAAGTCATTCTTCAGACTTTCTGCACTCGTCTGTTGGCGGTTTTAGTTCTTGTCACTTTCAATACTGTTCTGGAAATGAGAAGTGAAGTATTTTCACGAGCTGGGAAGTGACGATTAGGGAAGCGTAGCTCAGAGTAAGTCGTTCACACCACAGTTATGTACAGGTGTTTTAGTTTGTTTAAGACCGGTGTACATATGTATGTATATACATACATACACATAATAAACTTTTTTATACATTATAGCGGCAGACATATTATGTGTTGATATGCACTTATCTAAATACAATTTATATATTTTATTTTTGTGAATTACATACATACATATGTATTTTAAATTTATACGAAAGTTTACCTACTGCAAATAAAATGTGTATACATATAGGTATATATGTATATATATATACATATATATTATATTTTTGGGAATAGTTAAGCACTGTTTAGTTTATCTGTTATCTTATTGCTTAATTTAGTATGAAATCAATATTTAGACACAAATATTAGATTTTTCTACGAATAATCAGGTATATACATACATACATATGTCTGCTGTGGGCAAAAAATAGTAAGACTATCAACTGATGAGCAACACTCTAATAAAATAAAGGAGCTGGTGCTTGAGAATCAATGTCTGTAAAGGAATGCTTTCTGACTACCAGAATGTCATGAAACGTATTATTTACTGGCGATGAGTCTTGGATCCATGCTTAAGACCTGAAGACAGACGATCAATCGGCCGAATATCGCGGCAAAGGTGAGCCGAAGTTGAAAAAACCACCTCAAAGCAGGTCAAAAATCAGCGTTATGTTGACAGTTTTTGTCGATTAACGAGTCGTGCTGCACTCCGTATTCCTTTCGACCGAACCAACTGTCAACAAGAGGCCGGAATTATGGGCCCACAACCCTTGGTCTTTGCACCACGATCAATCACTGCCGCATACTGCATTGATTATTCGTGAGTTTTTCCCCAAATTTTCAACTAATATCGTGCCGCAACTACCGTATACGCCTTATTTAGCTCCGTGTAACTTCTGGCTATTCAGCAAACTCAAACGACTGCCCCGGGGAAACCGGAATTTGACTTTAACAACTATTTTGAGGATCGGAGCAAACGTTGGCATAAGTGTATTGGAGTCAAAGGGGACTACTTTGGGGGGACGACATAGATTACAAGTATGAAGATTAAATTAAGAATTTTAAAATTATGATTTTTTTGAGTTCGAAGCAGCAAGTGTCAGGTATACTATATAGTATAAAAAATACTGACCCTGCCGAAATTAGAGAATGTAAATCCAATGTGCCGCAAATGGAAATGCACGCTGAATTTTAAACGAAATTATTTCGTTTACAAGGTTTGTCCGGAAAGTAATAGGACTGATTTTCTTCAGCCGCGAAGTTTTGAACTCAGACCGTCGACTAAATATTCGTTTAATTGCACAGATGTTAAATTTATCAAAATATTCTGTTGATGACATTCTGGCGGAGCATTTGAACAGGCTCAAGGTGTGCGCGAAGATGGTCTCAAAAGTGCTCACTGACGACCAGAAATTGTGGCGAGGGAAGTGTGGCCAAAAAATTTGAACATGTGAAAACCCCGAATTTTCGAATAACGTAATCACAGGTGACGAGTCATAGATCCAGGACTATTTTTTGTTTCCTTGCCTGAAAAGGCAGATAAAAGTCAAGCATTTTGAGACGACTGAGGGGATCCAAGCAGCATGCACCACGACTCTCAAGGCTATTCCGCAGAATGACCTTCGTGATGCCTTTAATGCTTGGAAATCGCGCTGCATTGACGCAGAAGGAGTCTATTTTGAAAGTTTTTAAAGAATTGTAACGATTCGTTCAATATATTTTTTAAATCAACTCAATCCTAGTACTTTCCGGATAAATCCTGTATATGTAAATACATTTGGTGGTGTCACAATGTCTGCGAAACACGACCGCCACTAGAAAAACCCTTTTCTTGTACTCATGATTTGACAGAATTTATGTGATACCTACATATACATATATACTTACATATATCACTTCACCATAGTACAGTAAAAAAAGTGTATTTTAAAACATTTCTAATTCATTCTATATTTACATAATTTATAAAATTTCATATGAAAACTAAATACATACATACACATATAAGTAGAATAAAAAAGTACTTAACAATTAAGCATCTAAATTCACTAAATTTACATGCAGTCCGGATAGCACTCCGGAAATTTTCGGCATTTATAAAATGGCATATCGAATTTCTCGGATGAATCCACACATATTGTCTAAATACATTCCTGCTGGTGAATATTTTTTGAATGCCGCGTTCAATTTAAATTCGAATTTTCTAACGAGTTCATTGCACACAATTTCCGGCAGAGATTCTAAAATGGTTTTAAACAAGTTCAATGTGTATAAGAAAGTAAAGCTGAGCCATAGAGCTTGTAAAATAAGTTAGTATGTTTAGAAATTGTCAGCTAAGTCCAAGTCCTAGTACTGATAACAAGTCCAATCAATCTGCTGATTTAAGCTTCTATTGTTGTTTTGTATATTTTTTAATTTTTACACTAGATTGCAAACTCGCCATGATCCGGTTCAAGCCCACAAGGGCGACGAAACTCTTGATTTCGTTCATGTATCCATTTGTTGGAAACTGAAAAATATTCAATATCGAAGATTATAAATTTCATTGTAAATTAATATATTGGCATTTTTTCTTACCCCATTTAGAGCCTGTAAGAACGGGGCAGGCGGCATGACGAGTTCTGTAATCGCCTTCACCGGACTTGTGCAAATTGTACCAGAAAGCAGCCGATCCCTTCTTGGGCCACAAAGCAATGCGTATATTTGTGAAGACGGTGGCGCCACCTTGTTCTACGTCGCTCATCTGTAAGTTATGAAATATAAGTAAAGAATATGAAATAAATGTTAAGTTATTTATGTACTCGTTTAGAGCATATTCGAAAGTAATTTAAGGCTGTAATTTTATGAAAAGCATATTCGAAAACAATTTTAAGGCTGTAGTTTTTGTGAAAAATTTAAACGAATGTAGGATTAGACCTCAGATTTCGTTCGAACCCCAAACCACACAAATGTGTACTCTCTCATTCTCAGACAATATCACAAAATTACAACAATGGATAAAGGTATAACTATATTGAAAATAAACTCAGCTCACCCTCTCATAATAAACACTTATCCTTTGTAATTCAAACATACTCACATAGAAGAGCACCGTAGCAATGCGGTTGCCAGTATTGAGCCCTTGGAAAGCACGAACTTCATCTTTCTGTAAAATATTCCAATTAATTACTTTCCGAATTATAATTATATTATACTCTTACGCACCCTCGCAAAATCAAAGTGTGGCTCATAGTGTCCCCCTATGCCATAGTTCACAACTTGCAATTCTTCCGCCACACTCATATCCAGACCCGTCATATCCTCCGTGCGTTGCACAATATTCTCAATGATCTCGTGCTCTTCTGTGCGTAACCAAGCCGATTTACTGATACGATAATTAGCGGTTTCCAATTCACCAGTCACCGAATTCTGTACCGTAGCGCGACGGAAGCGCGGACGTGCCATCTTCTTAATCAACTCAATCTCGTTATCTTGCATGACGTCATGATAGATCACAATGTATGGATCCAAGTAGGCTTCTTCGAGCTTAAGTGGTCCTAAACGCAGGAACGGCACATTATTATTCACATAGCGACAGCGTAATGGTCGCAAATCCGCTGGCGACGGCTTCAATTCGCCACGACAAAGCATTTCGTAGGATTTGCGCTCGTTGAAAGTATATAAGCTGGGATCACCTTTGCTGATGGGCTGTAATCAAGGAGTGTAGGAAAAGGTTTGTGTAAGCAATTTGTTAGTTTTCTATTGTTAAATCACAAAGTACCCACCAAGTCGGAGACCGGTGTGCTGTCACTGCCATCGTCACCTTTAACTTTACTTTCAGCTTTAAGCTCGGCAATTTCCTTCTCGTAGAACACCTTATTACCACGAGCGCGTTCATGATCGGGTGTTAATTCCAGCAGTTCATTAGTCATCGTAAGTGCGCTTTCAACGTTACCTGTAATGGGTTAAGAATGAGTGACTTACTGACTTACTGTGCCTATAAGTATGCAATGAAAACTTGATAACAAAATATTGCAAGCTATAAAGAACAGGTTGATCACGATTTAGATTTTGGAGATTTCAAATTTCTCCTAAGTTTATGCTGATTTTATAAACTCACAAACAATTTTAATATGTCAATTGGTTTTTGTTTTTGTGGTTGAAATTACTTTCTTTTAAAATCATTGTAATTTTTTTTTTAAAACTCTGAGTTACCTTGTTTGTAGGTGGAAAATGCCAGATATTCCAAAATATCAGCGCGTGTGAAAGTTTGCGTTTGATTGTGTGGTTCCTCTTGGAGGCGTGTCATTGCCTCATTCATCCATAAAACCGTGTGGTAATAATCATGATTGACATAAGACTGGCGACCCAGCTCGAAGCAGTCATCTGAAGACATTGCCGTACTAGACGATATAGCAAATATGAATGTAAATTATAATAATATATTTGTATGTGAATATTCCCTTACCTGTACTGTATGCCGTTGAGCATGCCACGCGCCACACTGGACGTATCTAGCTTATAGGTGTCTTGTAAACGCATCAGCGCCACTGCCGCACCATTTAAGTCCTCATCTGATGGAAACTTCAGGACATGTCGATAGTTGGTAATATTAGTCAGGAATTCTGGAAGGTTATCCAAGGCACAAAGGTTAGTCGGCGCATAAATATTTAAGCATTTAAAAACGTTAACCTACCGACGCCTACATCGTGCGCCATTAAATTCTCCACCTGCCGCCAATCGGTGGTCAATCGTTTTGTCAGCAAATATGCGTTAATTGGATTTGAGACGTAGGCCGGCATGTCTGTGGCTGCGTCTTCGTGTTCTCTTTGGTATTCGCCAAGCTTACTGTAAATAAGCAAAATATTTGTGTTATTAAAATAATTATTTCCGTTATGTTAAATCTCTGTCATGGCTTTTAAAGTGGCAAATCGAACGAACAACTATTATAATGTAAATAGAAATATAGCACAAAGAGATAATACGATTCAAAATACATATGTATGTACGATTATATCCGGAAATTATCTTGTTTTAAATCAACTGGGTAATATTGTTGTAACTTTCACCTGCAAAAATTTTTACAGCAGAGCAGAGCTCAAACTTAGCGACATAATTTTTCCTTTATAAAATACTATTTTGATCAAAAACTAGTAAGACTTTGTTCACAACTTTAATATTCTTTATTTATTCTTCAAAATCTATGTCGTCCCCCTAAAAGTAATACCCTTTGGCCCCAATACACTTGTGCCAACGTTTCTCCCATTCCTCGCCACAGTTGTTAATGACAATTTCCGGAATAGCCCTCAATGCGAGTGGCGATTCACGTTTCATGTCTTCAATTGACAACGGTTTCCCCGAAGCGATCATTTGAGTTTGCTGAATAGCCAGAAGTCACATGGAGGTAAATCAGGCAAATAGGGTGGTTGCGGCACGATATTGTTTGAAAATGTGGCGAAAAACTCACGAAGAATCAATGCAGTATGCGGTGGTGATTGATCGTGATGCAAAAACCAAGTGTTGTGGGCCCATAATTCAGGCCTCTTGTTGACAGTTGGTTCTGTCGGAAGGAATTTGGAGTGCGCCACATTTCGATAATCGAAGAAAACTGTCAACATAGTAGTTAGTTTTAGTTTTACTTTTACTATAATGGGCAACTCTGCTTCAAAATATATAAATACAGAGTTCTCAAACACTTTGCCAAAGTCTTTCTGAAACTTTTCACGTTTAAAACAAAATTTTCAAAATTTTCATTTATAATACTTTCTACAATACATTTCAATTGAAATTTTTCAGAGAGACCTGGTATTTTTACATTATTACTTTTTTGTCTACATGGTCCAAAAAAGATGATTTCAACATAAAGTAGACCATTTCAGTTCTTCTGGAACAAAATTAGATCAATTTGCCGATAAATGGTCACGGTCCCATTTAAATTAGATCATTTTAGGTTCTTGAGAACTATGGACCAATATCTTGAAGCCTCAAAATTACATAAATTTTGTCTATATTTAACATTAACAGGTCTAATAACCGTTGTTTTTTTACACGAGTCGAGAAGCTTTTTGACAATGACGTTTGCAAATTGCGAAAATTTATTACTAAAATAGTGGTTCGATATACTACATAATCAGTAATTCGAGCAAACATACATAGATTGGTTTAAAGTTTACTCTTGGAGATAATGAGTAACTTCAGAGGCGCTGTACAGTGTGCACTGATGACGCTATGTGGAGCAGAGTATCGTAGAAGCCATCGCGCACAATAATCGAAACTGTGACGATGCACTTTATGGAAGATTTTGCGAAAGGATCTTGGTTTACGGGATTACAAAATCCGCTCGACCTTCCCAAGCGACATCGCTTCGGTCTATGGGCTCTTGAAAAGTTTCAAGAATATTAAGTTCGACGTTGAGGAATCATCGGTCCAGTATATTATATCTATTAAGAACGTGACCGTCAATGGCGACCGCTATCGTGTAATGATAACCAACCATATTTGATGGCTGAAAAAGAAACTCGTGATCTCGGTGACATTTGGTTTCAACAAGACGGCGCCACTTCCCACACATCGCACCAATCAATGGATTTATTGAGAAAACAGTTCCTTGAACAGATAATTTCACGTTCATTTGATATCACACCATTAAACTTTTTCCTGTGGGAATATGTAATGTGTAAAGTCTATGCGAACAATCCCGTTTCGATTCAGGCTTTGGAGCCAAAAATGACGCGTGTCATTCGCCAGCTATCAGTCAAAATGCTCGAAGGACTCATCGAACATTGGACTCAACCAAAGGACCATCTGAGACGTAGCCGCGGTCAACATTTGAAAGAGATAATATTCAAAAAATAAATACCAAAGAATGTTCTTTTGAATGATAATAAATATTCCCCATTAAATTTGAAGTTTCTATGTTTTTTCTTTAAAAAATAGTAGGGAACCTCGAAATGGATCACGCTTTATATCATTGGCCCAGACATAATTTTACAGTCAATCTGTAACGCTATAGAGCCATGATAATTGACTTTTTGTAGGGATTGTCTAGCCCCTTGTCTATTCAGATATTGGTCTACAACTTTGCTTTCGCTATTTTTTTTGTAAATTTAAGGCTTTATTGTATAAAAATGGTTACAAAAATCTTACTCAAAATATTGGCTGTCGCTAGCTACTACTTTTGACCATCTTTCTGGCAGCATGCGTATTCCGTGACGAAAGAACTTCTCAAATCTTCCGAGTCTATCCAAGTATCAATCCAATTTTTGATTTCTTCATAAGAACTGAAGTGCTCGTTAGCTAGACCGTGTGTCAGTCCAGTCGTCTGGAGAATACGGCGGGTGGGGTAAGATCTCCCATTTCAGCGTCTCCAAATATTTTTTGACCACCTTTGCGACGTGAGGCCGAGCATTGTCATGGTGGAGAATGACTTTATCGTATCTTTCCTCGTGGCCGTTTTTCTTTTAATGCTCGTCGACGTGGAGGCATGTCCAGGCTTTCCCCATGACTTTCTACGCTTAGGATTATCGTAGTGGACCCATTTTTCGTCGCCAGTTACAATGCGATGTAAAAATCCCTTTCGGTTGTGCCTTTGAAGCAGTTGTTCACATGCAAAGAAGCGCCGTTCGACATCTCTTGGTTTCAAGTCGTAAGGAACCCAGTTTCCTTGTTTCTGAATTATCCCCATGGCTTTGAGGCATTTTGATACGGCTTGCTGTGTCACTTGCAGCGATTTCTTCAATTCCTCTTAGGTTTGAAACGCATCTTGGTCGAGTAATGCTTCCAATTCAGCATCTTCGAAAATCTTCTCCCTTCCACCACCATGCCGGTCTTCGACTTCATAATCACCATTCTTAAAATGTTGAAACCATTCGCGACATGTTCTTTCACTTAGGACAGCCTCACCGTACGTATCCGAAAGCATTCGATGAGCCTCAGCACTTTTCTTGGAATTAAAAAAAGAAAAGCAAAATTTCCCGCAAATGTCGAGAATTCGGCTCAAAAAGTGACATTTACAGTAGAGAATAAATTTTGGATGGATGGAGATCTCTACAAATATTTTTTTGGGTTAGTGTTGATACAAATGCCCAAGATCGATATAAAACGATTTAATCGACCAGTGCTTAACCCTAGAGACATCTATTGGAAAACGACGGAAGTAAAGTTGTAGAATAAGTCCCTTGTCTATGCAGATAAGTCCAAGACGATTGACGCTTTGGAGGAGGAAGAGAATACCATATTAGGCAGTTTATTGCTGATATACACCTCCAATCACTGCAAAAAGTGGTCGAAAATTCGGTATCTCGGCTCTCTCAAGTCAGCCGCGGCGGTTATTTTCCCGAAATCATTTTTAAAACATATTGCGAAAGCTTTATCTTTACATTAAAGCTAAATTCTTGGCTATAATAACATAAAATTATCAGGGGGTGTTGTGAAATCCAAGACAGAATTGCTTAGCTGTCAAATTGCAAACCAAGTCATATTCAATGGTGTCACAGGCGCAAAACCAATATTCGAACCAGCTGTTTACTAATGTGACAAAACTTGCTAATGAATACATTTGGAAGCATACTCTTTAAAGTTTTTAATAAGTTCCGAATTAAAGGACGGTTTTAAGAGATAACAAATCATTTTGTAAATCTTCTTTAAGGGAGAAAACTTTCTGTAACTTGAGACTCTAAATTTGAGATTTTAAGTTAGAGACAATTTTTGAGACTTGAGATGATATTGCTATTCTGTAAGTGACACAAAATCTAAAATTATATAAATATGTCGATAACGTTTAATTGCTTTTTGAGAACTTCTTCTTCTTTATTGGCGTAGACATAGCTTACGCAGTTAGAGGTGAGTTTGCAACAGCGCACCAGTCATTCTTCCTTTTCGCTGTTTAACGTCAGTTAGAGATTCTAAGTGTAGACAGGTCCTTCTCCACCTGGTCTTTCCACCTGGTGGTCTTCCTCTACTATGTATTTGTACAACACTTTTTGTTGATTTCAAAAATCTTTATTAGTATATTGTTTTTTTTACAGAATTTACATTAATTACAAATTACTGAGATACTACTGCTTGCCACATACATACTATATACACTTAAATTATTTATATATTATCGGAAACTAATTATAAATACAAATTTAGATTTAAGTACATTTTTGAACTTGTGACTTAATTTTTACAATGACTACTAATTAAGTTATGCTTAACTATATATAAAATCCTATAACCCTATACAACCATATAACAGTACAACCATTTATGTATATATAGTATGTCTGTTTGCATAACTTATGAACTAAAACTGGATTGTGTGTGCCTCTTTCCTCTGTTTATTTCAAAAGATATGTAGTTATTTACAGTCTTTTTTCGAACAGTGTAAATGGATGAACAACTTGTTCTACTTATTTTTGGTATTTTAGCCGTGAATATAATTTTTGCATTACATTTGTGAACTAAACTAAATAAACAACAAATAAACTAAATAAAAATTATGCAATAATGATAAAAATATAAATATAAATTAAATAAATAATTAATACGAGCTAAATAAGTACTTAAGTGAGATTTCTTAAATATTTCGTCATTTTCATATAACAACTTAGGCCACATTAACGCGATTATCTGGTGGCGGTCGGTAGCACCAAAGTGAGCCGATCACGCCCAGGCCGATGAAGAAAATCGTGAATGTGGAGAGACCCAGTATAATGCCGGTGGTGACATCGTGCAGCGGCAGTCCCGGGTAGGGATCCAGCACGAGAATAACCACAAGACAACAACATTTCAGCAAACTGAAAACCGTTAACAGGATGTAACCGGAAATGTAGCTGCGATTCGGCAGCCACTCGCAGTGACGCGAGCGAAAACCGAGAAAGCCAAGACCGACGCCACTGAAGGCGGACACCAAGCTGTATTGCAGATAAAAGTACTTGCCAAACTAAAGTGTGGGAGAAAATGATTTTTTATGTTAATATGACGTTCATTCACATCTCAGGTAGGACTTACATGCGCAATCATGTAGATGATGAGCGCCGAATTCATGCTGTTGCTGATCACCATCATGAGCGAGACAATGGCCAGTGTGATTGTTGCGTTGGCCACCTTTTGCGGATAGGGCGTAGTGGTGTTGTTGGTGGACTTGCCGTGTATGCTGCTGCAGTCCTCCTCCTCCACTTCCGGATAGACTTTCGTTTGATGTGCGGTGATGCGTGGTGTTATGACCGCCATAGTGCGATCACCTTGCGTCTTCACCGATTCGTAGTGTAAACTCTGTGCGGTGCGTTCAACGCGTCGCTCACCAGGCGTATAGTACAATTGTTGTTGGCTGCGATAATGGTATTTGGTACGTTGTTGCTCTGGTTGTTGGTGCTCCGGCACACGTTCCATGGGCGACAAATTGCGTGGTGTTACGCTACGCGGCAACGGTGTTTTACGTGGCGTCGAAAGTAATTCGTGCAACATTTTTGTAGCCACGGGATTTTTCATGGGCGTACCAGGGTAGGAGGTGTTGCCACTGGGTGCGTGCGTCGTTGCTGGCAGTTTCTGTGGTGTTGATGTGCGCATCGTTGTGTTTCGCGGTGTTTTCATGGTATTGCTAACAAAGAAGTTCTCGCTGCGATTCAAATCGGGATTGCTCAGGCACGTCTCTTCCTCCTCATCCTCTGCGGCTAGCATGTTTTCCTCCTCCTCTTCGGTTGGTATGACCGCATAGCGATGCGCACGTCCATTATGCATTTGTATGATCTCCTGATTGTCATCGACCAGCTCTTCATTCTCCGCCGTGGGTACCATTTGATAGCGTTGATTGCTATTCTTATCCACAATCAAGAAGGTTTTACTGCCGAAATCGCTGGAGAAAGCATGCTTAATCTTCGGCGTCAACGCCTGTGGCTGCTTCGCAATGGGATGTATTGCTCGGCCACGTTCAAAGACCGGCGGTAGACTCGTGAAAGTCGCCTCGGCGGTTTGACCATGGAATGAGTTGGGTTCCTCGTGAAATGAGGCGGGTTCATCGTCACTGTGTAAGCGTCCTTCAGAGCCATAACAATCGAGGTGATCCTGAGATTTTGCGTAGCGCCGTAACGTGGTCAACGGCGCGCTTGGACCTGGCACAATTGCGTAACGGTTGTTATTACTACTATTAACAGCCGTAGGCAAATCCTCTAACGGCACGAGCGCGTAACGGCCGGAATTCGAACGCGTTTCGAAATTCGTTGGCTCGGTAACGGCATTAAAGTTGTTTGTACGCGCAGGCGTTGCAGAAGCTTGGCCTTTTATGAAATGTTGTTGTGGAATATGTTGCTTCGGGCGTTGCTGTAGCTGCTGCGGTTGTTGTAGTTGGTATTGGTGCGGTTTCGGTGGACGACTTGAGTGTACTTCAGGTAGATTTGTTGTTTTCTGGCGTTTTTGCGTGTTAACCGAACGCGTCGACATGCTTCGCTGAAGACGTAGGGGACCAACGCGTGCATTTGTCTGCGCCGTATGACCGCCATAAGAAATATTCAAGCTCCGATTGTAGATCGCTTCGACGGGCTGTTGCACCGAATCCAATTCGATGCCGTGTGTAGGGTAAAATTCACTGCCCTGACAAAATGCCGGATTCGTGTAGTTGTGTTGCGACATTTCGGTTCGGTTATAAGTTCAACGCGTTTAATTTCGTTTTCACTCGTTGAATTTTAGATCTTCTTCAGTAGGTTTAACACAAATTATGGAAACTTCTTCTTATTAATCGTTTTTTTGCACACTTAAAATAAAGGATTGCTCGTTCGGATTTTAAATATAATTCATATTTATCGTAGAATCATACTAATTCTTCACTCACTTGACACCATCAACACTTTTCTCTATTTTGAAACGTTTAATAATATTTTTCCGAAATTTTCTTGCTTCCACACGCGTCGACTTCTTCTGCACAACTGCTGAAGTCTGAAGAATGTCGGCAAAGTCGGAAGACCAACTGCCAAATGTGGAAGCTACGAATTGCAACCCCGCTTGGGTTCTGTTGCACTAGCGACATTGGTGTGTGTGTGTGAGCGCGCATGTGTATATAACCACTCATGTGTGGCTATTGACGACGGCGGCGGCGCACAGCTCCCCCTCTATAGATCGTGCCACAATACTCAGTGCCGTTGATGTGGTGGTGTGTGTGTGTGCCCTCAGTGTAATAATAATTGCGCTAAATAACACTGCGAGACAGAGTCGAACCGCCGATTATCAAAAGTACACACAAACATTTGTGTACTCGCGCACACCAACAAACTCTTTTGGACAATGCCGTGGCATTTGCTTTGGCGCGCGCATATTCGTCTCAATTGGAAACATCTGCTCCTGCAACGGCTGCTTGCCTGCCAGCAGTTAGTTGACGTGCGCCGCCAGTGGCACCAGCTAGGATCGACTCTTGCTGTCTACCAACACAACTCTGCACACACACTCATACATGCATATGTAAGTTTGTATGCGTTTACTACAGTGAAATAATTTTCTTAATAAGTTTGTATATGTTTTTGCTATTGTATGTCAATGACTCGTGCGACACACATAATTCCAGAGGGTAGTTTTTATGTACATGCGTTTTCTTCTAGCAGTCCCCTCCAGCACTCTTCCACCCCCGGCGCTTGCGTCGCCATGTGTACGCTTTGTTTGCGCAAGCGCAGCCGGCGTTTATAAAAAGCATTTTCATTGTCACCGTTAACGTTAACGTTAATGACCAATACGCGTATGCTTTCGAAAAACGAGTTGTGTAGTAATAGTTTTTTAAAGTTAAGGTTGAAGCCTTCGAGCCGGTTAAAATTTTGAGTTTTTATTTGGAAAATGCTATTTTTAAGTTCTCTAAAGCGTGGGCCCCATAAATGTAAATTTAGGCAAGCCCTGTTCCCGGTCGATGATAACCGTTACTATATTATCAGATAATTGCAAGATCCGAAATGTTTTGACCTCTCTTTGTGGTACTGATTTACTTTTAGGAACGTTGTTCATGTCAAAAATATAAAGGGTGTGATCATACGTGAGTCGTGTCAAGCTGTCATTTTATTTTTGTTCAGTACTGTTTGGCATTTCATTATGGAAAGACTTACGCCTGAACAACGTTTACGACTCGTTCAACTAACCATTACCATTACTTGAAAACCAACATTCTTTAACGAGTAATAGTCAACCGATTAGATCACGTCCAGCACGCAGTGTAGAAAATATAGCAGCCGTAACTGAGAGTGTACTGAAGATCGTGGAGAGTCGATTTGGCGCCATTCGCAGCAACTCGGACTGGCTTATGGGACGACTTGGCCCATTTTACGTCGAGATGTTAAGTTGAAAGCGTACAAAATACAGCTTGTGCAAGTATTGAAACCGCTCGACCTTCCCAGACGACATCACTCTATGAACTCTTGAAAAGTTCCAAGAAGAACCAATGTTTTCGATCCAAATTTTGTTCAGCGCTGAGGCCCATTTCTGGCTCAATGAGTATGTAGACGGGCAAAATCGTCGCGTTTGGGACGAAGAGCAACCTGAAAAGGTTCAAGAGCTGCCATTTCATCCGAAAAAACAACGGTTTGGTTTGGTTTGGGCCGGTGGAATCATCGGTCCATATTTCTTTAAAAATGATGCCTATGAGAATGTAACCGTCAATGGCGACCGTTATCGCGCCATGATTACCAACAATTTGATGTCTGAAATTTAAGCTCGTGGTTTCGGCGACACTTGGTTTCAACAAGACGGCGCCACTTCTCACTTTTCGCATAAATCAATGGATTTATTGATAGATTACTTCGATGAACAGATAATTTAACGTTTTGGGCCGGTCGATTAGCCACCAAGATCATGTGATATTCTTTTCGAAACATATACTTATATGTATCTAGCTTGAGGTCTACGGCATTCGTTACCCGAAATATCCAACAATAGAGAAGTCAGTCATTCAGCCACTAACTTAACGCGCTGGATATGATTTCTTAAAGTTAATCTTTACATATCTTAGCTGCAAAACCATTGCTTGTTTAAAGATAGTTATAAAATCTTGAAAAATTCTGCATTGAGCTGGCTGGAGCTCCTAATTGAATATTGTCCAATAGGCGTTCATGTGGTAAAAATCTTAACGGGCGCAAGTTGTCAAAGTTTTATGGAAGAAGTTGAAGTGGAAACATGCAAATACTTTGTCCTCCATTGTTTAGCATTTGAAAGATCGAGAATGAAACATCTCGGCAGTCTTACCTTCGGCGAACCAAGAGACATAACCGAAACTGACATTGGCTACTTAAACAAATTTGTGATAGGCTCAAAGCGCCTTGTCGATTTGTAAGGGTCTTATGATCGATTACAAAGGAGTTTTTAGGTAACACAACGGACCGACATCATCAGCTCAGTTAGTCTTCAGTTAGATCACTGTCAGTATCGACCTCTTAACCTAACTTAACCTGCATTTAACGAGCCGTCGAAACATGAGTCTTGAGAAAGAGGACATTGTACTTGTATTTTAAACAATTAAAGTGAACTTTTTACTCTTCGACTCATTCAAGTAACCCAAAGGTTATTATCAAATTATACCAACAAAACATGATCCTCTTCTTCTTAATTGGCGTAGACACCATTTACCCGGTTATAGCCAGTACAGGTACAATATATAAATATGTACATATATCGGAACTTATATACATAAGTATATACTACTTACGAGTATATACCTATCAAAATTAATAAAGCAAACACATAAGAAATACAAGAAAAAGCGTTAACCTCGGCTGTGCGAAAACTATAATACCCTTCACGAATAAAAAATTTTTTTCTAACAAGAACTTGGTTTTATTAGGTTAGTTTATATGACAGCTACATGTATGATTAGTGGTCCGATATCCACACTTCTGTCAAATGATGAGTAATTCGACTCAGCTCGTCACGCTCAACATTTATGTATGTATGTATATAATTTACAGGGTCTCCGAGGTTTGTTTCTGATTTAAAAAAAAAAAAAAAACTTGTGACAAATTTAATATACCCTATTCAGGGTATAATAATAGTACACACATATAAATACATACATAAGTATGTACTATATTTGAACAACCACTCGCAGCTTATTTTGATACAAAATCCCCTCCTCACAAAAACACAAATTCGACCGTTACAATTTGTTGCTAGAAACACGTTTGTTTGAGTGTAAACCCTACTAACGTTGAATTGTTTTTTTTTTGTTCAGCGTCAGGATATTATAAGTTTTGTTCGTTTATAAGATACTATATACATATTTATATTATACTCTATTACCCGCTCGCAGTTTACCAACGCTCAAGGGGTGGAAACGTAAGTATATGTGTATTTATATACCTAAAAACATTTGAATAAAAACACTCACATTCATGTGTGTGTATGTATAGCAAATCATTCGAATAGCCGTTTCACGCCAGCGCATTGTCAGCCAGTGATACCGATGCGGTTATTTGATCAGCGTGCGCAGGCGCTACCGCTAACGCTGGCGCAGCCACCAACACTGCTGAGGTGTCGAATTACTTACAGTTAATAAATGCCACATTAGGCGGTGGGGTGATGACAATCCCACAAATAAATCTGTGTGTTGAACATAAATCTAACTATATTTTTTATAGAGAGTGTGTTGTTGGTAAATTATACCTTGAGAAAGTTTTCGAAATATCATTCATGACAAACCAACATTTATTTCTAATATGTCGATATTTAGAGATACATATGTTAGAGATATATATGTACGTATATGGGTTATTGACCCTTTTAATCTATCAGTGTCGTTTTACGTCAAATTTGACAAATTTTGAGCATACTCACGATCCCACGCCATTATTATCGAACGGTTTATGAATTAACATACTTACATCCATATAGTACATACTTATGTATGTAAGTATTGTATGTCCAATATTTAGAATAATTTAAGATACCTTTATGCAAGTATTATATATACATACATACATATGTACATATATACTCGTACTATACTTATAGCCCACAATTATAGCCTGCCTGTTGAATCCACAGAAAGATCATGATGATGATCATAAACCACAGATTTTTAGCAACAAGTACTGTTTTCAAAAAAAAAAAAACATTTGAGAATCTTACCGGACGCCATCTGCGAAAGCTGTATGGAAGAAGATGATGCGGAAACAACTCAACACTTCCTTCTTGCCTGTCCCTTCTTTGAGAGGTCTAGACTTAACTATTTGACGTACACCTTCCGACATCCCATCAAACTATGCAAATTTGTATTGTCTACAAAGCGTTTTGTTAATTTATAAATTCGAACACGGGAGTTCTTCTATCCTATGACTTCACGAAGTACTACATATAGCAATCGTCGAACAATCTGTCTAGATCAGCCATCTAAGCTAGCTATTTTCAAGAACAATCCTAACACTGTATAAATAACCCATCTGTTGAGGTGTACTGAAGTATAATTGACCAGTACGAACCATATACATACATATGTACATATGTATGTATGTAGAAGCTGTCTTCGATTTGCCAGGCACTAGTCCTCACCGATTTAAGGCATATGTACTTATATGTTGTTCAAACAAACGGGCAATACTTGTATGCAACCCTGCGCCCAACATACGCTCTTAGCGGAAAATAATTTGAAGTCTTGAGTTTTAAAATTACAACAAAGAAGAAATAAATTTTGTTTTTACATTTTTCATTTGAACCATTCACAGAAGTAAGACTGATTTGAAATATGCTAAACAAAACTTGGCAGCATTGAATAAGATATACTCGTACCACTTTGATGAGGTATCCGCCTACTCTCTTTTACGAATTAAAGTCGAAAACTTTACTGTTGCTTTTACATACAATTTTTTGACAAGAGAGCAGAAGCGAGCAGAGAAATGACGAATAGCAGACAGCCAATATATAAATAATTTACCGAAATGAGAAATAGAGACTGTGTTGGATAGTGGACTGACTACTGACTCTGGCTTTATTGGGTTAAAGATACTAAAAGGATATATTCTTGGATTCAGGGGATGTTCGGAATTTGCATCTGATTCCAAAGTGAATTATACTACCATCCTGTGGTGGACTCGCGCTCATGGAAAATATGATTTCATGCTTCAATTTGCAAATGTCTTGAGTTCACTTGTTTCAACTAACTGAAAATGATGAGATGAGATGTCTCAAACTACGTTTTAATATGAATCTATGCAACCTGAAAATACATCTCAAGCTTGTTATATCCTGAACAGGGTATATTAAGTTTGTCACGAAGTTTGTAACACCCAGAAGGAATCGTCGGAGACCCTATAAAGTATATGTATATATAAATGATCAGTATGTTGAGCTGAGTCGATTTAGCCATGTCCGTCTGTCTGTCCGTCTGTCTGTCTGTCTGTATATATACGAACTAGTCCCTCAGTTTTTAAGATATCGTTTTGAAATTTTGGAAACGTCATTTTCTCTTCAAGAAGCTGCTCATTTGTCGGAACGGCCGATATCGGACCACTATAACATATAGCTGCCATACATACTGAACGATCGAAATCAAGTTCTTGAATGGACAACTTTCACATTTGACAAGATATGTATATTCACGAAATTTGGTATATATTATTTTCTAAAGCAACAATGTAATCTCTGAAAAATTGTTCAGATCGGTTAATTATAGCATATAGCTGCCATACAAACTGAACGATCGGAATCAAGTTCTTGTATGGACAACTTTCACATTTCACAAGATTTATTAACGAAATTTGATATATGTTATTTTCGAAGGCAACAATGTAATCTCCGAAGAAATTGTTCAGATCGGTTAACTATAGCATATAGCTTCCATACAAACTGAACACATAGTTACTAACAGAAATGCACCTGTGAAGGGTATTTATCTTCAGTGCAACCGAAGTTAACGTTTTTTCTTGTTTTTAAAATGATTCTATAATGTTTTTATTGGATTCGTATATCGGAGGCACATAAAGCGGGAAAGTATTTCTTTCTACTGAATTTTGAGAGGAGAGCTAGGTATGTGTAGCTCGTTAAGAAGTTAAATTACAACCAGCCATACTGCCGATTGAACCTGTAATATTATAAACATATATTTATAAGATATAATCTTCCTATCAAAAATTAATCTAGCAATCGGTTTAATACAGGTAATTTTATCAAAGCAAATTAATGACTTCTAGCTTTATATCTAGAAACTTGAAATCATTTAACTCTTAAATTTTCAGTAAGCTTACAAGTCAAGTAGTATGTTGCAGGAGAAGTTGTAGAATGCGAATGTGAGATTGAAAATAGGTGGGTCTTGAACAATGTTTCGAAAAAAACGGTTACCTTTTGGGAGAACAATGTCGAATCTTGAGCTTCTGATTAAATAATCTGTCAGCTGTTCGTGGTGTCATTAGTGTGGAGTAACGTTAATTGCACAGCGTTAGGACATATTGTGTGTAGAATCTCGGGGAATTATCCAACCAAGATATGAGTAATCAGATCGTTGGAAAACGGCACGAAAATTACACAATCAATAATCTCTCTTATAAAGGCTCA
Source organism: Bactrocera neohumeralis (assembly GCF_024586455.1). Classification (NCBI taxonomy): domain Eukaryota; kingdom Metazoa; phylum Arthropoda; class Insecta; order Diptera; family Tephritidae; genus Bactrocera; species Bactrocera neohumeralis. The sequence goes on from NC_065919.1 coordinate 53,296,608, forward strand.
TTTAATTAAAGCTTTCCTGGCTTGATTTGACAATTTATATAGATTTTAAACAAAGCTTTTTTCTCTCTTATAAAAAAGGGTCTGATGCTTGTCATTGCATTTTGTTTCACTTTGCGTTGCTTCACTTCGACGTGAAAGAGCTTTTCTGTCAAAGCAAAAGTCTGAAGCAAAACGAAACAAAAGTTGTATGTGAAACAGCCATAAGAGTTCTCTTAAATTTTGCTCTAGAAAATACTGTGAAGTAATATGATTTTGGACCATAACATCTTGCTTAACTCTTGTGTAAATCTTTTGCAACGCTATTTTCGTTGATTTTGCTTCGCAGTCGGCATAAATAAGTTGCAAAGCGCATCAGTGCAGTTGTTGCCAAAATGTGGCACGTACCAAAGAAATGTGCAACAATGAAGCAGAAGATGTTGGTTTTATTTATTGTATGTGATGCAGTCACATGCATACACACATACATACAGATGTAAGCACTTGAATGCAAAGGTGTGACGGGATCAAGCAGCCGTTAGAAAAGGAGATCAAACCAAAGGCGACTGATATGAAAATATAGACAAAGAGCGCCTATGCTGTGGCAGAAGGCACGCGCCAAAACTAGTAGTTGCAACAACAATAACAATCAATAAGTAAGTGACAATGCATGGAGAAACAACTGCTGCGCTGAAGCAACCATGTAGACACGGAGAGAGCCGAAGGAGTCAGCGAGCTGAACTGCAGCGAGCAGAGGCAGGGCGCATATTGAAAAATAATCATTAACACAAACACATTGGAGCAGCAAGCAGGCAGGATCAGCAAGGACTCGAACGTAGTTTGTGAACAGCTGTCAGCTGTCTGAAGTTGATTCCCCCTCGTCACTTGGGTTTAATAATTGTGTCCTTGTGTGTTTAATTGCAGCGCCAACAAAGGACTTTGGAGTATTGAAACTTGCATACAAACATATTTTTGTTGTGTGTGCATAGCAACAGGAAATCTTTTATTAAGGAGGAAGTGGTTGCGAGACTACTTTACTGCGCATGTAAATACCCTGCAGGAAAAACTCCACCAAACGGACACATATCTGTTAGTTCAGGAGCCAGCGCAGTTTCAACAAATTATAAATAGTTTATGGAAGCTTTAAAGTGTTTTACATTTCTTGGTATGAGTCTGAACAGGGTTTGAAAATTTAGAATAATATTCGAAACTAAAGGAAAAGGTTGTACGAGGATATACAAGGGTTATTCAAAAATTAAGTATTTCCTAAACTCAAAGCTTTTTCCGCTTATGGTTTTCTTAAGTAATTTGAGAATCCCGAAGATATGAAGCCGCTTATGGTATGAGGTCCGAACATGAGTATTTTCATTTGTCCATCGGCGAATGTTTGATAATTTCAAATTAGCTCAGAGATATTGAAAGATGTCAATGGTAATTTCTTAGAATATCGCAGTCTTAAAGATGTAAAGTGTAAGAATGTGCACTAGGAATGGATCTCGGTAGATTGGAAGCTAAACAATTTCGTTTGCATGAATTTTCCTGCAGGGTGTTAACACTTATATGGGAAACTCAATTTAAAAACATTGGTACAGATAATCATATATGATTTGAGTATTGTGACACAGACCGGATGTGCTTTGAAAGGGTTCTCTGCTAATTCCGAAAGAACTTCTTATACTAGTATTAAAGTTCATTTTCATCTGAATTCTTGAGATCAAGATACCGAATGCTGCACTTTGTTTAATTATTGCCATTCATTTTGAACGTCGGAGCGCTGAAACAGAGTCCCGAAAAGCTTCAATTAATCTGACAATCATATCAATTTGCTAGAATTAAATTTTATTACGGCATCCACGCTTGGCTCACTGCGACTCAAGATATTTTGAAACAGCTTTTTCTCTTAGCGAGGTATATTGCCACGTTAAGCCAGTTTAATTTGGGATCTATGTATAGTTTAATATCTATATTAATATAGATTACCCTTGTTATTTAGTAAAATACTATTACAGGAGCCGATAACTACGTATTAAATACGAGATCTACCGGTGAAAAACACTCGACAACTTCTATTGGTTCTTTCCAAACTGTTTTAGACAGATAGGGCGTGAGGCCCCTCAACGATCGTTGCGTTATTTGCTTTCATAGTTGTTGAAAATGAATAAATAAGTATCTATTCAAAATCTAAGTTTCAATGGATCTTATTATTTGTGTACGTTTGAACTTGTCCTGGACATTTTGTACATTGCCTTTTTTATCCGGGGCATTTTGGATATCAGCACAAATTCAAATTATTTTTCAATATTTTTATAAAAAAAAAAAATTTAATAATATAGCTAAAAATATACTTTATTACGTCCATAGACTTTCTTTTAAAAAAATTCACGAAAATCGCTAAATTTTTCATGCGTCACACTGGTATAGCCCTTTAAGAAGTATTTAACCTCACTATCCGTAACATCGCGTTATTTTAGTACCAATTTCGTCTGGGTGCCTGATCAAAGCGAGTGAAATCGCTAGAAACTGCTAAGTTGATGAGAACTCATGTCTCGTTTACTTGGGGTTGGGAAGAAGTTGGGTCTCCGTTGTCCTCTTGTGCTCTAGCGCTGTACCTCTGGACTTCGCGTGAGCTTAGTCGGATGCATTTGACAAAATAGCCGGAATTGATTTCAGTTGATATTTTTGGCAAGCTCAAGGACCTTTGTCAATTTTGGGATCCCCTTTTAAGCTAACCTACATACGTTAGGACAAAAAATACCCCCGAAATTGTAATTAAATTCCCCGAGTAAATGATATTAAAAAAAAATGTATTTTGCTAAGTAGGTAGAACTGTCCTTAATTACATTGCCAAATAGGAGCGCGATATGTCAACAACAGTAGCTACTTAAGTTGGTACACCTCAGCGATTTTTACAATGAATAAAAATATCTTAGAAAGAATTAGTCTCAAATTTTGTATTTCTAACCAAATTTCCTGCGACGAATCGTTGCGCATATTGGAAAAGGCTTAAGGAGATTCAGTTGTATCAAAAACACAAGCATACGGGTGGTACAAGGCCTTCAAAGACGGTTAAAAGATCGTTGAAGACATGCCTCGTTCTGGACGACCTTTGACCTCTTCAACTGATGAAAATATTAAAAAAAAGTGAAGGATATAGTGCTTGAAAATCGTCAGCCAAGTGTTAGAGAAATGGCAAGAGAGCCTGCATCTCTCGCTTGACTGTTCGAATGATTTTGGTGTATATTTATACCCTGAACAGGGTATATTAAGCTTGTCACGAAGTTTGTAACACCCAGAAGGAATATATATATAAATGATCAGTATGTCGAGCTGAGTCGATTTAGCCATGTCCGTCTGTCTGTCCGTCCGTCTGTCTGTCTGTATATATACGAACTAGTCCCTCAGTTTTTAAGATATCGTTTTGAAATTTTGCAAACGTCATTTTCTCTTCAAGAAGCTGTTCATTTGTCGGAACGGCCGATATCGGACCACTATAACATATAGCTGCCATACAAACTGAACGATCGGAATCAAATGCTTGTATGGAAAACTTTCACATTTGACAAGATATATTCACGAAATATGGTATATGTTATTTTCTAAAGCAACTATGTAATCTCCGAAGAAAATGTTCAGATCGGTTGACTATAGCATATAGCTGCCATACAAACTGAACACATAGTTACTAACAGAAATGCTCCTGTGAAGGGTATTTAGCTTCGGTGCAACCGAAGTTAACGTTTTTTCTTGTTTTGGTATGAAACACTTCTTGCTCGACTCGTCCCCATAAACTGATTTGTTCAAAAACAGCACAGTGTGAATTCCGAACCCACATTCATGCGGAGCATTATAACTGCCGATGAGTTATGAGTCAATAATCAGCGAAATGGAACCCGATTTCCGAAGAGATAAAACAAAATTCGCTGAAGGAGCTGAAGGCCATCCCAAAAAGTGCTTTCGAGGACTGGAAAAATCGTTGGCATACGTGTATTACATTTGGTGGCGATTTTTTTGAAGCCGACAAAATAAACATTGATGAATAATTAAATATTTTCTATTTACAACTTCCGAGTACTTTTTTGTCATTCAAACTATAAAGGAGTGCCTTGCCGAATAGTAGCTTTCCTCCAAATTTAAATACATATATAAGTACATATATAACTGATATATATATATATATGTATAAATAATAAATCATTCTTAAATATTTTTAAATTTTTAATTATTTTTCCACTGTGCTTTATACAATTTTTTTATAACTCTACTAGATCTCAAATAATTTTATTGCTCCAACAATTTGTCAGAACCAAAGCGCTTGTCTATTTAACAAATTGGTTATAATTAAAAAATAATTGTTTGCAGCTACATATTAGTGACTCCGAAAATGTATGCTCTCGTCATTTAAGCTGTGTCATTGTCTATTATGACAGTTTATACGTTTCGATAATTGTATGTATGTATATGTTTGTATAGCAGGTGCTCGCGTTGAAGTTTTTAGCATTTTTTATGATTATTATGCAATTAATTATCACATTAAATTAATTATATTGTCGAAAAATGAATCGTTTAGTTTTTTGCTCTGATTTATTTCGGAAGATAAATAACTAAAACGTATCTACACACACACATATACTTATTTTGTAGTTTTGAATAAATTATACAATTATGTGTGTTGGAATGTTTATAGAATATTTCCATACTCACTTTTTGAGGTAGTCCAACTTTTGTTGTTGCACTTTAAGATAACCATCTAAACTAGTTATTAATACCGACTCAGTCTCAAGTAGTTCTTCCATCTCTGCCAACGCCGTGTACACTTCGGAATTGGTGCAACGGATTGTCAGTGTACAGAGCACGAAGCATATTGACAAAAGTTTCGTCAAGTGTGTTAGCACCACGCCTCCTTGTTTGGGATACATCATTTCGGTGGTGAATAAAAATACGTACTCCTAAAGGTGTAAGGGCTTGCTGAAACAAAAAATGTGAACTTTAATAAAAAAAATTGTTGTGAATGTTTTCATTAATGATGCTTACTGCAAATCGTGCATTAAAGTTTCAAAGCTTATTGCTTCATCGACACGATTTGTCGCGTTGAAACCAGGGAGTTGAGTATAATGATGGTTGTAAGTAAATTGTTTGTGCACTCAGACATTTTTTAACGTCAATTATATTTCGAAATCGTATAATGATTGTAATGACATTGCATTTCAATCAATTTATCAAAAATAGGATGGAAAAATTATACAGACGAGACATTCAACTTGAAAATCTTACTTTTTATTTTAATATTTTTGTCATTTAAGGCTGAGAATATTGTTTGTACAGGTTTTGGCGCTAATTCATATTTTGGTGAAAGCAAAAAATATATTTTTAAATATATCTACATGTATTTATACGCATAAAGTGATCATAAATTTATATGAATAATGTATTTCACACCCATCTATAAACGCCTTTTGTTCTAAGCATAATTTAAATAGCTTAAGAACCGCTAAAAACAACTTAAAATGTTGTTATATAAGGAATATACAATTAACTGAAAACGCGTTTAATTAAAATCAATCTAGTTGAAGCTAAATGGAAATGCTATAAAATAGCTATAAACTAGACTTTGACATTGACAAGAAATAAACCAGCAAATTTCTCCCACTTTAGTTGAAAATCTGGAACTGAAGGCCATAAAAATATCGAAAACAACAGCAAATAAATTGTTTCTATTGTACATCAAAAAATTAATTGAAATATCATGTCTTTTGTATGGTTGAACCAACATCAAGCTCGAGAGTTCTTATTTGGAATAAGAGTTTTAAAATCAATTTATTCGAGACATGAAGACTTTTAAGCGTAGAGCCTAGGAACAAATAAGAGTAAAATATATGAAGAAGTTAAAACTTTCTCGCACTAAGGTTCAAATAAGTATAGATAGCCAAGACTGGAAGATTTTCTACCTAATTAGAACCGCAGAATACACAATTCCAGTTAAGAAAAGTTCGAACTCCATATCTAAGTTTAGGATAACCAGACATACATATGTATTTGGTTCGAATAGGTCTTATTAAACCGGCGAAGGAAAAATATTATTGCCTTAATAACAGCATATTTGATCTTTGAACTTTCCTCTATAATTGTTATTGCTTTAGTAGCGAGCTCGAAAATAATGGGAATTTTTTTAAATTTTTCATTCAGGAGCCTATCTTTCTCAAATAAGGGGTTACACGGCCTTCACGGCTTCAAAAAATGGATGTGTTTTATTGTCTCATTTAATTCAATTGCATATCTAGAATATTGTCTTAAATGCTTGAATAGATCCGACTAATAATTTTGTAGATACAGCCTAGAAAAGTTGAGCACTCGAGCTGAGCTATATAAGTAATCACTTAAAACTTTGAACATGTTTCTTTCGAATATGTGTTTTCAAAGATATTTCGCGCATTACTCAACCGACCTCTATTAAATTTTACACAGGTCTTCGAAATATAATTTTCAGCGGAGAATTTTTGTACCATTACAACTATTTAAAAAATTTACGTCGACAAGTTTTCACCAAGAATAATAATTATTGAAAATATGTCTTTTTTTCTCGAGGAAACTCAAGGAACCCCTTAAATACCACTAGCACTTAAGCTAGAATATCCAAATCTAGAAACTATAAAGACAAACATACAGAAGTAAATTATGAAAGATTGATTCGTGGTTGCATAGAAGTGATCCTTTGTCTTCGAAATATTCAAATTGTTGTTCTAATTCTAGTCCCAGTTACGTACACCTATTGGACATTGAAACTAATGATTTTCGCTTCGAGTGGAATGGCCTACCATATCACACATACCAAAATGCTCCGATTAACTTTACCATCTTAAAAAGCGTTTAACAATAAGTATTTCGATATTTAGCATTGTAAAAAAATAATGGTTGTAGAGGAAGAAACCAAATTACTTTGTATTTAGAAGGCACTTCAAAGCTTTAAGATATATGTACATCTTCTTTAACGAATTTAAATTAATCACATCAGCGGCAATTGCTTCCACCTGATTACTATTATTAATGAAACTCACCTCATTTAACATAAAGATTATGAAGTTGTTTTGTTGCTCTATTAAATGACTATAAAAAATACAGTGCACTCAATTAGGTATAAAATATAGCAAAACAATGCTGGGGAAACTGCTATGCCAATAGATGTGACTCATGAGATAAAAACTTATTTGTATTTTTAGAATATAAATGCGCATAAAATGTTCTTCAAACATTAAAATATAATATACCGTTTTGTGAACATAAATAAAAATAGCTAACTGCTAATAAATTCGTCAAATTCAGATCATAGATCAGAATATCAGAAAGACGTAAATTATTGAAACGAGTTTTAACGATAAAAAATAGAGAGAAATATTTCTGAAAAAAAAATTAGCTGCAAATTTAACTAGAAAATATTTATTTTTTAAGTTTTGTTAGAAAAATTATTTGTATGTTAATTTAGTCGGTAAAAAATCATACACAAACACTTATATGCGATATATATTTATTTTTCTACATGCCTTCAGTCACGTAACTCCATCATACTCTTTATCATTCACTTAAATCAACGACTTTCTAATACCTATAAACATAAATAAAATGTCTAGGTTAACTGTTCATTCTTAATCAAAAAGACATATCTTAACTTATTAACATTGCTTTCTAAGAACCAATTTAACTGTCTTGTTTGATGGCAATGCCTTTGATGAGTTTGATGTTTTGTAATGGCTTTCAGCTTTCTCAAAGACATGCGCTTGATTGAAATCATTAAAAAGAACTTAACAACAGAATAAACTCTTCATTCTTAATTCTGATTAACGGCAATAACCCTTATACCTATTCATATGTGATAGATTTTATGGTTATACTTACTTTTATAGCTGATAAATCAGTTGCTGTCAACGACTTTATATTTAAATAACGCCGCAAACCTTTTTAGAACGTTTATTTTAAGAAGAAGAAGAAACCTTTTTAGAACGTATATTTTAGAGAACTTTTGAAGTTAGGTAATAAAGTAGCTCGTGAAGAACTAAATAACGGCTTTCGATTAAATCGTTAATGCAATAGTATATTAATTTGGTCTATTATTTACATTACTTGATTGGTTAGTTATTATAGCTATGGAAAATTTTGGGCCTAATCAAGATAGCACCACGGGGGAAAAACATCTATCCTTGCTTTAGAGTACTAAAGTACCTTAACTAGATCGATCGTTCTCAAGTAATTGGTCTCAAAGTGATTTTACCTCGACTATGTTTTTTTAATAGAAAAATTGCGTTGAAGAAAAGTGTATTGATAAAACATTGTTTCCAGATGGGAAAATTGACAGAATAATTATATACATATATGTATGTATGTGTAATTCAAAAAACAAATCATCCTCCACTCATCTTTTTGCCAGATTTTTGCATCAGCGATTACTTTCTTTTTCATAGACTCAAAACAAACGCGTTACAACAAAATAATTACTCTAGATGGAGATAATGTCGAAGAATAAAGCCATATTTTCAATGAAAAAAAAAAACAAAAACAGTGTTTTCATTGTCAATCCGAGATATTTTCAGCCTTTGGCTATAACTGTCTGGGGTTCTTATATAAATCTGAAAGGATAAAGTTTCTTAAATAGTAAAAGGTACTCGAAATTAAAAAAAAAAAAACATTTTTTGTGAAGATTGTATACTTTTTGAGACAGGCGATGCTTTTCTAGTGTCTTCGAGGCTTCGAAAATCGTTTTAACATAAAATGCTCTATTATTTTCTATTAAAATATTTATGAATTAATATAATTGAATTTCTAAGTATTTATATAGAACTTTTACAAATAAAAACAGCACATTTTGATAAAATATTTCTTTGAACGCTTCAAACATAACGTAAAGCAAAGAACTTTCTTGTCCAAAAAATTACATTTGAAAGCATAATGAAATAATATTATTAAAATATAGCAAAAGAGTATTTCAATATTTTTTAAGGTGGTATAACCTCTATACTTATATTCTATTACTATTTGAATATTGCAGTCTATTTAATTTATGGCAGCTACTTGTTTCGTTCATCACTTATTTTTCCCACCTTTAAACTGTGCTCTTGACAAAAAATGTGTAGTGTGGATGTCTGACGACGTACCTAGGCTTTTAAGAGACAAATTGTGAAACCACCGGTTCTATATTGTTCTCACTCTCTTATATCCTGTCTGATCCCCTGCATAATAGAAAAAGTTGTATTCCTGCAACTTTCATAACATCGTCAAGAAACCCTCGAACGATAGTTGCGATTCTTCTCCTATACAAAGCTTTGCAATCGCACAGAAGATGTTCAATAGTCTTCTATTCTTCTACTTTCTGACAGCTTCTACAATAGTCGTTGAATGCTGATCCCAGTCTGATGGCATGTTTGCCATTACATAGTGAGCTGTTAGCTTTCTTACTACACGTCTTATGTCATTGCTTTTGAATTTAATTAGTCGGTATATGCGGCCATCTTCTATTCACTAACTCCCCTAGACTTAGCTATATTTATAACATATTTGTCGATTAAATATCTATAAATACGCGGATGCAAATAATTACTTATTTTCCGAATTGTACGGTGGTGCCTACTCTGGCTAGTTCATCTGCTTCACAGTTACTAGTAATATCGCTATGTTCGGAATTCCTTGCGGGTTTATCGTGATATAGTATATTAGATCCATTAAGAGATCAAAGCATTCTTTCACTATCTTTGTTGAGACCCTTAGGGACTTTAGTGATTGCAAATCCGTTTGGCTTCCTGTGGAAGTATACATATTCCTTGTTGTGAGTGCACTCTTCGACAAAACAAGAAGGTTTTTTTAATTGTTGTGATCTACGCTTACATTGTCTGTCAGATAACGGAACGGTAGACGGAAGGCGATTTTGGCATCTTAATTTGCTGAATATAGCACCACATCCCACTCGATTGTCTATATGGACCCATCCATATAGTTGTTTATTCCTGTGTTCCTGTGATATCAACAACAAAATTTTCCTGTCGCCTCAACATAAAATAATTTAAAGTGGTATATGTATGTAATTATCACTATATGTTCATTTGAAACTATATTATTTATAGCAGTTATTTGCTCGATTCGTCGCTCTCCAAGGTTTCTCCTAATGAGAACGCTATCGCTTCTAATACAAAATCAGCTGTTCAGAATCATAGTTTGCAGCATACTATATTATAAATGATAAAAGTTACGAAGTAATCCCAGCGGATGAGGAAGGCTAGTCGACATGATACCGTTTCGGTTGGACCATTGTTAGCATTGACATCAAAGTTCAACAGCCACATTATATAAATGTGTTTTTAACCGTTAACTGCATGTACGGGCGAGTGAATGAACTGAGGGTAACCTATTTCGACTTTTATTTTTAACCCAGCAGCCAGCCAAAAGCCATAAGCCGGGCTAACACACACATACATGCATACATATATGCTATTGTATTTGTACGTGTGTATGTGTGCGCATATGGTAAGCCATATAAGGCGGCTTTTGAGATGCAAATTAAGCAGCCACAGCTGGCACACAATAGAGCGCCATGAACAGTTCAAAATAGCGGAACAGAAATTGTAAAAAATAAATAAAAAAAATAAAATTGAAATTGTAATTGTTTGGACAAAATTTACATTTCGTAAATACAATTCTATGAATTTTAAAATTTATACCTATGTACTATGTACATATATACATACATATGTATGTAAAAGACATACATATATGCTTGTTTTACCCCATTTAATCACCTCAAAACAATGCATTACAGCAGCAACAATAACAACAACACAAATTTAATTTTATGTGATTTATTTATGCAAGCTTCTGCCTAGATATAACGGTTTGTTGAACTAATTAACTTTTTTCAATTAGCGTAATTCTTGTTGTTGTTTATTATTTTGTACCGAAACGCAAACTTTGCGTTAAAAACTGGTTCACGACTTTACAAATTCAGCTTTATTTGTTAATTATTTATTTATAATTTTATTATTAATTTTATTTTTACTTTAATGAAGTGCTAATTAGCTTATTTTTACTTAGGCAATCTAGTTTATTCCAGAAAATGCACAAGCTGCTCATTTAAGTTACACGTTTAAGCTTAAATTGCACTCAATTACTCAGCGATTGTGTTTAAATGTGCTAGGTTTTATAAATTTTTGATAGCTTTTTAAATTTTCTCACGCTTCTAAAAGTATCTACATAAGTATCGATAAAAGAAAATGAAATGAATTAAAAAGTGTAGGCGGTTCAATTGGATATATTTTTTGCTATCTTCATCTTGATATTTTATTTGTGTGCGCCAAAAAAGGTGGTCTACTAGTTTTGAGCTGAGCTCGATTGGTGTTCAAAGCTTTGCCATTGCTTGCCACATTTCACTTTTGTATACCCTGAACAGGGTATATTAAATTTAAGTACTTATAGTTATATTTATAATTGATCAGTATTTAGAATGTCCTTCTGTTCTTAGGCCCTCCATATATACATACATACGAGCTAGTCCTGAAACAGAAATTTGGCAGACATTCTTTTCTCTCTAACCAGCTCATTTGTGGGAACGGTTGATATCGGATCCACTACAGTGTATACAAACCATACAAACTGATCGACCAAAATCAAGATTAAAATCTTTTTATACCCTTTCTTGGTATAAGAAGGAAGGGTGGGATCCTATCTCCCTTGCTATGGAGCCTAGTAGTAGATGATATCCTTGAGTTGCTCACAAACTTCTTGAATTATTCAGAGTGCTGGACCCTTGTAATTATATGTGACATATAGGATCACAGAGCAAACCCACAATTATTTTTCATCCCATTTTTCAATGGGACAAGAATCAACAAAATATTTTTAAATATTACTTTTAAGCTGGTTAAGAGAATATGACATTTCTCGGCAGGGATACTGATTTTACAGTAACAGTACCTCACATGTATGGTAGATTATCAAATCTATGCCTATGATCTTGAGTTTCGAGCTAGCCGTTGCCATTAATATATCATAGATCATGTCAAAATTATAATGTATCTATATGTATTTAAAATAAATCTCTAAACGCAAATTCATTGCAGATGGAAAAATAGTATTATTATCGAACAAAAGTTTTATATCATAAACTTCTGAAGCGTGAACGATGATAACATCTAATAGGTGGCTCAAAGAATGCTTATCATAAAATGTGAAAGATTAAAGGGTCTGTACGTAAAAGGAAAATTATATAAAATGTGAATATTAGGATGAGGATTTTAGTAAGAATGAGTGCAAATAAAGGCTACATGTCTGAAATCAAACAATGCGGCTTCAGCTGCTAATAGAAATAGGTAGGGGGAAAGACCAAGTACTGTTTTCGCTTCTGAAATAAAACAATGCAATACCTACTACTTGGTGTTTCGAATTGAGGAATTGCTTAAATGAATACAGTGTCCATCGTTAAGAAGAAAATATTGACATAAGCTTGTCCGGAAAAACTTTTTGGCCACATGGTATCAAAACTGTTTGAAAACTATGCCTAATGCTTGGAGAACGACGAGTGGTCACTAGATATGAATAAAGTTTCGTGAATCTCTGCAGACCTGTCTATTCAAAGTGTATACCTACAACTCACAGATCTTTTATGAACTTCAGAGAAATATTCGTGCCCAAATTTGCTTACTATCAAAACTGCTTCAAAATGAGAAGCGAAACACAGTCTTAATATGTTTTAAGATATGTTAAGAACACTGGATTGAAAAAGTATTAAAAACTAGTTGAAATAAATTGTAATACACGTAACTCAATTAAAAAACTCATAATTTTATGGATATCGATAACTTGTTAAATTTTCTCAATTTCCAATGAATACGGCACACCCTGTAATTATTCGTAACCAATGATTTATAATATCTTCTGCAAATTTTTGTTTTATTGATTTTACTTGCTGGGCGCATAACTGTGCAAAACGTGACTTCGAAAATGTCAAGCTTTTGTTTATATATATGTATGTACAACGTACAATATTTCCCAGCCAAAGCGCACCTAAAAATATTTTAACAAAATAAAACATTAACTGCGGTTGCACGTATATCAGATAATAGCCTTCACAGGTGCATTTCATATAGCATAAAAAGGTATAAAAAGATCTTTATTATGGTTTTGATCGGTCAGTGTATATGGCAGTTGTATGCTATAGTGGTTCGATCCGAACATTATATTCGAAGATTGTAGCGCTGCCATATACAATAATTTACTTGTATGTATGCCAAATTTCGTCAAGATAACCAGGCGAATAAGAAAAGTTTTCCATACAAGAATTCGATTTTGATAGGTCAGTTTGTTTGGCAGCTATATGCTAAAGTGGACGATTCTGGCAAATTAGTAGCTTCTTGTGTAGAAAGAGACGTCTGAAAGCTTTCAAGTCGATATTTCAAAAACTGGAGGTCTGGTTCACGCATTTACAGACAGACGGACATGTCAAAATCGACCCAGCTCGTCACGCTGATCAATGCTATATATACTTTTAACTGTTTGCGCGGTTGCCTGCTGTGTGTTATAAACTTCGCGGCAAACTTAATATACTTACCTTGTTCAGGCTATAAAGATAGATATACCTTATGTAAGTATTAAATTGTGCACTTTTGTACTAGTCTTTGCAATTTCAAAAATAAATTGGTTTGATCTTTTACAAATAGTAAGCGGCGTATATTGACAAAAGAAGATGAGCCAGTTTATCAACAACACTTAATAACGGGTGATCCAAGGAAAGATAATTTTTTCAATTTTGACAGATCATGCGTGAGTCGTGTCAAGCTGTCATGTTATTTTTGTTCAGTTTCGTTTGGCATTTCATCAGGGAAAGACTTACACCTGAGCATCGTTTATAAATCGTTCAACTTCATTACGAAAACTTACTTTCTGTAAAGAATGTCTTTCGCGGGCTTCGCTCAACTTATGGTCAACATAATCGATCTACTGAGCGTACTATTCGCAACACCATCACCCATATTCAAACCAAGTATTCATTATTGCATAATATTCGACCGAATAGACCACGTCCAGACAACAAAGCAAATGGGTCTGGCAGTGAACGAGGGCAAGACGAAATATCTCCTGTTATCAAACAAACAGTCGTCGCACTCGCAACTTGGCACTCACGTCACTGTTGACAGTCATAACTTTGAAGTTGTAGATAATTTCGTCTATCTTGGAACCAGCATAAACACCACCAACAATGTCAGTCTGGAAATCCAACGCAGGATAACTCTTGCCAGCAGGTGCTACTTCGAACTGAGTAGGAAAGTCCTCTCTCGACGAACAAAAACCAAACTCTATAAGTCACTAATAATTCCCGTCGTGCTATATGGTGCAGAGGCTTGGACGATGACAACAACTGATGAGTTGACGTTGCGAGTTTCGAGAGAAAGATTCTGCGAAAGATTTTTGGTTCTTTGCGCGTTGGCCACGGCGAATATCGCATTCAATGGAACGATGAGCTGTATGAGATATATGACGACATTGACATAGTTCAGCGAATTAAAAGACAGCTGCTACGCTGGCTAGGTCATGTCGTCCGAATGGACGAAAACACTCCAGCTCTGAAAGTATACGACGCAGTACCCGCCGGGGGAAGCAGAGGAAGAGGAAGATCTCCATTCCGTTGGAAGGACCAAGTGGAGAAGGACCTGGCTTCGCTTGGAATATCCAATTAGCGCCGCGTAGCGAAAAGAAACGACTGACGCGCTGTTGTTAACTCGGCTATAATCGCGTAAGCGGTGTCTACGCCAATTAAGAAGAAGAAGACCACGTCCAGCAAGCAGTGATAAAATATAGTAGCCGTAGCTGAGAGTATATGTAAACGAAAAACGTGGAGAGTCGATTCGCCGCTGTTCGCAGCAATTCGGACTGACGTATGGAACGTCTTGGCACATTTTACGTCGACATCTTAAATTGAAAGCGTACAAAATATATGTAGCTTGTACAAGAACTGAAGCCGTTCGACTCTCTCAAGCTCTCGAAAAGTTCCAAGAAGATCCGACGTTTTCGAGCCAAATTTTGTTCAGCGACGAGGGCTATTCCTGGCACTATGGGTATGTAAACAAGTAACCTTGCCTTTTTTGGGACGAATAACAACCAAAGGAGATTAAAGAACTGTCACTTAATCTAGACAAAACAACGGCTTGGTATGGTTTGTGGGTCGGTGAAATAATCATTTCATATTTCTTCAAAAATGATGCCGGTGTGAACGTAGCCGTCAATTACAAGCGTTATCACGTCATGATAACCGACATTTTGATGCCTGAAATTGAAGCTCGATCTCGGCGACATTTGGTTTCAACAAGACGGGCCCACTTCCCACACATCGCATAAATCAATAAATTTATTGAGAGAACACTTCGGTGAGCAGATAATTTCACATTTAGGCAGGTCCATTGGCCACCAAGGTCGTGTGATATCACACCGTTAGACTCTTTCCTGTGGGAATATGTAAAGTCTAAAGTCTATGCTTCGATTCAGGCCTTGGAGCAAAACATCACGCGTGTCGTTCGCCAGTTACCAGTCAAAATGCTCGAACGAGTCATCGAAAATTGGACCATCTGAGACGTAGCCGAGGCCAACATTTGAAAGATATAACTTCAAAAAATAAATACTAAAGAGTTTTCTTTCGAATTATAGTAAACATTCCCCAGTATATTTGAAGTTTCTGTGTTTTTTCTTTATAAAAGTAGGGAACCTCGAAATAGATCACCCTTTACTTTAACTTATTGTAGAAGTTTTCATAACATGGACTATCGGCATGTCAAAACGATTTACGTTAGCGCTAGTTTGTTGCCGCATGCTTTGTTTGAATGTCGATTAGTATTTACAAAAGAATGTAGCCACTGTAAGCTAAGAATAGCTGCAAAGCGACATACTTACGTGTACATAACTGTTTTGCCAGTGACAATCGATGGGAGAGTACACTCTTATGTGGAAGAAACGTGCAACATGCAGCTACCAAAGGGTAAGCCGCAAACGCTTGAGAAGTGAATGCATGCAGTTGCACACAATAGTATTGATAAATAATTTATTGCAATGAAGAAAATGGCAAATGTGATTAAAATGCCATTCAACTAAGGTGCCGCTATGAAAATGGCAAAGAAGCATAATTGTGTTGCCACCGCAAGTGGCAGAGAAGAAAAAAAATAAGCAATTTAACGTGTTGAAAGCTCACATTGAATAATGAATGATGTGTAGTCTAGGTTTGAATTACGAAATACTTGACGCTTTCAAGCATATAAAGACGAGCTTACGTATTGACAGGCAACAGTGTTTGCATGTATGTAGCACTTAAACGATTTTTAATGCCAAATTGGGCTGCCGAATGAATTGGAGTATAATAAGGCATGCGCATGCGCAAAAATCATTTAATTACTAGATTTAGTTGCCACCTTTGTTCGTTGCGTTTCAAAATGGAAAATGCTTCAACCCATTTCCTCATACAACTAATTAGTGCAACCTAATTAATTTCATTCATAATGATCGAATCGCGCAATTACGTAATGCAACATTAGATTATGACTACGAAAACTCGATATGCAACATTAAGTTGCAGGTGTGAATTTGTGTGTGTTACTTGTGCATACCGCAATTATTTTATTGCTTAGTTATTGTATTGTGCCTTCAAATGCACATATTTATTTTTAAAGGCACTGAGTGGTACACCTATACTTACATACATACTACATACATATGTATGTATACAACGTTGTATTCAATATAAAAGGTCTGTATTGTACACCGAGAGTTCGTCCCACCTGGCCAAACGATTAATGCTGTGTTTTACCTTACGTGTTAAAAATGAAGCGTCTTTTGTCACGCATATATTCGTGCTCGAACATATGTGAGGCATATCCTGGCGCCTTTGCTACGATAATGCGTCGTGTTATCGGTCGACGCTTGTCACTGATTTTTTGACAAAAAACTCGCGCATATTAACCATTAATCACTCAACTCACCAGATCTGGCATTGATTTTTACCTATTGGAAAACTTCATTTGCCCATGAAAGGACACTGGTTTCAAGATTTCAGCTATCCAAAAGGCGACGACCGATATTCTCAAGAGCATTCCGAAAAATGACGGGCTAAACGCTGTATCGAAGCACAAGGAAACTACTTTGAATAAAAAATATAACTCTTGACAAATATTAATTTTTTGTTGTTTTGCTTACAGTCCTGTTTCTTTTGCGACAGACCTTGTATGATTTAATATTTGCATATAAGTTTCTGGTATGTCTTTATAGTGGTTTTTTTAGAGGTTCATTCGGATAAAATTTGACACGGACTGGTCAACATAAACCTAATCAATACAATTTTTTTATACTAGGTTGGAATAACTTTTTTTATATTCGTAAGAAGTTTGATCTCCATATGTCAATTAGTCAGATTCCATATGTCAAGCAGCTGTCCGTTTTGTTTCTAAGGTGAAACATTTGTTTGATGATTTTACCATGAACAAAAATCATCAAAGAGAATCGAAAATGACGCTGAACTGTTTGAGTTCTGTGTCTATTTTTTTATGAACAGAAGTATTTGAGTGGAATAAAGTGTTCAGTGAAGAAAGCTTGCCTCATGACAGTCGCCATTCATCTCTGATCGCAAGGTTTTATATGAAACGACTAAAAACACATTTTCAAAATCCGACTCAAATCAAAAAATCATGATTGAGGTGAAGATGATTGAGGACCTTACATAAAAAAAAATTGTATTAAATTTCATGAAGTTTTTTTTGTCAGTCCGAACCAAATTTGGTATAACATTTCTAGGGGGTAAAACGTCAAAGCAGTTGTCAAAGTAATGACATTTTTTGATATTTAAATTCAGTACACATTGGCAAATTTGAATATGGAGTTTCAAGGCGGAACGATATTAAAAAATCGTGGATCCCAATTATACCTTTGCATCAATTTTAGCAAAATACCACAGTTACGCCTTATGTGGTACAAAAATAAAAAATGGACAAGTTTTGGGACGTGAGCAAATCTAAAGGGACTCTCCGGGCACAGAAAGTTTTCTTAATAAGTTTATAGTTCGTGCTATTTCTAGGTGGAAGACACTTGTAATTGATACTTTTTTTTTTTTGAAATGAAGCCCTTGTTCACTAATGGTGACAGCTACTGGCAAATGATTTGAGTCGTTTTTGGTTCCAATACATTAATTGCAATGATTCAAGTACTACCAATATCAAGTCCATTCTCTCTACTGTTCAACCAGTTAACTAGTAAACAGATTAACCAGTTGGACACAACATTGGCGAGATTAGATCGTCTATACTGAATGAGTTCGTGTAAAATGCTACGAGACCGCAGTTGGTCTCGCAGTCAAGGTTGTCATAGGCCGAAAAAAAGCACAGAAAGGTTGAGACTAGACGCTCAATATACAATTATTTTTCGTGTTGTATAAGTGAGATCGGGTTACGCTTTATGACATTAGCAATATAAGACTTCGTACTAAAAAACTTCACAGACAGTTATTTGATTCCTCGACTCAGTATTATAAGTGATAGACGAAAATGGGAATATTATTTATGGTTCTGATATTTTAACAGCATGCATAATTTTGGTTTCGTAGATTCCGTTTCGAGTACTTTTGATGTCAAAGATACACCCTGCTCGGGAAGGTTAATATAATAGAAATAGTCGGGCTTGACCTTCATGTAAGCACTTTTCCGATTACCAGCAGTTAAATATACCACAAAAAGCTATTTAAGGAGGCATTTAAAGGAGGCTGGATGCAAATAGTAGCTCAAGGTATGTTTGGATGCCAAACGAGTTAAAGATAAATAACCTGATGAATCGCATTTTTATTTATGAATAATTGCTTAAGCGGATGGTTCTGGGTGATGAAAAGTAGAACAACGACAAGTGGAAACAGTCGAGGTCGAATGGCGTTGAGCCTAGCGGTGGCCAAGTTATGTTTGATGGTCGGGAATTTGTTTTGTGCGATTGTCATGAAATCATCTACTATGAGCTACCCGCTATACTTCTCAATTCGGATCTCTATTGTCAACAATGGAACCGTCTGAAGGAATAGAACAATGTCAGGCCACATACATACATAGATAACGAGTCGCCAGAAGCTTCGTAAGCTCGGCTGGGAGGTCCTTACGTATCCAACTTGTAGTCCGAATCTGGTACCAAACTATTTCTAGCTGTTTCTGTATATGTCGATCGATTTTGCTAATGATGAGTTCGCCATTAGAGAAGCTTTAGAAAATCGTTTATTTTCGTGCCGTCATATATCACTAGTTTCTGCAATGGATGCTCTCTTAGCCTTGCATATTTCGGTATAGGATTTTTGCATTTTGTGTCATCGTGCAATCTTGCAAGAGCAAGAGAATCCCCCTATTGATAGTTGTCAGTGAAAACTCATCGAAAACACACATTGTCGGTCCGAACATAGTATTAATGTATTTAAATTGCTGAACAGCAAAAATCGATATATTGGCTATATATTATATTGGATATTATATAACTCTGGAAACACCCTTTATACTTGTATGCATGTATATACTTAAATAACATATGTATGTACTTACGTAATATATTTTATACATAATACATGTATATATAAATAACGGCACATATTAGATGCACGAATTACCAATGTAATTAACAACATGCTTTTTGTATATGTGTATATCTATTAATTATATAAAATTAATTTATTCTTTGCGAAAATTAATCGCAAGAACATCTATTAGTTTGCATGAATACTAATTTACATAAATATGTATAATCACTTCCCTATAATTGAAGTTATTAATACTTGCAAATTACTTATATAACACATATAAATTTAATGATGATGAGCTTATTGAGATGTGAGATATAAAAACCTCACGACAACTATTTCTACAATTACATGAATTTGTTAATGACTTCGATGAGGGTTCAATGACGAACAGCTGATTTGCATAACGACGTGTAATAACGACTTTATAGTGGAAATCTTTAAAATTTTCGGAACATAACTTTTAATTGCAGATTCTACCTCTTTACTTTGTGTAAAATTAAATATTCGAGAGAACTTATTTCGCATTTCAACTCATTATTCTGATCCTTTACCAAATAAACATGCTCATGCTTTTATTGTCGATAATGAACAAGTGAACTCCATCTAGCGTACAGCTTTTATCACAGCTTTCAGTTTTCACATATTTCGAGCATTTATTGAAATAAATTTAATGTATACTAGCTCAAAGTCTTTAGGTAGTCGATCGTTTATAAAAAAATTTAAAAATATATTTAAATGCAGTGGTAATATATTTCAAGCCCCTGAGAGCTACAAAAAGCTTCATTAGCCATTCGGTTGGTTTTTAATATACAAATATAAAATTAAACAATTTTTAACAACAGGCCACCTCCAACAATTACGAACAAGCTTTTGTAAGCTTTTTTGGCATGAAAAACCTCTTATAAGAAGCTTCATTAGCCATTCAAAGTCTTGTAACTTGCACTTTTTAAATGAAATCCATCACCATCGACTCCGATAAACACTTACAAGCCTCTGGAAGCTTTTCTGGCATAAAAAAGCTCTTCTAAAAGCTTTATTAATCATGCAAAGCCTTGCAAACCATTTTTTTAATGAAAACCGTCACTCTCGAAAGGCTATTCTGTCAAAAAAAAAATCACCTATGAAAAGCTCCCTTCAGAACCAGACTTAGCTTAAACTCACTCTTCGCAGATTTTTTTATTTTTTCCGATTTTCATATTTATAACCACTAAATTTAATAATAATTTTCAAATATAGTACTATAACAGAATCTTCAAATATTATACTTCCAATGGCATTTTTTCTCCACTCCCCACTCGCAAGGTTATTCCGCTCATTAAAAAGCTATGAAATTACATACTGCAAATACAAAGACTTACTGATTAATTACGTATTTTGGCGAATTATAACTGTCAGACAAATCACAAAGCGTAGATGTGAATGCAATTAAACAAAAGCCTGTGATTTGAAATTAAAATGAAATTAATAAAAGTCAATTATACACAAAAGTTAAAATACGAGCTTCACAACGAAAATAAACAAACAAAAATAAAATAATAAAAATTCTTTTATTTTGGCAAATTCAAAGTGCGCGAATAAAATAAACGAAGCGCAACCACCCGTATTGCGCTGTCGCGCTGTCAGCAAATGAGGGTCAGAGGTGTTGAAACCACTTCTAACTCAACGCTACATAAGAGTAATTTACAGGTAGCTTTTAACTGTCAAGCAGCAAGTGTTTTTGTTATTTGTTTATATAATTTTTAGTGACAGAGTTGACACAGAATCGCACGGTTAACCCTAGGCAAGTCTGCAGTCAAGCCAAGTAATTTATCAGGTGTGTTGATAACGCTTAGTAGATGCCCTGTAGGAAATTGAAGATTTATTTTACCTATAACAAGTACGAAAATTTCGAATTCTTGCAACAAACGGTATAAGAAACAAACAAGGTAGCGCTAAATTCGGTGTAACCGAAGTTAAAGTCAAAGGAGTTCCTTCAGGTGCTGGCAAAACTTTTTTTTAAGTATCGACTTTAGTATCAAGCCGATTTTATCTAATTTTGCCAATACCACATACTCTTAACAACCCATATTCAAAAAAGAATGTTTCTTGGGTTTCATAAAGTACCTCACATACAATCGTCAATCATCATCAGTTGGATACGCGAAAATCCTGATATTAGTTATATGGGGGCAAGGTCAAGTTTTCGCCCAGTTTTATCTTTTTTAGGAACAAAGATACACTGCTCTTTCATTTTCATTGAGATAACACACAAATTGGTTGATATATGCGGTATAAAGTCAAATCTATATATTAGCTATATGGGAGCTAAAGGAAGTATTGACCTGATTCAACCTATTTCTCATACACAGAAATACAATTGTCAAAAAAGGTTTCTGTCTGAATTTCAATTGTATATCTCACACATTGACCGATATTTTCTGTCAAAAGTCAACTATAGACGCTGGGATCCACATATTCGGTGCCTAGTGGCTTGAACATTTTTCGTTGGACTCTCTAATCAAGAGAAGTCTAGTATCTTAAAAGTGTGCCGAATGTCTTTAAACGCCCAGAAGTTCATTTTCACTCCTTAATGTTTTTCTTTTGGACAAAGTAGGACCCATTCTCCTTGGTGTATGGATAGATTTATTAGCAGAAGACATAGTAGGACCCTTAGTGGGCGTAAACCGGAAAGAATCCATTGTTTCTGACAATAAACTGCTTGGTGTATGGAAAAATGTATCGCATAAAGAAGGACAAGTTGCTAAAGTCAGAATCAGAGTGATTTTTCCATGCTAGAGTACTTTGTTCTTCCAACGCTGATTTATGCCAGATCTTAAAGGCGTTTTTTCCAAGGCATACAACAGTTCATCATCGCCAACAAAGCAAAAAAATCTGTACAGAATCTCAAATTTTCTTAACATTCTTGTATAACTTGTACCCAATATGCGATACCACTTTATAATTGTACCATAAGTAGCCACTTTATATACTGTATGGTAAAGCAAGAACACTCATAAATTGGTGTTGCCACAATAGACAATTGCCAATACATACATACATACATAAGCACGTGCAAATATACATTTCTAATTTGTTTCTTAGCCACTCTTTGACTCTATTTCGGCGACTGCAACGACCTTTTTTACGGATAACAAAATCAGCACGAACTGGGCTAGGCGTTGCGAATTTTCGCTTGTAAAACTCCACTAAAATAGAAATCGAAGGAAAAACAAAGCGACTGTGAAATAACATAATTGAGGCTTTGGAGTTAGTTTTGTATCATATGTACATACATATGTATATGTATATGTAAATGCTTGTGTAGATAAAAACTTTACTTGCCGGCTGCATACAGTTTGAAAGAAATTGTTGTATGCAGACTCTATTTTATAGAAGCTCATTTTTAGGTTGATATACATACATACATACATATGTATGTATACATACATATGTACATATTTTTTAAGTAAGTACTTTTCCAGAAATGTTTACCTTACGAATATGTTATGATGACACAAGCAACTACAACACGCTAGGGTAAATGTCAACCGCAATCTACTGAATTTCAGTATTTTGTATTAGTTGGCAACTCTGTTTTGAGGTTTTAGCCAACAAAATTTCAGTAATGTCTATTTTCGGTATTCACTTTGTAGTACATACATATAATAATGATGAAAGGTAAATTTTTATTTTTGTGAAAGTGGCAACTCTGTTTACATGTTTTTCATAGACGTAATATGTTCTTAAATGTGTTTATTAAATATCTGATACATCTATTTTTTTCATAGACTGAAGTCAATTTAATTATTTAGATAGAATATTATTTAGATAGATAGAAGATGGCAACTCTGTTTTAATATTTTTTATGCCGAAACTTTTCTTAACAGCTACCGTTTTGTATATGGTAGCAACTATGTAAAATAGATTATTTTTATTTTTAGTTTTATGTGAAGGTGGCAACTCCGAAAAAAAGTTTTCTATATACATTTAATATTTAAGTATTTTTAAATGAGTTTCTTAAAATTTATGTAATTTTATGTAAAGTAGATTTTTTTTATTTTTTTGTGAAGGTGGCAACTCTGAAAAAAGTTTTCTATATACATTTACTATTTAAGTATTTTTAAATGAGTTTCTTAAATATCTGTTTTTATAGCCTGAAGTCAATTTCATTATTTAGATAGAAGATGGCAACTCTGTTTTAATATTATTATGTCGAAACTTTTCTTAATACCTATCGTTTGATATTTACATATATTGCAGCAATGATGTAAAATAGCTGTCTTTTGTAAATTTTTACTTTTTGTCAAGGTGGCAACTCTAGCAGAAAGTTTTTTATATGCATTTAATATTTAAATATTTTTAAATTAGTTTTTGAAATATCTTGTTTTTAGTATCTATTCACCTTTTATACATACATTTAATTGAATTTATTTTTTTCCAATTGTGGCAACTCTTTCAAAAATTAAAAAAAAAAAACATCGAAATTTAGCAACTTTTTAAAAAATAAAAAAAAAAAATTCATAGAAAAAATATATTTGTGTATGAGTCTTTTATTCACTTTTTATAGATTGAATTGAATTTCATTTTTCCAAATTGTGGCAACTCTTTCAAAAATAAGAAAATCGAAAGTTGGCAGTTCTTTGAAAAATAAAAAAAAAACTTCTTAAAAAAAATATCCTTTTGTAAGAGTCTTTAAGAATTATACATACTTAGATTTACCCCAGTAAGACATTACTCAACCGGTAGAAGACAAAAAAGAAGTGAAAAGAAAAAATAGAAGTGAAAAAAATAAAAGAACACGATCAACCTAGTATGCAAGTACTCACACATTACCATGGGAATTTCATTAAGTATGTATGTACTCAATATTGTGTGGGCGCTGCAATTTTTGACGAAGTTTCTTTCTCACACTGTCACCTATTACTTCCTCAATGTTTTTGTTGTTTTTCTTTACTGAAATTATCTTGCGAATATCTACATCTACAGTCGTAGTATATATGCAGACCTTTATTCACTTTACTATAATGCTACGCTTTTATTGTTTATCTTGCACTTTTTTACAATTTTGTGTTTTGATTATGCTTTCGTTTTTTCTTTTGCTCAGCGTCAGCGTTTTTTTCTTAACACACTTTTTCTGGCTGACACAGCTAGGCTTTTGCAGCCACAAATAAGATCGGCCTTAAGTACGAAGTATGAAAATATCTGCAGTCCACATATTTTAAATGTTTAGATGAATCGTTGTGCTGGGGTTGAATGACTCGGACTTCCATTTCTTTGAATTGATATTTAATGTCTTAATGTCGAGTCGCATGCGCGGAAAATATTATGGATTTCACGGAATGGGATTCTTTAACTCAATTGCTAAGGTTTTTATGCAATGCGCGGTAGAAACCATGCCAAGGTTTGTTGCACGCCAAATTTCAAAACAAAATTTACTTTCAAAATGTGTAAGCCCTCTCAAGTTCGAATTGAAATTCAGTAAGTGCTTGTGAGTACTTAGAGAAGCTCAACCTCTCGACGATTAAGTGTCATTAAAAATTATTGAAAATAATTGTTGGTGCTTAGTAGACACTTATTACTGACTAAAGCATGTTACGTGTCTCTTACGTCTGTTACTGTGCTGATAACTGAATTGGGGGAAAGGCGAAGTATTGAAAAATTAGTAAACAAATTGGATAGGCATTAATTTTATAATTGAACAAGCATAATTTATGCTTTTCTGCCATCAAAATAGTAAATAATTTATTTTTGATGAAAATCGGAAAAAATAACAAGCTTTTTAATGCAGCGTCACCTGGCGTTAGCTTAAAAAATAATCATTCGACTAAAGAAAATAAATATCGTTTATTGAGTAGAAATATTTTAAGGTCACCAATTTTAAATGCGCATACAAATAAAAAAAAACTGCGACTTTGGAGTAAACACCGCTTACGCGATTATAGCCGAGCTTACAACACTTCTTTACTTCGAGCAATTAGAAAACTTTTTTTTAGATACAAGAGTCGTTTTTATTCAAGATGTGTGAAAAAAAAATTTATAAATGTAAAATAATAAGAAATTACTGTCTAAAAATGAATATTTTTTGTATTTCTTTTATGCGCTCTGAGCTCTCTCGTATTAAACCCCAAATATACTTATCCATGTAGATCAGCCAAAAGCAAACTTAAAGAACTAAAGATTAATATTTAAGTGTTTTTCAATGTCTAGGATCAGAATTCAAGCATGAGAACAGAAACCCAAAAAAAAAAATTTTTTTTGTTGACCTGTGTAATTAAAGTCATTTCAATAATTTCAACCATAGTTGTGGAAATATGTATTACCGAAATATAACTGATATGGTACTTAGCTCCTTTCACCGATGTATCCTTCACTAAATTTGACATAATAGAAAACTTAAGCGTGAATATTTGGCTCAGTTCACCAGATCTTTGGGTTATATTTTTAGATAATATTACATCAATCTTAAATTACCGACTTTTTGACAATGGCGAGAACCATCCATTAATTGTGTCCTATAAGCAAAAGTTCCAGCGTTTCTTAAGAAGTTAGGACGCGAAATAATTGTGAAGCCGTCATTGAATATTTCAGCTTCGACTTGCAGCAGTATGAAAACAATCAAGGATCCCATCTACGTTAGGTTAAGATTGATGGCTGATCCAAAGATCGCACTTGGACTACTATATGTCTTACATGATGCCATAAAAGCGTCAGCAAAGCAAGATAAATTTGCTCAAGCGTTGAATCTTTTTTACCACTAGTTCGGTGAGGCATCTGAAAGTGTTAACTCACAAGTATTTAAGTCTTCTTCTTGCCAACAAGGGACAATCGAGAAGTAAGTGCTTAGATGATCCCATTCGTCTTCTTACAGTATGTACATACAGTTTCTGCAACTGGTGTCCGGTAAGATGCTCAACCTTACAGCATGGACGTCGATAGCGCAATTGGCCACAACTAAGAAAAGGCTAAAGTTATTGAGGGCAAAGAGCTCGTTGGATCACTTTCATCGATCTTGGGTCAAAAGAATCTTGCGACTTCACATGAACCGATGGTAGCCCAGCCAAGTTTCCACGAAGCCCATCTATCCAGTAGTAGAACACACGAGAAGAGGGTAGCACCGATCCGTTCGCATTCTACTGTTAGCGGGGCTAGGGCAACTTTCTTGCCAACTCACCAGCTTTAAAGTTACCGATTCCGCTGTGACCAGGTATCCACACTAGTATTGTCACTAAGTGAGTCGGAGATGGATAACGAGGTTAAGCATTCTTTAACCAGCCTTGAACGTACGGTTAGTGAGCTCAAGGTTAGTATCGCCGCCTTGCTAACAGAGTGGATAGTATCTTTAATGAAGGAGGTTGCACACCGGAGCAGTAAATCTACCGCTATCTTAATGGCAGCAACCTCATATTGAGGTTGCAATAATCAGAAAGTATGAAACTGAAAAACTAGCACAAATCAAATTAAGGGCTTCATATAACCATTATTAGTGAGTCCTAAGGAGCTCAAACAGAGAAAATCTGTACTGAAAAACTGCATTAACAAATCACAAATAATTAAGGCAATGAGATTCCTAAATTTCACTTTTCACTTAGAAGTGTTTTACCGGAACAGATTTGCATTAAATTTTTTGAATAAACAAACAAACAAGTTGTATGGCATAAGTAGAGTACTAATTTAATATATGCCAATCAGTATTTCACGCATATAACATGCATTCAAAGATTTAGAACTTTCGACATTCTATTTATTCTTTTTTTAATTGCTCTTTCTTCTCTTTGCTAATGAATTCTTAATTAGACATTTCGAACAGTCGCCCATAATCCATTAATTTCGAATTTTCGGTCGCTTTTAACTCGTTAACAAATTTCGCCACATAACCAGTATGTATGCATAAGTATTGGTGACCGTGTGAAGTTGGACTCGTATTTGTTAGAAAAAAATATCAATAACGAGTATTTTATAATTTCACTTTTCAATATATTTAAACCAATTTAGTCATTTGGATGAAATTTATGGAAAGACAAAGAGCTCTTTGAATGCACTTATACTTATGTATGCACATGTGTATATACATACATATATAAGCGTATGTATGTATATACTTGGATGTGTTTAATGCGTTATTAACAAGCATTACCAGTTGGGGTTTCTCGAGTGCAGATTTGGAGTGAATGATGTCGATGGCTTATTTGCGAATGGCATCGGAATTACCGGCATGTGCGGGAACGTCTCAAACCGTTTGACAGCACGAAAGCTAATCCGTGCGCGTCATGTTAATCGTGTCTAATGATAATTATATTGATTAAAACTGGTCTGTGGGTTAAGCTCGTTTATACTTACAATAAATACATATGACACTTTCCAATACTTTTCTCTACACATGCTAACATAATTATATGCATGTCTACAGTAGATAAGTCAAACAAAGTCGGGTTAGCTCCTCCAATTATAAACCAAAAATGGCATGATCTCCGATTTGTTGTATTAGTTCCGCCACGAATAGCAGAGTAATTACTAAAATATCGAAAGAATTCGCTTTAAAAAGAAAGTATGTCTCCAATTACATAAAGAAACTCGAATCGACATGTAAATGAAAGTGAAAAATAAAAAGAAGCACGAACAAGTAAGGAAAAGCTAAGTTCGGTTTTATACTCGCGCAATTTGCAAATTTAGAAACCTCACGGGTTGACCAACATATGATTTATAAAGTTAAGCGGTGTAGATATACATATGTACATAACTGCCAAAGTAAAGGTCCTGAATACCAACTTGATTGTGAAATTTAATTCTGGAGGCGTTGTTATCTGACAGACGAACCGACAAAGAGTCACGGTAATTTCAATGAATAATGAATAGCGAACATACGCACCCGCCTCTGTGCAGCAAAGCCAAAACAAAGGGAAGGTACGATGTCGAGGAGCTACTATTACAACCGACAGTGAAAGATTTTCTACTCGAATTGCACACCTGCTCTCTGGGAGCACTCATCAGCAACTCGGTATAAGGAAACTGTGGGACGGAATTTCAAGCTCCTTACGTACAGCTGCAAGCGAAACTAATGGTTTTCGGAAAGGTCAAAAGAACAGCTGGTACGATGAGGACTGACGTGTCGCAGTGAAGAGAAAGCAGACAGCCCACCACGCAATATTGCGATCGACCACAACGCGAGCGGCATGGAATAGATACCGAGAGGTTAAGAAGGAAGCGAGACGCATACGTGAGTATAAAGAGCTTGAGAGGCTGACCGACAGGGGTAATTCTCGAAAATTCTAGGAAAATATGAGGCGACTACGGAAAGTTACAAGACCGGAGCATATTCTTGTAGGACCCAAAGTGGTGGTCTAGTGGCTGTTGTTCAGAGCATACTAAAGTTATGGAGGGAACACTTTTCCAGCCTGCTGAACGGCAGTGAAATTGTAACATCTAGATAAAGCGAATCCGATTCCCCAATCGGCAACGATGGAATAGATGTTCCATTGCTGACTATGATGAAGAAGAACTGACAAGGTGCATACATCAGTTCCTTTGAAAGATGTGGTCGCATGACAGCATGCCCGACGATTGGAACCTAAGTGTGCTCTTCCCAATCCACAAAAAGGAGAACCCCACAATCTGCATTAATTACCGTGGGATAAGTCTCCTTAATACCGCGTATAAGGTATTCTCGAGAGTAGTGTGAAAGACTGAAGCCCACTGTCTACAAATTGATTGAATCTTATTAGTGTGGCTTTAGGCCTGGAAAATCTACTATCGAGCAGATTTTCACTATGCGACAAATTTTGGAAAATACCCGTGAAAGGAAGATCGACATATACCACCTCTTCGTCGATTTAAAAACCGCCTTCGACAGCACGCTATATCTGAACTTGATATCCCCGAAAAGCTAACTCGTCTATCTTGGAACCAGCATCAACATCAACAACAATATCAGTTTTGAAATCCAATGCAGAATCACTCTTGCCCACAGATGCTACTTCGGTCTGAGTAGGCAATTGAAAAGTAAAGTCCTCTCTCGACGAACAAATACCAAACTTTACAAATCCCTCATCATTCCCATTCTGCTGCATGGTGCGGAAGCATGGACGATAAAATCAGCTGATGAGTCGGCCTTCGGAGTGTTCATCAAAGAGAACGTGTATTAGATTCGGATACAAATTTGTTTAAACGAAGAATAGACGTTTCGAATCTTCCACCAATTATCACACATATGTGTATGTAAATACAAAATCATTTGTTTAACGCAATTTATATACATACATATATACATTTATAGCTAATTAGTAATTCACCATTAGGCTTAAGCCTATGGTATCTACAAATCAATAATCGTTGGCTTAATTCGCGGCTCTGAAATTTGCAAACTCGTGTAATTATTACTTTGCACACAAAATTACACTTTCGATTTCAACCGAAACCAAATAAGCAAAAACAATTTAATCAAATGTTTGGCAAAAAACAATTTTTTAATTGCCTCGCCTTAAACAACCGTCAACCAGAGTCTAGTTCACAACAAAAGCAATTAAAACGTGTTTGCCGCTGGATTGTTTGCCGTCGAGACGTGGATGTCACAGCTCGTACATTTGTCTGTATGTATGTAGCTATGCCGTTCAAGTAGCCACCAACCGGCTCATCATTGTGTCCCACTGTCAGTCCAGATTCCACGACTGCTGGTTACTAAGTCACGCATGCGCAGCAACCCGTTCAGCGGGCATGTCATCTTCGATAGGCTCAAAATAAGACCAGTGTAGGCGCCGGTCGCACTGCTCGCTGCCTTATCTGTATAAATGCGAAAGTGAATTTCTCTTTCATTTAAGCGTGCAATGAAGACCTCTTCCTAAAACATTATGCCTATTTGTAGAAATCTAACATTTGTCATTTAGGCGTGCATCTGCATTTGCTTATGTGCATATGTGTGTGTGTCCGCAATGCGTATATTGCAATAAAGAGGACAAGTCAATATGCAATGATTCAAGAGACAGTGGAAAAATAATGGACCCGCTGCATAACACGTGATTTTGCAAAATGATATTTTGTTTTTGTTTTGTTTTGCTGAAATTCTTCACAGCGCACAGTGGGACTCAATTGGCTTTCTCATTGTATATATGTACCGTACCACCAATCTGAACCGGATTGACACTGTCCACTCTAAAAGTACAATGCTACTGGGGTACTCAGGTGATATTGACATAGTAGGCCTTAACAAAGAAGCGAAAGAGATTGATCTTATAGTGAACGAGGGACAGACAAAGCACCTGAAGGCCACACACAAAAATTCCTCGCGTCTTGGAAACTGCGTCCTCTCACTTTCGACGAGGCTTAGAAACATGGACGAGGACGAAACAAGATGAGAAAGCACTTGCAGCATTCGGAAGAGTTCTTCTTCGCCAAAAGGAAACTACGTCATTGTTGCCAGCTATACTATGGGATCGGTAGGCAATTGAGAAGCAGATCCCACTCTCTACGAACAAAAATAACGTTATATAAGGCTCATAAAAATGGACGATGACGAAACGAGATGAGAAAGCACTTGAGGCATTCGAAGAACTTTTTTTCGCAAGATCTATGGAGCGAGCCGTACGAAAACGATATCGAAGAAGATGGAACTACCAAGTAGGAGTGTACGGCGATATGGTTATAGTTAAGTGCATAAAAAATCAACGAACAAAATTGGGCCATATTGTTCGCTTGAAAGATGATGCTCCAATGAAAAGCTCCTTCGACTCGAGACCAACGAATGGACAGCGCAAGCAAGGCCGCCGTAGTAACCAATAGACGGACCAAGTGCATAGCGACCTGACACCAAACCAATATTTAACGATATCTCGAAAACTACAAAACAGCACCAAATATTATAAATTTATTGGATTCAATTATCTTGAATTGTATTTACGACAAAGTAATTAAACTAAATTAATTAATTAATTAAATAATTGATAAATTTTTGAACATTATTTCAACAACTTCACAGCCACCACACCACGGTGCAACATCGAGTGCTCTACTTCGACACCTTACCCCTGCGCAGAGTTGCAGCAGCCTTTCTCACATGGCGTGTGGGGCAGTAGTGGCAGCAATTGCTGTTATTGAATAATTGCCTCATTCCGGTTAACAGTACTTGTGTGGTTAGTCTGCCATACACAGATATTTACATGCCGATACAGAGGCAGATGTAGCACTCATAAATTATTGATGAGTCTATGAAATGTTTTTATAACTCTGCAACGCTTAGTTGCAGACTTTTATTCATAGATTTGTACGCCGGTGAGCATAAATGTGAGTATGAGCCTCTTTAATATGCGTATACTTGTATGTTAACATAAAAGTTTTCGGTACGACGAAGTCTCAAACGGGAATTCGGTTTGAGATTATAGTTCAGAAAAGTGTTCATCTGACTAAGTGTGCTACTATTATTATATTACATAGGCGTGAATAGTATTGATAAACTCATGTAAGACCTTGATGTTGCTCTCGAAAAATGGTATATAATGCTCTTTATGCAACAAAAAAAGACCCATTTTGTGTCAACAACAAGATACCAAGAAACCCAAGACCACGTAAAACCGATATTAATGTTGACAAGACCATAGTATGGAAGAGAAAAGCCGATCCTTTTAAGTCAGTCACAGAAATTATGGTCGAAGCTCATGACGAATATGGTGTGGAGCTGTCCAGAAAGCTTGTAGGAAGACGAGTCAACAAAGCTCAACTTTTTGAACGAATTAGCAAGAAGAAACCACTCCTGTTAAAACGTCATTTCCAAATTCTTTGGAGCGAAGATACCAAAATAATTATAGGAGGGGTCGATATGGAAAAACATTTGTATATCGTCCACAAAGTCAAGCTCTTCACCCTAGGTATACATAAAAACAAAATAACATTTAGCACGGCGGTGGAAGTATCATGGTCTGGGCATGTTTTCAAGGTATGGCGTCGGGTCAATTGTTCGTATAAATGGTAAAAAAATTAGTGGAGCCATTTGTATTTGAATCCACGCCTATAAACCGGATATTTAAGCAAGACAATGATCCGAAGCACACCGCAAAGGCAGTAAAGCAGTGGCTCGACAATGAAAAAAATTGAATATTGGATAGGTTTCTACGAAGCCTGGATCTGAATCCAATAGAAAATGTATGGAATGATGTCAAGAACAAAATAGCAAGCAATCTTATGCCAGTTTTTAATTATTTTTGTACTTTTTGGTACCTTTTTGTAAACCCTTTTCAGATTGCGCTATTTATGTGTCCCAACTGCCATAGAGGATATTGATGTTTTCGTCTTTTTTTAACGATAATATAATATTTATTGTGTTCGTGTTTTAGTAATATGAAAGTGAATAATTTTTAAAATAAAACGCATGCCTCTTTAAATTCATAAGTGATAAACTTAAGGAATAAATAAATGTTTCTTTTTTATTTGATTACCAAGTGCGCTATTTATGTGCCCATGGCTGTATATTCTCACATACTTGTACATATGTATGTAATATTGCAAATTAACACTGTATAATTCTGAGCGTGAAAACGAGGCAATGAAGTCACCCATCTTCTTTTCTCTCTCGAATCGTGTACTCGTATTTGTTCCCCTTGCACTGGACGCGAAATTCTGCGATTCATAAATGCTATTTTTAATGCTTTTGCTCCATTTGCAAACTAATTGATATGAGTACTGCACATTGTATGATTGTTTCAGAGTTTTGGTTTATTAATTTGCGTGTGGGTATGTAATTTACATAATACAAGTCTTGCTTACATAAATCTTTTACTAATATATGTTATCTAGAAGTTTGAAGAACTTTTTGTGTTCGAAAGTGAACAAATTGGCGATTGTGGATTAACACTAATACCTTCTACTTGGATCCTACTATTTTGGGAGTATGTTTACTCCGACCAGCCTCTATCATTCAGTGGAACTAACTAATAGCAAAGCTTATCCCTCCGAACGTTTCTGTTAAGTATAAAATGGTTTATCGATATGCATTGTATGTATGTTACGAAGATTGTTTTTATAATCAGAAACTAAGAATGCAACATATAACTTGTGTATGTATGATCTCCTGCAGGAAATTATCTACAAAAGTCTAACCAAACCTAACCTGTAAACAATAGAACTGTCTGTATTCACACTAGAAAAATAAAAATGTATCTTAGCTTATGCTACACATGCTCACCAACTTCGTTTCTGAGTAATTGTGCTTATCTGATTGGCATGTTAAATCGATTGAAACACTCCAGAATGCTTTCACACACAAATACTCGAACATACATATACATATCCATATATATATGTACATGTATGTATGTATATATTTCTATTTACAATTGCACACGTGTTAATTTCTTCTACAATTTGTGACTGACAGCGTAATTCTACTTGCAAATTCAAGTTCAAAGTAAAGGTAAATAATATCTGGGAAACCAGTTTCGCTAATAATCTCCTGCAAATTATGATAATTTAGATGTTGAAAAGTGTTTTGATTTGCTTGTTTTGAATTTACAACAAGATAAAGTCTGTAACAATTTACGATAATAATGCATAATTATTTCATTGTTTCTCTAAGTAAATCGGGATTAACTCAGGGTCTGCGCAAATTGAGTCGCAGATTATGAGGAATGAGCAACGGGGTACGTCAACCTTTTGTCAGTATGTAAACATTGTTTGATTTTGAGTAGAAATACCAGCCTATATTTGCTATATTTTAAGTTAATTAGTTTATTTATAAAATATTTGGTCATTAATATTGATTCTCAAATAATCCTGCGAAGAGGCGCAGGGGAAGTCAAATCTGAAAATGTGGGTGGCCAGTCAACGTCTGCTCTCTTTGTCATCGGTTATTTTGTGATCGAGCGAACCGCAAATGCCATATTCATGTGATATTCATGCATTTGAAGCACACATATAGAGCTAACATCAATCGATACCGATTTTCGATTAAAAACTATGTTCCAAAACAGCTTATTATTTAAATTGAAAATGGACTCAGCGCTAGAACTATTTTTTTAATGATTCCTTTTGATCATGTCTAATATAACGACATGATAATTTCGCACCCTGTATGTATTGAAGAAGTCATATTTTCGATTTAAGGGGTTACATGGGTTTACGGTCTTCTACAACACCTCTAGAATATTGTTCTAAAGTTTCCAGTCGATTCGAGTAATAGTTTCGGAGATACAGCCGTGAGAACTTGTGCGCTAGAGGTTAGCTAGACTAAGTGCGCTGTCTTTAAACGAGTTTTTCTAGAAACTGTGGTTTTGAGGTGGGTTGGCAAGATTTCTCGAGAACTACTCAACCGATCTTCATTCAATTTTATACAGGTCTTTGAGATACTATTCTTAAAGACTTGGGCGAAGGATTTTTTTTCGTTTACAACTATTTGAAAAAAAAAAAAATGTCGCGAAAATTTCACTGAAATTTTAATTTTTTTATAAAAATGTTTGCCAAAAATCCAATTTTTAATTTTTTTTCTACGTCCAAGTTTTAAGTTAAGTTAATCGAAAGAAAAAATTTTTCAAAATAATTTCAATTTAATCGGACACTGAAGTGTAACTTTTTCACCAAAACAATATTTTTTTTAGAAACTGCCGTTTTTTCAAAAACCAAAATTTTGAACTGGCCTTCGATCATTACCTATATTCATCTATTGTAATAAGAATATTTTTGGTTTTTGAATTTGAGAAAAAAATAATTTTTCATCTCCCAAAACTTTAAAATTTTTCTCACCGCCAGACACTTTTTTCGAATAAACCGATCAAACTTAGATTTTGTAAAAAACAAATGCAATCGATGTATGTTTTGTAAAACAATTTTTCACTCAAAACAAATTTTCGATTGCACCGTTTGTAAACTGTCGTTTTTCAAAACCAAAATTTTGACCTGGACCTTCGATCATTACCTATATTCATCTATTGTCATAAGAATATTTTTGGTTTTTGAATTTGAGCTAATTTTAGCAGAAAATCTTTCTCACCGCCAGACACCTGCATCATGAACTTTCTTTGTATTATAAAAATTCCATTTTAATCGGCCAATTTGTCTTCAAATTTTTTTTTCCGTGCCAAATTTCGTGAAGATATCTCATCAAATGAAAAAGTTTTCCATACACGGATTTGATTCAGATCGTTCAGTTGATATGGCAATATGTTAATGTTCGAAAACAGTTTCTAAGATTTGACAATCGCTTTTTCAAATAAGATAATTTTTCTTATAAAAAAAACTTTTTCAAAATATATCAAAAATTGAGGCTAGATACCTCATTGCATGTATGTACATATGTACATCTATAGACAGACAGACATGTTGATCATTTAGATATGTATGTATGTATATGCATACATACATATGTATGTACTTTATGGGGTCCCCGACCTTTCCTTCTGTGTGTTACCAACATCGTGACAAACTTAAAAATATAAACGTCAGGGTATAAAAATATAAACGTCAACGTATTTCAAGGACACCACCAATTAGCACTTTCATTCAATCGATGATTATGTTTTATTGAACTGGCCAAATGTTTTATTCGCTGGCTGTTTGTGTTAATTGAAAAAGTAATCGGTTGATTATTTAAGTGCCACGAACTTTAATAATTCACCGGCAAAGTAAAATGAATATTTATTGCCAAAGTTCCTTTTAAAAAAGTAACCTAACTCACATGCAACTTTTGTATATAAAGACATTCAACAGTTAGTCAGCTGTAAAAGTTATATTTGCTGAAATTCCAAAAAAAAAGGAAAAATCGTAACATACAGCTAAGTACTATATACATATGTACATACATACATACTTATATTCAAATCCAAAATAGAGAGCACAACAAAACTGACACTCAATTTCCTAAACGAAGCACTGCATTGTTGTAGTTATGTACACAGTGTCTACGTGACTTTCCTTCTAGTGTTTCATTCAGATGTGCATATATGTAAGTATGTAAATATGTATGTATGTATATATGTAAATGTGTATATATTGCATATAAGCAAGCGTATTTCAAAATAAACAAAAGCAAAATCTCAAACGCCATCAGCAGCGCTCTTTAATTGTAGAATTCATTAGCCTTACAAAGCTCCAGCCGGCGTCCTCCTACAACAACAATATATGATACTTATGTACATACATTTGTGTATTATTGTGTGTTGTTGATGCTTTGTGGTAGCGTTATCGCCACATTAACAATATTTTAATAGAACTTGGACGCGATCTGGCATTACCATTAAATATATGTACATACATACCTATGTATATCAATAAGTATATAGTAGTACATAATTGTATGCCTATCGTCTTAGTCTTTTACATAGTAGAAGAAGTCATGCCCTTTTTATACCCTGAACAGTGTATACCATATTTAGATTTTATGAAATTTGTAACACCCAGAAGGGTATAACGGGAACCTATGAAGTAGTACAGTAATGAAGTATATACTTATGTAGGTATGTTTATATATAATCATCGAGTTGATTTTTGAGATATCGATCTGAAATTTTGCACACGTCCTTTTCTTCATTTCAGCAAAATCAAGCCCTTCTATGAAATACATTTTCAATTGAGAAGCTATCTGGGCATATAATAACTTATAACGGGTGATCCAAGTAAAGCCACTTTTTTCAATAGCCTTTTTTTGACAGATCACGCGTGAGTCGTGTCAAGCTGTCATGTTAGTTTTGTTCAGTATTGTTTGGCATTTCATCATGGAAAGACTTATGCCTAAACAAGAAGTTTTGGGCTGGTCGATTGGCCACCAAGATCGCGTGATATCACACCGTTAGACTTTTCCTGTTGGGATAAGTAAAGTCTAAAGTCTATGCAGACAATCCCGCTTCGACTCTGGCCTTGAAGCAAAACACCACGCCTGTCTTTCACCAGTTAGCAGTTGAAATTCTCGAACGAATCATCGAAAATTGGACTCAATGGATGCTCCATCTGAGACGTAGCCATGGCTAACATTTGAAAGGGATAATCTTCAAGAAATAAATACCAAAGAATGTTCTTTCGAATTATAATAAACATTCTCAATTAAATTTGAAGTTTCTGTGTTTTTTCTTTAAAAAAGTAGGGAAACTCGAAATGGATTACCCTTCATTAACCGATCTATAAAAAGATCAAGATCTTTTTTATACTCATTGATACTATAAGAAATCCACCTGTGAAGGGTATTATAGCTTCGATGCAGCCGCGATTTTTCTGCCTTTCGCCGACTTAGTTGGACGTTAGCGATATCTTTTCAGATTCTCATATAAATTTAGTAAATAAATCATTGTACTTCAATATACTTATGTAGGTTTATCAAAGTTCATATAAAAAGAGTTCAATGTAAGGCAACTAAAGTTTTCTAAAGTAAACTTTTTTCAAACAGAAAAAATAGAGTCCAATAATTACTTCAGCTGATATCGGGTGTCACTTTTAATAGAAAATTGTGTGTATAATCATAAATCACACTATATTTATATGTATTACAGTCATAACTAGTATATAGTTATATGTGAATATGCAGCACACATGTGTATGTATTGAGAGGCATTCATTTCAATCAACACAATGCAGTCGGGCAGCTATCGTCATCTTCCTCGTTGTCAACCAGCATGAAAAATTAAATACAATTTGCTCATGATTCCTACAAAACTCATAATTTATATACTAAATATACTAAACATACACTTTATGTGCACGCTTGTATATAGACATAAGTATAAAAATTGTTTATGATTTCGAGATTTTTGGAATATTCGAGTACTGAATTTGCCGGCATGACCCAGCAGAGCTTTTCTAACCTAAATAAATATTGAGAGCAGAGTATCGGAAGTGCTCAGATTAAAAATACACGGAGAACTTCGTAGGTTTTTATACTAAAAACAGTGACATAGGTGAACTCTTATCTCAAAAGAAATATATTAATTGTACATACAAATGTATTTAATATTATTTTTGTGAATCGGATGCTTTCAAAAGAAGAAAGCAAAGAGCGGGAAACGGTATGTGTGAATACTTTACAGGTTTTTCAATTGTCAAATATAAAAAGGGTTCTACTTTTTAAGGTCTGAATATACACCAATCTATGTATCCGAAACATATGTACATAAATATACAGAATATATGTATTTATGTGTATGCGTACATAAAAGCTTAGCTTTAGCATGTGATTATTGTTAAATTTATGTGAAGGAAATATATATATATACATACATACATACTTGTATGTACATCCTCCGCTTCAGATAAGACATTTTCCAAAATTATAGCGGAAAAGAGTTTATTATTGAACTTTTGGTTTTGGTTTCCAGAATTTTCCTAATTTTTGGTGATAAGTAACTTACTAGAATTTTTTTTTTTAATTTTGGTATATACTAAGTAAGTAAATATAAATGAAATCAATGCATTATACTCTTGTAACTGGAAGCTAGATAATGAAAGTTTTGTTTACCTAAAACTAATCGAGATAGATTCAGAGTTATATAAGTAAATAACTAATCAGTATGACCAGAGGAGTTGAAATCCGGCCCAAGCGTTAACCTCAGTAAAAATTGAGATATTTTGTTGAAACAGGGTGCACATGTTTCTGGGCACCATGCGAACACTGGTATTGCAGATGAGTGGAATCGGACAAAACTTAATTATGTCGAGAAGAAAATGTTGAGCTGTTTTCACCTCATCTTCTTCCATACAGCTGCTGCAGATGGCGTCTGGTAGGATTCCTAGACTTACTGCATAACCTGTTTAAAGTCCCAAATAGGGCGAGGCTAGCCTTACTCAGGGCAAAAAGATAACTAGATCTCTTGCAATCGATCTTGGGCCAAAAGGCTTCCGCGGCAGCGCATGTACCGATTGTGGGCCACTACTGACTAAGCTTCCGCGAAGCCCATTTAGCAGGAAAACACAATCCGTTCCCATTCTATCGAAAGCGATTCTAGGGTGCTTTTTCTTGCTAGATCATCAGCATTACAGTTTCCTGCGATTCCGTTGTGGCCTGCCACCCATACTAGTCTTATCACAAAGACACTTGATGGTATTGTTAACGAGGTTAGGAACTTTTTGACAGCCCTGAACGGTCTGTTAATGAGTTCAAGGCTAGTATCTAAAAATTGTCAAAATCGGACCATAACTTTTCAAACTCCAGATACCGAATATGTGGACTTAGCAAAATTTAGTGGAAATATAATTTAGGATATACAAGGTCTGTCGCAAAAGAAACAAGACTGTTAAAAGAACAACAAAAAATTAATATTTGTCAAAAGTTATATTTTTTTATTCAAAGTAGTTTCCTTGTGCTTCGATACAGCGTTTAGCCCGGTTAATTAGCATTTCAAATGAGTGTTTAAGGTCATTTTTCGGAATGCTCTTGAGGATATCGGTCGTCGCCTTTTGGATAGCTGAAATGTCCTGAAACCAGTGTCCTTTCATGGGCAAATGAAGTTTTCCAAATAGGTAAAAATCACAGCGTGCCAGATCAGGTGAGTAGGGTGAGTGATTAATGGTTAATATGGAGTTTTTTGTCAAAAAATCAGTGACAAGCGTCGACCGATGACACGGCGCATTATCGTGCAACAGGCGCCAGGACCCTGCCTCACGGTATTGTGGTCGAGCACAACGAATGCGTGACAAAAGACGCTTCATAACACCAAGGTAAAACACAGCATTAATCGTTTGGCCAGGTGGGACAATACCCACGGAATCGTAAAAACAAATCAGCATTGTCTTTATTTTTGACTTCTGAAGACGACCGACTTCTGATCGTCACAACTTCACAAACTTTTTATTTCATATACCCACCAATAGGTGTCGCCACCAGAAACAGTTATATTTAAAAAGTTCTGTTTCTTTTGCGACAGACCTTGTACTATAGTTTAATGCTAAAAATTTATGAAATCGTGAACAAAAAAATTATATACAGAGACATGTTTAGATGAAGGGACTTTTGTATTTAACTATTTTAGCTTCTAAGCTGCAAGCAAGAGTAAAAATATGACAAGCTAACGTATTTTTCGTGTTTTTTGTAAAACTTTTAACAATAAATTAATTTTGATATTAATGATTGCAACATATTAAAATATCTCACTTTTGTGCTGTCAAAAAAAAAAAAAACCGTGTGCACAAAACTTCAAATTTGGTAACACATTGAATGCATGTACCCTTACTGTTGTCTGCTCTTATTTGCGTATGGTCAAACTGTATTGTTTGGTAAGCACTTGTCTTTTGTGCGGTTGCAGTTTTTGAAGAAAAAATGGTGAACAAACAAACATCTCAAGATTTACAAGCTCTTGTAGTCAATTAATGGCAGCGAACAAAAGCACTGGCGAAATATGCAAAACCACACATGGTGCTACAGTTCAGTAAATTATTGTTAAATAAATTCAAAAGACTGCTGAAGTTGAAAGGCTTGATGGTAGTGGAAAGTACCAAAAAAAAACAAAAAACTAAAAAACCAGGCTAAAAGTGAAGTTGCTCGAAGTATTGAGGCACAACCCAAAATATCCGATGTCGCTATCGCCAAGGAGTTGAAGGAAGCTGGCATAGCAAAAGTCAACCCACAAACTGTTTGATTTCACCTAATTTTAGAGCGTAAACACCACGAAACAAACCACACTTATCGAAGAGAAATATTGCGCAACTTTTATTAATATATTCCAAAAGATTATATCAATCGTAATCGTATAATTTTTATAGATCAGTCCAAATTTGATTTATTTGAATCTAACAGTCGTCGTGAATTTAAATAATATTGTCAAGCATGCTGGAGGCAACATTATGGTGAGGGTGCAACAGGTGCAAAAGGGGTACAATTGTAGCAAATGATGTCGGTAATCTTCGAAGGAATTATAAAAATAGTGGACTACTTGGCAATATTTACAAATAATTTGGCTACGTCGACAGACAGATAAACTCAATTCGAATAGTGGTTACTTCTTTGTTCAGGATAACGACTCGAAGCATTTTGCTTTAGTGTTTAAGGGTCGTCCCCAGAGTCCACACCTCAATCCCATTGAGCACATATGGGCCTATATGAAGACGAAAGCGCAAAGTAATAGGGTCAAGGCTACTCTGCAGGAAATATGGGCAAATACATATACTTCTGTAACTTACACAAAATTCGATCAAATACCGTGATTGAAGGGTTTACGTGTTTCAAAAAATCTAAATTTTTTATTGTCTTTAAATTCTACAACACTTCTAGATTATTGTCCTAAATTTTCAAGATGATCCGAGTAATAGCTAGGCTAAGTGCGCCAGCTTGAAACGTGTTTTTCTCGAAATTGTGTTTTTGAAGTCGGTTAGCAAGATTTCTCAAGAGCTACTTAACCGATCTTTATTAAATTTTACACAGGTTGTTGAGCCACAATTCTTAAAGACTTGAACGAAGTAGTCTTTTTTGATTACAACTATTTGAAAAAAAAAAATTTCGAGAAATTTTAATTTTTTTTGTGAAAATGTTTGCCAAAAATCCAATTTTCAGTTTTTTCCTTCGTACAAGTTCTAAGTTCAAGTTTTAACTAAAACACGTATTTTTGCACTTCGGATGATACTATAAGGAGTTATTCTGCCAAGGCGGGCGCATCTTTTTTCCGAGGGGTCATCATAAATGGCGTCGCAATGGCCGAGTTTAAAATATTTTTTTTCCAAAGTTTCAGAATTTCTTTGTTAATATTGTATGTTTGTAAAATAAAAAAATATTTAATTTTTTATATGAGAAAAAACCTGTAGAAAGAAGGCTGCTTTTTACCCGAGGAAACCTATGTAACCCCATAAGTCACTGCAAATTCAAAATATGTAGGTATGTATCTCCCAGCACAAGTTATTTTTTTCCCCTAAGCTTAGCTACAAATTTCTTTCCAAATTTCCTCAAACCCTACAGAAATCAGATGCTTATTGACATATCAAGTTGGCAGTGCATCGCCAGCGCTGATTATAAGTCAAACCAACAGTTTCAAACAAACACATGCATCTCTATTTACATATATACTAACATGTATGTATGTACGTGTGTGTATGGATGAATGTGGGGCACCTCTATGGAAATTTCGATATTTGCGTTTGCACAAGCGTTTACCTGTAACTGAAGCACCGTCGATGAAAGAATATCTGTTAAATTTCCCGTTGAGCTACTGCAAATGAAGCTACATTTATCTGCCAGCACAACACAATTTACATGCTTATGTACCTTAATGTTCGTACAAAGCGAATTTCATATGCATATAATTCACGCATTCAGCAGCAGGGCAAAAACAATAGAAATCTTGAACGCGCTTTTAACGCTTATTGGGGCACCACAAAAGTTACAATAAAAGTAACATCAGAAAACAACAACAAAGCGAGGCGTTGCTAAGGCTTATAAACAAATCGATAAGCGCTTACTTGACTCCGGCCTGACTTTCTTCGGCGTAACTGTGCTCTGCGTGTTTTTTCGTATTTTGTTTTGCCCGCACGCAATTTACCGGATAAATTCTATAATATTTACAAACACACTTTTCTTCGTACCTACAAATTGCTTTACGACTTTCGTTGTTCTCTCGCCCGCTGGTGTGTTTACTCGTGTATCTTTTGTTGGCTTCTTCCCAGCTCTCCTTGTGCGCTCTCTGCACGCATATGTGTATGCCTTTTTGCTGTTGTTGTAAGTATCTTTGGTTTGGATTTTGTCTCCTGGCACACGCGCTGCACTTGACCAGCGTTGACTAATGACCGAACACAATTAATGCACCCACAATATAGATTGTATATTTTTTATTGTAATTATTGTTGCTTCAGGAATTGTCCTCGTTTGCCGGACGCACACCCACTTAATCACAAACCGCACTTATGTATTATATGTACATATGTATGTATGCATGTACAATAGCATCCAGTAGCACTCGCGTTTATTCACCCTGCAACGTAATCTAACAACTGACTTCTAGTACGCCGACATCACTGATATAAATATTCAATTTTCCAAGCGCGTGAAATTATTTTCTTTTTCGTTTCTTTATTTATTTATTGAACACAGTCCGAACGCGCATCGATTTGTACGCGATTCTCAACTTCTTCCCACTTGGACTGTGTCGCGCACTGTGCTGGCTTTTATTTAAGTTGCTGAGATTCACAAGGCAAATTTAGTGTGTGGTGAATTTGCGCAAAGCC
Source organism: Bactrocera neohumeralis (assembly GCF_024586455.1). Taxonomy (NCBI): domain Eukaryota; kingdom Metazoa; phylum Arthropoda; class Insecta; order Diptera; family Tephritidae; genus Bactrocera; species Bactrocera neohumeralis. The sequence goes on from NC_065919.1 coordinate 53,340,214, forward strand.
ATTCTCTCTTCAATGCACCATAAGTGTGGTGTATAAAACGTATGGAAAAGAGTTGTTTTGCTTGGCGGCTGCGAGCATTGCAGTTATTGTGAGCATAAGAATTTGTTGTTATAGCATTGAGCAGCTGTTGGGTTTGCTACCACAGCTGTTCCAAAAATAATACTATTTAATAAATAAAAAAACTATTAGAAATGGGAAAGTCGAATATCGGGGAAAAATGCTTTTATGTTTCAAAAAACCTCAATTTTTTTTTTTGCTATTTTTATGTAAAAATAGATTTAAAAACAAAAACTAATTTGGAAATTCGACGACATGAAGATCGGTTTTTGGAATAAATAATTTTTTTTTAAGTTAAAAAAATTATACATATTTCCCGAAAGCTTTTTAAAAACAACGGTAGTATTAGCAAGCACTCACTAATGCAGTAAAATGCAACACTGTCGGTTGTGCGGTGTAAAATGTTATCATTTATGCCTTAACCAAATTTCACAAGTACGCAAGGCGACATCTAGCGGTTAGTAAGGCGGATGTGTAGAAGCAATAAACGGAAATAATAATTTTATACTTGAAATCTAAAGTACATCGTTGAGGAAGATTCGTGCCTTCCAACACTTATTGGGTCGTGAGTTCGAATACTTAGTGTGAGTAAAATTTCGCACAATGTACGAGGGCTTCCCGATAAGTATTGGTGCATGATAAATATACTATCGTGTAGCTCATTGGAATAGTGGTCTTTCTGGTGTCGGAGAACTTAAGAAAATGGGAAAAGAACAAATCGGTCAGTTTCTCGAATGATGTTTTTGAAAGGAAGGGCATCTCGCATTGAAACAAAGCGCCTGAGATACTGATATACGGTAACTCGTCTTCTCCATTGGCGAGCGTCGTTGATTTAACGTTTTTTGAATACGGAGGATTACGTGGCAAAGGTCCACCATCTCGTATTAGCAGACTACCGAGCAAATAGAGGTTATGTGCGCTCCCGCGACTTTTAATCGCAAAAGCGATGAGCTCAGTAATACTATATGCAGCTCCAGTATGGATACAGGCATTTGACATAAAATACAGCATGAAGAGTAACAAGCGCTTTCCGAACTATAGTAGTATATAGTATATCCAGCGAAGTAGCTGAAGTTACAAGCTGGTATGCCGAATTCACGAGATAATATGAGCTATCAGCGCCAATTACAGAAATTTAAAACAAAGAGAGGAGAGAAAGAAAAGCAATAATTGGCAGCAACGACGGAAAACCCCAACCAAAAGACGGTGGATCCACAGACTTATGCCTGACATCCGTACATGGATAACTAGGCAACACGGGGACCTGGAATTCTATGGGTGCTTCAGAGGCTATCTATATAAATTTCAAACGGCGTCAGTCCGTATTGTTCCATGTGTACAGAGTGCATAGAACACTCCGAGCACGTGTTTTTCCATTGTGCACGGTTTGTAAACATAAGGGTAAAGTTAAAAACTGCACTAGTTGGTAGTTGAACAGTTATGTGTCAGTCCTCTGCTAAGTGGAAAGCTGTTCGCGGAGCGGCAACTTTCATCATGACTAAATCAAGTCAGCTACAGCCGAATAGGCGTTAGTACGATTTTGCTATAGAGCAGACGTAAAATATCTTGTCACTCCCACGAAGTAATATCCTATCTGGTGGTTCTGGTTGAGTGTCTTGATTTGGGAGTAGGTTAGGCTTAGTGGATTAAAGTTCCGCATTCCGGCTTTCGATGCCTGCCCCTACTATAAAAAAAGACCACCGAGATAGCTGAGACAATAAGTAGAAGATCGCTTATTAGAAAAGGGTTAAGTGACTTGTGAAATAAGGGCCCCATTTGCAAAAAATGTGCTCTTTCACCATACAGAGCTCTTTAAAATATATTTTTTAAACGGGTTTAAGTCATTGGAACATCACTGGGAGCTAAGGAAGAATAATTCGGTAAATAAATCACCATTTTTCTGTTGTATGCTAAGTACTTATCGGAACGATCTTGTTGAAAATTTTACCTAACGGTGGTCACTGCAGTGCTGTCCTTCGTTTGCTTTTGATACGATAAGACTTTGCCCACTCAACTCATGTGATTTATAACATCTGAAGGCCTAACACCATTACAATAAATTATTGGTACAACAGTCGTTTATATATTTATTCCTACATTTTCCATTATATAGTATATACACAACTAACAATAATAAACAAATAAATATGTGTGTATGTATTATTTGTATGGCACTGTACCACACACATTGTACATATTTACAAGTACATACAACTTGTTATAAAAAATTTATATGCTTTACATATGTACTATATAGTATGTAGTTGAGAAGCAGTAACACCTGATGAGCGCAGTCTCTGACTAGTAATCCAATCGTCGTCCGTCGTCTTCTACATGTGCAGACATATAAAGCAGCGATTAGTCTTCCGTCACCAAGAATGAGTTCGAAATGCCTTCATATGGGAAAATGCCACCTAAAATATACTTGTAATTGCCGAAATGCCGAATGCGATATTCGCCGGGCAGAGTGTTAGCGCCGATGGTCCAGTGAACGTGAATATCGCTGAAGCCGAGTATCAGATGAACGCGCTCCCAAATGAATCTATAGATATTAGAGAGTACAAATAATAAAAACCAATAAAATAATTGATGAATGAAAATCGAGTACATATTTCTCTTGATAAAGATAGCGTAAACTTACTTCGTTTCCCAACTGGCATCTGTATAAGCGACCTTCCAACGTTCTTCGTTGATCTTACGCTCTACCGCAAAGTATGTCTTCTCAGGGAATAGATTATTACGCGGATTGCCAGCAATAAAAGTGACTACCACAGTTTCATTGATTTGGTACGACTTTTTGGGTTGCAGCTTAACGAAACCGAAATCCTTGCCGATCGGATGACCATCGAAAATGACGCCAGTATTCATCGACAGCATGCGATCATTCATGTATGGTGGTGCGGGTCCCGGTGGCAGGCGCTCGCCACGTATCATTGCTTTCGTCAATTGCTCGAAGACATCCATATAGATTGTATGCGTGTTCGGACCAAAAATTGTCGATGCTGCCTCATACCTTTGGGCCTAATAAAGATTGTGAAATTAAAGTAAATTTTGCTACCAACTTTTGCAACGAACTCACTTGATACTCCTCCGGCGTTGTGATATAACTAGTATAGATATTCGATAAACCGGCGATAATGACTTCCGTATCTTTGCCCCCAGTCGCCACAGCCACAGCGCTAATCTTATTACGCAAACGACGTCCAGCCATTGTGGTGAATTCGCCGGGCACAGCAGCGAGTATCAGATCGCCGATCTTCAACAGCTGCGTAGACACAATTTTCGGTTGCCACTCGTAGGGGAATGTCGCCTGTGAAAAAATGAGAGTTCCTACGTCAATTCTTAATTTTTACCACAAAACTTGTGACCAACCCTGCCAGTTGCTAATAATATGGGCTTCGGCGAATGACAGCTGATGTCTTCTTGTGTTGGCGGCACTATGAAATCACGCACCGCGTTCCACATTGCGTTGCCGGTAATGGTGCCCTGTTCAAAACTAAACGCGCCCGGTCCGTCCGTGGTGCCAGCAGCAAAACTGTAACCCATGGCGGGCAGACAACCGCGTATCTTGTCCAGTTTTTTTTGTAGTGGATTGTATGTGGTGCCATTATAGTTGGGCATATCGATGAATTGGTGAATGTAGGCCAACTCGCCGACTATTTCACGACTTGTCGTCTCTTGACTGTTATCGTTTAGTAAGCGCTAGAAAGCAAGGGTTATATAATTTTTATTTGTATTTTAAATTAGAACTAAATTTAGTATTTAATGCCATTTTCTCAACTGCTTTCACTAACCGTCGGTTATGACTATCTAAAGTGTAAAGGGCAGTTATTAGCCTTTTTATATTCCTGAGAATTTTTGGGGAGCAAATAGACTGTTTGAAGTTAAGAAATAGCGAGTTCATGATCATTCGCTTGCCGAAATTAACTCACCATCATATTTTTGGAAGTTGAAAGTAGTCCCATCTTCATGTTTTTTCTTTTGGTTTGCTCACCTCCTTTCATTATTTTCAAGCATATTGAGAAAAGGCATCAGAGTCATGCAGTCTTAATCGCATAGTAAAATTCGACACATCATTTCATGTTGCTCTCATTAAAAAGCAGTCGAGAAAACCCTACTAAGTCTTGAAGTCTAAAAAGTTTACTCACCAAAGCACCATAAGCTAAACGACTTGCTATAATTTCAGTGCTTTCAAACATATCGCGTCCGGGACCAGACGCAAAACACTCGCCTTCTTTTTGTGGACATTTCGAAGTAAGTAGATCGCAATCATTACCACTAATCGAACACTTAGGACCCATAATGTTCGGTGACACATCGCCCAAATTCGACGAACAGAAAGCGCCAACAAATTTGCCCTGAAAAAAAACATAAATTTTTGTTGAAACCTTTTACAAAGTAGAACATTGTGGAACAATATATCGATGAGTTCAAAAATAGTTTAAATTCAAACTTAGGCATTTTGAAAAGTTAGCCTCTACGTTGGGTGGAAAAATATTATTAAATAGACGGTAACAGACTGAAACTTTTTTTTTTTAATTTTTGTACATGGTCAAATATTAATTTTGAGTTCGACCGATTTTAGAAAATGTTGCTTGTGTTAAGGCTGGTATAAAGGCTTACTTTTCCGGGTACTTTATTCGTATTGTATTCCTTCTCCAAAAGCAGCGAAGCATAACCCATATTGTCAGAGGTCACCAATTTGTTCGTATTATTCATTGAGGTCGGATGTACCGCGTACCAATTGAAAGCGCCCAACAAATTATTCTCCGAATCGACGAAACGCAATTGCGTCAGCACCTTATCCACATCGTGCTCATATTGCGCACGTTCCTCCACGGGATTACGCAAATAAGACGTTGGTGAGCGATTAATGTTCACATTTAGGATAGTGGTTCTTGAGAGGAAGATCCTGCCATCGACCATATTGTCGGTGGCGCGTTTGATACTCTGAGAAAATAGTAAAAATTCATAATTTTTTTAAATTATTTAAGCCTTCAATAATCTCACCAAGTAGCAACCCTGCACAAGCGCCTCGAAAGTCTGCGGTACGAAACCCAAAATCGATATATCATACAATAAATGCATGAGAAAGCCGCCGGGTGCGCTGTGAGTATGCGTGCCGCTGATAACCACATTATCTGCCGTGTAAATATCGCCATAGCGCGCCTGCAAACGTTTCACCACCTACAAATAAGTATATAGAAAGTGGAAATCTAAGACAAGATTTAATAATTTTTTAATTTCACCTCGCGCTTAACGCCATAACCCATCATGCCCGCATCCACGGAGACGAAGGCGACGCGCTTGTGGTTGTCATCCTCGACAACGAAGGCGCGTGCAAATTGGCGCAAGTGCAGACCGCGTCCCACTTGTTTGAGGTTAGCATAACCCATCTGAGCAATAAAATAAATAATAAATATTGTAAGCTACATATTTATAAGAAAACTTGTTGTTTTGTTTAAAAATACAAGCAAAATTATTGTAACTTAATATTTAAGAATAACAAAAACAAAAACAATCTACCTTTTATTAAAATAATTTTCAATCAATTCACTTACGAAATGTATTTCCACTGGTGGTCCCGTACTATCCGCACGTCCCACTCCCACCTGATAAGCACTGACACAGCTCCATAGCACGCCGCTGAGGCACAGCGTGACTAACGCCACGAGGATTACGCGCGCTTGCCAATGCATTTTTGTTATCTCCACACAATTTTATTTATTTTCGATTTTTTCACTAACTTCCTTGCTTTTCTTCGTTGCTACAGTTAAAAAATATATAAATATCTGAAAATATAAGGGAACTGCATTTGCTCGCTTGCTCCCTTCTCTACGGCTTTGCGGCAACTGAAATTGGAAGCAAGAAAGTAACCTTTTTATTTTCAATGTAATACAATTAAATAAATTCATCATCATCATCATCATCCCTTATGGTTGAGTCGCACTTCGCTAAATGGCGCAGTTCACTAATTTGCTTTCAGAAATCGGATTAAATGTGCATGTGTATGTATGTGCGGAAAAATGCATTTGTGTGTGGAAATAAAAGGAAAAGTGTACAAACACGTACATATGGTATATACACAGAGGAACTGCATGCAACAGGTAAAATACAATGTATACTAGTTTTTCTTTAAAAGACTGTATTGCCTTGATGGCTGATTTAAGGCTAAGCACGTAGTAAAGTCTGAATTCCCCGAAGCGGTGGTTTGAGTTTAGTGAATAGCCAGATTTCGCACGGAGCTAAGTCAGGCGAATACGGTGGTTGGTGCACGATATTGGTTGAAAATTTGGAGAAAAGCTCACGAAGAATCATTTCGTGGTGCAAAAACCCAGAGTTGGCGGCACATAATTCCGGCCTCTTTTTACGAATAGCTTCGCCCAAACGACACATAACACTCAGATGGCTTTCCTTGTTAACAGTTTGGCTGGTCCAAAGAAATTCGGAGTACACCACACCTCGATAATCGAAAAAAAAAACATTTAAAACTTAACCTTGATTTTGACCTGCTTTGACGTGGGTTTTTCGGCTTCGGGTCACCTTTGCCACGATATTCGGGCGACTGATCGTTTGTTTCCGGGTCTTAAGCATAGACCAAGATTCATGGCCAGTAATAATACATTTCCTGACATCCTGGTAGTTGAAAAGGATTGTTTCACAGACATTAACGTGACGCTGTTTTTTGAAAAAAATTGATTGATTTTGCAACCAATCGTGGTTTCACCTTTCTAAGGCCCTAACTGTTAATCGTCGCTTCTCAGGTTCTAATTCCTTTATTTTATTGATGTGTTGATCATCAGTTCATATAAGGTCATGATAGCCGCCCTGGACGTGGGTCGTTGCCAACGCGTTCTCGACCCTCTTTAAATGATTCAATCAGAAACACTTGCTCGCAACAAACAATTATCACCGAAAGTCCTTCCCAACATCTGAACGTTTCGGCATCAGACATTTGATTCCGCACACAAATAGCCGAATGCACTTTATGTACTTCAGAAAGACAAGCGTATAGTAAACACTAAAAATTATTTTGATCTGACATTTGGCACAGATGTCACTGACAGTCATACCAAGCTAGAAAAAAATATTGCGATGAATGGGTTTTCGCGCGAAATTTAAATTAAAAAGTATTACTATTTTTTGGCCATTGTGGTATAAAGACAACTAGAAGTTCGAAAATCATTGTACTATTGGGTATATGGGCGCTGAGAGAAGTGCTGACACAACCATTTGTGCCGATACAACCCATTTGTGATCCACATACATACCATTGTTAGAAAATGATTATCTCTGAATTTTAATTATACATATATCTCATACATTGATCGATATTTGCAGTAACAAGTTAACTTTAGATACTGTGGTCCAAATATTCGGTGCCACTGGGCAATATGACATACTCTAAAGGCAAAGTTTCATCCATTTACATTAATTGCTTCTTCATCTGTACACTAGAAACGAAAGAATCTGATGGAATTTAAAGTTATGTTATGAAGGAAGTAGGCGTGATTGCAGTCTGACTTCGCCAATTTTCGCTCTGTCACATAGGAATGTGAGAAAAATGTCATGTACCAGAGTTGGTTGAAATCCATCCAACGTCCAGCTTTTACCCCGGCCCCTATTAAGCATTCTTATATCATATCGGCTGAAAAATTTTTTGTCTCTGGCATATTTACTCATTAACAACATCCTAGGACAATAGGCTGCGGCAGTCAGTTAGTTGAATGGTCTGACTGCTGCCTTTAACTTGCAATAACTTGAAGATTTGCGAAATAATGACTTAATCTAACTATTTTGAACAATTGTTCCAGAAAATTTTTTTTTCTGTTTCCAACTGATAAAAAATGTAAGTAAATATGTTTCAAATCACAAGTATTAATAGAAATTAGTGATAATATGAGACTGGTTATGCAAACCACTTTTTATGCGTTATTACGTTATTATTTAATATATGTTTTTAGTGTGTCACCGCCTTGGTGCTGTTAGTAGCCGTGTGTACTACGACTACTTGAGATCTGGGTTCGATCTCTGTTTCTACCAACAACAGAATGTGTGTTTACAGTATGTTACAAGTTCTGTTTTCAGAAACAGAACTGCTACTGAAATTGCGCTTACTTGAATGTATGTATATCTAAAAGTATATAGAGTGGATAAACCGAAATGTATGCCTTGATTTAACAATTATCTCATATATTCATTTTCATATATACCATATACAGTATGTACATACCTTTATACGTACGTATGCATGCACTTACATATAGTGACACCTAACACAACATTTCGCATTTTCAAGTTGACTTTTATAATTTTTGAACATTTTCAACTTTAAATATACGCACAAGGCGATATATGTATACATATACATATGTTTGTATGTATATACATACAAATTGCAACTGACAGCCACACGTGAGCGCTGGGCCAAGTTAACTACATACACACTTAAATCTAGTGTTTGCATTAATTCTTGAACCGCGCGCCTGCAGCAAGTTTTATTTATTTTTTTTATAACTCCTCATTATTATTATTTTGACCACTTTAAGGTTAGCTTAATTATTATGTTAAACGTGTAATTCGCACCGGCATTTGTGTTATTAAAAAGGCAAAGTTCAACTCGTTCGTTGGTTCGTGTTTTGTTTAATTTATGAATTTGAGCCACGATGGGTGACATTGAACACTTGTTTTGCGTAAAGTGCTAATGGGTTCCAACCTCTTCGCACAATCTCGCGCTGCGAGGAATGTTATATAATGGAACGAATTTGTGTTGATATCATTTGCAGAGGCAAGTTTTTGGTGGAATTTGAATTTCGGCTTTGCCTTTGATTTGGCTGTTTGGTCGGGTTTCCCATGATTTTGTTGCGTTTAGTGTTGTCGTAATAGGTTTGTTTCTTATCACCAAACAAAATTTTGCGCAAAACTTAATTCCAAAGTAATGAAGAAAAACTCCCCACAAAAAAAGCAATCCGATCCGATATATCCAATCCAATGGTTCCAAAATCACTAAATTTTTTCGAAAAACAACGTCGCGTTAACGTCTGTGAAACAATGCTTACCGACTGCCAGGATGTCATGAAACATCTTGTCTTGGATCTATGCTTACGACCCGGAGATAGATGATCAGCAGGCGGAATATCGTGACAAAGGTAAGTTGAAGCCGAAAAAACTACGTCAAAGCAGGTCAAAAATGAAGACAGTTAACTTCAAGGTGTGGTGCACTCCGAATTCCTTCCTACCGGCCAAACTGTTTTTACAACAGTCAACAATACTATTTAAGTGTTATGCGTCGTTTGCGCGAAGTAATTCGTAAAAAGAGGCCGGAATTATGAGCCGACAACTTGCATCACGATCAATCACCGTCGCATACTGCATTGATTCTTCGTGAGTTTTTCGCCAAATTTTCAACCAATAACTTGCCGTAACCACTGTATTAACCAGTTTTAACTCCATGTGACTTCTGTTTAGATAGCAAACTCAAATGACCGCTTCGGGGAAACTATTTTGAGTCTATCGAAGGCATTAAACGTGAATCGCGCCGCGCATTGAAGGCTATTCCGGAAATTGACTTTAACAACTGTTCAGAGGAGTGGAAAAAACGTTGGCACAAGTGTATTGGGGCCAAGGAGGATTACTTTAAGTGGACGATATAGATTTTGAAAAATAAATTAAGAATTTTAAAGTTGTCAACAAAGTCTTACTATTTTTTGCTCATAGTAGTATATACTTTATATAATCTTCGACGATTTAGATTACGATTAGCGCCAAATTTGCTTGAAATTTTGTGTCTCCTATCGAATCGCAGCTTCGAAATTTTACAAAATATTGCAGAAGTATTTTGGGTAGTCCAATTTATCACGAATAAAGTATTTGAATAACAACGAAACATTCAGTGAAGACCGTGAAGTCATGGAAATGTTAATGCCGATAAATTTGGAAAAGTTAAAGAAATAATACTTGCAAATCGTCATGTTGGCATCAAAGAGAAACAGAGCATTTAAACTTCTCTTATGGATCGACTCTGCACATTTTGGTTAATAATTAGCTTACTACGCGACGTGGGCTTATGAATATGTCGTCGAAGCTATCCAACAATCTAACGAATGGCGCTACGCTGAAAACCACCCCATACATGGGAAAATTGCATTAAGCATTGGCATGGTTGTATTGTCTTGAAGCCTATTTGGACGGTGAAGAAACAAATTTTGTAATATTTCTTTTGTCAGTATTGAAGAATTCAAAATGTACATATCACTTTTTATTTCTCTAAGTAGAGTTATTTTAAATGTTTAGTACAACTTTTTCCGCAAATTTCCGAAAAATTCGCAAACTAGTTTCGCAGATCGAGTACTCGAGCACCGAAGTTATTGTAAAATACACAAACAATTAATTAAATAAAAATGCCAAACGTCACATAACGCTCAGTTTTGATTTCGTTGCATCTTTTTACTGTCTCCCCTGTCACTTCTCCCTTATCACAGCGCCATAGCAGGTGGCATGACCATCAACGCCGGCAACTAATGACACCGGCTAAGTCGCTCATTCATAAATACACACAGCTATGCAGATACATAGTCACATACATACACTTGTATATATTTCATATATTATACATATACGTTTGTTTGATGCTTTTATTTACACCCATTCGTACGCCATTACACACAAACTTGCTGATTTACAAACTCTATTGTTGATAATTCGCATCTGTATATACACAGATATGTACATACATACATATATATGTTTGTATATATGCATATACGTACATATGTATATATGGATGTGTGGTACGTGTGATTTTGCGGTGATTACTTAAGGCTACTCAATTGAGTAAAATTACGGATGCACGTATGAGCATTGGATGCTGGCTTTTGTGACTCGATTTGGGGCCTATTAAATGCGAATATTTTCGCGCCGACGCTGCTGAACTTTTATTTATTTCATTTCATTTTATTTTATCTTTTGATATCTTGTTATTATTCTCTTACCACAGCTACTATGCATGTCCATATGCCTGTGTGTTTGCGTGTATGTCGAGTGTCGTTTTGGTGGTTTCCTTTCGTTTGTCCAAGTGAATCGAATTGATGTGATAAAGTATTTTTGAAGCTTCGCTTTGCACTGTGTTTATGGTATATGCGGTCTTCGAAAATCGCACAGTTTGGTTATGTAATTGCAGTTTTTTTAATGTCTTTCGAGCTATAATCTTGTTTTACACATTTTTATAATGTTTCATGGTTTTCTGTGAATTCTGTTGTACAAAAATATTTTTAGTTTTTTGTTTTACACATTTTTATAATGTTTTATCGATTTCTGTGAATTCTGTTGTACAAAAATATTTTTAGTAATTATTTAATAATTTATTTTTAATATATTTTTTTACACATATTTCGGCGTTTGACATTACTTTCATTCCTTTAGTTCTCGTTATATTTTACTGATTTTATTTTTTAATTTTAAATTTAATTCTTAAAATTGTTTTTGTATATTTCTGTTTTTAAGAGTACAAATGCAATATCGAACCCATATATCGAAATATTTTTTCGTTGGTATAACTGTCAGTGACATCTGTGCCAAATGTCAATTAAAATAATCATAAGTATCTAGTATACGCTTGTCTTCCTGTAGTACATAAAGTGCATTCGGGGATTTTAACGATAAGTAAAATTATTCAGCAAAGAAGTTCCATTAAAATTTGTGTGCGGAATCAAATTTCTGGTGCCAAAACAATCAGAATGTTGGAAAAGGCTGTGGGTGATAATGGTTTGTCGCAAGCAAGGTTTTTTGATTGGTACAAATTATTTAAAGAGGGTCGAGAACGCGTTGACGACGAACCATGTTCAGGACGACCATCAAAATCAACTGATGATCAACTCGTCCATAAAATGCAGGAATTGATGACTGAGGACCGACGATTAACAGTTAGAGATCTTACTGGCATCGTTGGAATGTTGGAATGATCAGTAAAAACCATTTGGAAAGATCATTTGGGGACCTCAGACAACTGAAAGCACGATTGGTTACAAAATCACTCAATTTTTTCGAAAAACAGCGTCGCGTTAACGTCTGATTAACAATGCTTTCCGCCTACCAGGATGTCATGAAACGTGTTTTTACTGATGATGAGTTATGGATCTATGCTTACCCCGGAAACAAACGATCAATCTGCAGATTATCGTGGCAAAGGTTAACCGAAGCAAACGCAAACGACCGTTTTGCTGCATTTCTTAAATCGGATGATGATGGTAAACTAAGACTATAACATGAATCTACTTTAAATTTTTTAGTCTTAGTAACATCATCTTCTTTTCTATGGCTTCACAACGAACACATATACCAGTCCACGTCCGATCTCCGATTTTTATACTCCCAAATACTTGCTTAATAAAACTTGAAACAGAGAAATTCAATTACTTTTCGTTTATTTCTAAAAGAAAGCCTCAATTTTAAAGGTAATAACCTTCTTCAATCATTTTTTTATTTAATTTTAGCGTATTTATACAAACTGCATACAAATCAATGTTTTACACAGTTATTACCAGACTTAGTCGGTTTTAATAAAGTGACAATGGCACAAAAATCACAGTTTGTTGTTGCTGGTCTTTGTTTCAATAGAATTTTTGCTCATTAGAGCACATCAAATGCCAGTTAACTTGGATTTTTGGTTTTTTATTTTTTTTATTTCGATTTTTTTATTCTGTCTAAATTTACTTTCTTTTCATTTAATTATTTATGTTTATTTTTTTAATTTTTTTTGCTTATTTTATTTCAATATATTTATTTTTTATTTTATTTTATCTTATTTTATTACATATTTTCTTGTTTCTTTTATTTTTGTTTTCTTTTCATTTATTTATTTTATTATATTTATATTTTTTATATTATTTTTTTTTTTAATTTATCTCATTTTATTGATTTATTTATTTTAACTAACCCTCGTTATTTTATTTAATTATATTTATTTATTTTATTTTATTTAAATTTTTTAATTATTTTATTGTAATTAATTATTTATATTTATTTTATTACATTGTCTTTATATTTTATTTTAATGTAATGATTTTTTTTGTTTCTTTTATTTTGATTTAATTTAACTTTTTTTCATTTAATTTAATTTTATTTTATTTTACTTCAGTTTATTTAAATACATTTTTTTTAATTTCGTTGTTAATTTTTGTTGTTGTTTTTTTATTAAAATTGAAAGATTTGCAAACTGAAATTATTTAAACTTTTTTTTTATTTTATTCTCCCCTTTATCACTTATGTATGTATGTACATACAATGTACAATTTACTCTACAAGAATACTTTTATGTATATACATACATAGTTTCATCACTAAGAATTTGTTTTATGTATATAACTTTTCAAAAATCGACGATTAAGTTTAACTGTAATTCTTTTATTTAAAATAATTTTCATTTAAGCAGCATTTCGCAATAATCAATTACCCACAATGTAGCATGTACATATGTATGTATATAATCAGAGTAAGTAACCACACTGAGATGTCATATACATGTGTATATGCAAATATTTATATACATATGTATGTATGTATCCCACCACTAGTAAAAACGAATGCGCTTAAAATGTTTTCACTGTAAATTTGGTTTGTGTTATCACCATTACAACTGAACTGCATCAATGCTGATAAATTAATTATTTATTTATGCATATGTACATATAAGCGCTTACAAAGCCAAAACACAAGATAATCAGTTACAAACATATATGTATGTATGTATGTATATTATATACGATATCCGCCCGCAAGCGCCGAACGCTATTCAAACACGCGCGCAACTTCGCTGTGGTCTCTTCTAATGGTTTGACATTGAAAGTCCGACATAAAATCATTCACCGCTTTCCGATTTCTTGTTATTCACTTTTTTAACTTATATTTTATTTAACTTTATTTCAACGCTTTTTTTAAATATTTATTTTTCACATTGCACTCTGCGCGCTACAACGATTTTTGACTTCAACTTTTGTGACTTTTTTACGTCCGTCAATCGTTTTTACTAATTCACTAATCCAATTGCACCACCCTCGATGGCATTTGCATAGCAGTTAGCTGCTAGTGCCTTGCTTGTTTAATATTTCGCAGCGAGCGCGATTCCAAGCGACCGCTTTGTGTCCAAGTTGGCGACCGTTTGCGCGGCCACACTGAGCGCCAAAGCGGAGCAAGCCATCGTTCGTCCGCAGTCGCCCACTCTGACCGCGGCGCGTCGACGATTTATGAGATTTAGGGCTGTTGCAACGCAGCAACGTAGTTTGCGCCCATCGTCGACGGTGTTTAACGATCATTAACGGTTCTACTCGGCGGCGAAACCGTGGAGCTTTGTCCGCTAGCTGCCGCGCTCAGCTCGGCTTAGCTTAGCATAGCTGAGCTTAGCTCAAATGTTGCTGTTTGTGCTTTTAAGTGTGCGTGTGTGTGTGTGTGAGTTCAGGGAGCGTCAGCGAGTATGGTCAGTGTTGATGACGAAGACTCTTTGTTTAATTCCGTGGTCATGCATTTGTATCGTTTGCTGACGGAACAGCTGTTCGCTGGGCTTCTTTGTTTCGTGCGCATATCGAGTACGTGATTGTTTTTCTTGTTGGCACTTATGTATGTATGTGTGTTATTGTTGGCTGCGATGACGTTTTAATCGTGCTCCGAAGCAACATACATACATATGTACATATATTTTGAAAGTTTTAACGAAAAACTAACTATCCGACAGAAATGAATTCAATATTCGATTTTTTTAAGAAAACTACTTGATGAAATGTTTTAAGCATTTCTGGAATATATGTATGTATGTATGTATTTGTTCATTCACAATAAGTGAATATGTAAACAATTTCAAAACACGATAAAACCTTAACTTCGGCTGCACCGAAGCTACATAATAAACGCTTCACAATTACAAAAGATTAATTACAAGAACTTGAATTCGATCGCTACATAGTACATATATGTACATATGCTATCGGGATCCGATATCGACTTTCAGATCGATATCTCAAAAACTTAGAGACTATTTCCCGTATATACAGACAGCCGGACGGATAGATAGACAACAATGTGATAGTGTTTAACGTGGGATCCAGCTGGCGACATTAACAAAAGCACAACGGATCAATACAATTATCAGCGCCCTGAAAACTGGGTAACGATTTTCAGTAAATCTTGGCATGGACACACTAACCACCTTCTCGATCGCTACCGGCATACATATATGTACTCCATTCACTATGTAGTTATTCCCGCATTTGGGTTTTAACCACAGCCACCACGAATCTCCACAAGGGCCAAACCCAATGAGCAGACTGGAGCTTTTTTGGGAGAAAAATTTTGGTATTGACCTTGTAGTACAAAGTTGAGCTTCCATACAGCCCTGGACTGGTGATATCTCAACAAACTTAGAGATATATTTTTCGAGTATATAAAGACCCGTCGGACGGATAGACAGACAGATGAACACGGCTAAATCGACTCTGCTCGTCATGCAGATTATTTGTATGTACGAGTATACCTTAGAGCGGGTTGATTTACAGAGAGCCGAAAAACGACAGTTTAGGAAAAGAGCCGAGAAAGGAAGATCGGCACACACAACCTCTTCCTCGAAAGGATGAACTGCCACAAGAGCTGCCGCAATGTCTGAACTTGGTATCCCGCAAAGTTGAGCAACACCAAAACCTCCATCAGAATCGGGAAGAGTATACGGTCTCCGTCGCTTCCTTCTGGGCGTTATTAACTTCGTGGCAAACTTAATATGCCCTGTTCAAAGTTTAAAAATTATTTGTTTTTGAATTACAACTGCAACCAATTTCAAAAATGTAGTTTCGAAAAAGTTTTTTTTTCGAATTTTCTTTCTAGCTGGGTCCCATTATAGTATAATCTTCCAAATTTTCCGATATAATTTTGAAATACTATCGGCATTTTACTTCAAAATAGCCTCAATGTCGACGGTATTTCTTCAGCCTTCTTAAGGTTATTGAATCCATTATCTTTAGAGTGTCAGTTTTCTAGACCAACTTCAACCATCATCATCTCCGTTCAGCAAAATCAGTTTCGTTTTTTCGTCATTAACTGTCTCTTTTATGCAGTGAACGGTTTGTAACCCATGTGCCCTGTACTCAACTTCATTACCTGCCTTACCAGATAATGTTCTTTATTTGTCAAGTTAATTAATTCTTAAACTTGTGCCAGTCAGATAGCTGTATCTCAAAACAAATTCTAATTATACACCTGTTTATTTTTAGAACGTTATGTCTAATTACAAAAATCCTTCCAATGGAAAGCTCATTCTAAAATACTGTTTAATCCATCCTTCTCTGATTTTTTCTCATTGGATATAGGTAATGCTAACTTTTAAATTACGAGGGACTGAAGCATTCCGACGTTAGCAAAATCTAAACTAGTGGCGGAAAACCCGGCATTTTGGTCATTGACTTGGAAATCGGTGTTTGAATTTCAAAATAAGCATTGCTAGTTAACTTAATGGTGGTTCTCTGTAACTGCCAATATTGACATGAAATCCAAAATATGGATCGCTTCCAATTGAATATGTTGCATTTGCTTTTCCACTAATCGTTAACGAAGTTGTTTGAGTAGCAAATAAAAATACGAGACTTACAAGGTGCGTTCCAAAGCAAACAGGAATCTAGCCCCCCTGGTGGCGCAATCTAAATGTCGACTAGTGCGTTAGAATCTGCTATCTTTATCGATTGAATTTCATGAAATTTCATCAATTGGAAGTGAAGTTATGGTGTTTTAAGTGTCAGTATGTTTGTGTTATCGGTACCAAAATGAGCTTCGAACAAAGAGCCAACATTAAATTTTGTTTTAAAATTGGCAAATCTTTTGCCGAAACGTGGCTTATGATTGCCTATCCCGTAGCAGAGTGCACGAGTGGTTTCCACGTATTCAAAGTGGTCGTGAGGACATAAATGACGATCAACATGTGGGCCAATCAAAACCCGTGATCACCGGAAATTCCATCGAAACTGTGCGTGCATTCATCAAAAATCAGCCGAAATCATCATTGAAATTAATGGAAATGGAATTGAACATCTCCAAAAGATCGATTTATCGCATTTCGACCAAACATTCGGGCTTACGAAAGGTATGTGCACGGTTTGTTCCGCACAAATTGACTGACGACCAAAAATTGCTCAGAATCCAACATTCGATCGACGCTTGCGGCCGATTATATGACCAAAAATCACATTTTAAACATTAACCACTCCCCGTATTCACCTGATATGGCACCGTGCGACTTCTTCCTTTTCGGAAAAATGCATTTGCTCATGAAAGGAAAGCGTTATGCAGATGTAGAGGCCATTCAAAAGGCTTGCATCGGCATACAGGCGGCCATACCGGCCAACGAGCTAAAAACCGTTCGACATGCTTTTGGACCGTGCAAAAAGCTGTATTGAAGCAGAAGGAGACTATTTTGAATAAAATAAACTGATTTTGCCGAAAAAAACATTTGTTCTGTTTTTTTAAGACCTGTTTACTTTGGAAAGCACCTTGTAAGTTCTGCTAAGAGGTTAAATCTCAAATCAAGCAATATTGAAATATTATAACAAAATGGCAGGGAAGATCACCACTTTCGAAGTCTGATTTGGAAAGATTTTCTTATTTATGAAAAAAATATTTATCAATACCATGCAATAGATATCGTGACGTTTTCAAAGTTGCTGCTTTCTTGAGGTTATACTCGAATGTTTCTTCGAAACTGTTTGTTAAATATACAAAAAATGATTGTAGCCCATACATATGTATATAAATTGACCAACATACAAATAAAATTGTATTGTTATAATGGTATATGAATATATGTAAGTACTAATGTATGTACCGAATATGTACGAACTCCACCTGGTGGTCGTTTATAATCCAGTTGATAAATTTGGAATGCCATAAACTGTGATTAAATGAATGAGTTCACGATTAGATTAGTCGAAATGCACTTTATAACACCATCATTTCTTAAGTGTTTTTAATACTATAAACATTTTTTCCGAAACAATTTCCTTTACAACTTTTCATATAAAAAGTTGTTATTCAAATCGTACTATATAAATAAGGTTGTATGTTTATGATAATACCTACTATTAAGTATGCTGCTATGGGCAAAAAACAGTAAGACTTTGCTCATAATTTTAAAATTCTTAATTTATTATTCAAAATCTATATCGTCCCACTCAGAGTAATCCACTTTTGCCCAAATACATTTGTACCTTGAAACAGTTGTTAAAGTCAATTTCCGGAATAACTTTCAATATGCGTAGGGATTCACATTAAATGTCTTCATTTGACTCAAAACGGTTTACCCGGAGCTGTAGTTTGAGTTTTCTTAATAGCCAGAAGTCACACGAAGCTAAATTAGGTGAATACGGTAGTTGCGGCATGATATTGGTTGAAAATTTGGCGAAAAACTCACGAAAAATCAATGCAGTATGCGATGGTGCATTATCGAGGTGTCAGCCCATAATTCCGACCTCTTTTTACGAATAGCTTCATACAAACGACATATAACACTCAAATGGTATTCATTGTTCACAGTTTGGCCAGTCGGAAGAAATTCGGAGTGCACCACACCTCGATAATCAAAGATAACTGTCAACATAACCTTAATTTTTGGCCCGCTTTGTCGTTGACTCCCCTTTACCATGATATTTGGCCGATTGAATTAAAAAGTCGAACTATTTTTTGCTCAAAGTAGTATATTTCAAAATTGTTTTTCGACATAAATTAATGTTTGCGTTTCATTAACAATATAATTAATTAATATATAATATAAACTCACTTGCAAGTGATCTAGCTTCGACTGTAACGCTTCGGATTCTACTAACTACTGTTCAAGTAACTATTTTTGTCAACATTATTCTACTAAACGGTTTACCACAATCAATATTCGTCATAAGAATATTTTCATAGGTAAATAAATATTTGAAAATTCCTATCGTGACTATTACAGGGTTTGTCCGGAAAGTAATATTTAAAAAAATTTATTGAACCAATTGTTACTATTCTTTGAAAACTTTCAAAATAGGCTCCTTCTGCGTCGATGCAGCGCTGCCAGCGATTTCCAAGCATTGAAGGCCGAGGTGCATGCTGCTTGGATTCTCTCTGTCGTCTCAAAATGCTTGCCTTTCATCGGTCTTTTCAGGCAAAGAAACAAAAAAAGTCCGGACGGCCACATCTGGGCTGTAGGGCGGCTGTGGAAGCGTTGGGATGTCGGCTTTGGTTAGGTAGCTGTTCACAAGAAAGGCGGTGTGAGCCGGGGCGTTGTCGTGGTGCAACTTCCAATCGGCTGCGATGTCTTGTCGGACCCGATTGACCCTTCGTTTGCGTCTCTTGAGGACTTCCACGTGAAACTTGCCGTTGAAGGTTTGTCCAGGAGGAACAAATTCATGGTGAACGATGAATTTGATGTCCAAAAAGACAATGAGCATCGTTTTTACTTTAGATTTGCTCATTCATCAGCGATCTCTTTCCGGCCCTCCAAAAAGGCCTGGTGCCACCGAAACACACCACGTCTTGCTAAAGCAACATCTGGGTACGCCTGATTGATCATATCAGACGTCTCTATCGCAGATTTACCGAGCTTCACACAGAATTTAATTGCGTACCTGTGCTCTAACGAACGCTGCATTTTCGGCTTGCACCGCTCACAGAAACACGTCGCGCGAAAATGTTTGTATTACTCTCCAGGTGCTCGGAGACAACTGACCAGCTGCTCGTTCGTTAGCTAGGAACGCCCTTTACCGAATCCAGTCGGTGCGCGCACGCTCCGAAGTACAGTCGCAGCGAAAGAAAATCAGTCCTATTACTTTCCGGACAAACCCTGTATGAGATTAAACTTTAGAAATAGAGCACTTGAACTTATCTTGGAGATTAAAGTGCGATACACATGTACGCGTGCATGAACTATTTATATTTATAGTTATCCGGATGAAGAAGTTGTATATAATAAATAATTTAGGCAATAAATCCATAAAAATTAATACTACAGCTTTATTGAAATGGTCGGAAGGGTAGGGTTAGCCAGGGCGGATCCACGGGGGGGGGGGAAATTAGGGAAAAACACTCGACGCATGGTGACGTTTCATTTAAATCCGTTTATCTCGCCAAAAATGCCTCAACTTGACTGTCCAATAGAATCACGCTATGCCCAGCTGAGCGGAATCATCTATATAGTAGCTATAAGTTGCCCAAGTTACCCATTTCATTTTCGTCAATTTCTGTGAAGTTATACCTTATTCTGGAAAATAAAGTGCCCAATTTTGAATATCTAAAATGGTAAGTATCGATGTTGTTTCGATTTTACTGTTCATTTTTGTGCGTGGTGAAATTTCACTGACATTCAAACGAGTGTTTACATAAAAATTGAGGTTAGGTTTGTTTATTCAACAATATTACTAGCCAATTTTGCATATAGAACCCGAGTTTTAACTTGCCCTCGTCCTCGGAACCCGGCGATTCCCGACGATAACAGCTGGTCCGGAAACGCCTGGAAATCATGCACGGAAATTTTCTCGGCTCTGTCGGGAAATGTTCCCGATTTTTATTCACATTTTGTAGAAAAAAAAATATTCGGCCGGGTTCGAACCCCAGGCTGCGCAAGTGACCTGCCAGTTTAACCACTACGCCACGTGCGACTTTGAAATGTAGATCTCAAATATGATAGACCTTCGCTAAGCTGTTAAACCGGTTTGACAGACAATGAAGAAAATGAATCTCCGAATGGAGAAATGCACTACGATAGGGACTGATGGATGTGCGGTCATGCTGTCAGATATCGGTCAACGAAATTCGGAAAGAAGCAAAAAATGCTGTCATGACTCCGTGTTTCTCGCACAAACTCAACAACAGTATTTCAAAGTCAGTGAAAGTACGATTAATCGAAAACGTTGCCAGTGCCATACGAGAAGTCGACAAATTCTTCAAGAACTCATTTCCAAAACGTGTGACTGTATTAGCAAAGATACTTGGTGAAAAAATTGTCCAGTTGTGTGAAACGATGGGTACAGAGGCACGATGCTGTCCTTCAATTTGTTGCGAAGTTACCGTTGATCATCGAAGCTCTGTCAAAAATCAGTGAGCGGAAGAACAGAGAAACAGCAGGCAAAGCAACAATTCTCATATCGGCTTTGTGCAAGTTCGAATTTATCGTCGGGCTCCTTTGTCTCGGCGACATTCTATCGCTCACCCATTCGCTCAGCGTAGTTCTTCAAAAGGAAGCAATTGATTTGGTGAAGGCATCAAAAATGATTGGGACGTTACTTGCCACGTTGGAAAAAAAGAGGGAAAAAGTTGATGAAATATTCCGATTGATTTATTCAGAAGCCAAGTAAATGGCGGAAAAACTCGATATTGACGAAGCGAAACCGAGAACATGTGGTCGACAAACGAAACGCGAAAATGAAAAACTTGCGAAGATTACTACAGGGTCTCTGTCTACATAACTCTGCTGGATACCATCAAAGAAGATTTGGAAGCTCGTTTTTCACAAGAAGTTTTGGATGGTTACCAATTGAGTGTGTTGCTCCCAGAAAAAGCAAGTCTCTTAAAAGAAAACGAAATCGATGATCTAATCGGATGCTTGATAGAAAGATTCGGCAGTCTTCTGGATGATGAAAAAAGCGTACAAAACTTGAAATTCAAAGTTGAATTAAGCTACTGGCAATGTCACTGGCAGCAGCAACAAAAAATTGAGGGCTGCGAAATTCCAACTTCTGCACTGGAAACATTAATAAAATGTGATGTCAACATATTCCCAACAATCCACACCTATCTCCGAGTATTCTGTACACGTAACAAACGCGAGCTCTGAACGTTCTTTCTCTTATCTTCGCCGCATCAAAACATGGCTTAGGACGACCATGCTTCAAGAAAGACTAGTAGGATTAGCGTTGCTTCATACGCATCATGACATCGAAATCACCGCCGAAGAAGTCATCGAGAGATTCGCAAAACTTGGCAGTCATCGTTTTGCGTTATGAAACACGCAATGTAAAAGGATTTTTCTGTTTGAATTTTTAATAAAATGAGCCACTATGTAATGCATGCATATGGTTGACTTTTCGATTATAACCCATACATTTAACATAGGTATTTTCGTTTTTTCATTCAAACTAAAATTTCACCAACTAATTTCCGTTTCTCTAAAATAAACATTACATATTCATAAAGTTTGCTTTTCGAACTTTAAAAATTGATCAGAATCTCTTTTCTTGCTCTCTCGATTGTCAGCAGGCAGCGGACCCTGATCTTTTTTCTGAGCTGGCAACAAAACACAATAAGGGTCCCGTCAACCAACAGTTAGTGAAAAAAGCGGGATGCTAGAAGAGCAGCGCTAAAACGAACTACCAAAATTAGTGCGTTGTTGAAGTTTTGTAAAATTATTTATATATGTATATGGGTGATATAGGTTTATGGGGAACCAAGCACTCAAAAATAATATCGGTAACGCGCTATTTGCATACCTCAGTGGTAATGTGGAAACTGCAAAATACCCAAAAGTTGTTTATAAAATGCCCAATCTAATATTTTTCAGCAGTGGCCTCATTGGCAAATGTTATAAAAAATAAAAAGTATAAAAAGTTTTGACAGCTCTCTCTCGAACCAAGGAGACTTGTATCAAGTTATCTATGACCAGTCTCCGCATGACACTGACCACCTCTTTGCATGCCCTACCAACCCCACTCATCGAACACCCTTTTCCCTTTGGCCCGACCAGCACGTTTCCTGGGCCTCCCGTTAGATGACGTCGACGACAACACAGATAACCCTTACCATCCTAACGGGGATTGATAACAGTTAAAACAACAACAACAACAACAAAATTTGCCCTACACTCCATGTAACTAAAAAACCTTACATAGCTGAAGGCATTTCCCTTTTATTCTTCCAATTTGCAAGAATATAAAATGTTCGGTAACAATCGAACTTAGTTTTTTCTTATTTGTTCTAATTTGGTCTAGTTGGGTTTTAGAACAAACGAATTTGTGCTGTATAATCCTCTGCCATTTTTCTATAAGTGTTCTGATTCCAAATTATTCTCTAGGGGAGAAAACTTCCCTCTCAAAGAGCACCACTTAATCTAACTACCTAATATTTTATGGCAACATTGGCCGATCAGCTGTACTTTGCTTTTGACAATATTGCAAGTTCTCAAAGTTTTTATTAGCGAATGTGAGTAGGAATTCAAATAAAGTGAAAAACAATATAATTGAATGAACTAGAAAAGGTTTCAACAGCGGTAGTGTCTCCAAAGCAACGACGATGGCAAAGGCGGTGAACAATATGGGAATGTCAATAGTGGAACCGCAGGAACGAATGCGCTTCCTATCCAATCATGGCAATATTATAGAAGTGGACGCCAACGTTCCAGTTACACGGTGAGTCAGTTCAAGGGATGAGAAAAATAAAACAGCGATAAAAAAACACAAAACAACAATAAGCTTAATTAATGACAAAACATAATCTCTATTAATCACCTTCCCTTCAACTTATGCAAAGTGCCCTTGAGTGCGTACATATGTACATATGGAAAAGTTCTTAAAAGTCCTTGTACCTGTATTCTTTATTTTTTTTTTTACTGTTTATCCTTCTGAAGCAGAAATCATATTTTTAAATTAACAAAAACAAAATACAAGGAAGATGGCCTCAAATTTCAAAAAGAATATAATCAATTTAGAATTCAGTTTTCCATGCTCTTGGTTGATTGCATATTAAAATTTTCAACTACAATTTCAGATACTATCGCTCCGGCACAGAAATGCTACGCATGGCAAATGTTTACCTCACTGAAGGAAATCATGAAAATGCATTTATCCTTTACATGAAGTATATGACATTATTTATTGAGAAAATACGTTCACATCCGGAATATCCAAAAATCAAGGCTGAAGTAAAAGTAATCAATAAACGTATTAAGGAAGAAATAATGCCGACTACGGAAAAATTGCGGTCCAAACTACTGGAACGCTATCAAAAAGAGTATGAACAATTTTTGGCCAACAAAGAGGCGGAAAAAGCGCGTGAATTGGAGCGTGAACGTCAAAGACGTGCAACAGCTGGTGGAAGTTCTAGCGGTAGTTCCGGTGCACATATACCAACTAATCTGCATGTTCAAATTGATCCAAGCATGCAACCAAGTGCGCCTGATTTGGGACTGTTAGATAAGGTAGTTTATCCAAGTGATTTCCCAACTGGTACAAATCGTGCCGGTTCGGGGCTACTTTTGCCCGGTGATGCGGACAAAGAAGGCGCAAAATCAATAAGGTTTGTTTAGACTTTTCTTTTTAAGCAAAATGACATTTTTAATTTTAATTGTAATTTATTTATTTAAGTTAATATTTTTTGTGTCAGCAAAACAATTTAAAATTTTTTGTTCTCAAACTTTCTGATTGTCCACAGCAAGCCACCCAGTTTCGATCGTAACCAAAAGCCACATTACGAACGGTCCGATTCCCTACTGGCGGGTTCACTGCGAACAGTTATCATACCAGAGAACACAATGGATGTGTTCTTGCAATTGGCGCAAAGCAATACTTTGAAAAACATCGAAACTTGCGGCATTTTAGCTGGTCATTTGTCACAGAATCGTCTATTTATCACACATATTATAATACCGAAGCAACAAGGTACACCTGACAGCTGTAATACAATGAATGAAGAAGAGATTTTCGATGTGCAAGATCAACAGAATCTTATAACACTGGGTTGGATCCATGTAAGTTGTACTATTCGTTAATTATGTGAACACTCTGACTTCAGTGTGCGTTTTACTATATGTAGATGTTGTGAAGATTTTGTGTTTTTTTCGTAATTTTTTATACAAATTTATGCACTTTGTTTGCAGACACATCCAAGCCAGACAGCTTTCCTCTCATCCGTGGATTTGCATACACACTGTTCATATCAGATGATGATGCCTGAGGCAATTGCCATTGTTTGTGCCCCCAAGTATCAGACGTAAGTCGTATATGTATATATTTGGAACTGTATAGAATTTATGCTAAAATCTAATTTTTCACTTTAGCACTGGTTTCTTCATATTAACACCGGATTATGGTCTGGACTATATTGCACAATGCCGGCAAACAGGATTTCATCCACATCCTAATGAGCCACGACTGTATATGGTATGCATACATATACATATAAATAAGTGTTTAAAATGTAATTAAAGTATATTATAACATTTGCAGGAATCTCAACACATTCAGCTCGATGCTCAAAGGAAGATACAGGTGGTCGATCTGCGTAGATAGTATGTAGAGTTTTATGTTTGAAGAGGCCTTATTTTATAACTGCAAGCAGAAAGGGGAAAAGTGGCGCCAAGCGAATTTAAATAGCGTTAAATTAAAAAGTGTATATGATGGTGTTTGCTTTTCTAGCTAAAAATGTTGCATGCGAGAAAATTATATGCTAGAAAGTTCTTATTTCGCTAAGCAAACTTACAAGACAGTTAAGTAAGCAGCTCTTCGGATCGTGAAAATATACAATGACAGAAAAAATATTTACAAGGGAAAAATATCAAAAGCAGTTGCTAAGAAAAAATCACATGCAACATTTATACAAGAAAAGCAGGCACCATTAGATAAAAGCACATTATTTGTAGGCAAGATATATATTTTTAAAACTGGAATAGTTCCTTTTGCAATAAATTTATCAATAATACATACATACACATGTATATTTTCTGCTTTATGTGCGTGTGTGTTCAATAGCAAGTGCAAGCAAAGAATTACTTTATTATGCTGTAAGCAAAAATGTTTGGCATAAATATTCGCGCACGCAAGTTTGGTACCAAAATTGATTAAATAAAGTTGTAGTATTAATAAGCGCATACAATTATGCGCATAATGCAGACACACATATATATACAGACATATTTTTAGACATTTTTGCGCTGAAGGTGTATATTTATATAAAAAAAGTTTGATATTCGCAACATGGAATTAGACGCTTGAGAAAAAAAGATAAAGCGAAAGATATTTAATATATTTTTTGCTTTACTATTGCAAATATTTAAGCAAACAGCTTCAATTATGTAAAAAAAAAAAATTAATTTAAAGAAATGTTGCAACACCTGCTTTATTTACTTATGTATTTATTTATTAATTTTTTTGTATTATGCTAGAAGGTTTGGTTAGCAATGCATTTTGGACGCATAAATGTGATTTTACTGTTGGCTTATTTATTAACTTGAATTTAGCTTAGATAATAATTAAATTAATTAAAAGTAATACAACATAGTTATAATATATTAAAAATTGCTATATTAAGAAAAGTTATGCAAAATAACAATATATTTATTATATTATATAAAAGCAAAAAAAAAAAAACCATAATGCAAGTAATTATTTAACAAAAATTAAGCAACACTGACTTTGATAATTATTAATCTAACGACTAATGGTTGCAATAACTTAATGTATGACAAAGAGCTAAATCAAAATAAATGAAGAAAATTGCATTACCGACTTTGCTTTCTAATGGAATGAAAATCAACGCACGATTACTGACACGTATGGTATGAACAGTCTGTCAATTAATATGTTCTCTTTGCTAGTTAAGAGCGCGATTGGCAACGGGTTTCTCTTTGCTGTGGAGCCTAACTTTTGTCATTGAAGAATAACAGAGGACTTTAAGGCACTTCCGCAAGGACACTGTAACAGTGGTGAGTTTCTTATAGAAAGTTAACAGCTTTTGAAAATTACACTAGTGTACAAAAAATTTTTTTTTTTTGATTCTTGAAATTCATTTAATATTCATTAGTAAAATTTAGCTTGCAAATCTTCTTGCTCATAAACGTTTCAGAATCAACGTCTAATAAATAAGTGGCTGTCTACAATTATGAAAAAAATCAACGTTTTAAGGTCCCAAAACCTTATCCAATAGACGGTGTAAAGAAGTGAAAAAAATTCTCGGTCAATCACCACTAAATCAATCAGCTTCATCACTTTAAATTAGTCTTTTTTTTTGTACTAAAAGACAACGTGCATATCATCCACATGAAATTTTAACTAATGCGTTACAGTATCATTATTTAACAGTTTTTCGTAGAAAATGTCAATAAAATTGTTATACCCTGTGTAGAGTATAGAGCGGTGTCTCCGCCAATAACGAAGAAGAATAGAGTATATTAAGATAAGATAAGATAGATAGACGAGCATTGCACCCAGGCAAATTGATAAAGTTCAATATACTGCTAGGTGCTAGAGAGGCGACTTGATCCCTATTTGGAAATATAGATCCTAGGGCCTTTATCCTGTAGACCGGGCAATCGCGTAAGAAGCTAGGCCCATGTTATATAAGTGCTTCTTCACCTTGTAGTGGCTAGTGTAGAATGCGACAAGTAGCCTGACTTTGTCCCTAGAGTGCTTGATTACATATTTAAACCTCGTCAGAGACCCTATTAACGTGACGAGCTGAGTCGATTTAACCTCGTTCGTCTGGCCGTTGGTATTTAAATATGTATATTACGAACTAATCTCTCAAAATTTGAGATATCGATTTTATATTTTGCACACGCCTTTTTCTTCCCAAGAAACTACTTATTGGCTGGATCCGCCGATATTGTACCACTATATCATAAAGCTGCTATACAAGTTGAACGATCAAAATCCATTTTCTGTATGGAAAAATTTTTATTTGACGAGAAATCTTCATAAAATTTGGCGCGGACTATTTTCAAAGGCAACGGTATAATCTCCGAAGAAATTGTTCGGACCGGAACA
Source organism: Bactrocera neohumeralis (assembly GCF_024586455.1). Classification (NCBI taxonomy): domain Eukaryota; kingdom Metazoa; phylum Arthropoda; class Insecta; order Diptera; family Tephritidae; genus Bactrocera; species Bactrocera neohumeralis. Next base: position 53,368,020 of record NC_065919.1, read on the forward strand.
CTACAGCATATATGTACATACATATGTAGCTGTCATACAAACTAATATTTTTTATTTGTGAAGGGTATTTTGTTTAACACAGAATGAGGGAAAAAAATTGGTTTCTTTTTGCTCACTCCCAAAATAATTGTTAAAGTAAGGCCTTTTGAGGATTCTGGACATTAAATATTAATTTTTATACTCTGAACAGGGTATATTAAGTTCGCCACGAAGTTTGTAACACCCAGAAGGAAGCGTCGGAGACCCTATAAAGTATATACATATATATAAATGATCAGTATGTTGAGCTGAGTCGATTTAGCCATGTCCGTCTGTCTGTCTGTATATATACGAACTAGTCCCTCAGTTTTTAAGATATCGTTTTGAAATTTTGTAAATGTCATTTTCTCTTCAAGAAGCTGCTCATTTGTCGGAACTGCCGATATCGGACCACTATAAAATATACTTGCCATACAAACTGAACGATCGGAATTAAGTTCTTGTATGGAAAACTTTCACATTTGACAATGTATCTTCACGAAATTTGGTATAGATTATTTTCTAAGACAACAATGTAATCTCCGAAGAAATTGTTCAGATCGGATTACTATAGGGTATAGCTGCCATACAAACTGAACACTTAGTTACTAACAGAAATGCACCTGTGAAGAGTATATAGCTTCGGTGCAACCGAAATTAACGTTTTTTCTTGTTTAAGTAAAGGTTTAGTATTTATTTTAGTTTAAAGTTTCGTTTAAAATATGCTAAGCACTCTACAATAATTTATTTTTAATTTTTTTTCTATGAAAATTATCTCTTTCTAGAAAATTAATCTTTTTTCTAAATAATATATTTTTTTAATTATAATTATATATTTTTTATATTTAAAATTATACTATTTATAATTTATTTATTTTTTCCATAAAAATAAATTTTTTTCTATACAGTTTTTTTCTATAAAAAATAAATAAATTAATAACATTTATCTTCTAAATAACATTTTCACCAAAAAACATGATATCTAACATAAAAGCACGAATTTGACTAAAATGACAATCTAGCACATTTACACTTCACCACAAAACATATGGCGTATGTATGCATGTTTGTGCGCCTGCAACTAAGTATACCTTACATTTCTCTCTGCATTTACATTTCCATGAGTTTCCATTTGCTGCAAAAATTCTCCAACGACACGGTGTGCGCTTCCGCATGGTTCAGCCGAGTTCAGTTCTTCGTGGTTGGTCAAATGTGAAAGAGCGCAACTGGAGTTCGATAAAAATAGCAAACGTAGCCAATAAAAAATAAAACTAAAAAAAAATCTGTTAAAAGAAAAAGTTTATATTTACATTAAAATGCAATAAAACAGTGAAAGTGGTTGTTAATTAGAATTTTATGAAAAATCGATCTTCTACACAGCGCCTAGTACTTAGCTTTTGCATCGACTTGCCCGCACACATTCGTACATACTAATTTGAATTTCCGTATACAAATCGCAAAGGTCAAACACGTGAAAAAGCAGCGAGCAGAGCAAAGCAGGAGGCGCTGAGGACAAGAGCAGCTAAGTGAAACGGTTAAGGTTAGTGCGGCGTGTGACGGTTTGACGTCGTTGAGTGCTACGGTGAGGTGCGGAGGCGAGAAGTGTTGCGCTGCTGTCCTCCTATTCTGCCGCGCATTCTTGGAAATTGATTTATTCCTTTTCCTTTACGCGCCCGTATATTGCAGCGCCAACTTAAATTCTCTTCCTGATCTCCCTTCTGTTATTGCTACTTTTATTTTCACTTACTGCTGGTGGTAATCATCCGGATAGTGTTGCTAAGTGGCCAATGATTTGCAATCTTTACACTTGTTGTTGTTGGCTTTATTGTTATCTATCGTTAACATACATACAAACGCACACAGATATATAAGTGTATTTGTTGGAAAGCCTGTGTGAAATTTGCTGGATATAAGTGCTACTAATTAAAGTGTTTGCCAATATCGGGAATTATCCTATGTGTCAGTCGCGTTAAGAGAGGGTTAATAGAGTTGCTGTTGCTGCTTTACCAAAACAGTTACAAGTGTTGCCTTTGAATAACATACCCACCACTCTGGGTGTATGTGAGGGACGAGTGCAAAGCGAGAGTTCCAGCGAGAGTTCCTGCGAGAGTGAGTGGCGAAAGAGCGCAAAAGCGGATTCGTGCGAAAGTGTTATTGGTGGTGAAGTGGTGGGCTCCTAGTGACCGAGTTTGTGGAGGTGAAGAGTGCGAAATCTAACTGTGCAGCTGTTAAATTAAGTGCTTCAGCCGTACAAAGTACATACATACCTTCTGCCTGCCAATCTAGTCGGCGCGTGCCTTTTGTGTTATGATGAATATATTTTGTCCGAGCCATTGGATATTGCAGCCAGTTCAATGTCAAGATGTAAGTGTCATTTAGCGGCCGTACATTTCTATATTTACATTTTCATATATGTACATATGTATTTTAGAACTGGTTGATTTACAGGGATCCAAAAAAAAAAACGGAAAAATCGCGTATAAGGCAATGTTCTACGGTTTACTCTGAAAAACTTTGCATAAGAGACTACAGGTCTAAAACCGGTTTCGAGCCACCGATTTTTGAAGCAACGTCTTATGGGAATTATAAAAAATTTTTCGGCAGTTTTTGAGATATCGGAGTGAATTTTAAAGCGTAGGTACATTTTTAATAATTTATTAATCATTTGTCGGAATTAGCCAGATCGGATAACTATATCACATATGTATATCCCATACAATCGAGTCTTTGCATTTTTTAAGCTTCGCTTTAAAACTCGCTTTTTCGGAACCGGTTTTAGTTCTATAGTCTCTTGGGCAAAGTTGTGCAGAGTAATCCGCAACCCATTTCCCGTTTTTATAGAAAAAAAACCGACTCACTCTATGATATATATACATATATTTATATATGTAAATATTTATATGTTCATAGTCTTGATATAAATACTCACCGATTTCAACCCAATCCGAATCATAACACTATCTGTCACTTCTATGTAAAAATGTGTGAAAATGGATTGGATGACAATTACGCCTACTTCACATATAATACATATAAGACAAGTTTTAGTTCTTTCTGATTCTTTGCCTTTATAGTATACAAATCAAGCACGAATAAATATATTAGGATACTACGATGCAGAAATAGTGACTTTAAGGTACGAGTATGTCATTTCATGTCTAAAAAATGTCAATTGTATTATATCTTTTCAAGGCCCCATATAGAAAAAATATGGTCCTTCGTGCTTTTGGCTGATACGGATACTTTTATGATAAAATCATGCCCTTGTGACAAAAATGGATAAAATCGGGCCAATATACCTTATATTCTGATTTTGAAACTTCCGGTTAAGTTTATACCGCAAATAAACCAAGAAGGCACACTTTCGAAAACTTTCCACAATTTACAATAGCCCATTGAAGAATTTCGGAAATAGCCGCGAAAATAATTTAGGACATCAAACTATAGTACGTTCCAGATTACGAGTTTGATAAGATATTTCCCTTATTGGTATATTGATATTTCACTAATATGGTGTAAAGTCAACCGGAAGTGTGAAAATCCTTAAATGAGGTATATGGAGGCTGGGGGAAGTATACACCCGAGCTTATCCATTCTTGCCCCTGGACTCAGTATTATCAGGATAATAATCTCCCTTATTTTTATTAACATCTCACAGTTTGACCAACATTTTTGGAAAAATGTCAGTTAAAGGTTCTGAAGTCCACATATCCGGTATCTGATATCTTATATATGATTCCATTTTGAGAGTAGTATTTTTTCAAATTGTAATTTTTATTTAATAATTGCTGCTTTATTTATATATTGTAAAATGATAGAAACTGAGGGAATTTGATATCATATATTTATATATAGTAAGGTAATAATCCAATATCACTTTTTACTATATCTGCCCTGAGTCCCAATAAAATATTTCTCAAGTGTTATCAAAACTTTCGCTTGAGTGGAGTGATGGACGTACAAACAAACGTTCAGAATTCAACTCGTCTCGTCTGTCTGCATATAAGCAAACTAGCCACTCAGTTTTTGAGATATCGATCTGAAATTCTGCATACGTCCTTTTATCCCCAAGAAACCTCCTATTTCGGTTCACTATAGCAGATAGCTGCCATACAAACTGGCCGATCTAAGTTAATTTCTTGTATGAAAAACCAAAGCAGCGCAACAACCTACGAGCAAATTGTTCAGATAGGACAACTATAGTATAAAAGGGTGATCCATTTCGAAGCTCCCTACTTTTTAAAGAAAAAACACAGAAACTTCGAGTTTAATGGGGAATGTTCATTATTATTCGGAAGAACATTCTTTGGCATTAATTTTTTGAAAATGATCTCTGATAATGTAAGATGTTGGGCGCGGTAACGTCTCAGATGGTCCATCCGTGTCCGCGGTGATACGCGTGCAAGGCCTGAATCGATGCGGGATTATCCGCATAGACTTTAGACTCCATTTATATCCACAGGAAAAAGTCTAACGGTGTGATATCACACGATATTGGTTCCAATAGACTGGGCCAAAACATGAAATTATCTGCTCACCGAAGTGTTTTGTTTGAATGATACAATGTGTGGGAAGTGACGTCGTCTTGTTCAAACAAATGGCGCTGAGATCACGAGCTTCAATTTCAGTCATCAAATAGTCGGTTATCATGGCGCGATAACGGTCGCCATTGACGGTTACGTTCTCACCGGCATCATTTTTGAAGACATATTCCAGGACCAATAAACTACAAGAAACCGTTGTTTTTCTAAATGAAATGGCAGCTCTTGAATCTCTTCAGGTTGCTCTTCGTCCCAAATGCGTCAATTTTGCCTGTTTATATACTCATTGAGCTAGAAATGGGCCCAATCGCTGAACAAAATTTGGCTCGAAAACGTCGGATCTTCTTGGAACTTTTCAAGAGCACAGTTGAACGATTTGTAAACATTGTTCAGGCGTAAATCCTTACAAGATTGAAAGCCAAACAATACTGAACAAAAATAACATGACAGTTTGGCACGACTCACGCGTGATCTGTCAAAAAGAGGCTATTGAAAAAAGTATCTTCACTTGGATCATCTGTTACTTGCCACATAAACTATCGATCAAAATCAAGATAATGATCATTTTTTATGCTATAAGAGAGATATATACGAAAGATATTATAGCGTCAGTGCAGAGCTAGAGTTAATGTTTTTCCTTTTTATTATTATTATCTTTTACCTGCTAAATCTAAAATCTGAACCTTTAATAATAGACTTTCAAAAGTGTAGGCAAAAAGTTCAATATACATATATAAAAAGTTGTATATATACATATATATATATGTATATAAATTTTCATCTTCATTACTCAAATTGCAAAGTAGAATATGACTAAGTTATTATTTAACACTCTGCTATTGTAAATCATGAATTCCGCAAAACTTTCATTTTCCGCTTCCAATATCAGCCGTAGTTCGTAAAGCAAATATTTTAATTGCGCATGTATGCAAAGAATAGGCGAGACGACTTCAAAGAAAAGCTGGAAAATGAAACTGAAAAAATACATAATTATAAATATTTATTTTCTAAATGTATATTTGCTCATATCTACAAAATATCTAGATAATACATACATATGTATGTCCTCATATAGAAAATATGTAGAACTCTTTGTAGATAGCTATGCGAAAGCTTGACGTTGAACGGCTTGTATGTATATAGAAATTTTTTCCATCTATTTTTAAAGTAATTTGCACGCACACACAAATTGTCTATATGTTCCACGTGATTATCCCGTGAGACTACGTGACGTATGAGTAACATACTTTCAATAAGACTTCCGCTAAATCAGCTGCTCAAGTGGGCTTATAATTTCTACTGATATGAGTGGAAATATGTGTTTATGAATAACGGTTTTAATTATACATGCATGCTTTTATGTATAAATTAATAGCACGTGCAAAGTGAATGAAATATATGTACAAGCATGCACTTTGTTTGGTTGACGTGAAAGTAAATTCTAAAAAAATTAAAATAAAATTTTCTTATATTTTGAAATTTGTATTTAACGTAATCTGGTTCTCATGTAAAAAAGCAGGCTGCCTATTCATACTTATGTATATCGACACATACATATGTAGTAATTACTTTTGTGTATGTCTGTATGTTGATTTTGTTTGTTTTTACTTTGCCCACCAATGACCATGAGCTTGAAAAACATACTGACGTACTCGTATGTCAATGGCAAGTTGGAACAGAGGTGATTTACATTTTCACATTTTTTTATCATAATATATATATATATCTGCAAGTATGGCACTTCTCCGCTGCCACTACATATAGTGGAATGCCTTTACATGCCTTTGAAGGTGTTTTTATACTTTGAGGAAATAGTAAATTATACTTGGAAGAAGTATAAAAATCAGTTATCACTTTGCTGGATATTAATAAATATATTTAAAAAATCTCTTTATAATTGATGTAAAAATACATGTACATTATATCTAAATTTAAATTATGTCGTAATATTGTTGGGTATAAAATATAAAATAGCGCATTATATATATAAAATATTGTATTCTGTAAACTTTTGCCAAGACCACTTATTTGGCTTTAGCAGGTTTTCTTTGAGAGCAATTTTTTTTTAGAAAGGCTAGATATTTTAAGAGGTTACGTGGGTTTTGACGGCAAAAAAATGCCTATTTTCACCAAATTTTGAATAATATTTTGTGAATTTTTCATAAAAAATTTTAGAAATTCAGCCATTGGCAGCTGGTTTCTGGAGGCATCGCCCTAAAACGTGTTCTCTCGGTGGTCAGAATAATAGACAAATGTTTTTCTAAAAAATCAAAAAAAAATTGTATCGGTTAGTAGTTGAGTATATGACATGACTAATCGAAGGATTTAGACAAATAATATATTTTTGCAAATTTCCAAAAAAACAGTATGCACTTAGGTCTAATTTTTACCACATATTGCCTTGAAAATATTAGTTATAATCGAAAACAAAAATCATTCAATCAAATGCGAGCTCATCCTATTTAAAAGAACTGTGAAAAATTTCAATAAGTTCGCTGCACTTGTTTCTGAGAAATCGTGAGCACTGATTTTGAAAACGATGTTTCAAGGAAAATACAATCAATGCTTGAAGTAGCCGACTTCGCGCGCTTCGTTCACTTTATAGTCAAAAGAATTGGCCTTCTAAGCATACTATTCGCAACACCATCTCCCATCTTGAGACCCAAAATTCATTATTGGACAATATTCGACTGAATAGACCACAAATAATTTCACGTTTTGGGCCGGTCTATTGGCCATCAAGATCGTGTGATATCACACTGTTAGACTTTTTCCTGTGTGGATAAGTAAAGTCTAAAGTCTATGCGGACAATGCCGCTTCGATTCAGGCTTTGGACGCGTATCATTCGCCAGTTTCCAGTCAAAATGCTCGAACGAGTTATCGAAAATTGCACTCCACGGATGAACCATCTGAGACGTAGCTGCGGCCAACATTTGAAAAATAAATGCCAAAGAATGTCCTTACGAATAATAATAAACATTCCCCATTAAATTTGAAGATTTTTTTAAATTAGGAAACCTCGAAATGGATCACCCATTATAATTGCAAATGTTTTGAAAGTCTTTTTATCTGACCAGATATCTCCGAAATTCGTCACTAATTATTGAGCAAAGCAACGTTTAAATCTTTGAACATATTGTGCAGCATGGACCACCGTAGCATATCATTGCCATGGCAAGATACCGAAATCTTCATAAAGTATTTTTCTTCCTTATTATATAACCTCAATTTAAGGTTCTTAGCAAAATTACAAGTCTTGCTTTAAGTATTTCATAATACTTCTACTATTTTAAGTTAAGTTAAGCTTTTTTCTGCATTAGGACTCAAATGCTTAGTAAATGTATTTGTTTAATTTATAGCCGGTATATACATCTAGTTCATCATGTGCACACCTTAATTGTTGTTTTTACTGCTTATTACTTTAATTAATGTTGTGTTTTTTATATAATAGTGCGCAAACATCAAATATCAAGTGGCTATCTACTTAACGTAAGAATGTCTTTACACACTGGCTTTTGTTTATATTTACTACTTTATGCATGGTATATACATATAGGGTGGCGCACGAATCGTGCCACAAAAATAAACCGTAATACATTTTTTGTAAATGCATTACACTTATTTTTTTAGGTATATACAATTTTATTTTATTTTATATAATAAATTATATAAATTATATTTATAATTATTTTGAAAAATTATGGAGCGTAAATGGCCTCCGGCTCAGTCACGCATATGCGTCAGCTAATTAGAAAATTAGTCATTGCGGCCTGAAGGGTTGAAGGGTTGAAGACGGTATTGCCTCAATTACCGATTCAATGGACTGCTTCAATTCAGTCAGATTACTGGGTTTGATTTTGTACACCTCTGTCTTGATATAACCTCATAAAAAAAGGTCTGGTTTAGTCAGGTCAGCTGACCTTGGCGGCCAGCGCAAAGTGGAGTTGAGATATTAATTTGTTTTAAAATTTTCGTTGGAGCTCCGCAACAACCGGTTTGGTTATGTGTGTAGTTTAACTTGAATAGGAATTTAGGAAAATCTAAAGGGATTATTGAAATTATCTATTTGAAATTTGTACGGAAACAGATTCAAGTCATCATGAATTATCCATTGTAATGACCGTCTGCCAACACCAAGTTGTGCCGATAAGTTGCGCGTCGAAACTCTTGGATTTGCCGGAATTGACTATGCAATAGCCACGATTGTTTCTTGCACTTGAACATACCGATCTTGATGGTACGATCCTCCTGCGATACTTCCAGATTCAGCAAACATGTTTACCAACCTCAAAATGGTCCATCTACTCGGGGGATTGCCACCAAAATTCTGTCTGAATACCTTTTGCGCGGAAATGACGGACTGCAAACCACAGTATCTTGAACATTAACCTGCCAAATAAAAAAAGAAAGTAAGTCAATTGTTTTTGTGGCACGATTCGCTACCCTGTATTATACAAATAGTAGTTGTATGAATCAAATACCGTAATATCTCTAGGTAATTTATCTAACTTTCGGCACTGATGACATTCAGCACAAACTTTTCATACGGTTTATATATACAACTGCAGATACCTACATAATAGGTTGTCAAAAAAGTCTTGCGGTATTTTCGCTAGTTGGCGCTGAAAGCGCGTAGTTCTAGTTTTATTCGTCGCATCGGGTTATGCTATACCTTTTTGGAAAACTCATTTCACGCGCTAACACGTGTTTGGTTGATTGTCATTTCTTTTAAGTCGTTTGTGAGTTATAGCGTCGCAAACATGGAGCAAAATAAAGAGAAAATACGGCATATTTTACAGTACTACTACGATAAAGGCAAAAATGCATCTCAAGCCGCCAATAAAATTTGTGCAGTTTATGGACCCGATACAGTTTCCATTTCCACCGCACAACGATTTTTTCAACGTTTTCGTTCTGGTGTAGAGGTGGTCGAAGATGCGCCACGCTCCGGAAGGCTTGTCGTCGAAAATTGCGATAAAATTCAATAAAAATACCGCAAGACTTTTTTGTTTGGTAGAATTTTAACATAAGATTTAAGTAAAAGACCGGTCTGTGCGCGATTTGTTCCACTTGTATGATGAAAAAACATATTTCTCTCGTGAACCATACACTCCTGATCTATCACCATGCGACTATTTCCTGTTTCCAAAACTGAAAACCAACGTGAAAGTAGTATTTTACGGCATTTAAGCAAACAAATCTATGCACTGGACTGGTTGATCGTCTCAAACGTTTTATTGTGTAATGAAACTTATTTTGAATAAATCATAACTTTCGAAGGTAATACACTGTGATAATGTTATTTCGAATACGGAATCGTTGCGAATGTTGGAAAAGGCTTACGGCGATTCAGTTTTATCAAAAACACAAGCCTACGAGTGGTACAAAGCCTTCAAAGACGGTCGAGAGATTGTTGAAGACATGCCTCGTTCTGGACGACCCTCGACTGCTTCCACTGATGAAAATATTAAAAAAGCTAAGGATATGGTGCTTTAATCGTCATGCAAGTGTCAGAGAGATAGCAAGTGTACTCAACGTCTTTCGCGAGTCCGTTCCAATGAGTTTGGTGTATCGTGCGAATTCCGATCCCACATACATGGATAGCCATTATAACTGCCGAAAAGGAGACGAAATAAAAAAAAACAGAAAAACGTTAACTTCGGCTGCACCGAAGCTAATATACCCTTCACAGGTGCATTTCTATTAGTAACTATGAGCAATAACTCATACCAAATTTCGTTAAGATATAGTATATCGTCAAATGAGGAAGTTCCTCATGCAAGCATTTCATTCCGATCATTCAGTGTGTATGGCAGCTATATGCTATAGTTATCCGATCTGAACAATTATTTCGGAGATTACATTGTTGCCTTAGAAAATAATCTATACCAAATTTCGTGAATATATCTTGCAAAATTTCAACGCTATCTTAAAAACTGAGGGACTAGTTCGTATATAAGTATATGGACAGACGGACATGGCGAAATCGACTCAGCTCAACATACTGATCATTTATATACACACTTTATATGGTCTCCGACGCTTCCTTATGTGTGTAACAAACTTCGTGACAAACCCAGTATACCCTGTTCAGGGTATTAAAAACAAAATACGCCAAAGCCGCTCAAAACTCATGGTGATGGTCATTGTTTTTGTTCGATATTCGTGGTTTGATGCATCGTGAATTTGTTCTGGAGGGACAGACGGTCAATAAGTAGTTCTATTTGGCCGGATTGAGGCATTGGCATAAGTGTATTACATCTGCTGGGGATTACTTTGAAGGCAACATAATAAATATGTTTGAATAATTAAATATTTTGCCTTTTATTTACAATTTCCGGGTACTTAAAGTTCGGATATTTCAAGGACACACCTTGTACTTGAAAAATATATATAAATTTTAGAGAAATTATTCGTTGCCATATTCACATAAAAGTAATTTATATAATAATTATTTAAGAATATTTGAATTTGTTTATATTTACACACAATAATTTAAGTACATATTTCTACAACACTATGCGCCAATAAACATACGAAATTGTTAGTATCTACATACATATGTATTCGTGCGGCCGTGAGCATTCACAGCAGATTTGCGAGCTTTTTCGCATGCTGCTTGGAGAAGCGTAGAAAGTTGCGGACTCGGCGACGGGAAAATGTGCGGAAAAGTTCTCACTGAATCACTGAACAAATACAAATTAGCGCTCGACGACGAATAACTATACAAGTACATATACATACATATAATGAGCGACTTTTGAATGAAAACACATACATATGAATGAGGAAAATGGTGTGACAATTGTTGTGTAAATAATTACAAACAAGCTTATTAATCAAAATATAATGAATGTTAAGTAAATGTAATTGCATTTGATTAAAATGTATACCCTGCATAATTATTAAATAAGCTTTCGAATTAACTTAATGCACAGCTAACAGATATGTATGCATACATATGTATAATCGCACATAGAAATGTTTGCCTACGCTCCTTGGCTCTTTGACGCACAATCGAAAATAATCTGCTCACACACTCACACAGCGGCGCAATTCGTTCTAGCGGCAAACGCCGTCAATCCTCAGAAAATCGCCACATTGCGGGTGTTTGGCTAGTCCAACGATCCTCAGTCGTAATTCGGTATTTGACATTAACGCGACGCTCGAAGCATTGCATTCAGCGTTGACTCGTGTGTGTGTGCAGCTCGGTGGAGAAGTGAAAAGTGTGCAGACGAATCTATATAGCTACATATACATATATATATTGCTCTACACCTTTATGTACATACGGTACATGCATATTAGGGAGTGCATATATTATAGTGTTTTGCAATTGACGTGGGTGTATTGTGTGCGAAAATCGGAAATTTGGCAAAAATATAGAATTTTGCAAAATTGAAAGATATTTGTGCGTCGATTTTTGTTAAAGCAATTGAAAAATTATAAATAAATACACATTCTTGCTTATAGCATACGTCCATACCTACAGCAACAGATAGTGCAAGTCAAAGAAAAAAAAAAAATGGTGGAAAAGAAGGAACTGAATGAGGTAGGCGAAGGCAACAATTTGTTGTTTTTTAATTTTCGTAAAAAAAATACATATTAATTTTTAAATATTTTGTTCTGTTAAAATTTTCTTATATAATTTTCGACTTTTTTTTCAATTAAATCAAATTTGTGGTAATTTTGTGCATAAAAATGAAATCATTGTCTTTTTCTCTTCAGTGATACATTCAAATGCACTGATAAAAATAAAAAATTCAAAACAAAAATCTTTCTTATCAGTTTATAAATATTACATGCTATCAGAAGCGTTTATCACATCTCACCTTGTTCAAACCGTCGTGGAACCGGCTGAAACTTGAAAAAAAAATTATTAATTATTCACTTGCTGACAGCTAACGGTTGCCAGTTCGTAGCAGATGAGCAATGTTATGATGAGGGTGTTATGAAATGGCATTTGAGTTTATGGCATGTGAATATAGTAATCGCAGTCTGTTTTATTTGTTTTATTCTTATGTAAATCCATATAAGAAATACTATATGGTGAACTATAATTATTGTGACTTACGTGAGAACCTGCCGTCGACGACGTTACCTCATGGTGCTTAAAAGCATATAGATCAAAGCAATGTATTGATCAGCTCCCCATCCTTTTTGCAAGTATTGTTTGGTTCCAATTGGTCGGGCGGGGGTTCGAGGCTGATCTAAAATAATTGGAGCGAACTCCAACGGCTAAATGCTGCCCGTGGTTCCAGATTTAAGTCTCCAGTCATACCTTGTAGCTTTTGCTACAATCAGTTGAGCACCCATCAAACTCAATGACTGGTGACATTTGCCGCTTTGAAATACAAATGTCTTTTCATTAGAAGAATCTCATTCAAAGTCTATAATATCAGTTCAAACCAAGTATTATAGCTCTATTTCTGACAAAACCATGCTGAAATTTCGAGACAAGCCCAAAAACAGACCTAGTGCATATTGGGTTCTAGTCGCCTCTTACGACAGGCATACCTTACCGTGGGCAAATTCTACACCCTGTCCGCTAGAGAACTATGTGGTGAACGTCATGGATAAGTGAGTTGACTTGAGTTGCTTTTATTAAACTTTCGATTTTTTACCCACGATCCTTAGTATTGTAAACCATTTTGTGTTTCAATTCCGTTGTAATTTATCATGAGCCCTTCATTATAAAGAAGATTTGTACAGAATCTGATTGTCTGAATGTGTTTTTATCTGAAAATCATCAACATATGAAATTCGGAGTCGATTGGTTATCAGGTACGGCCATGAGGTCAATCCGGATACCCAACTTGAGGTTCTAAGCATATTATTTTGTTAGCAAATGGCTCTTTCTCTACAGTTTCTATTACTTTTCCTTCAGATTTTTAATATATGTCGCTGAGAGGGAAGGTTGGAGAGGGAGATTTCTGTAAAGAGGTCTACGTCAATCCTAGCTTTAGGCTACTAGGACTATTGTAGTGTTTTTCAGGCAGAAGTGGCTGCTATTAAAGGTGGCAGTAGGCGTACTGCTACGAAGTGCAGTCATTTACTCCGACAGCAGACCGGCAATACTTGCGCTGAGCTCGGTAACTGTGCACTCAAAGCGAGTTAAAGAGTGTCTGCCCTCAATATAAAAAGCACAAAGCTACATCAGAATCGTTTGGGTGCCCGGTCATAGCGGAATCACTGGTAACTGCAAATCCGCTGTACTAGTCAGATGGGAAACGGATCTCACAAGGCAAAATATCTACTAAACTACTTAAACTTAGTAAAGTTTGTCTTGTTGAATCGTAGGGGTTCTGACTGAACATTGGCATTCGTACGGTAAAGCTACAAATCTTGTCGGACGCAAGTTCTCAAAGTTCTATCGAAGAGCGTGAGATAGAAACATCCACGCACTTTCTTCTCCATTGTCTAGTCTTTGCAATACTGAGGTTGCAACATCTCGGCAGCCTTAACTGCGGCGAACCAGGAGACATTAGCCGTCTCAACAAATTTGTGATAAGCTTAGACGATTTGTGAAGGGCTTATGATGAATTATATTGGAGTTTTAGGTAAAACAGCAGGCGACTACTTAAAAGTTCATCCGTTGTGAACTTTATTCACATTTAATTGATCCCAATACACTTGTGCTAACGTTTTTTCCAATATGAAGAATCATTGTAGTATAAGGCGGTGCATTATCGTGGTGCAAAAACCAAAATTTATTAGAATATACATAATTCCGGTCTCTTTTGATGAATAGCTTTTCGGAAACGACGCATAACACTTAAATAGTATTTTTTGGGAATACGAAGTGCAGCTCTCCTCGATAATCTACGAAAACTGTCAACATTACATTGATTTTTGACCTGCTTTCACGTGGTTTTTTCAGCTTCGGGTCACCTTTGCCAGGACGATGATATTTTTCTGTGTAGATCCAAGACTCATCGCCAGTAACAATATATTTCATGACATCCTGGTATTCCGGCCAAATTTTGCAAATAGTTTCTCACACTTTGTATGCAACGTCAGCCTGAGGATATTTTGGTGTACTTCATATTACGCGCCAAATAACTGTATTACACCCAAAGAGTCACCCAATATCAAATTCCATCAACCCCTCAATGTGTTTACATTCCATCAATATACATACATATATGTACATATGTATTTATACGCACACGCAAACGCATGTCAAACCGAACACTTTCAAATACAAATTATTGCTGCTAAACGATAGCGGTGCGGTTTTAATTAGCGTTTTTCCAGTTAATTGCTTTCGCCTTTGACAGTGATTCTGTTTGGCGATTGCCAAGTTACGTGCGCAAGTACTTAACTACTTTATGTAATCATTACCGCATCCGCCAGAGCAATGAAAACTATATAATACAATATTTTTTTCTGTTTTCAGAAATAAGTCTTCCATATTTGCCATTCATTGCACTTTCTAATTGCACAAAGTTGCATAAGGAGAAGCATGTGCAATTACTAATCACAAAATACTTGGAAAGTACCTAAACTAAGTACTTAGACGAGTGCTAAACGAGCTTATTCTACTTTTAAATTTATATTTTATATAACAGCAACAATTTCAACAAGTTATTATCGAACATTGTATTAAGGGTTTATTTTACATACATATATATACTATATTATGGAACCACAATTGATCACTTAAGACAACGCCTTTATATTTAATGCAAGACTATAATATATAATATACGTAGATATGTATGAGTATAAATGGAGTAGACTATTTTAACATCGCTACGTAATATACGTATAGGTGAATGTTCACATATACCGGGTCTTCCAATAGGGATGATATGATTTCTAAATGTCGTTTTGGCCATTTTTAATAATTCATGATCTGTATTTTTTTTCATTATATGTGACCTGGTCTACGAAAAGGGAGCTAACGTGCGAAAACTAGTTTTCTGGGAAAAGCTGTTAAAAATAATCGTCAGTTTCTCGTGATCTCATTAATTGTTCTCCTTTTTTTTGACACCTAAGCCCCCTTTCCGTAGACCAGGTCACATATTCAGTAATCTTTTCAAATTCATCATGAAAAGATGTACACGAGAACAACAGTTACAAATTATTCAATTTTATTATCAAAATAATAATAAATACAATAGTTCCGAAAAGACGGGACTACGTGCCACACAACACGTGCAACAACCAGAAAAGTTTGGAGATTCGATTATATCAAGAGAATGTGACATTGAATGGCATCCAAGAAGTTGGGATTTAATACCTTGAGACTATTTTTTGTGGGGATATTTGATGTCATTGGTCTTTGGCAATGAACTACACTCTCTTCAAGCTTAAGAAGTCAATATTGGACGTGCTATTCATGACATACGACTTGATTTTGTGGAAAAAGTACACGAAAATTGGCTGCATCGAATTCGTTCCCGCAAAAGAAGTCGTGGAGACCTTTTGAATGAAGTCATATTCAGAACTTTATTGTATCGATTACATCACATTAAATAAAAAACATATGAATTTCCTTAATTTTTTTAATTATTTTTTAAAGAACTCATATGTATCAGTCTTATTGGAAAACCATGTATAATATTTGTATATATCTATGCAGTTACATACATTACATATGTACATACCTAGAGCTATGTGTGAGTTACTTATTAAAATTCCAATGTGATTAATTGCCAATTTAATGTGATTATTTTTCATAACTTAAACATTTTTTCGATCTTTTTATTGAATTTTTATTTATTTCACAACTTGTATTCACATTGCGTATATAATAAGGTCAGTAGGTTTAAAAAAAAAAGTTGATGAGAGCTTGTTTTTAAATTATATTATTTAAATTATCTTGGCAAGTATGTCAATTTTCCGTTCGGACTTTATTATTGAAGAATAATTTTTCCAAAATATAAATTCAAAAGCAAACACTTTGAAATTTTTAAAAATAACGCTCGAAAATATCCGAGCCGGGTATAACCGGATAGCGAACATGAATCAAATTTGATCCGTGCTGATAAAACAATCTATTTGACTACCGCTACTCGACGTCGTTTGCAAAAGATTCCGTTCTTTTGGTACGCTTCATACCCAATGCATTGACCAAGTGGTGTTTAGTTGGTCTATAAGAGGTCTTGAGAACCTGTGCTAGCTCTCTTATGCCATCATGATGATTTTTCAGTACTCAAATCACTTCTGTAGTATTTTTAACGATGTCGTAGCCATGATTCCATTAGAAACACAAAACTCAAATAAACTTGTAACTAAATTATTTTCAAAAAAAAAATCTCTAGATAAACTTTTCGCATCCAAACACATACTAATTGATGTATGGAGATCAAACTTCGACGAACATAAAAAGAGTTTGTACCAATCCATTCGGTTTGCGTACGGAGTTTAATTAATCATTTCGGGTCAGAAGAGGTTTGATCAGATATAGCATCAAACAAACTAATACTCATTTACTCTTCGACTATAATTTATAACACTTTTGCTCTATGACAGAGCAAAATTTCAAAAATTTCAAACTTTTTCAGTCCAAAACAGAAACATCGAAATACTTCTATTATCCACTCATATTTCTACGGTATCAAACAATATAGAGCATTTCGTAAAATACAATATGAAGCTGCATACTAACGGAACCTTTTCTTTATCGAAAATATATTCCCCTCAGACGCTGATTGCGATCCTTAATGATACTAAAATTAATAAATCAAAAGACCATCATGTTTCAAATCATCATCACAAATCTATTGAAGCCGCAAAATTTTTTAGCTTAATCGTTCGGTTAACCAAAGGTATGACCTCCAAAATGTTTCAGTACAAGATAAGTAAAAGCTGTACATTCAATTAGAAACTGTTGAGATGTTTCCTTCTTGTTGTCTGTCAGATAACTAAGACAATCTTGGTCTGAACAAAATAGACAAGTTTTTCAATATCTATTTCTTAGTCTAATAATGGCTTCAGTAGACTAGAGTCTTTGATAATTTACAATTACAAAAACTCAATAAATAATATTTCGTTGACAAAATTACCAAACAATTTCACACACGAGCCATACAATAGATTGAAAACTTGTTGACATCACAGGACTTTAATGGGTTAACTTCGTCAATATTAGTGCAATATTGATATACATATATTGTAATAAAGAGGTCGAACGAAAAAACGCTATATTTGTGACTCAATCAAGAAAGTTGCGAAAATTGCGATCAATATGTTTGAGTAGTGAGTTATCAATCCAAGATCGAAGCATACATTTGGGAGCCAAACAAAAAACTTCCCATGGAATTTCGTACTATGAAATTTTATTGCAAAAAACGTCTTCTGAGAGCATTGCCTGGTTGAAGACCATTACAGGATGAGTAAATTGATCTTTTGTAGTAGCTTTTTTAAAGATAAAAAATTATCACAAAAATAAAATTTCCATAAAATATCTTATAACGCTCAACTTTTTTTTGATATTTTTACTTAAGTACTGGAAATAGGTACTAATATATTTTAACGAACATAGCGTCTTATAATGAAATTATATAATGAGTAATTAGTATTTTATTGGAATGAGATGGGCTGGGATTAGTATCTTATTGTTTAGTAATTTATTTTCAAAATGTGAAATCTTATAATGCTGGGATGTTAATTGCTTTGCTTTTAGAAATAATGTCAATTTTGGCCTGAAAAGGCGACTTCATGTAATAAAATATATTTTGATTTCAAAGTTGTTAATAAATTTATAGCGTTCGCACTGAAAATGTCCTTGTGCTTTGGTACACTTTGCTGAACTTGAATTTGTTGTTACATAAAAATTGGTTTGGCGGATGTAGAAATTGTGCTAAATGCGACAGTTCCACGGTCCCTGCATATCTGCAGCGTTACTGCAGGGGATCGCCATATATCAAAGCACATACACCATACAAACATTGCAATAAACAAATACACACACACTCATACTTAAACCAGCACTACCGCAACGTTAATAAATCAGTTACATATATGCAGAGCAGGGCAGACAATATATACTATGCATGTATATTATATACATATAGCACAGTAGTGTCAATGTATGTATTGTGCTGCTCTATTCTTTCGCGAAAGTCACACGAGACAAGCCCGCTGACAAATAAAATGGGTGTGTACCACCTGCTGTTGCAGTGATAGAGCTCAGCAGTTTTTGCCACCGGCACTCAGTTAAATACTTACATTGAATTGTTACACATTATATATATAGATATATATATGCTTACATATGTGGGATTATGGTATGAATGCAGTTTTACTGCAATAGTTAAAGGTCCCCCATAGATGAGGGGTCACAAACCCTTTTTGCTATAGCTAAGGCTCAAATAATTAATCTTAGCGGAATAATACTGTTTATCTAGGGACTGGGATTCTTTGGATTTAAACTATTCTTCGCTCTTTTAAGATTTTTGTATCAATTTCTTTGCATTTTACACCCAGTATCCACATATATTGCTATTTAATCACTTCAATGTCATAATTATAATGTATTTGGCCCGACAATGATAAAACTGGTTCTTTTAGGATAGAAAGGTGTATATATTTATACATGTCGCGAAAAATATTTGCTTCTTAAATGCGTATATATGGCCGATAGTTATCTATACTTGAAATAGTCGTTTGAGTAAACTAAGTTTCCTATATTTCACGAGCAACAGTTGTGTGTGGACCGAGTTCTTTTGAGTTTTACTTGAGAAACATCACTCCGATGCATTGCATTTCGCTGGTTCTCCGAAGCCACACTTCGTTAAATTCCACATTTTGTAAATATCGTATGAAAGGATGGCTACTGATGGTTCCACTTGGATTTTTTGAAAGTCGTTTGCCTTTAAAATATTTGTTTGCTTCAAAGGTCTCTTCAATATGAAAGTGAATAATAATCGACTTTTGGGTATATGAAAGCGAAGTCGTAGAAAGGAAAACTTGTTGTTGTTGTAGCGGCAAAAACACTCCTACAGTAATTTCAAGGCATGCGGTAGAGTTGACAGCCGGTTGAAAATCCGGGTTCGTTCCGATTACTTAACCCGACTGTCGTCAGCTTTTTTCGACTAAAAGTAATGGTAAATTATTAAGTCGCACACCTCAACTGAAGTTAAAAAATTGTTTCGAGAAATGGTTTGAACGAAAAAGTGTGCCGATCATCGTCAGGGAGGTATTTTATAGTTTTTATAATATGGACTTATATAATACTTTAAAAAATATTTTTTATAATATTAAAAAAAAAAAAATTATTTATATCAAATTATTTTTAATACAATTAAATTTTTTTTTATATTTATTTCAAATTTTTTTAAATTATTTTTTAATACTTTTAAAATATTTTTCCCACTCAAAAAAAAAATATTTTTAAAATATTTAAAAAAAAAAATATTTATATCAATTTAATATAAATACAATTTTTTTAATACAATTAAATTTTTTTTTTTACTTATTTAAATTTTTTTTTTTAATTTTTTCTTTAAATTATGTTTTAATACTTTTAAAATATTTTTCCCACTCTAAAGAATTTTGTAATGAAAAACATCTTTGCGTTTTCCAAATTTCAAAACATCTCCATCTAGTAATCACTCCGAATATTCTTCGAGTCAGCTTTGTTTTCACTAGAATTGGTTAACTAGCCATGTCTGTTCAGCGCTTGCTTTGCTTAAAAGCTCGCCAATATTATTTTCCGGGCGCACTCGCCACACGCGTTTGTATGTATTTATTATATCCAATGTCGGCTTTGATGCACTCAAACGCACACACACCAATGCACACGTGCTTCTCTTTATTTACAAGTTCCTGTTGCTGTGCACCGCTCTCCGCGCTGTGAAGGTCGTTGTCGTTGTTATTGTTGTGTAATAATGTAATGTCGTCTGTTACAACAACAACAACAATAGCAAAAGGTTGCCGCCAGAATCACAATTGCAGTAAGACATGCCAACAATAACAAAAACGAAACAGGCAAACACACGCGCGGCGGCAACAACAACAACAAAATACAACAACAATAAACTGAGAACGTGTATTTGCAAACAGCTGGCATAATCTGAATATTTTAAGTAAAGTACATATACGAAGCGTTTTGGCGTGCAAAATGCAACATGCAAAAACAACAACAGGTATGCCTGCACATCTGCCCATATGTAAAAATGTATGCGCATTAAGGTGTCCGATATTTATTGCTGTTGCATTCAGGCTAAGCAGGGGCTTGAGTGTGTCATTTATGGGGATTTTGGAAATTGGCTTTCCGATGATGATATGGAGAGGGAGGGGTATCTAGGGAGCAAGTGTCTTCTAGATGATGGGGTCAAGTGTGGGTGGCAAGACCGTTGCCGAGTACATCCGGACGTTAGATTTGTTGAGGGTACCCAAGACTTCAGAGGGTAACCCAGACATCAGATGGACTCATGGACGTTTAGATGTTAGCAGTGTGATCTCCACTACTTCGGCTATGAGGTCTGGCCGGAGACTTAATTCTGGTACCACGGAGAGCGGGAGCTCTTGGAGTTCGCTTCAACCTGCTCATGCGGACTAACCCCTTGGGAAGTATCGTGGTGATTGTGGTTAAAACCCGAATGCAGAAAAAATTTACCAAACCCAAAGTACAGCAGAGGGAATAGATCGGCCTCAATTTGATTTAATCCGCTGTGTTTTTTAAAAATTGTCCAACGTAAATAAACTCTTTACTTTCAATGTCTATATCATATCTTATTCCCCATGTTATATATTTACATGGGGTTTATTGTTATTTTGGGTTAAAAAAGTTAACGTACAATTTGAATGAAAGATATTCTAATACAAAATTTTTTGATAACCAAAAAAGGTTTATACGTTAAAGTTAGGTTGTACATTAGTACAAGTGCCATATAAAAATTCTTTGTTACTCATACGTCATGGTGTCTGGAAAAAAACCTGCTTGGGAAATAACGGACGCCCTAGTGTACATGTATATAAACCACAGATTTGCTTACTCGCCCATAGCCGTTATTTATGTTTGGTTTACAGCTATATGTACATACCAATGTTGAGATACTCGTAGATAAATGGGATAACACGAGTACCTAGCGGTGTGACGGCTTAGTGCAGACGAATTTAGGCGCTTCTGCAAATCAAACAAGTTGTGCATATTTAGTTAAGCTAAATGAAGGAACATCCACTTATATCCAGTTTACTCGCGCCTTCTAAATAAGATTACATCATTTAAATCTCGTTTGAGTGAGAACTCAATTGTTTATATCGAGAGAGAAGAAAGCGTCATGCACGTTAGAAATTGAATATTATGAACGCCACTCATGTAACGAATGCTGTACAAAAAGTATTTCGAATGAAAAACAAAACTTTGTAAAACTGTTAATTTATTTCACAGGTTAGTTTCCATTTAACTAGGACTACTCTGGATGGATCGGCAGTACGTAGTCTAAATTGACTAATTTATTCCGGGCAAGGAAAGGTAAAAGCGAGTATTGCACTTCGCCGAATAGACCGAAATAACTCGATATAGTAGAGTGCTGACGATTTTTCCAAGTTGTCGTAGTTGAACCTTCTTGAAATTTCTTCAGATTGCTAAAACAACGTCAAACACGGCTCTGAACTGATCTCACGATTGCGCTTATTATCTAATCGGAGCAAACGCTCTATTTTCTTATATTATATTTAATGAAGAATAAAAACCAACGAGTATTTGAGTTGCCTGCTACTTATCTCAGTTATCACCTTCAATAGGCAGCCTGTCAATGGGAGATCGTGGATTTGTGTCATGTCATCTTTCATGAATGAAGAAGAATCATCACATACCATATCCAAGACTCCTTGGTTTCTCAGGAATTTCTCTTCCAAAAACAAGAATCAGATCACTGATCTATATTGTTATTTTTTTATTTTTCGAATGTCCATTTCACTAAAAACCACTCTCTCTCTCTTACTTGCCCAATAAAAACAGAATCGGAGATATAGGTATTTTATCGGAGATACAAGTATTCGCGAAATTCAAACGCGTTTTTTTCTGAAAACCGCTTTTTTTTTCAAAACGATACCCACGACTTCTCAGTACCGATTCATATGAAAATTTTAGAGAGACTTCTTTGTAGACTTGTCTATTTCTGAAACTAACTTCATATATCCCCAAGTTTAATTTTTTGTTATTTTTTTTTCAATTCGAAACAGTAAAACAGTAAAAATTTTCGTGAAAAAATACAACTTTCCTGTAGTTCCGGATTGCGACATTATTCAAGACCAACACTCGTTTTGTTATACTCTCGCAACAAAGTTGCTAAGGAGAGTATTATAGTTTTGTTCACTTAACGGTTGTTTGTAAGTCCTAAAACTAAAAGAGTCAGATATAGGGTTATATATACCAAAGTGATCAGGGTGACGAGTAGAGTTGAAATCCGGATGTCTGTCTGTCCGTCCGTCTGTCCGTCTGTCCGTCCGTCCATCCGTCCGTGCAAGCTGTAACTTGAGTAAAAATTGAGATATCATGATGAAACTTGGTACACGTATTCCTTGGAAGGTTAAGTTCGAAGATGGGCAATATCGACCCACTGCCACGCCCACAAAATGCCGAAAACCGAAAACCTATAAAGTGTCATAACTAAGCCATAAATAAAGATATTAAATTGAAATTTGGCACAAAGGATCGCATTAGGGAGGGGCATATTTGGACGCAATTTTTTTTGGAAAAGTGGGCGTGGCCCCGCCCCCTACTAAGTTTTTTCTACATATCTCGGAAACTACTATAGTTATATCAACCAAACTCTACAGAGTCGTTTCCTTTAGGCATTTACATATACAGTTCAAAAATGGAAGAAATCGAATAATAACCACGTCCACCTCCCATACAAAGGTTATGTTGAAAATCACTAAAAGTGAACTAACCGACTAACAAAAAACGTCAGAAAAACTAAATTTTACGGAAGAAATGGCAGAAGGAAGCTGCACCCAGGCTTTTTTTTTTTAAATTGAAAATGGGCGTGGCGCCGCCCACTTATGGACCAAAAACCATATCTCAGGAACTACTAAACCGATTTCAATGAAATTCAGTATATAATATTTTCTTAACACCCTGATGACATTCTTGAAATCGTTCACCCTGATTTTGAATTCCATCTGATGCATTCTCTGTATAATATATATACCTTAGGAAATTAAAATACAATTCAATGCTCAACATTCACAAATTGATCTAATCTAATTAATTTTACAGCAAAATAAAAAAATATGTAAGTAAAAGTATAAAATGTTCGGTGACACCCGAACTTAGCCCTTCCTTACTTGTTTTTTATTATTTTTGGATTTTTTTCGGTATTCTTGTAAAGTTAATAAATAGCTATTCAAAAATAGATATTTAAAATATTAAAGACCTTTTTTGTGAAACTTCAAAAATTACCTGAAAAATAATAATGAGCATGGTCTGTAACTAAGTGTATATATCTTCACCGATGCTATATTAGAGGGTTAGGTATTTCTGCTTACACCGAGATTAGTAAAAGTTCGGAAGTTTTATGTAATGAAAGTATTTGATGTGCTGAAATGAGTGAGAATTAAACGATACAAACATGCCGAGCTGGAATTATTTATTTTTCCTTAGTTATATCTAATGCTTAGTTCCTAGAATACTGTTAGTCCGCACTTTTTGAAAAATGGTTGTCTAACATGGCGGAAGAGTACTACAAAAATAAAAAATATTTTATATCAATAATACCTACATATACATATGTATGTACATATAAAAACTTATAATATAAAAATCTTAAATTATATAATATATACAATAATATACATATATTGATATTCAATAGTACTTGTATAATTTATATTTCATATTTAAAGCAATAATGGTCTCATAAACAACTTCCCATCAGGCCATTCCAACCTTCTACCTAGAAACACTTCATATATGTCTTTGTATTTTACAATTACATACATCATACATCAATTTACACACCACTTACTTCGTGCGTGTAAACAACCTGTTGTTGTTTTCAAATGTAACATACAATTTCGCTTACTGCATTTGTTTTTAGTGTCTCCGATTTCATCATTTCCCATTATCACAATGAACGTCTCGCAGTGCACTGCCCTCTTAGTCATATCACCGACATCGCTATACACTTTATACCCACATATCTACATATGTAAGCATGTACCCTATGCGAAGAATATACCGAGACCACCACGAGATTGTTATCCCGAATGCGTCTGTTTATCGTTACGAACGCTGTTCATCACTTATTCTTTGACTTTGCCATTGCTTACGCAATATTCTCTACGTCAGCGGAAATTCACACCAAAATCATCAATAAATATTTTCTGAAATTGCATTACTCTACTTGTATATAAATAGTGTAGTACATTTATGTATTATAATTTGTATGTATAGTATGCCTAGCATATGATTAGTGAAAGAGTCAACTAGTTACGAAGAACACTAGTTTGCTTATTAGTCACAGTCATAGAAGTAGGTAGTATAAGTATACAATTGTTTTGTAAAATTTACTCAAAAAAGTAAGATTGTACTGATTTTTTCAATATAAATAATTTTTTGTTAATTCTGAATAGTTTTTGATGTAAATTCTGAATGGTTTATGGCAAAATGAAGTAACTAGTGTTTTAACTAGTATAAAACCTATATATTTCTGACAGAAAACTGACAATGGACAGCTCGCTGTCACCAACAAATAAAAAAGAGAAATTTCTCTTTCGAAAAGCGTCAGTCGGCTGTCTAGTTGGGCTAGTGGTTCATTATGGCTGTAGTGTGGTTTATGCCTCGTTCATTCGACTGCAAGGCTACCTTCTCCATATATGCATAAAGTAGGTACATATTTGAGTTGAGCTGGCAACAGGGGGCACATTCTACAAAATTTTTGCAGCAATGAATGTGTCAATCGATTAAACTTCCTTTATAAAAAATAATTCCACATATTATATAAATAGCTGTACGTTGCACAATAATGCGTCACGAAAACGTGATAATTTTAATAATTAAATACTTAGCAAGTTATGCTTGTTTCAAGTTGAAGTTCTTAAGCTTTTAGTTCGTTTTCTTCTAATCTTAAATTGAAATCTTTGAATAAATGCATTAAAAATATATTCGCGAATAAAAATATAAATATTTGCATTTCACAGCTGTTGCAATTTATATAAATATGCGCATTTGCTGATTAGTTTGCCATTTACTATTAGATAATATTTTTATATACAAGTAAACACATGGATTATAATCACATTAAGACTAATATAAAGCACATAAGTGTGTATTTAAGTTATGAATGTGGCTAAGTCAACAAATGCACTTTTGATCTAAGAGTTATTTTAACACAAATTAATCCACAGCATTAAATATTATATATTTAGAAAAGATTACCTTAGTAGAAGTGCAGATTATAATTATCAGTAAAATACAAGTCATCAGTAATTTACAGACACGGAAAAAATAATAGAAGCAATCTTTGGTTAAAAACAAAATAGCGTATTTTCATTAGAAGAACTATATACCATACATCGTCGTTTAAAATGCAAAACAACGTATCATCGAAAAACTCGAAATTGACTTTTTAATTGCTTACGATTCATGACATCATATTACATATATGTATGTATTATAAACGTTTAAACTTCCGCCGACCAATATATCCAATATATAACCTATGCATAACCATTTTATAAGCAAAACACACATTTTGTTTCAAGTTTACAGGTGAAGAAAAAACCATTTAATAGAAACCACTTTTCTATTAAATCGTTTTTTCTTCATTTGTAAACTTATTATGAAAAGTGATGTTACGTTATTTCGCATTTTAGGTGACGATATATTCTTTGGACTCTTTCTTCATTTTAAACTGTTCATACCCATTTCATTACCTTTATTAATATAACTATTATTATGCCATTCATTATAGAGAAATACTGTCCTTGAAAAATTATTGTTTTTGACAGTAGCTGTATAATCTAGAGCTCCAATATTTCACAGTAACAGTTTTATTCTAAGGATAAATTTATCTTTTAAACTTCTTTGTCGTTCCACATTAGCTATTTTCGTTTAAGCAAACTTGGAGAATTGCGAATCGAACGAAAATTGGTATAAATACATTATAATGGCATAACTAAGTAGCTTAGAAAGCGAATAATTAACTTTAATGAGACATTCCCTTTAAAAATTGGCGATTCGAATAAAGTACTGATATAAATACATTTACATAGCGAACGGAGAAGTAACGCTTTTAAAGAGAGATACTACAAGTATAAGCGAGTATAACTACTAACGACTAGCGCAAAAATTATGCCAGCTGAAACTTTATCTACGTTGAATGAACTAGAAAATGATATAACGCATTTAGTATCGGTTATAGCTTGGTAATGAAGTCTTGAGTCTTTAGCGAAGTGAGCACCTTACAATATTTCAAATAATAGTTTAAAGTAAGCTAATGTAACGGAAGTAGATAGATTGAAGACTGATGGTTTAAGTTTTAATAAAAACAAAACAAGAGACAACGTCAATTTCGGCTGCACCGAAGCTACAACAAAAGATTCGTGAAGATGTCTTGTCAAGTAACAAAGTTTTTCATGCGAGAACTTGATTTGGATAATTTCGTTTGTATGACAGCTACATTATATGGTGGTCTTCAATGTCGGCAATTTCTACAAATGAGTAGCTTTTTGATGAGAAAAAGGCGTGGCAAAATTTCAGATCGATACCTCAAAAACTGAGTGATTAGTTTGCTGCTGGGTGCTATTTTGGCGATGTGATGCCTATTTGGAAACATGAATCTAAGGGCGCTTATCCTGCGTCTGCAGACTGCTGTGCGGTCAATTAGCAAGTGTTCTTTAGTTTCAGGTTCCATGTCACCGAACCCGAAATTTGCATAAGAAGCTAGGTCCATGTTATATAAGTGCTTTTTGACCTTGCAGTGGCCAGTGTAGAATGCCACAAGTAGCCTGAGTTTGTGGGAGCTTGATTACATATTCTTGTAATCGCCCATTAACAACTTGTCATACCTTTACCTGTTTACTGCTTCCTCCTTGCGGAGCAGCTTCTTTATGGTAAGAGGACCCATCGCAACGAAGGGCTCACGTTCTACCATGTTAGTGGATGCTGCAGGCGAGCGAGCTCATTAGCCAGTTCATTCCCGGCTATACCTTTATGACCGGGCACCCAGTTAAGGTGTACTTGGTTACGTTCCGATAGACTGTTCAGCCGTTCTCTACACTTCTGCACCAGTAGCGATTTCATCTTGCAGGCAGAGATCGCTTGACTGCCGCAGTTCAACATAACAGCGACATGATACTTTAGCACTACTGGGTGTAGAAACAATAAATAGGGTTGCCATGTTTGTTCAAAAAATATTTATGTATTAAATAATAAAATATTGCCTAAAACTCTTAATCTAATTTCAGTATTGAAAAACCAATATAATTCTTCTACTCGCATGCATTTTCATAATTGAAGCGTGTTTTCAAATTGAAATGTTGGAAACACTGGAAAAATAATTGAAACAAGTACCTAACAACAAAATATTTCACTCCGCTTGCTTTATCGTAATCTCTTTACTCTCATCACTCATTTATTCATTAATTATGTACGAGTATATGCTTCCTGCTCTGCTTGAGTCAACTGATTTCGGCGTCTCAACTCTTATTTGTACGTAATCGCTCTTGGGGCCGCTTCACTGCCCCACCAGCAAAAAAGCTCTATCAACTCTGGAGCACGTGAAGATTTAGTGAACCAACTGGTGCATATATAGTACATATATCTTATATATGTATTTATGTATGTACATGTATATTTATGTAAATAAATATACGTGCAGTACTTGGATTATAATGTTTATGCGGAAAGCCTCAATGGCAGTGGGTCACGCTGACGAACCGCACAGTGAAAGCACACACTGAGAATATGAATGGGGCGAGAGAATTTCAGAGAAAAATTAAAAAGAAGTTATAAAAATTGAGAAAAATGCCTTCAATGGCATTGTTGTTGATATGATATCTCCTATAGATAAAAGTGAGGAAGTTATGTTGCTATACGTATATATGTAAGTATGTACCCCTCTCTTTCATTGGATTACGTGCCAATTGCACTCTGCATTTTTTTTGATTTTTTTGGTCTACAAACAGAAGTGTTCACCAGGTCGTACAATCGTGAATAATTTGTGAATTTAAAAATATTATAAATTTTGAAATTAAAAAAAAATAGATATTGAGTTAATAAAGCGCAACTTTTAAAATTTTTTACTAATAATAAGAAAAAAAGTTTTATACCTAAAAATAAATCAAATAAAAATTCATATTACTGAACAAATTAAATTAAATTGTTAATTATTTATTTTATTTAAATTTGATTTTAATTAAAATATTAAAGTTATTAATTATTGTTAAAAATAATTTAATTAATTAATTAATACATTATCAATTGTAACAAACTAATTGATTGATTTGATACTTTTAATTTTAATACTTGTATAAAATAATTTTATTTATTAATTAATACATAATTAATTATAACTAATTAAGGAAGTTATTTAATTTTCATTAATTGCGAATAATTTTTAAAATTAATTAAAATTAATTAATAATAAATAATTAAATCAATTAATTGATAAAATACTGTAGTAATTAATTATTGTAAAAAATATTTTAATTAATTAATTCAAACATAACTAAACAATTGATTTAATAATTTTAATTATTGTAAAAATAGTGGTATTAATTAATTAATGCGTAATTAATTATATCTAGTTAAAAAAATTAATTAATTTTCCTTAATTGCATCTAATTTTTACAATTATTGAAAATTATTTGCAACTAACTTTTACAATTAATGAAAATTAATTAATTTATTTAGAAATAATTTGAATAAATTAATAATAATTGCAAATGGAATTAATTAAATTTAGTACAATTATTAATTAATTAATTTCAACAATAATTATTATTAATTAAATGAAATTATTACCTACTAACTAAACTAATTAATGAACATTACGCTTAAAATTTATTTAATTAATTAAGTTAATTTGATTTTTCATAATTTTTAATTAATTATAATAATTATAATTAAATTAATTAATAATTAATATATTAATTATTAATTTAATTATAATTAAATAAATAATAAAAATTAAGTATGATTATTAATAACTTTTAGTTGATTTTTAATAATCTTTTATTATTTCATTTAAAGTAATTAAATAAACAATTATTTCTTTAAAATTCCAAAAAAAATCCTAAGAAAGGTAAAAGCTTTTGTGAAGCTCTTCTTGGAAATAGTACTTCCATTCGGAAAGCTGCTATTATTTACACCAAAAGATAAATATTTACTTTTTTATTATTTATTATCTATCTATTTACACATTATTTTTATAATTTTTTGTTGAGAATATATTACCCACAATTTGAAGGAATAAATTTACCAAACAGTTTTTGTTTTTTATCACGTGAGCACCCTAACTTTTTGCACATTTTAGTGCTGTAGTCCCCCGCTCCGTGCACACGCTTAAGTGTTCAAATTGAGTTACTTGCAAATTTCGACCGACGACGCCGTAGCTGAGCCGGCTGTGGTGACGATCAAAAGCATCGATGATGTTTTATATAGCTCAGTTGCTACTCTACGAACGACTGATACGGTAGTGAAACTGAAACGCGTTGTGAAGAAAGAGTAGAAAAAAAGCGCGTGAGTGTCAACCAGTGTGATAGTAAAATAGCGCAAGTAATTGCCAAGTTCAGAAATTAATATTCGTACTTCGAGAACAGGAAGGAATAACCCTCGAACTAAAGCAAAATGCCACAGTCCGTACGTGACTTTTTTCCTATTAATATAATATATCTAATAAATATACATACACATATATGTATATCTACATAACTATAAGTATGTCTAGGCATTCATAAGCTAAAAAAAAGCTTGCCAGTTGGAAGCGTTGGCATTTATCTTTAATAAACTGTGAGCAGCATACACGAATAAACATACATATGTACATATGCTTACACATATACATAAGTACATATATCTAGAATCTAGAAGAGCAGTGAGCAGTTGAGATACAAAAATGCGAGTGAGCACACATTGCGTTTGTGTTTGTAACAACACACTCTCTTGCTGATTTAGATATGTGCATAAGTATCTCAATGTCAAATTGCAAAAAATACAACTCTTTTGCTGCTTTTTAATTAAGAAAAATTAATGAATTACATTTTATTTGTTGTTGCAGGGATCTTCGTTTCTAAAACGTGCCAGCACCGATAAACTCCGCGAAGTCTTCCTTAAATATGCCTCATTACAAAAGGATGGCGACTACTACATGACCAGCGAGGATTTCGTGCGAAAATTTCTTGGACTCTTCACCGATGCTACATTTAATGATGTGAGTAAACATGTACATACATATAGACGGATCAATTAATTGTTGGCAGAAAGTATAAAGTCACCATTGACTTAAACAATTTGCGGATTTGAATTGATAAGACATAATATTAGAAATAAAATCCAATCACCATTTGGTTTATGATGTGCGTCATCGAAGATGCCAAACCAATAAAAAAAAAACAAAGTGCAGACATACAAACAAACCTATGTGCATAAGTATGTATGTATATAGAAAATATTCTAATATAATTAATATATAATTTCGCTATCTCTGCACTGGCATAAGTACACATACATACATACACATATATTTTTTGCACGTAAAACTTTCATGTTTATTTTTTTTAATTTTCCTCTTAATCTTTGTCGTACCTCCCACACATATTTAAAGGCACAAATGACAATTTGAAATACAAATACGAGTACTACAGAGCGGTGCAACTAGCATTTAAAAATAAATATTGAATGTTATGTAAATGAAGTATTTAATAATGTGAGCATTATTAGACAAGAGCAGATAATTATTTGAAAAAAATCATGTTCGAATGAAACACATTGGAAACGAAAGATAAAAGATCAAACATTTAGGGAAAAATACTTTATGGACGACTAAATTTCGCTAAAGAAACTAACATTTTGTTTAAATCAAAAGTAAAAAACCAAAAACTTGGTTATTTGAATTTTTCATAAAAATCTGAAAGTATGTGAAAAAAATTTATTCATAATAGTTAAAAATTTTTTCATTAACTACAACATTGCCATATAACTTTTCGACTTATAGGCCTCGTAGTTTTTCCTGAAATCAAGATAAACAGTCTCAAATCCTTAAAAATACAACCACGCTCTTTCCTCTTCCTTTTTTAGACCTTAGATCGCCCGTGAATTATTTTTGCTTTAATGTTTATTATTTTATCTTTCGTTTTCAATGTATTTCAACGTACTATTAATTGTTCCTATGAACACTAACCGACAACTTTTTGTATGGAAATTTTTTTTGTTTGACGAAATATTTTCTCGAAATTTGTTATGGATTATTATCTTCGAACAATCGGATGCTTATACCGCGATCGTATTTTTTCAGCATTTCTTTACACCAATCCACACAAGCCTTTTTTTGAGCGATTGTCAAATTGTGCGGGATCCAACGAGAATAAACCTTTTTTACGGCCAGGTGTCTATGCAATATCGAATGTATGCTGGTGGGAGAAATGCATAGGCATGCCTCTATCTGAAGGTATGTTACATGACGGTCTTGCATTATCAGTTCACGTACGGCATCGACGTTTTCTGGCACAACGGCTGTTTTTGGACGACCTTCACGGAATTCGTCTTTGAGCGAGCGTCGGCCACGATTGAATTCGTTGTACCAGTTTTTCACAGTGCTATAGGATGGTGCTTCATAGCCATACAAACATTTTAGTTCATCGATGCACACTTGTCGTCGAAAGTTGTGAAAAATGATCGCACGAAAATGTTCACGAGTTAATTCCATTTTTTGGCCGAGATGAATTTTTTAATTCCCTGTAAATAAAACAATTCACGATTAAATGACAAAACGTTCTGAGTGATGTTATGCTAAAAAATGTCAAACTTTCCAATGGAAATGTCAGATTGCACCTGGCAACACTTAGTGTTGCCCAGGCCAGAAATATATATAGCAGCCTCCGTAGTATAAAGTAACCATACGAACTGATCGATCAAAATCAAGTTTTTAAAGGTTGATACATTTCGACGTTCTCTACTTTTTTAAAAACAAAATATAAGGACATTCCAAATTTAATGTGGAATGAAATGTGACGTTTCTTTTTGAAGATTATCTCCTTCAAATGTTGGCCGAGGCTACGTCTCAGATGGTCCATCAGTTGAGTCCCATTTTCGATGACTCTTTCGAGCATTTCGAATGGTAACTAGCGAATGACAAGCGTGATGTTTTGTTCGTAGGCCTGAATCGAAGCGGGATTATACGCATAGACTTTAGACTTTACATATCCCCACAAGTCTTATGGTGCGATATCACACGTTCATGGTGGCCAAAAACGTGAACTTATCTGCTCACCGTAGTGTTATTCCATTGATTAATGCAATGCGTGAGAAATGATGCCGTCTTTTTGAAATCAAATATCGTCGAAATCACGAGTTTCAAATACTCGGTTATTATGGCGCGGTAACAGTCGCCATTGACAGTAACGTTCTCACCGGGATTATTTTTGAAGAAATTTCAATAATTTTTCAAGTTGTTCTCGGTCCTAAATGTGGCAATTTTGCTTGTTTACATACCCATTGAGCAAAAAATGGACCTCATCGCTGAACAAAATTTGTCTCAAAAACGTCTAATATTTTTGGAACTTTTCATGGAGCGAAACGATGTCGCTTGGGAAGGTCGAGGGGCTTTAGTTCTTGCAGAAACTGTATTTTGTACGCTTTCAATTTGAGATTCCGAAGTAAAATGCGTCAAGTCGTTTCATACATCAGTTCGAGTTACTGCGTACGGCGCCGAATCGACTCTCCACGGTCTTCGTGTACACTCTGAGCTACGGCTACTATATTTTTGAATGTTATTCAATAATGAATGCTGGGTCTCAAGTTGCGAATAGTACGCTCAGTAGGTCGATTACATTGACCATTCAGCAAAGCGCGGGAAACACATAGTGATATAATACTATTGAAATCTTTGATACAAAATATTTTTACCGCGTCTTTTAATTAATTATTATCTTAAGCTTCAATTTGTATTAGCAGACGGTTTGTTGAAAATTTTTAAATTTCATAACATTGTATTTAAAGAGATTCTAATATATTGCAACAAAACATAAGGCGCTATTAGATATGTATATTGTACTCCATTAAACTCATAAAATTCAAAATCTATTTGATTACTTTGAGCTAACTTATCTAAATTTCTATGTGACCAAAAATACTCACTTAATATTCACAACAAACACACAGTGGCACACCCAAACAAATTGAAAGGGCAATCACTTGGCCACCACGTGATTATCTCAGCGACCCAAACCGTGTGTGGAGTGCGGAGATAGCGAAAGTGTACGGCAACTTGACTTTGCTCACACATAAACCAAACTACATACATATGTACTCGTATATTTATGCTATAAAACACTTATCTTTCAAAGTATTTCAAACTAATTTAACCGGCAAGTGTTTTTTTTTTTTGAATTACGGTTATAGATAATACAAATACTTTAATTATAACTAAAACAAAACTTTTTTTATTATGCGAAAGAAAATTGAACTATAATTAAGCTATAAATAGCACCATTCTAAATCATACTCAGCACATTTGTGTGTATGTATGTATGTAGCTATGTTTCTATTGTTTGTATACAAGTTTTCACATTCGCCGTGACGTATCTGCAAATATTTGGTGAAGTGCTCTGTCACTTGCCGTTAATCATTGTATTATGATTTCAGCAATCGATACGAGTAACCTTCCATTTGACCTCATACTAAGTAATCCGTTATGTGTTAATGTATGACTGTGTATATTGCAGGAATCTGTGCGTTTGTTAGCCAGCATAGCGGACACCAGCAAAGATGGGTTGATCTCATTTGTCGAATTCCAAGCGTTTGAGGGGCTGCTCTGCACGCCAGATGCGCTCTACAAAACCGCTTTCCAACTATTCGACCGCAAAGGCAACGGCACGGTTCATTATTGTGAGTATGAAGCATAATAATAATTGTTAAACATTTTCATTAATAATTTTATTAATCTTCCGTTACACACATTACAGCCGATTTCGTCGATATCGTACAAAAAACCGAATTGCATTCTAAGATACCTTTTAATTTAGATAGTTCCTTTATTAAGCGGTATTTTGGTGAAGTGAGTATATGCTCTCAAATATACTATATATTATTAATTACTAAATGAAATTTTTGTTGTTATTTGCGCAGAAAAAAAACCGCACCATAAGTTATGCGGAATTCACACAATTACTCCATGATTTCCATGAGGAATACGCAATGGAAGCATTCCGTAGTAAGGATCCAGCTGGTTCTGGATACATCTCACCATTAGATTTTCAGGATGTTATTGTTAAAGTGAAAAGGCATTTACTCACCCCCGTCGTCAAGGATAATCTAGTAGCGGTGAGTGACGTGCTTAAGCAGCAAAAAACAGTCCTGCACTCAACAACTAATTTTAATTATTTTTCCTCCGGCTCTGCGTTCGCATCAATAGGTCACCGAAGGTCACAAAGTGAGCTTCCCCTACTTCATCGCATTTACTTCGCTGCTCAATAATATGGAATTGATTAAACGCATCTATTTGCACGCCACTCAAGGTAATCGCAACGAACCCGTGACAAAGGACGAACTACTTTACGCCGCACAAACAATGAGTCAAATAACGCCATTGGAAATTGATATACTCTTTCAATTAACCGGCGCGCTGCATCAAACCGGGTAAGCTCCGACGTTCAATAAGTGTGGGCATAAACCACTTTATTTAGTTAATACCACCACCAATTAGACTCACATTTAACCATTCTCTCTCTCGTACATATGAAGACAAGGTAGCCAAATATATTACATTAGAGAAATTATAGAAATTCGATAAATAGTAATAGCTTTAATATACTAGTAGTGAATTGATAGTTGCGGGTCTATAATTTGGATATATCATAGTTTGTTAGGTTAGTGTGTCGTTCTTGTTTGTTCGACTTCCGTTTATATAACTATACTAAATAGACTAAAGCGGTAGTTTTTCTTCAATATACAATAATAGTATAATATATAGTATATTAAATTTAAATTAGAAGCATTTTAAAAAAGGTTTCATAGCTGAATTTTTACCCTTCGACCATATAATATGATCATTACCTTCTTTCGAATATTTTACCAATTTGATTTGTCGAATAGCTCTGACAATTTACGTATGCGGGTTTACTTACCAATTGAAACATTCTCGACACATATAACTAATATAGCATTACTTGACACAGTTCGGTAAGATGCTGCAACTCTGAGGGCTATGCCGGTGTTACTTTTTTAGCAAATCTGCGCAAACCTCTGCTCCGTCGAGTAAGACGCTGGTGATTGTTAGAGATGTTGGCCATTAGTCAGCTAAGATAGGAAGGGATTTTCGCTGCCTTTTCTGTGGCATGCTAAATTTGTACTCAGAATGTTAATCTGGCGTCCAGTCTTACGCTTAGGTAATTCACAGCTTTTTGTGTCCTTAGAATATCCTTAGTCGTTTACATGCTTACTACGAGAAGAATGTGCTTGTTCGTCAGCAGTAGTAGGCCTTTTTTCTGTAGCTAGCTGAAGGTTATGTGAGTCAAGCAATGTTTGCGTCCGAATCATGATCTGATTCAGCTTTCTCCGGACTTCCTCTGTGGCTGGGGCTGTGATTACTAATTATGATTCGTCTTGTGCTGCTCCTGTCGTAACTTATATTTGTCGTGATCCTTCTCTAGTTTGCTACATAAGTTTTCTGTTGCTAAGATAGCTGCGCACCACATCATTGAAGCTATCGGGGATTCTAACACTTTTTTCTAAAGCGTCAAGTCCGCCCATCTCGCGCCATTCAAGGCGTTACGAACGTCTAAA
The DNA here is from genome assembly GCF_024586455.1 of Bactrocera neohumeralis. Taxonomy (NCBI): domain Eukaryota; kingdom Metazoa; phylum Arthropoda; class Insecta; order Diptera; family Tephritidae; genus Bactrocera; species Bactrocera neohumeralis. Next base: position 53,404,486 of record NC_065919.1, read on the forward strand.
GTCATCAACAGAGCTATTCGCTTGTATTTGGTGCATCTGCGCTGTGCGTGTTCTACACTTTCAATGACGCTGCGGATAGCGCCCAGAGTTGAGCTTCCGGATCTAAAACCGTGTTGTCTGGGGGAGAGTCTGCCAGCCCCATTTATGGCCGCTTCCTGTCTAGCTGTTAAAGCAGTCTTTCATAAAGCTCTCCCGCTATGTTGAGCATGCATAGTGGACGGTACGCTGATGGCAAGCTGGGATCCCCTTTTCCTTTGCTGATTAGGACAAATCGTTGGTTCTTGATCAGTCAGTTTGAATGCAGTTATATGCTGTAGTTGGCCAATATGAACAATTTCTTCGGAAATTGTACCGTTACTTTGTATAATATGCTCTGAGAAATTTCGTGAAGATAGCTTGTCAAATAAAAAAGTGTTCCTCACCTACTTCATTTTGTTCGTACAGTTTGTATAGCAGCTATATGCCGTAGTGATCCGATATCAGCGGTTCCTAGAAATAAGCAGCTCCTTGGTGAACTTAGAACGCAAAATTTCAGATACCTCAAAAACCGAGAGACTAGTTCGCATATAACAGATGGTCAGACAGACGAAGTTTGTACTCATGTTCTAACAAGGGCAAATATTTGTCGACAGATGTATTAAAAAGAGAGTCGGTAAACCACTAAACTTTATTTTTAGCTTTACATCATTATCATCATTCATCATTCAGGCAAGTGACAGGAAAGTTTAGGTGTTATGACATTGAAAAATTTTCAAAATTATTCACTGGAATCTTTTTATTTAACTACTATTAAAATGATGGGTATAAGGTACATCAGAAAGTCATGCTTTATTTGCTCACATACATACATGTAAATATTTAAATATAAAAATGCATAAATTTTTCAAGATTTACGTTAGTGTCCATCGCATTCTCTCATTAGCATTAAAAACACTTAAATTTATTTCAATTATTAAAATAATTATTAACTCTCCCTTGTGGTCTCTCTATTTTCTCGTCCTCTCTCCAAATGTAAACATCAATTAATGTTATTACCATATTGTGTATTGTTATAAAAAATAGTTGGTGGCGACGCAAAAAGATCGATCCCAATAGGCAAGTGAACGGTTGCAATTGTGGTGTTTATTTGTGCGTGTTCTTTTTACGTTTTCCCTTTGCTAGTTTTTCCAAAATTGGTTTATTTTCTATTATGATGTCATATATATATATATATATATATATGTATGTATATGATCATATATATGTATGTATATACTACTGTGCCCAAAAAATAAGGTGACATTTGAATTTAAACTGCGGGCGTCGAAGGATTTGGAGATTTTTTTTTTTAGGTTGGTAGTACTGTCAGTCACATTTATGTCAAATTTCATGTTAAAATATTCATTAGTGTCTGAGATACGTGTCGTTTTGTGAGCTACTAAAAGTGAGTTTTTCAATTTTCTGCTGCGGATACGTTGAGGATGGTGCAGAAAGCCTTTGGTGATGAGGCTATGTCTAAAAAAAATGTTTACAAGTGGTATAGTGAGTTCCAAGCCGGCCGTGTGCGTGTCGAAGACGAAAAGCGTCCAGGGCGACCATCAACCTCAACCGACGAAGCTCACGTTCAACAAATCAAAGATTTGGTGTTGAAAAACCGTCGATTAACAATTAGAGACCTTGCTGATGAAGTTGGCATATCGAAAGGCTCAGCCAATACCATTTGAAGGATGTTTTGGGTCTTAAGCGCGTCAAATCTCGACTGGTACCGAAAACATTGAATTTTTTGGAAAAAAGGCGTCGCGTTGAAGTGTGTGAAACGATGCTGTCCGACTACCAGGGTGGCATGAAATGCATTATAACTGGCGATGAGACTTGGATCTATGCTAACGACCCCGAAACAACCGATCAATCGAGCGAATATCGTGCCAAAAGAGAGCCGAGACCAAAAAAATCGCGCCAAAGTCGCTCAAAAATCAAGGTCATGTTGACTGTTTTTTTCGATTATCGTGGTGTTGTGCATTATGAATTCCTTCCAACCGATCAAACAGTCAAAAAGGAATATTATTTAAACGTTATGCGTTGTTTGCGTAACGCTTTCCGCCTAAAAAGGCCGGAATTGTGGAAAGACATTTTTTGGTTTTTACACCACGATAAGGCACCATCCCATAACTGCCCTCGTAATTCGTGATCATTTCGCCAAAAACTCAACTCATATCGTTCCGCAACCACCGTATTCACCTGATCGTGCGACTTCTGGCTGCTCACCAAGCTCAAAAGACCGCTCCGGGGACACCGTTTTTATACGATAGAGGAGATTCAAGCCGCAGCGAAGACGGAACTGAAGGCCATCCCGGAAAGTGACTACAACCAGTGTTTCGAAGATTAAAAAATCCGTTGGCATAAGTGCATTGCATCGGGAGGGGATTACTTTGAAGGGGATGAAATTGATTTGGAAGAATAAATAAAGAATTTTCAAAATAAATACAATGTCACCTTATTTTTTGGGTACAGTAGTATATTGAAAAAAAGAAATTATTTTTAATATCGCACATACATTTTTAGGTATTTTGCTTGAATTGTCAGCTTCCCCACCATCATAATTTGTAAAAACAAGTTGAGATTTGCAATGTTTTTATTATCGTTTTTGTACAATTCACAATAATTGCAGATATACATACAAGTATGTATCTTTACATATATACATATATACACATATATTTGGTAAAGATATATATATTTATAATTCGATCGTTTAACTTTTTAATAAATTTTTCCCTCGTCTGCATTTTTTCCCCTCTAATAGTGGCCTTTTTATAATAAATTCCGTACTACATGTACATATACATACTTATATGTGCTGAAAAATGTTTCTTTAACTTAAAATAAGTTTTCTGATTTACTTCGAACAACAATGCATAAGACCCTATTTATCTGCAGGCGCATCGTCTATAATGATCTGAACAATATTTCGCCTGAGCATTATACAAAGCATATCACGACCCGTTTGGCGGAGATCAAGGCCGTTGAGAGTCCTGCCGATCGTTCGATGGCCATACAGATTTTGGAGAGCACCTATCGTTTCACGCTCGGTTCACTGGCCGGCGGTAAGTAACATTTTTATCTCAGCCATATCAATGATGAAATGTATAAAATTCCGCTTTCCTTAAAAATTCAGCTGTTGGTGCTACTGTGGTGTACCCCATTGATTTGGTAAAGACACGCATGCAAAATCAACGCGCAGGCTCTTTTATTGGGGAAATCGCTTACAGAAACTCATGGGATTGCTTTAAGAAGGTAAAGTGTATAATTTCAAACTTCCATATTAAGGAACACTTTCTATTTACTTTATGCACCGTTATAGGTTATACGTCACGAGGGTGTACTCGGCTTGTATCGCGGCTTGTTGCCCCAACTGATGGGCGTGGCGCCGGAGAAAGCCATCAAGCTGACTGTGAATGATTTAGTGCGTGACAAGTTTACCGATAAACAGGGTGTGATACCGTTGTGGTCCGAAATTATGGCCGGCGCTTGTGTAAGTAGTCGAAAAATCGTCTCACAATACAACGCGTAGAGTTTTGCAAAGCATTTTTTCATAATTTCCACATGCAGAGATAAGAGCTTACCAAAGCTTACTTAGCGCGCTTGCACGGAATGCGTACTCAGGCGAGCTTTTTTTGACTGTACTACCTAGCAAAATATTAACTGTCTAAATATAACTTTGTATGCTTGCTTTCAGGCCGGTGGCTCACAAGTGGTCTTCACCAATCCTTTGGAAATCGTGAAAATTCGTCTCCAAGTTGCCGGTGAAATCGCAGGCGGAGCTAAAGTACGTGCCTTATCTGTTGTTCGTGATCTGGGTTTGTTTGGCTTGTACAAAGGTGCACGCGCCTGCTTGCTGCGCGATGTGCCATTCTCTGCTATCTACTTCCCCGCTTATGCGCACACAAAATCGCTGTTCGCCGACGAAGATGGGTGAGTCATGTCGGGCAATAATTCTAAGGTGTTTCGGAAATAAAACTTTTTTCTTTCCTTCTCACTTATTAGCTATAATCATCCACTGACCTTGCTGGCGGCTGGTGCTATTGCTGGTGTACCCGCTGCCTCGCTCGTAACGCCTGCCGATGTGATCAAAACTCGCCTGCAGGTCGTGGCGCGCTCAGGTCAGACAACCTACACGGGAGTGTGGGATGCCACCAAGAAAATCATGGCGGAAGAGGGACCACGCGCCTTCTGGAAGGGTACTGCTGGTAAGTCTTAAATTTTGATTTTATTTTGAAAATTTCATTAAAAAACAATCTCCACACTTTCATTACAGCTCGTGTCTTCCGTTCTTCGCCACAGTTCGGTGTAACCTTGGTTACTTATGAGTTACTGCAGCGTCTCTTCTATGTCGATTTCGGTGGTTCACATCCAACCGGTTCGGTGGTAACCAAGCCAAACGTGCTCGACGAGACCACACAAAGATTCAACTCAGATCACATCGGTGGCTATCGTGCTGCTGTGCCGCTGCTCAATGGCATTGAATCGAAATTCGGCCTCTATCTGCCACGTTTCGGACGCGGCACGACAAGCACAACGACCACACCAGGCTCGTGATAGAGCAGTTGCGGTCAGCGGTCGACAAGTAGTTGCTCTCAAATAAGTCTATTGTTAAATAAATTTTAATTAATAAATATTTATAAAAGAAAACACTTGTTGTTAGCAATTATTACAAAAGAAGAAAACCAAAACATGCAAATAAAAAAATTTTACAAAATAAATCAATTGAGCAAATATTAAAGAAGACACATACACAACAAATATACATAAATACATATATTTTTTGCTATGAAAATATATATTATATTTCAACGATTTTCAAAGGCGACAAAACGAAACAGTACACATTTTATATATGAAAAGTATAAATATATATTAAAAAAAAGATGAAGATACACTGAAAAAAAATCAAAATGTTAATGTGTATTTTAGAGAAGACACTTTTGCCAACTTTTCAGAAAATCATACACACCTACACATACAGGACGAAGTCAAATCAAATGCAGAAAGAAGAAAGAAACAAAAAAAGCAACAACAAGCAAAAACATAAATTAAAACTAAAAAGCAACAACAAACTCAAAAATATATAACATACAGTGTAACTTATTTATTAATTGTGTAGAGAAGAGCTATAAAATACTGTCCGTAAATTGTTTTCGTACAATTCTTGAGTGACCTCTCGCTATGCGCGAATCTATGTAAGCAAAAAAAAAAAAACAAAAAAAATAAAAACATTTTTTGAACTAATAAATAATGAAACATAAATAGAAATAAATCACAGATTAGAAAATTATACGAACTTTGCACTCTTTTAAGAAGTTCTTTAAAACTTCAATAAATTGTTATAAATCAAATAAATATATATACATATAGACATATATAATATGAAATAGAAAATTTATTAAATTAAAACTGGAAAAGTAAATAAAGAATAAAATAATTTATTAGAACAAATGCAAAACATTTTAAAAACAGAAAACAAGTTACTTTTACTTAATGAGGTTCTTTTTCAAAAGTTATATTCTTCTTCTTCATTTACTTATATACCGCTTAGCCGAGTTTACAACAGAGCGCCAGTCGTTCTACCTTTTCTGTTTTGCGTCAATTGGAGATTCGAAGTGTAGCCAGGTTGGCAAGAGTTAGTCTCTGTTGGATTTCGAGGCTGACGTTGTTGTTGGTGTTAAAAAGTTTACATTGTACTTTTTATACCCTGAACAGGGTATATTAAGTTTGTCACGAAGTTTGTAACACCCAGAAGGAATCGTCGGAGACCCAATAAAGTGTATATATAAATGATCAGTATGTAGAGCTGAGTCGATTTAGCCATGTCCGTCCTGTCTGTCTGTCCGTCTGTCCGTCTGTCTGTATATATACGAACTAGTCTCTCAGTTTTTAAGATATCTTTTTGAAATTTTGCAAACGTCATTTTCTCTTCAAGAAGCTGCTCATTTGCCGGAACGGCCGATATCGGACCACTATAACATATACATAGCTGCCATACAAACTGAACGATCGGAATCAAACGCTTGTATGGAAAACTTTCACATTTGACAAGATATATTCACGAAACTTGGCATATGTTATTTTCTAAGGCAACAATGTAATCTCCGAAGAAATTGTTCAGATCGGTTAACTATAGCATATAGCTGCCATACAAACTGAACGATCGGAATCAAGTTCTTGTATGGACAACTTTCACATTTGACAAGATATATTCACGAAATTTGACATATGTTATTTTTTAAGGCAACAATGTAATCTCTAAAAAACTTGTTTAGAACGGATTACTATAGCATATAGCTTCCATACAAACTGAACACATAGTTACTAACAGAAATGCACCTGTGAAGGGTATTTAGCTTCGGTGCAACCGAAGTTAACGTTTTTTCTTGTTTTTAATTTATTTAGTTCTATACCATCTCTAAAATATTTTTCTAAATTTTCAAGTTGATCCGAGTAATAGTTATAGCTCGAGGCTAGTTTTATAGGCAATTTTATATAAGTTCTCTATATGTGACCTGGTCTACGGAAAGGGGGCTTAGGTGTCAAAAAAAAAGGAGAACAATTAATGAGATAACGAGAAACTGACGATTATTTTTAACAGCTTTTCCCAGAAAACTAGTTTTCGCACGTTAGCTCCCTTTTCGTAGACCAGGTCACGTATATACATATATATATACATATGGTTTACTATAGTTTACAAGTTTACAAGATCTTGAACGAATTAGAGCTATTCAAGAAACAAAAATCGTCGAGAAATTTTCAGCAGAGTTTGCATTTTTTTTGGTTAAAAAAATTATTTCAACAATAGAAATTTCACATTTTGTTTTAATAAAAAACAATTGACTTCTTTTCTATTTTCGGTGATCCTGTAAAAAGTTCAGTTGTTAATGTGGAGGCAGCCTTTTTCCGAGGTACTGCCGAAAATGACGTAGTAATGCCCGAGTTTTGAATATTTTTCTTTCCAAATTTCACAAAATCTTTGTAAAGTATGTATGTATCTATCTTTGGTATAAGAAAACGTTTGAATAAAACACCTACTTTTTCATATTAAACAAAAAATATTAAAGTATGCCGTTTTTTGTTCAAGGAAATCCATTTAACCCCTTAAGGTCCTTAAAACCGTGGGTGAAGTGCTATTACTCTCATATATTATTCCAAAATTATTCTGGAAACTGAAATGAGAGCACAAAATTAAAAAATATTTATACTATACATAGAACGTGAAATTATTTGCTCACCGAAGTGTTCTCTCAATAAATCCATTGATTGATACGATGTGATATGATGTGTTGGACGTCTTGATGAAACCAAATGTCGGCGAGATCACGAGCTTCAATTTCAGGCATCAAATAGTCGGTTATCAAGGCGTGGTAACGGTCGCCAAAGACATTACATTCTAACCGGTATCATTTTTGAAGAAATAAGTACCGATAATTCCAGATGAAATCACACCAAACTGTTGGTTTTTCTGCATGAAATGGCAGCTCTCGAATCTCTTCATGTTGCTTTTCGTCCCCAATGCGGCAATTTTGCTTGTTCATATACCCATATCCAGCCAGAAATGAGCCTCATCACTAAAAAAATATGATTCGAAAACGTCGGATCTTCTTGGAACTTTTTAAGAGTCCTTTGAGCGAACTATGTCGCTTGGTAAGGTCAAGCGGCGTTAGTTCTTACACAAGCTGTAGTTTGTACGCTTTCAATTTAAGATGTTCACATAAACTGCATTCCATACATCAGTCGAGTTGCTGCGAACTTTTTTTTCTTTTACTCTCATAATTTTATCCAATAATGAAAGCTGGGTCTCAAGACGAGTGACGATTCTTTATAGAACTTGAACTTTCGTAATAAAATTTAACGACTTGTAAACGTTGCTTAGGCGTAAGTCTTTCCACTATCAAATGCCAAACAATACTGAAAAAAATAACATAATATGTGATCTGTCAAAAAAAGGCTATTTATAAAAGAACCCCTACTTGGATCACCCGTTATAAAACAAAACTCAAATGGACATCGCTAAATTGACGTTTATTTTTTGAATTATAAGTGGCAATTTTTGTCATTGACTTATAAAATACGTAAGAAAAAATTGCCTTAAAATAGTCCAACTTCAACCGTCAACATTTTTAAACGATTAGGTTAACGAAAGAATCGTAAGAGATATTTTTGTAGTGGAGCGGTTTTCTTAGATGTGTCTAAGAGCCCATTTTCAGAGTACCAAGCGTACTCCCCCCTAATACATTTGCATGTATACAGTTTTATTTAATATATGTGACCTGGTCTACGGAAAGGGGGCTTAGGTGTCAAAAAATCAATTTTCACTTTTTTAGTTGATTCGGATGGAAGATGAGATGCTTTTTCACGTGATAGAATCCAAAAAGTCATAATTTGTTTCGCACGTTAGCTCCCTTTTCGTAGACCAGGTCACATATATGTATGTATGTATATAGTATATATTTTATAGGATTTACTTGTGCAATGTCTCAGGTCGTAGAAAACCAACACTACGGAGCATACCACGAAATTACTTTGGGGTAGTGTAGATTTTGGTCTATAATCTGTTGAACTGAAAAGCTGAGAACTGTGCAAAAATGTTTCTATAACTATTATAGTCTGCCCATATAAGGACATTCGTATTTCTTTGAAACATATTTTATTTATTTTATTTGAGGCCTAATGGACGAAAGACATAAATATAAACTTCAATCGCCTTTCAACAGTTGCTGAAATGGTCTAAAGACTATCATAATTACTATTATAATAACCTTTTCCATCTTTTTCCATTTTTTCCTTAATGCGTGAATCGATTACATTCGATTTCAACCTCATTGATGACAATTTTCCGCTAAGTCATGGGCGTATTGGGTCAACAACGTAAACAGAAACTATGAAAATATATATGAAAACAAAATAACAGCCAAGTTCAAGGCAGTGGTGCCCAAACTTGTAACAATTCTGCGCCTATTACTTGCATACACAGGTATTTATGTACATATGTAGTTGTATGAATGCATCGTTGGAACCGAAACCGCAATTCAACGTTCAATGCAGCGAAGCCGAATAATTATAGTGTTCGCTAATGAAATGAACTACCTGAAAGTGGTCACTCAGCTGGCATAAGTAGTGCACTATGGCATATAAATAACGCCGCATCGGCGCAGTGAAGTTCTCAGTGACGGTTGTCGTGGCAGTGCGTGCATAAAATATAGCAAAATCGAGCTTACGGGTCAGAAAAGCTGAGCGTGAATATATTTGTGATAAAAACAAAGGATACTAACAGAGGAAGTGAATGAAACAATAAAGAAAAAATTGTATAAAGAATTAAAAAATGTCCTTTAAGTCAAATTTGTTGTGGTGTGCACTACTGCTCGGGGTTATATGGCTTACAAGTGTAAAAGGGGGATCCTTCCAGTTAAATTTGCATAAAAATCACAAACTTAGTGCCGAAATTGATGGATCCAATGAAGCGATACACTCCAATGAAGCGATACACACTGAGCGCATTATGTGGGTGCAAGAGATGAAGCACTTGCGGCAGCACATCAAGGATTGCGTGCAGGTGAGAACACGAATTACAAAAACAAACGAAGAGAGATTTTAATGTTAATGAAAATGTGCAGCAAACGAGCGACTCTATATGGAACTGCTTTAAAACGAGTAGTGTACGCGTATTCGATGACATGCTGTCCTCCAATGTTATAGCCCTGTGGCCCGGGGTACGTCTGGTACGCGCGCTCACAACGCCATCGAATCTAACAAACGAAACGTAAAACAAAATTAAAATATCACACACGTACAAAGCCCATATATGTGTGTATTTATTTTACTTTCCTCTTAGTGAGCCGAAGAGTATCAGCGTGTATTATGAGCGCAAGGATCTACAACATCTCACCTGGTTCGATCAACTCGCCATGCGGCTGGCACAAACGCTCAGCACACATTTCTTGCAAGTGAACTTGCGGGAGCTAACCGACGCTTACATGCGCGCTTTAGAAAAGGACGGTCAGTTGAAATTGTGGTGAAAATCTTGTGAGTGTGTATGTGTTTCATGTGTATCCCTTCATAGCGAATAATAAGAAGTTGCTGGCCAATGAATTGGGCACCGCGCGCCATCGCCGTCAACGCTACAACATGATGATAACGATGATGTTCGGTGTCACCGCTTTGGGCGCTGTGCTTGTGCCCATGGGCTTTCAGATGCTCTCCATTGTGAGTGGTAAAGCTTTGCTTTTGGCGAAAATGGCGCTGCTATTAGCTTCCATAAATGGCCTCAAAAAGGTGAAACGATTTGATTTCCAATTAATTTTCCACAATTTTCTTTAGAGCAAAACAAACATATTTTTACTTTATTATTTATAATTTTCATTCCGCTAAGAAAAAACAATTAATAAGAATTTGATTGGTAGCTTTCTCATCCTTCCAATTCATTGCCACAGGTCGCCAATAGCGGCATACATTACGGCCTCTACCATGTGCCGGGTGAACATTACGGCTATTACGACCGCGGCGATGCTCCACATCATCCAAGACAGGTGGCAAGCTTTGCTATAGCCCAACCGGTTACCGAGGAACTGGGCTTAAGGAAATAATTAAAGATTTGCAGTTTTTTAGATTTGATTTAGATAATATTTTAAAGCTAAGTAAGTGAATATATACCTTTGTAAATGTATTTTAATGAATTTATTTGACAAATTTTATAGTAAAAATATGAGTGCATTGAGTTTTGTGAAATAAAAAGATAATTAAAGAAAAATTAACAAATTTTGTTAGAAACTGAACTACGAAGTTTTATCTAAAAATTCATACTAAAAAATTTATACATTTTTTTAATAATACTAATTATATATACTATAATTGCATAATCACTCTTTTTATCGCGTCAAGCCGATGTCACTTTAACTCTGAGAAATTTTAGGCATGCGATAAGAAGACCTGGCAGATTTGGGATAGGCAATTACTTGTTATACACAATAACTCATTCTTGATTACATTTTGGTTTCAAGAATTTCCTTCGAAACTATGATAATGCGGTTTTGACACTGGGGTAAGTTGTACGGCTAAGTTAAGAACATCATTGAAATGTGCAATTGTTGGAGTTCTTCGTTGCGAACCAGAAGTCGTACTTGTATACACTTTAGCCCACTCCTATAAATATACAACTTATCTAAAAGCTCATAGCTTAAGAAAGAAGGCCGCTTACCAGGTTTTGTAGAGTTTGTGGAACTATATTAGAACCGTGTAATTGTTAAAATTTTTTCCCGAAAATATAAATGCTAGAGAAACTGTGTTTGAAATTTGGCTAATATCTAAGCTTCAAATCTGGGTCTCTGAAATTGGAAGAGGCTACCTGAAAATCTTCACGACAACTTGTTCTATTTATGTATGGTTAAAAAAGCTCTAAAATTCGAGCGTAATAACATTAACATTATTACTAATAACGGTGCAGTTGGCTGCTATAATCCAGAATTCTAAAAGCTCTCGAACTATTCTCAGCGAGTAGAAGTTTATAGAAAAGCACAGTAGGGGAGAATAATGTTTGAGCTTTTCTGAGCTTTTGCTAAAAGCCGGTAGAAATATGTTTTGTAACTATAAGAGTAAGAAAAAATTCAAAAAAATAAAAATTAAAACATTTTTAATATTTATTTATTTATTATTTAAAATACTTTAAATTTTTTTTTTTATATTTTTGAATTTTTTTAGCTTTAATATTTTTTGTATTTTATACGCCATACGCTTTTTAGTATTTCATCTGTCGCCACATTATAATAATCCTTTGTTATGAATTTAGCAACATTCTTGCATATTTGAATCTCCATATACACCCATACAAACAAGCTCATAGAGTCGAAACAAGCGCCACATATTGTATAAATGCCGCTACGGCAACAAGTGTTGTATACGTTAGCCAAATAACTGTTGTGAAAACTCCACAAAACAGTTAAGTGCACACATATGCATACAAAGTTATGTCGTTAAAGCGGACAACAACGCAAACTTCGGCAACGGCGTCGGCTTTGCATACTTCCCGATGGCGCTATAAAAGGATATGTCGCGCTGATAACGCGTTCATTGTACGGACGGTTGGCAAAGTTAACGGTTCTCGTCTAAAGTTAGCCAACTCAACAGTGACTTTTCAGCAAACGCGTATTGTAACGGTTTTTCGTTTGAAAAAATTTCAAAAGTCTTACGTTTGAAAATTGTGAAGTGACACCAATTTAATTTAAAAAAAAAATCGCACGCCGGTAAATCATTGCAGAACAGTGAGCTCTCTTTAAATTTTTAAAGTGCTTTAAAATTTTTTTTTTAATTTTCAGTTAATTTTATTTTATAAAAATATGTGTACATACATTTTGGTATAGGCTGTGTGCCAGCTTACCGACTGGCCTACTTGTGCCAACTCAGTTTTTATTTCGGTGTCATTTTTCACTAATAAAGTTATTGCAGTTTTAACGCCCCGCCTCCGCAACACTAACTCCCTTCATATTTCCTTCCTTAGGCACACGCTCGTATTACATTGCTTTCATTTTTGAACTTTTCCACCACACTCTACCACCAGCCGTTGCAATCATTTTCCGAGCACTTAAAAGTTGTAAGAGTTTAGAAACCTAACACGTTCCCTAACACCCGCCACTGCAGCGCTTGTCCAGCTTCTTAGCACAGGACGCAGCAGAGTCACCCACGCAGGGGTACTCAAAACCCCATAAGCGCAACGAGTAAGTGAAGTGCCGCGCTCGGTCAGTTATAATGTCCGAATTTTATATGTAAAAAAGATAATAATTTTCCACTCCCCTCCGGCAGGACTGCTGATTTTCGATAACTCAATTTATACGCTTTTAACACGTCGTAACAATAAACGCTGATTGCCGCCGTGCATCCTTGTAATTTTTTTCTTTGCTCGTCCTTACGTATTCTAAAGCGCCGCTTCGCCGTGAACAAGAAAATGAAGGCGACCGTCTTCCTGTCACTCTCGCTGATTGTGCTCAGCGCTAAGGTAAGTAATAAATAAGTGCGGTTGTGTGTGGATTTATGAGTAAAGTAAATCAGTTGGTCAACTTCCTGTGTGTTATTTATGGTTCCACGCAATTTAATTAATAATTGTGGTGAAACAGCTTTTCAAAATGGCCAATTTACACTTTTGCAAATGATTTGCAATATAATATGAATATCCATGAAGATGCTACGAAACATAGATTTGTCACGTTTCTGTCGCTCGTATGCGTTTAATAATTTGTTTACTTACCTACAAAGAGTTCTGAGTATTGAATTGACGTTGGAAATTGCGGCTAGAGGCGGAGACAAATGCTTTATTCAATTTACCAACTTAATATTAGGCATCTTTGCAGCTTTCGCTTTAATTTTGAAACACTAGAAAAAGAGATAGAAAATAAATGATATGGTCATTTATGATTTTATGTTTAGAAGTCGGTGTTGCCAACACACCCTTTTAGATTATTTTAGAAATATTCGTTGCATGCATTCAATACAAATACGAAGTAATCGAAAAAATAAAATCTTTAAGAGACATACTACCAGTCGCTATACATACACCGCGTGTCCGAAAGGCTGTTTAGGCACATTCGAATCGCAGCCTAAGCAATATCTAACCTTTCAGAACAGGGTATTCCAACAGTTAATAGACAGTTAATGCAAAATCTCTGATAGTACATATTGCAAAGATGCTCAATTTTTATACTCTTGCAACCAGTTGCTACAGTGTATTATAGTTTTGTTCACCCAGCGCTTGTACGTATCACCTAAAACTAATCGATATAGATATGGGGTTATATACATATATATAATATAAATGATCAGGGTGACGAGAAAAGTTGAAATCCGGTTGACTGGCTGTCTGTCCATCCGTCCGTTTGTCCGCGCAAGCTGTAACTTGATTAAAAATTGAGATATATTGATGAACGTATGTGGATTCCTTAGTATAAAAAAAAGTTTGAGTTCGTAGATGGGCGTAATCGGACCACTGCCAAGCCCACAAATCGCCATTAACCGAAAACCTAAAAAGTGCCATAACTAAACAGTAAATTAAGATATAAAACTGTAATTTGACACAGAGGATCGCAGTAGTAAGGGGCACCTGTGGATAAAAAATTTTGAAAAAGTGGCCCCGCCCCTAATATGTTTAATGTGTACGTCTTCTAAACCACTTAAGCTACAACAACCAACTATTTTGACTCAAATCTTATAAACACCTCTACCAGCAGTGTGAAAATGGATGAAATCGGATGAAAACCCCGTTCATTCCCCATATAACGGTACTGTTCAAAATTACTAAAAGCGCGATAAATCAAAAACTAAATGCGCCAGAAACGTAAAAATTTAGGCGCCCACTTTTTGGTGAAATCTCATATCTTGGGGCCCGGCTGACCGATTTCGACAAAATTTTGTATGTGGCATTCTTTTCATATTCCTATGTCACCTTGTGAAAATGAGTGAAATCGGACAATAACAAGTTTCCAGTACACAAATCAAGAGGAAATTAATATAACGGGATTAAACTTTGCACGAATAATGCCTTTAGTGTATGCCACTTTATGACAAAAAATTGTGCAAATCCAACCAACACTGTTCAAGACCCTAGTACCGAATATATGGGCCACAGTACCTATAGTTGACTTTTGTTCGAAAATATCGGTCAATTTAAAATTGTCAAACTTAGAGAAGGCTACAAGAGACGAATAGCAAATAATATAGTTTTTCAAATCATTCGTGTCGGTGATTTTACGTGGAAGTTGGCGGCCTTTGAATGTTATGCTTTCAATGTATTCAATATTTCTAGTCAATGACATTATGAAATAAATTACGTATACAATGGTATTATTTAAAATATTGCTCATCTGACCTATAGCATTTTCCCATCTTTCGAGCAATTTGTGGTTTCCATCCCAAAAGAACTGCGTCGGCTTTACTGAAGAATGTATAAAGTCAGTTTTTGATACCCTATCATGACATGAAACGTACTCCAAAGGCGGCATTCTTCATCGATGGGAATAAATAGTCAAAGGTCTGGGCTATAAGACGAATGAAATAAACCTTTAAATTTTCTATTTTCCAATTATTCTGAGACTGAGCATTGTCAGTGGGAAAATTATTGTCTAGTCGCAAATTCCGGAAGTTTTCCAGTAATCCCTGTCTTCAAATTATATGAGTTTTTATCGGTAGTGTTCCTGCTTAATGGTTACACTTGGTCTTAGAAGCCCATACGACCCACGGCCTTCCGATCCCACCAAATACAAAGCATAACTTTCATAACATCATGGATATTCGGCTTTGACGGTGATCATTTGGCTGGTTCGCCAGATTTCACATATGACTTTGCGTTAAGGATTGTCGTTACTGATCCGTAAACATCACCAGTGATGTAATCCGATTCTTTTTTAGCCTTTAATCAGGATTGTTGACATGCAAATTCATATTTCAACATCTCTTTCCATCAATTGACCTTACACACAATTTTCTCGCCATGACCCCCATAGATTCCATGAGCTCTACTTCTTCCAATGTTTAATATGGTGACCCTCCGGGTTGAGGGCTCAAAACTAAATATCGGTATAGGATTAATCAATATTAAATATCGTATTCAAACACATTTAGTATACCATATATTGGTTTAAAGAGCATTCACTAAAGTTGACTTCAAGCACTACCGGATTTTCAGGACTTTACCCCTTTTTCAATAATGCGTGTTTTTCTTTCGTTCTCTTGCACATGATCTTGGCAATCATACACAGCTCTAAGGCATTCTATTTCACCCTTATCCGTTTGTATGTAAGCTCTTTCGGAAACTTCGTTGTGAATCGTTTTTAACGACATGCGTATTTCATACGCTGATTCTGTAGTCATACGACTGGCACTCTTGGCAATCTCATCAGCTAGTTCGTTTCCCGGAACGCCCTTGTGGCCTGGAATCCAGTATACAAGTATATGAAGTCGCTTTCATGCAGGCACTGTGTCCACTCATCTCAGCTTCTAAGCAAATGCTCTGACGAGAAATTCTAATTTGAGAATAGAAAAGCTGATGACAAATCTGACTAAATAACTAAATGCCGCGGATCGTTAAATACTGTTGTGACCCAACTGACGGGTATGTGTTGATGATGTCTGACGACAGAATATCCTACATGAAAGAAATATCTATGAAAAGTTAACATTACCTGAAGAGGTGCAATCGTCTTATAATGAAAATTCAGCATGAAAACACAATCCACCACTGCAATTTATCTGCAAAAGAGATCTGTTTGCCAAAAAAATAAATAAATAAATGTGTATATCTCCAGCTTAATGATAACACTTATTTGCAAGGCCTCTTCAGAAACTCTGCCATTTCTGTGTCACAAGGCAATAATTTCTCCTTACATTAGATCTTACAGCCGGATACACTGGTATGTATGTATGAAAGCACCACATTAGTCACAAGTCTTCGCAATTGTATTCTTAAAGCACGAACATTCATGACAGTTCGTCGCAGCTTTGCAGCTAAATTTAACATAAATCGCACACAAGAGGCCTGCGCGTCTGCGAGTTTGGTATCTCAAACGGATGGAATTTGCTAACGTCGGCTGAGCGGGAGTTAAGTGGAGTTAAAGCGGGCGGAAGCGGATGACGGACAAGTGTCATTAGGAATGCAACAAATCAAATGTCACCTTCGGTGCATATCAAATACGATTTTTGCCGCAGTGGTTGGGTCGCCAAGCTGCTGCAGCCAAAGTGCGGCCCTTGCACTTGAGGACAGCCAGTCAGCAAACGCTTTTAGTTAGTATGCATAGCTGCTTCCGCTCATGTTTTCTCCGATGCCGGTGTAAAGATTTGACGCAACAACAACAAGTGCGACAAATGTGACAAATTGTCAGACCAAAGTGTGGACTTACACACCCACACATACATATATAGTTACACTCACGCAGCAAGTATACAAGTATTTATATGTAAAACTTAAATACCGTTAAATTAGTGGTATGCATTTTAACTACATTAGCTTGGCGAGTGCACGAGCTTACACGATTTATATATTCAGCTTCCACGCATCAACGAACTTTGAATTATTGACTTGGATTCTCCAAGAAGGAAATTAAAATCAGAAACCATGACGAAATGTCAGCCAAATACATAGCTTAACTTGAGCCAGCAACGCTTTGTGCCACACACACAAATACTTACATATTTATATTTCGATGGCTGTGCTTCTTCACAGATTCTCATTTGAAACAATAAGACGGCAGTCAAGTGTGACTCTGCTTACAATAACTTTCCTCGCACTAACAAAAGTTAAATTGACAAGCACACATGTACATAAATACATACGCACATACAAACATACACACATACATATATATGCATATATAAGTATAAGCTTTCTAGCGGTAATATCTATGCTTTGCGCAATCTTTGCAGAAACTCATTCATCCAGCGCCTCCATCGTTTGTCATCTTTACAACAGTTTCTCGCACACCCATACTCACACCCCCTGAAATAATCAAATATTATTTCGTGTCGTTAATAAAAAAATACTTTCCCCACAAACTGCTATAGTTTGTAGTTATTTGTTTGTAAGAAAATTTCACCGGAAATTAATTGACGCTCTCATGGATTCAACGCTTGTAGTGATCCGCTAATACGAGCAATTCAATTTCAACCAACGCTGCTTAGTTAAAGACCGTAGAAGCCACCACACATGAAATATTTGCGACTCGTCGGTGAGAACTTATTAGGAGAAGCAAAACTTTTCGCTTTTTTTAAGTGAATTGTCAACTTATGTCATTATATTAATAGCAGCTACGAGTGCTTTTGTCACATATGTTTCACATATATACTAGATAACTTCATATAACACAGTTTTAGCTCCTTTTCTTACTAAGACATTGGTTGTATTAGAAATTGAGAGCAATGAAGGTTTTCGTTGATGCTGTTTCGCTTTTGCCTCTAGTTGGCCTCTTGTATTCTTCTGGAAACTGATTTCCGATAACACAATAGAAGCATAATTATAGTACCGCTTTTCGAAAAGTACTTGAAAGCTTAAATACTTGTGAGATGATTGCATATTGTAACTCTCAAAGATATAATTCTTGCTGTTGTTATGGCAATGTAAACCCTTTTTAAGGTTAAGGAAATAGGAGTGGCCATTTACGTCAACTTCAGAAAACAGTCAGTTTCGGCTGTCATCTTGTAAGGAAACTCGTGCCCTACATATGCCATAATTTGTGAAATAACTTCCAGAAGGTCACTCACAGTGAGATTTTAGCAAAGTTCCAGCAATATTCATATGAGGATGCCCACTTGATGAATCGAGAGGATAGTTCTGGTTCAGGTATTCGAGATTCGACAGGTTTCTTGAAGAGAAGTTTGCTATTATCCTTGATAAAAATGACGCTGACCCATATGTATAGGTAACATGAGGAACATATCAAGATGTACACTGTCATCCTCGATCGCCAAACTATTGCATTCAAAAGGTTCTTTAATCAAGTATTGCCAGCTCTCAATTTAATGAATTTTATGTGACTTTCGTTAAAAATTCGGGCGAGCTTTTTCAAACCATTGACAGTTGGACTTTCAACGCCATGGACTCGGGTCTGAGGACATGATTAAGTCTGCACATCTTCTAGACAAAGACTGAAGCTACTGTTTTGATTATAACTGTTGATCCCCTAGTCTGTTTTTCCAACACTGGGATGAAAGCATGTTTGAATGTTTCTGACTTGGGTTGTCTTCATGGCAAAGTTTTTTTTTTTCTTTTTTATAAGCTCTTAAACTGCTTAAGCTCTTTAGGTCTTTTATCGCCGACTCTTACATCGAAAACATTTTTCGCTGCTACGACATCACACAACCCTCGCAACATGATCAACAAATTTAGCGAAGGAGTTTTCTGTCGAAGACTGCAAGCGCCAAATCATTACATTTTGATATCGTTCAGGCTTCTGCGGCGCACTAAATCACGGTTACCTTTGCCAAGAGAGGGCCTTACATTCTAATTGTCTAATGTGTCCATAAAGCGGCGATTCGTAAATATTTTCCTTCGCTGTATCTCCACGCTGTCATCATTATGGCTATTGATAATGGCGCAAAAAATATAGATAAACGCATTCTCCTTCACATCCTACTGTCTTTGACTGACTTGTAAAACGATATAGTGACAAATTCGATGAGCCTCCTAGTAGTTTGCTACTATATAAAGACGGACAATTGTGCATCACTTTTAGTGACTTCCAATTTTCCTGTACTGGTTCGGTAGCTAGACGATATTAACCTTTTTTTCGAACATCATTTTATTTCCCGGACTTCATAGAATCTGTTAGTGACCTGAAAACATATTATTTTGGAATAATATTGAAAAGCTTTCGACATATTATGGATGAATATTGATTTTATTTTTCCGGGTAGAAACATTTTCTAGTAACTTTTAATATTATAATTGAAAATGGCAAGGTTTACCCAAATTTATTGCCAGAAATACTTCTATTTATTCCAGCTTCCAAGGACATTCTCGGATGTAATATGATCTGAGATTCTTGCCATAATAGGCACCTAGTTATTGACGTATATATTGATTTTCTTTAATTTGTTTTCTGCTTTGTTTGCAATTTCAGCTGCTCTTCTTACCATAAAGACTTCCGCCTGGAATACTGCAGTATTCGGGTAGCTTGAAGGGTCACTTGAGATCCAGCTCTGAGCAATAGATACCGGTTCCCACTCCATTAGCCAGTTTTTGGTGCGTCCGTGCAGATGCTGTAAGTTTCGCTAGCGAGTCGCATGCAGTCCTAAATAAAGCGCGAGGGAATGTGATGAAACTCCCTGATTTTTGAGTTTTGGCCGATGTTACTTGTGGAAAATTCATCTAACGCCGTAAATCTTACAGCCCAGTTTGCTGCAGAGCTTTCCACTGCAATGTCCTTAGGTGTTCGGCAGCGTAATGCTTCCAGTGCAGCCATTAGGATGGTTCTTAGAGCCCCATTATGCACAGATCACCAAAGTCGCTGTATTTGCTCCAAAGGCTGATTTGCTGACAGCGATTCGCCTAGACACCTTAAATAGAGTATACTTGTACATACATAAATAGATTGTAAATGTAAGCATAAAATCAATCGAACGCTATGAATGGCATGTCTTATTAACCGCAGTGGTAGCCTAACAGGTGTAGCTAATTTCCTGTCACAAGTGCAACTAATCACATATTTCATCATGGTTTCGGTGTGCTCCATGAGTTCACATAAGCGCTGTATAATTCTATGTGACCGTAAAGTAAATATTTATATTTACGTGTAGGTACTTGAAGTACTTGAGGCATGTGAAAACAGTTGACCCTTCGTAACACATTAAAATTAATTCGGTCCAAGCGCATTAAAAGCGCAACAGCGGTGCATCTGTTGATAATTTTGATAAGAATAATAAGAGGGTTACCAGCAAAGAGCATTTCAAAAACATATTTTGAGCACAATACTTGAAAACAAGATAACTGTTGACATTGTAAAAGTGAGGGGAACATATTAATATATCTTAGACTTATAAAAATATAGCTAGATGAATAGCATACATACTTACATAGTTGATAGATAATAATATTGAAATTATGAGAAAAAAACTAGGGTTTTTTTTGTTCTTCACACATTTTTCAATTTTTATACAAATGTATTAAATCGTTAGTTTTTATTATTATTCACACATCGTTGTCCGCCATTTTTTCAATTCTACAACACAAATAAAGCCAATTTAATTGTGATCAAACAAACGCCTGGGTAACTACATATATCTCAGCGTGTATTTAAGTAACACATTGTACAGTAGACTTAATTTTTATTTCAAGTGTCAACGAGACCGACGTCAATTGTTGTGCTTGCATTGTATATGCATACAAACACAAACATACTCGTACATAAAAAAGTGCAGACAAATTCAATGGTGGCCAACGGTGCGTATGAGTGATGTAGCGCGCCGAGTACAGTGTGTGTAATGCGAGTGGCCCGCCAACAGCAAAGGCTTTATGCAAATATAATTTAGTTGGCTTCAATGAACTTTGAAGTGGTAATGCAGCTTCGCATGAAGGGATCACTCGCCATATGGCTTATTCGCAGAAAATACAAAAACAAAAACAAAATAAAAACACAACATCAGAAAGGGTTTCAACTAATTTTAACCGGCAACTTAAAAAAGTACTTGCGGTAAAGTTCAATTTCAATTAAACGCAGATAAGTAAGTGACCGTTCGCTTTGATTTGCGGCGGAAGTTTGAGCGTGAATTTAATTACTTCAACAGGGCACATTTAACGCGGAAGTATTTTGATTGTTTTATGCGGTTGGAGCAAACTTAAACCGAGCACAGACCTGCAAGTAGTAATATACAGTCTGTCAAGTAAGAGCGTGGCCGTGTTAATTTATTAAAAAAATGTTTTCTGAAACTTTCATATTTATATATACATTGTACACATTACAAACAATGATGCAATTTGGTCAAAAATATGTCCAGTCACCACCGGCATCGATAATTGCCTGGCATCTCCGAGGTATGCTTTTTACTAATTTGACGGCGTATTCTAGTGGCAGATCTCCAGATCCGACGAATTTCGTAAGACAACTGCTTCAAAGTGTATGTACGTCTTCCACGAAGCTTCTGTTTAATATATGCCCACACATTTTCAATAGAGTTTGCATCGGGCGACTGCGACGGCCAATCCAATGTAACGATGCCAGATTGAGTTTTCCACTGAGTACAGAGCTTGCTGCGGTGTTTAGGATCGTTGTCCTCCTGCAGAATCCAATCTTCCTTTTTTCTGATGAACCATCGTTTGGCAGATGGCACTAAAGCCTTTTTTTTGTAGATTTTTATCATTTTCTCGGCATTTAGGTTGTCAGTAAAGAGGTACAAAGTGCCAAATCCCTGCTCTGAGAAGCAGCCCCAAAGATGCACCTTTATTCCATGTTTTACGGTCCACTGAACAAGCCTATTGGTGGATGTTGACCAGGCTCGCATTAGAAAAGAACGTGCCCATATAGAACATTCGTCAGTAAAAATTATATTTTCAAAATCTCTATCAATATTCTCATGCGCTCAAGCGAGTCACTTTGTCGCAAGTTTTTCAGTCAACAGAGGCTTCTTCATTGTGTTGCGCCATTTCAGACCATGAGTATGAAGAAGGGTTCGGATAGTTTCGTAGGATATATTTAAACCTTTTGCCATTAATTTTGCTTGTCCTTGCCGCAGTGTTAAAGCCGGATTCCGCGAAAACAGATTAACTATTATTTTTTCATCGACATTTTTAGCCACTATATATCGCTGTATCCACTTCTGTACAAATGCCTTCGACTTTCTCATATATTTAGCAGCCGCTGATTGCGACATTTTGGGACCTTTCGGGTGGATGCAAAGGAACACAGCTTCGTAGCGCCACGCGTACTTAGCACTCATGGTGTTTAACATGATTCTCTTTCAAAAGATCAACGACAACTGAACTTTGTTGACAATGCATCAAGGACAAAGCTTCCCTCTATCGGCTCGCGAAGGAATTAGAGCGAAATCTTTCATTAACTGTCGGTAAAGTCGACCACGCTCTTACTTGACAGACTGTATATATCTGCTTTGTGATTTCTTATGTTTAAGGACAAAAAATAAATTTTCTCCAACTTTTAGCTCTTCACAGCAGATTTGCAATAAGTTCGTTTTTGAGAAGCAATCAAGTACATTTATTATATTAAATTTATTAAGTAGAATCTTAATAGATACTTAGTATAATATAGAACGCAATATAAAGTCCAAACGGTTTCGAAATTGAGGGTATACATTAGACGAGTCTTATTAACTGATTAGTGTAGACGCTTGCAGCTCTGATCATAATTTTTACACCCGATACTTTGTCATTATCCAGTTAGTTTTAAATAAAGTTCAAGAGTATCGGAGGACTGAACAGTATCGAAAGATTTGAAGTGTAACATCACCTAAAATACAAAACAACCTAACATCAAAAAATCGAAATTGAGTTTTTTATTGCTTACGACTAACTACAGCATATTACATATAAGTAGCATAAAATTTTCAGCTTCCGCTGTCAGATATATCCAATATGCAAGTATAACAATTGTATAACCAAAACTCAAATTTTGTTTCAAATGAGTACTTTCTATTATATCGTTTTCCCTTCGCCTGTAAATTTACGAAAAGTGATGCTTCGTTATTTTGCATTTTTGGTGACGATATACAAACGTGCGTATCTTTGTTGTCGCCGATGATTACTTACAGGAAATCTACTCAACATAAATATTTTTGAGTAAATTAATCGTATATAGATTATAAAGACAACTTTTTTAATGTCTTGACTGCAGCAATACCTAGCGAATAAATTCCACATAGAAGTATAGTCAGTTACTTCCGTCGTAGCTCCCTTAACTCACTTAGCTCATTTAACATAACGGTGACTCACTCTGGCTTGCACTAGCTCACTTAGATCTAACGGGATAATCGTCATTCATTCACTGCTGGCTGACAGCGGCTCGCATTCACTTAGCTGTATCAAAATTTACTTGGATGTTAGTTCGGGAGAAATGCAGTTTTTGGTCGAAATATTGTTTT
The DNA here is from genome assembly GCF_024586455.1 of Bactrocera neohumeralis. NCBI lineage: Eukaryota > Metazoa > Arthropoda > Insecta > Diptera > Tephritidae > Bactrocera > Bactrocera neohumeralis. The sequence goes on from NC_065919.1 coordinate 53,428,072, forward strand.
TTCATTAAACTGAGTGAATGAGACAGTCACAAGATGGTATCAAACTGAGTTGAAGTTCGTACTGTTTCTATAAGGGATCTTACTAAAATTTATTCAATGTATTCTGGAGTTATATCCACCTTTTATGCGACTTGCTTAGGTACTGGAATTGCTGCAAATCGCATAATCGATCAGCTGCCAGACAGCATCCGTGATCGGGTCGGTACTCCGTTGTCCTCTTGCGCGCTAGATCTATGAACATCCGGTTTTTGGAGGCGTTGGCAAACAACTAGACCTCTCTGACTGCGAGATCCTACTGGCATAAGGTGGAACACAATGGGTCTTCTCAACTACTTGCTCTTAGTAAGGTTCATCTCGCTGTTTTGGCAGGTCATTGTCCATTATGCTTAGATCCCTTCAGACGACATATCTCGGATGTAAATTTGCAAACCTATACGGAGATGGGAAGGTGGTAGATAATTCCACCCTTGATTTCTCAACTCTCCTGCCTATTCAAGATTTAGGTTTAAACACCTCTCCACACTACTTCGGCGAAGTGGCTGATATCAAAATTAGCCGCCCGAATCAATTGGTGCTAAGCTCAAAACACTTATTCTATCAATAAGGAACTGCAGATAGATATCTAAAAGCTTTAGAAATCACAAATTACCAGTGTTCACAGCAGTCCCTGTGGGATCCTGCGTTACGTTTGGTAACTATAACTTAACCTACTCTCGACAATTTTGTCTTTGTTTTTTGTTTTTTTTTTTTTGTTTGTTTTTAAAAACTTTTCAGCTTTCGAACAATCATTTATGAAATAATGAAGTCGATAATTTCAGTGGACGTCAAAAAAGGTTGATTGACCCAAAATGCATAAAATGACAATAAAATAAGATTAGGCGATGTAACCGATATTCCAAAGATATTAAAAAATGTGGTCGACATTTTGCGCAGTGTCACAATCGAGACAATGGTGCCAAGTTTGTATGTATAGGCCATCCAATTGCTTTCACATTCACCTTTTTTCTATATCTAGCTCTCGGCGACCTTTTCTGTTCTCTGATCTCAAGAGATTGCTCTTCTTCTTTATTGGCGTAGATGCCGCTTACGCGTTTATAGCCGAGTTTACAACAGTCGTTCTTCCTTTCCGCTGTTTGTCACCAATTGGTCCTTCTCTACCAGGTCTCTTCGACGGAGTGGAGGTCTTCCTCTTTTTCTGCTTTCCCCGGCGAGTACAGCGTCAACTGGTTTGTTTTCATTCATTCGAACGACATGATCTAGCCAGCGTAGCCGCTGCCTTTTAATTCGCTCAACTATGTCAATGTCGTCGTATATATCGTACAGCTCATCGTCTATCGGCTGCGGCTTTCGCCGTTGCCAAACCTTTCGCTAGAAAACTCGTAACGTCGACTCATTAGATGTTGTTTGTTCGACTTGTAGAGTTTGGTCTTTGTTCGTCGTGAAAATAGAGAAGTTCTCAATTGCTTACTCAGTGCAAAGTAACATCTGTTAGGAAGAGTTATTCTGCGTTGAGTTTCGAAGCTGACATTGTTGTTGTTAATGCTGTCGTTAAAGCTGGCTCCAAGATAGACGAAATTATCTACGATTTCGAAGTTATGATTGTCATCAGTGCCGTGGGAGCCAAGCCGCGAGTGCGACCACTGTTTGTTTGATGACAGGCTTGCTGAATCGAAATTAAGCGTCAATTAAGAGGTAATCGCCGAGACTGATACATATCTTTAAGCATGAACAGAGTGAGCTGCTATGTTTCTAAAGATCTGAATCAATGTATTTTTTATGTATGAACTTCATTATTCGAGTTGAAGCGTTGCGAACCCGTTTCAAACATTGGTGGCCGCTGTTATAGAGTACCAAAAAAAGTTCTGCCATCTATGAAGAGACAATTTTATGCAAAAGCCAACCCAAACAATCATTTTATGGATTTTAAGTGTATAAACGGCGAGAGATGTGTGAAAGGATTTTTTCTCCAAAATGCCACAAGCTTAAGTCAGAGGTAAAATATAGCAAACGTAGCAATTTTAGTGATTTCTTCATGCACTCCATTTTTAACTCATATATGAGAACTCTACTTATTTATTCACAAACTTATGTATGTGTGAAAATTCTAAATATGCCTTGTTATCAAAATATAAAAATTTATAAAAAGTTTATTGAATTTAAATTGCGAAAATGTGTCTTCGCACCAACAAGAATATTGGAATTTTCATTAGAAATTAATTTTAAACTTCTCCGAAGTATAACAAAGGAGTACGAAAAACATTTTTCAAAATTTATCATATGTGCACATATTTACTCACACACTCTCATACATACATATGCATGCATGTTCGCATAACCACACGACCAGGTTCTTATGTCAACAAACAGTTGCCCACATACTTAAGTATGCACCAAAACATACAGTTGCTTTTGAACAACATTATTTACCTGCACTTTGTCAAGTACGCACACGCTCACCCGCACTCATTCTCTTCAACTTTTTTGTTTGCTTACTCGCCAAATCGCCATTTTTATTCATACTCATACTAAGCAAATAAAATATGCATGCTTCGGAGCTCGTAAATATATTGGAGGATTTAATATTAAATATATTATAATATAAGTTGCGAACAGAGTACAAGCGGACAAGCACACGCTTATGTATATAAATATCTCTAACTGCGGGTACACGTCATTATGGCCGAAAGTATCTACTCCGTTGCCGACAAAGCAACATTTCGATACTGATTGTGGGTATTCGCAAAGAAAGGTATTGTTGGGCAAGGTGCTCATGTATCAAACTCATCCATATACATATTTGTGTGATTGTATGTGTGGGATAAGCCATAATTCGTTCCTGTTGCAAGAGTGCTGCTGTTATTAGTTTTTTCGTTGATTATTTAGCATATGTACATATATACACATGCCATCAAGCTTTGTTGTTGATCAAATGTTGACCAATTATGTGCCACAAAATTGAATAATGCGAAATATGGTTTATTGAATTCGTGCTTAGACAAAGTAAATATCGAGTTTATAAATATTTGTTATTGCTTTTAAGTAGTAAATAAATTAGAATATTCGTGTTGCAAAATGTTAATGAAAATTTAATTTTCTTGCGCCAACATCAGAAATTGAAATAGTTGAGAAAATATTTAAATAAATTTTGTCAAATTAACTAGTATTTTTAGTACTTAAACGGATGGGCGCTCTAATTTGTCCATGAAAAATCGATTTTAGTATCGACTTTTAACACTATTCTTTAAAAAGCTGAACAAAAATTAATTTGTTTAACTAACATGTATAAATTCAAATTTTTTATATTTCTAAATTATAAAAATCTAACCAAAAATAGTTTACGCAAAAAAAATAAAAAAATCATTTTAATTTTTTTAATATATTTTTATTTGTATTTTGAAATGTGCAAACATATTTTTTTTTTCGTTTTTTACATTTTTAATATATTTTTTTTAAATCAAAGAACGTAACAAGAAAAGTAGTTCACTGGTTGTGATAGCCTGAAATAAAAAAATCGAATGGATTATTATTCAGTAGTTCTGCTTCACATATAATCAAAAAAAAATGCCATCCAAAATTTGACTTTGAAAATCGTTTAAAAAATCGTTCAAATAAACATTTTGGCACGATAACTATTCAGAAAACATTTTTTAGAGATTGCATTTTTTTTTTGATAAGTTTCAGAAAATGATGATTCGAGAAAAATGCGTTTAATTTGGAGAAGATAGTCTCACCACACGTCGAAAAAGCTTTTCAAATAAAAATTTCATTTGAATTTTTCCAGCATGTTTTCAATAGGTTTATGGCAAAATAAAAAAATCGATTTTTCAGCTTACTTGAGAAACACAACATCAAAAAAATTTTTTATTTCAAATTATAAAAATCTGAAAAAATAGTTTACGCAAAAAAAATAAAACCCGAAAGAACGTAACTTCGGTTGTCCCGAAGCTAGAATACGCTTCACATATACAAAAAAATGCCATCCAAGAATTTGACTTGATCAGTTTGGCAGTCTTATGCACATTTTCTTCACATAATATTTTTTGATCCACAATTTGCGAAGATATCTCACCAAATTTTTGATAAAAGCATATAATTCTAACGTTCAGTGTATAAGGCTGGCCCTCAATTACGGCAAGTTTCGGAGACACAGACGAGTGCAAAATTTCAATTCAATATCTCTGAAACTGAGAGTCAGTTCCGTATATACAGACAGACGGAAAAATGGACGAACAAGGCAAAATTGACTCACCTCATCACGCTAGTCATTTATATATATGTACATTTTAGAGGATCTCCAACGTTTCCTTCTGCGTGTTACCAATTTCGTGGCAAACTGACCGCTGTTCAGAGTATACGAAAGAATAGTAATCGCTCATGAGCTAATTATAGAATTTTTAGAGTTTTAGTGTAATAGCACTATAAAGGGCTTTAAAAAATTGTTTGAAACATATGTTTTCTTCGCCAAATGGGACCACTAATAACCAACTCAAATAACAAAAAAAAATTGCCGAAAGAAGAATTCTTAGCCGCATAAAATATTGGTAAATTCCAATAAAATATAATCGGTTATTATGGAAATTAGCTGAATGTGGCCGTTTTGCCATGGTAGAGTCTTATGCACATTTTACCTTTCCCCAGAGAGATCAAAATTTTTGAAACCCATTAAACGCTGACCCTCAACTTTCGGCCAAAGATTACACAGTAAAGTCCACTGTAGTTTGATCTCTTCTGTGTACTAGGTCACAAGTAAGCCTGGAGTAAGAAAACGCCCTCTGATACTCCATATTTTATGAATGATATGGCCTCCTGTCTATCTATTCTACACCAACTGCCATAATGTAGACTTACGGCCAAAATGCCATTCGGTTTCGGCAACAATCGTCATGGATATGGACACAATCCTGAGGGTTTAGTATTTTTTTAGGAGTTTTCCATCGGAATGTCTTGTGGAGATTCTTTAAACACTCCGCTTTCAATGAATGTCCGTAAATAAAAGACAGTTTCAATTCGATTTTATAATGGTGTGAAGATTTTCAAATTAAATTTGTAGTTTCCAACTACTTTTTTGAAGTAGAGAATTGAAACTGAATTACAAAACCACCCATATTAGGAGCGCTTGCAGGGTTAAATTGCCTTGAGAAGTTTACCTTTTCATAATCTCAGGTGTGTCTCTTTTAATAAAAACGGGCGTTTGTCAATATGAGATAGTGGACTTTTGTCAATCCTCCATCGTAGTCATTTTCGAATCACTTAGACGTGGCATTATATTTTTTTTTAAATGCGCAGACACAGCCGCTTCCTCAAGCGGTCAAAACTAAACAACAACTCCTGTAAATATCTTATTTTCAAGTGCCATGAAATACAAAAGGATATTATTAATTTATTCCCAATTACATTACAATAAAAAGGGTGATCCATTTCGAGGTTTCCTACATTTTAAAGAAAAAACACAGAAACTTCAAATTTAAATGGAATGTTCGACATTTATTTTGTTGAAGATTATCTGTTTCAAATATTGGCCACGGTTGTGTCCCAAATAGTACATTCGTTTAGTTCAATTTTCGATGACTCGTTCGAGGATTTCGACTGGTAACTGGCGAATGACACGCGTTTTGCTTCAAGGCCTGAATCGAAGCGGGATTGTCCGTATAGACTACGGACTACTTACAATCTACTCATCGGTGAACAAAATTTGGCATGAAAACGTCGGATCTTCTTGGAACTTTTCAAGAGCTCATAGAGCGAAGCGAACAACGCCGAATCGACTGTTCACGGTCTTCGTGTACATTCTCAGTTACGGCTGCTGTATTTCCTTTACTGCGTGCTGAACGTGGTCTATTTGGTGGAATATTATGCAATAATAAATACAGGGTCTCATGATGGGTGATTTTTTACAGAACGTGAATTTTCGTAATAAAGTTGAACGATTTGTAAACGTTGTTCAGGCGTAAATATTTTCATGATACCAAACAATGCTGAATAAAAAATAACATTACAGCAGAGATCTGTCAAAAGAAGGCACTACTTGAATCACCCATTATTACTGAAGATAAATGTATAATTTAAAATAGGCACCCACACAACCTCTAGTATACCTTAACTGCTTCACAATTTATTGCCTTAAAATCATATTCCATTTTCTTAGTAACATTAACTCTACTCAAGGCAAAATTAGCATAATTCATTTGTATGAAGTCGTAAAGAAATTTCCATAGCTCCAACAGGTGTGCATTTTCAGTTTATTTTGAATTTGGTTTGTTGACTTTACGCTGTTAGCTCTTTTGGTTTTTATTAATGTAGCTGCAAGATATTTCCTCGAGTTTTCATTAAACATTCCCATGCACAAACGAAACAAATCGAAATTCTGCTTTTCCTAAAATGGCCAACAAAATTCTATTTTCGTTATGACTTAGAAGGTATTTTACTTAAATACGAGGGCTGCTATATATATTCTGGCCAAGGGCAACACTAAGTGTTGCCAGGTGCAATCTGACATTTCCATCGGAAAGTTTGACATTTTTTAGCGTAACATCACTCAGAACGTTTTGTCATTTAATCGTGAATTGTTTTATTTACAGGGAATTAAAAAATTCATCTCGGCCAAAAAATGGAATTAACTCGTGAACATTTTCGTGCGATCATTTTTCACAACTTTCGACGTGGATTATCACGACAAGTGTGCATCGATGAATCTTATAGCACTGTGAAACGACGCTCGCTTAAAGACGAATTCCGTGAAGGTCGTCCAAAAACAGCCGTTGTGCCAAAAAACATCGATGCCGTACGTGAACTGATAATGCAAGACCGTCATGTAACATACCTTCAGATAGAGGTATGCCTATGCATTTTTCCCACCGGCATACATTCGATATTGCATGAACACCTGGCCGTAAAAAAGGTTTGTTCTCGTTGGATCCCACACAATTTGACAATCGCTCAAAAAAAGGCTCGTGTGGATTGGTGTAAAGAAATGCTGAAAAAATACGATCGCGGTGCTTCAAAAGACGTTTATAAGATCGTCACAGGGGACAAATCATGGATCTATGCAATCGACAAAAAAAAAAAAAACAAAAAAAACATTTTCGTTGATAAATATGCCTATTTACATTATTAGGCCAGAAATATATATAGCAACCTACGTATAACGCTATAGTTCGTGTACTTAAGCGCATTATTAGCAACTTAAGCAATTACTTGTCGTTAAAGTAGCTTTAACTAAGCAGGTAAAGTTATATACCTTTAAAGCTTTGAACTTTACAAGTTGTAGTGGATTGTAAAAAATTACAAAAATATTTTCTATAAAAAATCACCTTCACTGATTTTAGATTTTTTGCTTTTTTTTTTTGTTATAGAAAAAATTGTTTCATTAAAAAACTTTTGGACTAGTCAAGTAAACCTATTAAAAGATTACTTAAAATGTTCAAAATGCCATGTTGTTCTTAACTCGCTTAGGCAATTCAATTGCCTTTAAGGCAATCCAGGAATGCAACCATGAGCAACACTAAAATATGAAACTCCCAATCTACTTATTCGTATTAAGTTGGCATAATTCCAAAATCTCAAAGGCAAGTAAATTTAGTTTTGCCATTTAATTGGCATATTATGCTCGATTAATTACCTTTCACCAGCGTCCATGTTTACCAATATCGTAGGCCGTTAGACAATCAAGAAAATTAAATTGCATATGCAACACAAATGTACACACAAACATGTCCTAAAGTGAAGATGTAATTTGTGTGCAGTTGATTCCTGTGTTAGAACGATTATAAATTGCATTAGAATTCCAGTTCATTGTGCTGACTGTAGACAAATATATGCTCATGTATATATGTATGTACGTATGTATATTCGCTATGTATGTCTGCATCACACACTCGGATTTCGTATCTGCGCCAATATGCATTTGCGTGTACATTTACCACTTTGCATATGGCATTGCGCCTAAATATATGCAAAATATGTAGGGATTTCGGTAATCAAAACGGCAGCAGTCGTAGTGCCATCATCAGATTGTCATTAGCTTTATCTGGCAAGGAAAATCATCATCATTGTCAACAAGCTACACTACACTCCGCAGTGACGTCAACTGTCAGCGAATGTCATACAATGATTTGTAAATAACAAACTTGAAAACATTGAAAATTTGTTCAGTTATAGTGTGGTAAAAATAGCGGAGAATGATGGAAATATATTTTAAATGTATTATGAAGTGGAGAAAATTTTTTTGAAAAAATCCTTGTAATAAAATATAGCAAATACGTGATTTTTTAAGCATTGTGGGAGGGGTCTTTCATCTTTTCACTTTAGCTCGCCTTCAAACGGATGTTTTTTGGCTACCCAGAGAATGCTTGGTCTAAGACCAGTAGTCATGAGTTGCTTGTGCCTTATGTAAAATAATCGTTTCCGGCCACTCCCAAGTGAATGGCGCTCAGAGAACTTTCCTCACTTTCGTGAACTTCTACAAATGGCTCCATCGATCGATAATATAGACAGGCACAAATATCTCACTAAAACTAGACCGTTCTCGTAACTATTTTATATTATATTATTTTATATTTTTTGTTGTGGTCTTTATGTTATCTCAGGTTCCAGTAAATCGATTTACTTGAAATTTGGTATACATTTTGTTTAAATATCTCTCATAGTATGATTCAATAAAAACTGAAAATCTATAGTTTATAACAGCTGTAAAAATATCGAGAATGTTAGAAAATTAGTGGAAAAATCTAAATTTTTTAAGCAGCCGTCGTTAGTAAATTTTTTTCAGTTGTTTTGCTACGTATGATAATGACATTTGCACTAATTAAGAAGCCGTACTTTTCTTATTTTTCAAATGACCAGAAGAATATAAATTGTAACGACAAGAATGCAGTCTTTCTTCTCTCTTTTCATCCAACTTTATGAATATTAAGTTATGAATCATGAATTTTCATTTATGGTGAAATGTTTTTGTGTGTACTCTTCAAATACAGATAAACAAATGATAAAAAGGGTCATCTTGCTTGTTTTTCTCAATTGCGAAGACACGCTTGAAAATCTGGACTCTAAACTAGAACACCTGCTTAATGTGAGAATAAGAAAGAGTTGCCCCAAAAAAAGAAACAATTTTATTTTTATCTTTTATTTTATTTTTTCTTAATTGATTTTATAAATTATTTTGTAGAATATTCTATTGTATTTGGAAAATTTCTTCTAAATTATCAAAAAAATTCAGTAATCAGAAAAAAAATTAACAAAAAAACTAGCGGTAATTATAGTTTAATTAAAGCGCTAATTTGAGTTCCTTTGTACTTAAATTTATCATTACATTCGTAGCCGACGCTTCAAGAACGCGCATGTATGCTCTCAATAAGTATGTAAGTACCTACGTTCAATGCCTGACCACACTACTCTCGCTTATGCCACTTGTTGAGCGCGCCGAAATGGTTAAATGAAAAACACTCATTCACGAAATATGATTTAGCGACAGAATGAAGTGTCGCCGAAATGTACACTAAATAAGAAATGTAATCAATACTGGCGAGTACTCCCACTCCCCATAAATATTCTGGCCCTTTTTTGTGGTGGTTGGTGGTTTTCGTCAAAGTATTTTTCCTTCTCTTAGTAAAAAATTTAATATACTGTGTACTAGTAAACATTGTTATGCAAATATTGTTGTGAAGTGGTGACCAAAACAGCGATGCCATGATTATTCACTGCTGGCGAGTTACAGTGTTATGACTTTATCTAGGTTTTTATCAACATTTTAATTTTATGGAGAGAAATTGGCGAATGATTTTTGTAGGCTAAAAATAATTTTTTTTATAAGAATGAGATTATATACCAGAAATCGTACCAATTTTTCCTTCTACACTAACTTCAGAAAAAACTTAATATAAAACATCTTCATACTACGGTTATCATAAATGAAACGTTGGACCCCACATTCTTGTTAAAATTTCTGCAGTTTAAAACTAAGACCTCTACCTAACACATTGCACTCAAGTAGACCATTCACTTCGCTAGTAAAAATTTATGAAAAGTCTGTTCCGTATTCATATACATCATCCTAAAGACTATTTAATTGCTTATTATCGGAAAATTATACTTTGGTGTTAGCCATTGCATTGACACTGGCAACTAGAGTCGCTAGGTACGTCCCTTTCATATCATTTTCTCAAATAATTAAATACCTCATTTACGACGACACATTTTTTTCGTTAGTTAATTTGTATCCTTATTCACAAGGGAAGAATTTCAAAATGAAAACGTATACGAACTGCTTTGCAGCAAACTTTTATGACCAATACATAGTACAAAGAATGTTACTCGAGCACTCCGTGCCCTTCCAAATTACTAGTTTGGCAAAAAAAGTCTCCCGGTGTGAACGCGCTCCTACAAACCAATTAAAAACTAATAAAAAATTTGGCGCCATAATGAGAGAATTTTTCAGAACAAAACTAGGATTTATTTATACTAAAACCCAATGCTGCTTATACATAAATATAATTTAAATGCAATGAGAGGTTAGGTTAGGTTAGGTTAGTTGGTTGATCTTTCAGTATGTCGGGGAATCACACTTAGACTCTAATGTTCAGTCCTTTGTGAAGCCGAACGAAAAATGCCTGCAGTTGGATATTAGCCAATGGCAAAACGCCCAAAACCTCTCACAATTTTGCTTAGATGTTTTATTTCTATTTTCGCTATTTCATCTGAATATCTTAAAGAGTGAGAAATGAGGCGTTTTTGGCGCCATCTGACAAAAGCGGAACATTTGAGGTTGAAGTGTTGGTATCGAGTAAAATGTTCAATCTCATCGCATGAATTCCGTTCAGACACTTTGCAGTTAAAAACTCGTACAACAATTGAAAGGTCGACCTTGCTGAGAGCGAAGAACTCCCTAGATTTCTTGCAATTTACGATGAAACAGAAGGACCTTGCGACTGGCAGTTGATCAACGCTTACTGACTTGGTCCAAGGCAGCCCAACAGTCTCATAGTAAACCACAAGAAGCCAACGGAGTTGCTACCCGTTCCCATTCTGCACTTATTGACACTGAAGGATATGTTCTAAAAACCTTCTCAATCTTACAGTTTCCTGCAATAACGCTGTGTCCGGGCACCCAAACCAGTGTAATCATAAAATTGCTCAATGCTAGAGAAAAGTAGGCTAGACAACACTTCACTAATCTTGCGCGCTCAGTTAGCTTATATCGTTGTCTGACTGACTAATGGCGTTGATATTTGTTGTTGAAGTGGCAGAAAAAGTAGTTTCGGGGCATTGTGCCGAGTTGATAGTCATTGGCGGGATAAAAATCCGGATTCATTCCGCTTACTTATATCCGACTGTCGTAGGAAAGTGAGTGTATAATCATGAGGTTATTGCTCAAACGTCTCGGTTTTATGTGGTGAACAAATTTTTGATTGAAATAAGAGCGATTTAAAAGCAATTTTTTTGTCTTCTTCTCGTAAATATGCCGCCTTCGTTATATGTATATAGTAAGTCTTTCTGACTGCATAAATTTATTGCGCTCTTTATTCTTCCTGATGATATATTTGACATATACAGTTACAGTACATTAAACTGCAATTCAAACAATTAATTATTGCTAATATGCGTAATTAATTACGGGACGATAGATAAAAATGAGTAATAAATATATGATTTTTTTATCTGCCATAAAAATCGCCGTTTTTTCAGCATTTGCTTTTCGTGTAGACACACTGTTTTATGAATACATACATATATAAGCGTGTTTTTATGTACATTGATATGTAACAAAAACGCTATTTTGGCCTTTGAATTTTTATTGAATTTCAATGAATTTTTTGCTTACATTATCGCAAACCCCAACCCTTTCGTATAAAAGTCAACTGCAAGCCCAACTGCTCTTTCCACAATTATTGTTAAGTTCGAATTATTTTTAACACGCCATAAGCCAGGCACTCAGATTTGAATGACAATAAGATGAGACAGTCCAAAAGCGGCCAAACAAACACCGGTGACCGTAGTAGTCACCGCTGCACTCAGATAACAGTGTTGGAAAATATTCAGCCACTGAATTATTGAATGTCTGATTGCGGTTATTGTTTGTATGGCTGTTTTTTTAGTTTTTCATGCCGATGTCAACAGCTCAATGAAAGTATTTTTGTGTCAATTTATGTGCTGTATGTACACATGTATGTAAGTATGGAATGTATGCAGTTGAGGGTATGCAGACGTATTTATTATATCCCTGTGGTTTTATTGGCCGGAGTGAGCTTTAATTGAATTAATATGAATTACTATTGCATTGCCAAGGCCGCAGGCGATATCTTGGTTGTTATTTATGAATTATAATGGAATTTATAGATTTTACGCAATTAAATATGAGTGCCTATCGTAATTCATTAGATATCCAACAAAGTATCGAAATATGTAATATATTTAATTAGGAAAATAAAGCATTGAAATCGTTGCTTTTATGGTCTAATTAAAATACAATAAATCCGGCATTATAGATTTATATCTCCCTAACTTTTGTGTCATCACGTCTATCTTTTTCTATCTTAGTATGTGTTACGTATACGCCATGTACTACTGTTGAGGGTTATTAGATTATTAGGAAAGTTTTTCGCCCACAGCTCAATTAACCGTCCGTTTGTTCACAATTACAATCTCTTTCAATCGATTTGTAATTAAACCGCATACTTTTGAATTCAGCAAAACTAAATTGCTGGCAACCCTTTTAAAGCTATCGGCGAAGGGTCCAAAAGTTCGCTTTAATAAAATTTAAATTACAGCAAAATCAATGTAATCTATTTTTAATTTCTATTTTAACGTAATTTGTAACTCATTCTCATTCCTCTTACTTTGTTTTTTTTTTCCAAAAGTCTGGGTTACCCGCGCGTGATTTATGACAACCAGCGCGGATACATAATTTCTTGAATTTTGAACTTTCGCCATTATCACCTAGTCACCTTTCACATTATGTTAAATAAAGTGTTGTAATGCATAGCTACAGTTTGCAAGATAATTTGTCATCAATTTGCATTAAACACCTTGAGCGCAAAGTTCACAGCGCATTCACTTTCCGCTGTCGCTTTATGAAAACAAAAACTTATTAAGACCGCAAGTCTGAATAATATTACATAATCAGTTTACTCGCATTTACATTCCACAAATACTTACAAGGCAACTCTTTTTACAACTGCTTAGCAACTGCTGCGGCTGCGGCTGAGCGTAATCAAAACAAACGTTTTCTTGGCAGATTTATCCTCTTGCCACCTTCCTTTTTCCGCAAACTTTGCTTTTAATTGCTTTAAGTGCAGAAATGTAAACTACTAAGCGAAGTGTCTACGTTTTGGTTTCTGTTTGTTCCTTCTTTTGCACGCATTTGCATTTACCCTATTTTTACCGTCACTGTTGTTATGCAGCTCATTTCAAAGCAATGATAATAATAATAAATCTATAATTAAAATGTTATGGCAACACAGTTGATCGTTAAGCATTAGTGTGTCGTAAGATATTGAAGCACTTTTTATTAAAATTGTGTTTATTCAAAGTTGGCAACACTTAGCCGAGGGGTTTTAAAAAAGAAAACGTTGGCTACAGTTGCACTGAAGCCGTAATAACCTTAAAAAGTCAAAAAGTTTTCTATACAAGAAATTGATTTTAATCGTTCAGTTTGTATGACAACTACAGAAGGACTAGTTCGCATATATTCAAACAGGCAGGTGAACAGATAGGCGGACTTGGCTAAATAAAGTTGTTTCAAATGACTTTTTGCATGTAACAGGTTAATTAGAAATTTCCTGGGCAACCATAGTAAAAGATCTTTTTTGGCAAAATTCGTTTTTTTATACGACATAGTTCACTTCGGCGGTGTTACATTGCTTATAGCGACCCTTCAACTTTTCGATATCATTTTTGCAGTAAGATTTGCCTTTTGCTTCAAAATTGGTTTCAGTTACGGCCACGACCTCTTCAATCAACGTAAATTTCTTCACAGCGAGCAACCTTTTGATATCTGAAAAAAGGAAATAGTCACTGGTCGAAAGTAATTCGAGGCCCAATTCATGAGTTTTCTCCGTCGCTTTCATTGACTTGTGACACGGTGCATTGTCTTGGTGAAACAGCACTTTCTTTTTCTTCAAATGTTTTTTTCTTTCAAATCGGTGATTTCGTTCTTCAAACAGTCCAATATATGTAATAGTCGCTGTTGATGGTTCTTCCTTTTCAAGGTAGTCAATAAAAATTATTCCATTCGCTTCCCAAAATGCAGACGCCATAAGCTTGCCAGTCGGCTATTCTGTTTTCCACGCTTTGAAGCGGGTTCATCTTATGTAGTCCACTCAGATGACTATCGATTTGACTTTCGAGTGAAATGGTGGAACCATATTTCATTCATGGTCACATATCGACGCAAAATCTTGGGTTAATTACGCTTCAACACCTCCAAACACTGCTCCGAATCATAAACACTTTGTTGTTTTTGGTCAGAAGTCAGCTCAAGCGGCACACACTTTGCATAGAGTTAGATATCTTTAGATGATCTGCTATCTCGAACAATTTCACTTTACGCCTTTTGAAGGTTAAGGCTGTCGAAAAATTATATGGTCTTAGTTTTAGTAACGCCATCTATGTGTCAGGCCGGGGACTTGTCAATTGACCTGTTATCTATCTTTAGAATGTAACAAAAATTAATTACCACAAAAAAAGTCAGAGGAAATAAATGTGAAACACGATGTAACCAGTCAATGTCATATATTATATTTATGATACCTGTTATACTAGGAAAGAATTTTTATGCACTGAGAGATATCACACGATAATTTGTCATTTATATTTCGCATTTAGAGAATAAAAACAAATATAAATCATTGAAAATCACTTTATTATTTTTCAAAATATTCTCCATTAAGGTCTGTACACTTTTGCATACGTTTGAACTAATTGTCGAAACACTTTTGCCATTCTGAATCAGGTATTTCGAAAATATGCGTTTGAATCCATCAACTGCCTCTTTAGGTGTGGAAGAACGTTGATCTCTCAGTTTATTTTTTCCGCACTTGAATAAGCATAAGTCATTGTGTGCAAAGTCAGGACTATACGATGGATGACTCCTCAGCAAATCTACGTTTTGGATGCTCAAAAATGCAGTTATTTCAATCATTGTGTGAGAGCTAGCATTGTCGTGGTGAAGTATGATCCGTCTACGGAGCTTGGTTCGGAGGTTGATTTTCCTGATTTCTTGAAAGAAAACTGGCAATCAAATGCTTGTTTACATTTAGAATTCACTTTCGTGCGTTGTCCTAGTGGTATAGTTGCAACATGTCCTTTTTTTGAATACGAAACAATTTGCTTTTATGGGATTTGGCATATTTTGAAACACCCTGGCAGTCGGCTGTTGTTTACTATCGGGCTCATACGCTGTCAGGATTTAATAGACGTGTTTCGAAGCATCACTATCATATTTTTTAAAATTCCTTTGTGCATTGGCTCCAAAGTTGGTTTATTTCGTTAATAGTTTGTGCCATCACCAAGCTGCTACCATCCTTTTTCGTATACTATTTAAGTGGATTATCTATAATATTTAGACTTATATTTTGCCATGCTAGAAAAGCCCGCTCCCACAATTCACTTACAGTCTTTGGAGCTTCCCTTTCGGTAAATGTTTTTCTTTTTAAAATAGCACGAAGGCGCTCAATGGGGTTCAAATATTTGGACTCTGTGACCAGTTGACAGAAATTTTCCCACTATCATAAAATACGATTTGATAGTTTTAGCGCGATGTTCTTCGGATCGTTATTCTGCATAAAAATATCTCCTTGTCCACGTTCGAGTCCGATTATATACAAACTTGGAATATATGAGGCTTCTATAATATCAACGCAATCTGTGGCAGGCATTAAACCATCTACTCGCCGAATTAGACCCCGTTCATTTTCGAGAAAACATCGCCAATCCATCAGTGATGCACTTCTAAAGTTCTTTATTCGGCATATGTTAAGATTCTGTACACCTCTTTGTCAGTCCATGTACATGAGAGCCCAACGATTAATTTTCCTTTTATCGAACCAAGTAACTTTGTTCTAATTTTTGATGGTGAAATGTTCATATTTTTGTTCCTTTAAAACAGAATTTGGAGATTTCTCTATTATAAATCAAGTTAATTTATTTAACTACTTATTACATATTTCTTGGGTTATAAATAAATAAAGATAGTATATGTTTTTGATTCCCTCATCAATCAACGAAGTAATATTGCCTCTTGAAAGATTAACCAGACACTCTTTTCTTCAATTTTTAGTTACTTCAATACAATTTTAAAATGAGGGTGCATTTTCAACATGATTCTTCTCCCTAATTATGACGTAGGTTTTCGTATTATTAGAAAAGCAGAATCTTCTATAAGTTTTAAATCGCATCTAAATGTTTTGCGCCCACGCTCAACTGAGCGAAAAATACGCACTTTCGTCAAAAAACGCTCCAAAAATACTTATATTGTTTTAAACTTTAAATTAGCTTTGAAAATATATCATTGCTGCCCTCTTCGTAACGAGATCCAGCATATTAGCAGTAAAGAGATTAGAGCTAGATAAAGCTTTTCCGTTATAATGGGCATTAAGGGGCTGTTTCGTCGCTTTGAATTGGCTTATTTAATCAATGAAAGCATTGAGAAGACATATTAGCAAAAATATTTATTTAGATATATTTGGTGTAAAGCATTGACAATATCATAGAGAGCTTATTTTTAATATACAAAGCATGAATGAATTTATAAGTAATACGCTCGCCGAATAGAAGGTGAGGTACATATATATTTGTACTTATGTATACTGAGACCTTTAGGTACTATGCGGTATATATGTATGTATGTGTTCGCTCGTTTATACGCAACAGTTAAAAGGTCAATATTCAAAACTCACGAGGCGAATAACACCACTTCACGGCATCGCGACCGCAGACAGTGAAAAAGTGAGTGAATGCGCAAATGTCGGTATGACTATGTATGGGTTAGCAGATATTTCATGTACAGCTTATGATTCTTTTATTGACTTCCGGCTTTGCCAAAGCCAAAGTTGCCTTGGCAGCCGCGCTAAAACAAATAACTAACGGCAATACAGCAGCCACTTGAACGTACAACAGGGACATACCCATGCCTACATACAGACATAGCAGCGCACGCACACAAACTTTGTAAATATGACATAAGCCAAATACTGCGAGTTCGAGTGATATTAAAGGCTTTTTTTAAAGCATCTTTTGTCTTCAGATGTGACAATATACCAAATTGCTTACATAAATTATGGGAAAGCACTTAAATTCGCACATATTATTCTGTAAAGTTCATCAAATTGCTTGTGAAGCAAACAGATTGCAGCAAAATCTTGCAACATTTCTTATACTTTTCAGCTTATGCTTTCAACTTTAATCTTTGTTGTTGTTTTCTTGCAGGCTTGGCCAATGGTGAAGAAGTCTTTCGACCTTTTCGCCAATGAAGCTTTCAATAACATTCATGTAATTTCAGGTAAGTCAATTTGATTCATTGTTTTCGCTTCAGTATTCATGCGTCGGCTTTGAGTGATTTAATTAAGGCCATTTTTCGATAACGTTTTCCTTTCTTCTCCTCGATTTTGAGGTTTTGTGAAAACAAGCAATTAAAAGTTTTAACATTCTTGCAAGTCGAGGCACACATACACAGTTATATTTATGTATAAAAATGATATACAAAGCCTTTCATTTCACATTCACTCTATTAAAACTGTCTCAAGTGCCTCAAGTTACAACAGTAACAAATAACTCGTCAAATTTGTATTCTAAAACTCATCCGTAGTCATTCATCAAACTTCATATATTTATACATATGTACGTGTGTGCATAAATGTGTAAGAGAAGAATTTCGTGTAGGCTCTAGGGATTACATTCTAAAACTATTGTATGAAAAATATATGCATACATTCTAACAGTTAGTTAGAGACGCTTTTTGCAATGTTGAGGTAGCGCCAAGTTCAGTGTTGAAAGAATATGTTAACAGAGACAATTTGTGAGAACTCTAAAACCACTAAAAGATCACTAGAATCACTATCTCAAGCTGAGCTGACGAATTAAAATAATTAAAAATAGGAGCAAAGGAAAGTATAATCTTGATCTTCATAAATTATCGGCAGCTTCTTTTCGTGAGTTTGGTAAGCTTCTTTAGTTTCAACTTGCCGAATGAATTTATCCGGTTTCTCATAATTGTACAGCATTTTCCAGCTAAATATAGACCAGCTAGCACTATCGGATATCTCCACTTTGGTAGATTCATCTTGGTATGCCTCTAACTTTTGATAAAGTTCACATTACTAAAAAGTGTCTCGACGAATCCAATTTGCTAAGTCTATTTTGCGCTTAAGCTTCCCTAAAGGCTCTTCTTCTTCTTCTTCTTTACTGGCGTAGACACCGCTTATGCGGTTATGGCCGAGTTTACAACAGCGCGCCAGTCTTTCTTTTCGCTGTTTGGCGCCAATTGGATATTCTCCAAGCGTAGCCAAATCCACGTGATCTTTCCAACGGAGTGGTGGTCTTCCTCTTTTTTTGCTTTCCCGGTGGGTACTGTGTCGAATACTCTCAGATCTGGAGTGGCAACGCTTTCTAAGTTTCTTCTCCAATTTTTGATTCTATAAGCAAGTAACCACCCTCGAAAAACTGACAAATTTTTGGTGAAGAAGAACCGAGCGTGCAAAGAAGAACACTTTTTCTCTAATTTTAGTTTTCACATAGTCCAGGATTTTTACCCAGTATCAAATAAATACTCACAGTGTTTCAGTCAGCGATAATCCGCTTCGTTCCAGCTGATTATCCAAGTCAATATAAGTTTGAGCAACTCAGTTGTCGAGTTTCCAAAGTCCTTCGAATATATTTTAAAAATAATTGAAATAGCATTTTGAATAATTTCAATTCTCAACATGAACGCTCTTAAATTTCGAAGATATAATCTTTAGTACATTGACTTCATGAAAGCAGGAATTCTGTTAGTAGAACAGTTACGAATTATTCGAAGATGGACTGTAATTTATCAAGAAAATGTGGTTTATTTTTCTAGCTTCGGTTAGATGGCTGATCAAAGATCGCACGTGGACTGCTATATATAGTCCTTTGTGAAGCCACTCTTAAATAGGTTAAGTTGGTTATTTTGCTAGACTACGCTAGACGGTTGTGTAGAGGTGGTTCGGTGAAAATCCCAGAAAAAAGACCAAGTTAGTGGATGTGACATTGTAAAGAAAGAATTACTTACCTTATGTACGTACTGTTAGATATTAGATTATGCTTTTTAACATTTGAGCTTCTTGTGATTTCCAATATCAACACTTATCCAACCGTTAATCGCTGCAAAGCAAAACCAACTTCGCACACATAAAATCTCGGTGCCTTAAATGATTTCTTTATTCTATCTTTCCTAATATAATATCCCTAAACCAGCCACTCCAACAAAATCCGTGTTCTATTGATCTTTTGAGAGATCTTAGTGACAAGTGGCTGTTAGAAAACTAACTATGAAGTAAGCTTAATGAATGATTCCGCCTTTTTCCGGAGATTGGATTTATAGAACTTATATATGCTCTCCACTTCAACCTCGATATGTTTGTTTCTACTGAATACACTCACGATCAAGGATTCCCCATGAAATTCGATTCGATATCTTGAATTTTTCTCCGAATTTTTCAATCAGTTATCTCATACTAAAAATTCGTACAATCTCTACAATGTAACGATTTCCTGAAGGGCTTGCAAGCTATGATTCAAGAAATTTTTCCGCAAGCCTTTATTTATAAATGCATGGTATAATGGTATTTTGGCAATGGGTGAAGATAACCAATTTCATTAGAATAAAGTTAGTGAACATTGTATTGAATTTATTCACTTTTAATCCTTCAAAGCATTTGCTAAATTAATAAAAGCAACACACGAATACAAAAATACTACAGGGGCGAACATTGATTATATGATTGTGAAGAGCATTTTCAATTGAAGTAACAAATAGCCAACAGGCAAAGTCAATTATGGCATCACGTATTTACAAATCACTAATGCTAAGTGATACATAAGACTTTAATCAACACAATGATAAACTGAATCCCAAATAATTTAGTCTACTCCACATTCGCATGGATATTTGTTTGAGCGTCTATGCGTTCACAGTAATGTTGTACATATGTGTAAGTCGAATTCCGACGAACTGGCAATAAAAAGTGATTCATCTGCCCTCTTCCTAACACTCCTAATACATCGGCTAACCACTGTGGCCTTCAACGTGACCATTTGAACCAGTGACATAGCGACAGTGAGCAACAAAGCAAAGAGCACGTGAAAACTGCGTGAGATCAAATGTATGATTTTATGAATTGTGTTTTTGGTCACGAGGGTATCAGACGAGGTGGCAAATGAACAGCTGTTGACAATTTCATTTTCATACCACTGCAACATGTTGCATATGATATTTATAATTTATATTATATTTACACTATATAACGGATGATCCAAGTAGAGGTACTTTGTTCAAAAGCCTTTTTTTTTTGAGGGATCAGGCGTGAGTCAAGGAAAGACTTACGCCTGAACAACGTTTACAAATCGTTCAACTTTATTAGGAAAATTCACGTTCTGTAAATAATGTGTTTCATGCGCCTGAAAATTTTCAAGAGCTGCTATTTCAACAAGAACAAACAACGTAGTGGTGTGGCTTGTGGGCTGGTAACATCCATATTTGGGTCCATATTTCTTCAAAAATGTTGTCGTTGAGAACGAATCCGTCAATGGCGACCTTTATCGCGCCATGATAACCGACCATTTGATGCCTGAAATTGAAGCTCATGATCTCAGCGATGTTTGGTTTCAGCTATACGGCACCACTTTTCTCACATCGCATCAATCAATGGATTTATTGTGAGAACGCTTTGGTGAATAGATAATTTCACGTTCTGGACGTCAACGAATGAAACATCTGAGACGTAGCCACGGCCAACATTTAAAAGAGATAATCTTCAAAAAATAAATGCCAAAGAATGTTCTTTCGAATGATAATAAACATTCCCCATTAAATTTGAAGTTTCTGTGTTTTTTCTTTAGAAAAGTAGGGAACCTCGAAATAGATTACCCTTTATAATTCGAATGATATCAAGTTTCAAAACTCAAGTAAGAGTAAAGGCTCAATTAAACATCTGAAGAAATAACTAAAATTAGGTCACGGTACAAAAATATAGGAAACCTCCGAACTCCTTGAAAACAAAAACCAATTTTACACTCTCTATATTTCCACATGTCACATGAGTACTAGCTTAACACTTCTATCATTGGCTTAGAGTATTTAGCTTAATTAGAATATTTTGAAAGTTTTATAGCATTTCGTTCTCAAAAGATTGCTCTTAAAGTGAGGCTAGCTTTAATTTTCTTTACAATGGAAAAAAGTCAAATTCGTGCTTTGTTAACAACAAATTTTTTTCTTGAAATACGAACTAGTCTACCAGCTATCATATTCTACAGACTCAAAAATTGGTTCTTCGGAAAAGAATTTCACTGAAACTATGGGGTTAAGATGAAAAAACGCGTATTGTAAAGGTCTCGAAGCTTCACTCTATCGTACCAGATTTGTTGTAACACATTATAATACTCTAGAAGGAGATAAGGTCGAAGAATAGCTTAACTTTTTCATTCCAAAACAAAATATTAATTCAATTTTATGCCAAAGTCTTTTCAGCCCCTGAAAAGGCATTCGGTCACATTCGAATTCATACATACTTTACTTGCTATTTTTTTTAGGGTAAATGGAGTACATAATAAATCTGTTTTGTTGGTTTTTTTTTGTAAACGAGTTTTATTAATAATCCCTTGCCATTTTCACACTAATATTATGACGTCACAATATGTGATAAGCATAAAATTATTGTATTTAATTGGTCATGAACTAATAAAGCGCCCACATGTGTACACAAACACTAATAAGCATAGAAATGGAAACGGGAAGCTAAAGATTGTCGCCGAAATTGCAATAAAACTAGAAGCCATAAATCAACAATAAAATTGTGTTTCGTGTGAAGGCTTGTTAATAAAACTAGATAAAGAGGGATCGTATGGGTCTAAATACATATGTATATATTAGTAATAATATTTTGGGATAGAACAAAAGAAACGTGTTGAAGGACTATGAGAGCAAATTTGTATGCATAAATATGCTTGGATATCTCTTGATATTTTATATACGCTTCTGCTTGTACATATACTAAGTATATATTATACATACATATCTATTCAAATCGCAGTTTAGTATTAAAAGAACGATAGAAAGCCGATTTCAGGCTTATTATTTCTATTATTTGCGCTTACACGAGGGAACTTCGATAAATACTCAGCCTCACGGCCCGCTAGTGCCCTTTGTCGCAAGATAAAGGAAATTAGAACTAGAAAAAAACTTTTACTTTGCCTGCACCAATGCTATAACAACCTTCACAGCCGCATTTCATAGAGCATAAAGGATCGCTAGCTTGATTTTGATCGACCTGTTTGTATGTTAGCCATGTACTAGCGGGTTTTCCAATAGGGATGCTACAAAAGTAGACCGATAAGGACAGCAAATGACACCATATTTTTTCCCGCTCTTTTAACATTTATTTTCAATAAGGTTTGCCATTTCTTCATGGAAAGATATACCATGCAACAATGAGTTAAAATTATTAAAATTTTCTACCGAAATTCAGAGTCGGTGGCCTCAACTGTAAGGGCGTGTGATGTCAGATCAACAATTGAGCGTCTAGTAGAAAAATATTAATCCAGAGCCAAAGTACAAAATGTTCCCGTGCCAGTAAGTCAAAGAACTGCCCGTAGTGCGAAGAATATTGCTGCCGCTAGCGCATTCATTGAGGAACACCCAAATCAGTCTCCCACACGTCGTTCTCAAGCGTTGGGCATCTCTGTGACGCCGTTGTGGCGAATTTTGCAAAAAGATCTTGGCCTACATCCTTACAAGATCAAATTGACGCAAGAACTGAAGCCGCTTGACCACCAGAATCGTTGTATGTTCGTGAATTGGGCTGAGCAACAACTTGAAAACGATCCGGATTTTCATCGAAAAATCATCTTCAGCGATGAGGCTCATTTCTGGTTGAATGGCTTCGTCAATAAGCAAAATATGCATTATTGGTCGAGCAGCAATCCACACGTATACCATGAGTCATCACAGCGAGTTCCATATATAATAGCATCGAACGTTTCTAGCGCTCTTATTGAAAAACACTTTATAAGTAGCAAATTCTTGGGGAGAAAAGGACATGGGAAAATTTAAGATCGAACTCTTGAATATTATGACTAGTTTGTATATATACCGACAGGTTGAGAAGGTTAAATCGACCCAGCGCCTTACGCTCATTTCCGACGTTTCCTTCTGCATGTTACAAACTTCGTGCAAACTCATTCTACCCTGCTCAGGGCATAAAAATGGAAAAAGAACAATGCTGTTTAGAGATTTGATTCTTTTTTTAAGAAAGTTAATCAAAGCGCGCTTAGATATCGACTTATGCTGACTCTTCTCCTTCGATCGACCGTAAAAACTGGTTTAACGGGCTTTAAGTCCATTATCTTGTATTGGTAGACCGCATTCCAAAAGAGAGCAAGTAAAATCCTTTTTATTTAAATAGGGAGAAGATTCGACGATACCGCTGAGAAGAGTGCCGTGGAAATACTCACATTTTTCGAATAGTATTATAAACTGCTGTCCACTGTATTCTTCTTATTTGTTACAAAACCTTGAAAAAAGCGGACACCGCGCAGTTATTAAAATTAAATGGTTATTGCCGCCACAAAAGCCAACTTTGCAAACCTACAGAAGACGTATTTTTCAAACGAGTTAAAAAAGTCCGACCAACGCTGTCACAAATGAATCAATGGATCAAGCTAAACGAAGAATATGTTAAGAAATATATCATAAATTTTCCAAAATTTTCAGTTCTCCGTTTGTCGGCTAAGTAGTTATCGGATATCTCTCGTATTATTAATAAAATCTTAATTTAAATATACAAAATACAAAATCTGTTTTCACACTTTTCTTTCTCCTACATTTCGTACTTCTCACAGATTGTATGCATGTGACATCCGAACCCGGCGAATATGTCTTTAAAAAGGTACCACATTTGGTGGCCAACACAAAGGAGACACCATTGGTGGAAGCTGCCGTAGAAGAGTCGACGTCGGAGGTATGCGGCCTCTATGTGATTGGCGAGCCCGACACGCTTGTTGAAATAACAATGAAACACTACGATGTCAATTGTGCGACCGGCGGTCTAATGGCTGTAAGTGAAAAACCAAAAACAACAAAAAAAAAACAAATAAGTTAGAAGAAAGTGAAGATAAGAAAATATCAAAAAGTTGCATCGATGAAGTGGATAAAGTCTTTGCTAAATTGAATTTTCGCCAACGCTTAATGCAATTTGCAACTTTCATGTCGACTTTCACTATGCCCTCTTCTCATTTACAGTTTGTCGATGGCTGGGAGTTGAATGGTGAATATTTTCCGGGCATTAAGGATCATCATCGCGAGTTAGAAGAGCGTGTCATCGAGTTTTGCAACAATTATAAACAATGGTACGTATCTGGTCTGGTCGTGCCACAAGGCATTGTGGCAAGCATCGAACTACAATTGCGACACTAATAACAATAAGTTAATATATGTCTGTTCTGCTTGCAGGCCACGTGTTGCAAATAAGAAATTCTTCCGTTCGAGTCAAAATGCAGCGCTGCTGCAGTATCGCATACCATTCCGCGGCTCCTTCATTGCACACGTTCGCTTCCACAAGATAACACAGCGTAAGTATGCGAGTGTGGCATGCCACTTATGTATGTAAGAAGCGCCCACAAATATATTTACTTATTATTCTAATGGAAAGTAATTATTGTCATTTTCTGTTTGCATTTCACCCGAGGCAGCTTGCAACGTGCTGGCGCAAGACACGGCCGCCATCTTCAATATGGCTAATTTCGGTAAGCAACGCAATTGCACGCTCTCAGCACTTTTCCCGGCCGCAGTGTCAGTGGCCAGTTTGAAAATCGGCGGCAAGAATATGCGTGGCGAGAAAGTTAATTATGACGTAAGCAAAGCAAACACGATATTAATATTTAAGTGGTATTTGAAATAACTGACGGCATTTTCACAGTGTGGCATGTATGAGGATCGCTTGGAGGTCGGTGGCTCTTCCGGACTGGACGCGTATGCAATGGAGAAGGCTTCAGATGTTTGCGGCTACTCTGATCAGCAAGGTACTTAGTAATGATAAAAATAACCTACTTGCAACATGTTACATATCTCAACTTTCAAAACTGCTTTCATCCACTCATCATGTCAGGTCCCGAGCAGGCAATCTTCTGCGGTGTAACCACGGTGCGTTTGATCTCCACTGGCCGATATCAGAACCATGCAGCCGTAATGCTACGCAAAGCCGACGAAACCGATCTCGACATCGCCACACTCGTCTGTGCGCTATAAATCTCAAAGTAAATGGGAAATTCAGATACAAAGTAAAGAATTTGCGGGAAATAATTACGACCAGCTTTTTAAGTAATAGAATGTGACACTCAATTATACATACATATATATAAAACATAATAAGCTTGCCTGTATGATTAGGGTATTTGTTGAGCTCTGTCTACAGAAAAGATAAAAACCAAAAATTCAAAAAGTAAAACACAATAATGAAATAAATTATCGAATCAGTTAAGATAAGTTATTTGCTCGAAATTTGAATTGTTTACACATCTTAGTACTTTGTACTTACAAAATATTGTACATATGCATAACTGTTTTCGAAAGCCTCAATTTGTTAATGTATACTTCCTAATTGTGTGTAGTAACCGTGTTAACAGCTTGCTTCCAAAAATTGGAGACTTTCAGCGCCTGTATATTACATATATACTTGTACGTACTTAAATGTAATGTTAGTAAAAAAATATTCATAGTAAAGCAAGAAGAAAAATGCAATTAAATATAAATAAAAGACTTAATTCTTGTTGTTTTATTTACAGAGTTCTATAGTGTGGCATATTAATACTAACGTCTTTTCTTCAAGCTTCTACAGTCTTAGCATCTTTCAGCAGTAGAGTCTCAGCAGAACGAGTTGTGGTTCCCAGTTCTCCATTATCTGCCACATAACGGTATCTTTTCTCTTATTCTTGATTGGTGTGGACATCTCTAACGTGGTTATATTCTAGTTTACAACAGTGGGCCAGTCGTTCCCTTTTACACTGTTTGGCACCAATAAGAGACTCCAAATGTAGCCAGGTCGTTCTCCGGCTGGTCTTTCCAATGTTGTGGGGGTCTTCCAATGATTCCCTCGACAGGTACTGAGTCGAATACTCTCCGAGCTGGAGTGTTTTCATCCATTCAGACGACATAACCCGTCGCTTCTTTTGATTCGCTAAACTATGTCAATGTACTTGTATATCTTGTACAGCTCATCGTTCCATTGCCTGCGGTATTTGCCGTTGCCTTTGCATGCATCTGTACCATATTTCTGAACGAAAATGACGAGTGACTTATCGAATTTGGCTTTTTTCCTCGAAAGAGGATCTTAACTTTCAATTGCTTACTCAGTGCGAAATAGCATCTGTTGACAAGAGGTATTCTGCGTTGAATTTCGAAGCTGGCGTTGTTTTTGGTGTTAATATTGTTCCAAGATAGACGAAATTATCTATGACTTCGAAGTTATGACTGTCAACAGTGACGTGGGCACCCAGTCACAAGTACGACGACTGTTTGTTGGTTACAGGATATATTTTTGTCTTGCCCTCGTTCACTACGAGACCCATTTGCTTTGCTTCCTTATCCATTCTGGAGAAAGCAGAACTAACGGCACGGTTGTTGAGGCCACTGATTTCAATATCGGCGTACGCCAGCAGCTGTACACTCTTATAAAAGTTTATGTCTTGTCGATTCAGCTCTGCAGCTGGAATTATGTTCTCCAGCAGTAGATTGAAGAAGCCGCAATATATTAGTTGCCTTTTCTGAAACCTTGTTTGGTATCGAACGATTCGTAGAGGTTCTTTCCGATTCTGTTGGAGCTTTTGGTATTGCTCAACATCAATTTGCAATTAGTTTTCCAGCGATAGCAAATTCAGACATAGCAGCATAAAAGCTGTTCCTTTTCATGCTGTCAAAAGTAGCTTTGAAATCGACGAATAGATGGTGGGCGTCGATCCTTTTTCCACGAGTTTTTTTCTAAGATTTGGCATGGTGAATATCTGGTCAATTCCGGGCCAAAAGCCACACTGATAAGATCCAGTCGGTTTTTTCACACAAAACGCTTTAAGGTACTACCGAGACGCGATGTTGAGGAGGCTTATCACGCGGTAGTTGGCGCAGATTGTGTGGTCTCTTATTTAGTGCATTGAGCAGAGTAAACTTAATCATACATAGCGGTATAGGAAGTAGAAAACAGAAATGCCTTGGAAAACAAAAAAACTACTGATTTCTGGACTTCAAATGAAACTATTTTTGGTTAAGAGTATAAGCCGTATAAGCCAAAAATCATATTCTGATATACAACTGAGACACCAGTCATACATACAGATCAAGTCATACATTTTGTTATTTAGGATGATATACGTAATCAGATATATAAGAATCCCGGTACATTCGGCATAGTGGATAAATTTTAGAAGTATGAGGACACAAGTATCCGATTCAAGCATAAAGTATCTTGCCTGCGACATATATGATAGATACGCTGCTTATAACACAGAGGGACGTTGGGAAACATTTTCGATCCATTAATTTAGACACGAAAAAAACGCGACAGAACTGAAAGTTGACGAAAAAACCAAGAATTTGCGGCCGACAAACAAAACACGAAAATTTCTGCGAGAGAACTTGCAAAGAGTACTGCAAGGTCTCAGTGTACATTCCTCTGTTGGATACAATCGCCGAAGATTTGAAGGCGAGATTTTCTAGAGAAGTATTGAATGTATAATATTACAACTGAGCTTGCTGCTTCCAGAAAAAGTATGTACTTTGAAATCATAGAAATGGAAAATCTTATCGACTGCTTGATAGATACATAGATTCAAAACTTGGATTATGGCAACGTCATGCGACGATTGAAGCCCAAAGGTGATCTTGATCGCTGACAGATATGCCCATTGAGAGCAGAAGCAAAAGTCAAAAGACAACAAGTTACCAACTACTGCATTGGAAACGTTGAAGAACTGCGATGTAGGCCTTATAATTCATACTTTTCTTCGCATATTCTGCACATCTCCTGTGACGAATGCGAGCTCTAAACGTTCTTTTTCTTGACTTCGCCGCATAAAAACGTAGCTGAGAACGAACATGTTTCCATATATGTAGATTGATCATGATATTGCAGCCACTGCAGAAGAAGTTCTCGGAAGATTCTCAAAACTTGGCCCACATCGTTTGCGATTTATAATGTGTTTTTTCTATTTAGTAGGATTTGATATTAGAACGTCGATTTGAAAATTTTCCACCATGATATTAAACTGTATAAAGACTGCTATATTATTTCCCACAGTGTATCAAAGTTCATCGGGCATCTATCTAACCGATCACACATTTTAAATATAAGATAAGCAAAAAATACTTCTTTAAAAAACGTCACAGCTCAGCATTTGTTTTTATTACAAAAAATTCAATGATTCTAACCTTAAAATCTTATAATAAAACCGGTGTATAGGAGTTTAATAAAGTAATCGAACAACAAGCAGAATTGCTGCCATCGTTGTTAGTTGCAGGCCAGAAATTGAAGCCGCTGTACCGCCCTCGGGTTTCTCTGTGGTAGTTGGGGCCTGTGTTGTTGGGGTTCCAGGGCTTGATGCAGTTGTTGGGCTTGATGTAGTTGTTGGGTTTTCAGTGGTCACCGCAGGTAGCTTTATAATATAAAATATTAGTAGAAATTAAAAATGTGTGTCTCCAAGTTATGGCGATATTTGGAAAACTTAGAAACATTAAGAAGTATAAGAAAAATTCTGAATCTTTTCGGGTTCCTCAAATACTCACATTGCTTTCCAATTTCGCTTTCAATTCATTGCAGCGCGTCTTCTGATCAAAAACAGTTACTGCCATCCGACATAGCGTTTTAGACAAGCATTTATTATCGCAACCATCATCTATACGTGGATTAGCCGAGGTGTGTTTGTATTGCCAAAACTAAGAATAAATGTATAGAAGTTTCAATGTACGTATTATTTCTGGGAGAATTATTAAGTTTTACCTTTTCTAAGAGTTTTGGGTTTTCAGCTAATTGATCCAAAAGCGCATCTAAGCCGGCTGGACTAAGATCACTTGTGAATTCAGTGATGCTGTATTCCTTAAACCACTCAGGCTTGGCGCTCGATCCTTGTGTGTTTGCTTTCTCCAAGTCGAAAATCCATGTTTCATAATCAACAACTTGCTATAAAGAGATATATCGAAATACAACGATATTCCTTTGGACTAAAATATATAACTACATACCAGACTCTCTGGTTCGACCTCATATACCACATAGTTTGGATTCTTGTTAGAGTAAGTCGTTAAACTGCCGCCATTCCAAGATACACCCACAGCATGACCCTTCTCCGTATAATGCACATTCAACTCATCCACATGCGTGTGTCCAGAGAAGATACCACCAATTATGTGGTTGAAACGTTCTATAATGCGATTGAATTCACGCGCCCACACGGTCCAACAGTCCGCATCACCGGATGGTATATGGGTCAATATGTGCACATATTCACCAGCCTTCTCGGCAGCGAGCAAAGTATCGTGCAACCATTGCAGTTGCTCAACCACAATGCTACCGTTAAGATAGACCCACCAGTTGTAGAGATAACATTCGTTGCTGTTTATTGAGATTATACGGAAGCCTTGTTTGGGCGAAGCGGTATAATAACCGCCTTTGAGCACAGTCTGTTCGGCATCAGTCGGCAACCAACGAGACCAAATCGACCAGAGATGTTCGTAAAGCCACTTGACGTTAAATTCGTCCGGAGCGTCGACGGCGCCAAACCTAAACAAACATAATATCTGTATAATATAGATTTCAAATGTGGTCTTAATAAACTATCTTACACATTCGAAGGATGCGATTCGTGGTTGCCTACATTCGGGTATACGGGTATACCATCGAACTTTTCCTCAATCAATTGATTTATTTTCGTTAGTACATCCTTATTTCCATCCTTCGTTGTGGCCCAATATATATGCGGCACAATATCGCCGGTATGATAAATGTAATCTATATGCTCGTGGGTCTCCCGAATGTGTTCGAATGTATTCTCGATGAGATGTAGAGGTGTATCACAATCACGATAGTCACCCCAGTAACCAGCCTGTTTACTAGTTTCAATCGTAGCGGCTGCTGAGCTACGTTGACAGCACATCGGCTCTGGACAATCAGCTAAAGAACCAGGTTCATATTCAGGATCATAATGTATATCGGTCAACTGCACTATTTTCAAATCTGCATCACTTTTAGCGGGTATATTGCTTTTCGGACCATCAACGCCAGCAGAATTCCCATCGATCGTTAGTGTGAAATTGAATTCATTCTGTTTCACTTGACAAAAACTGATTGGCAATATGCCACATAAGCTGCGGGTCTCAGCCACAGTATTCTGTATGATATAATTCAAGGTGGGCCAATTCAAGTCGAATAATCCAGCACAGACTTCTTCAGTTTGTAAATTTAGGCGTTTGCAAACATCCAGCATTACTTTCTTCGCTACCTCATCTGCATTTGGTCCATTTAACTCACCGTCGGGATCACGAAACATATCGCCCAACACCGATACAGTGGCGCGACAAGTCGTGCAAACCAGAAATTGATCGGCGGCACCCAAGTCAGCGATATTACGTGTGAAAATATCTTTCTGTGAATGTTTGGCGGCCAATTGCTTGGAGATCTGTTGAAACACCTCCGACTCGACGCCAGTTTTCACGTAAGCTTTAAGCTCTTTGGCGAATTTGCGGGCGATTTCATCTGTGGATTTAAACCAAAGTACAATAAAATATCGATAACATACTTGTATATGTATGTATGTATGTATGTATATAGTACCATGTTCGCAAAAACTTGAACTTAATAGCGGCTATCTATATTTAAGCTTCCATAAAAAAACGAAACGATTCGGTAGTAATAATAAATTCACTTGCTTAATTAGTTTTTATTGGGTCAATAAATTGAATTCCACTGCAGGAGCAAATATCGACCACTAAATTCGCAGCTGTTGATAAGAATATTTAGTATTTAGATAATGTGTGTTAAAATAAAACCTTTGTTAGGTAAGAGGGGAGGCCTGTGGGAGCACTTCATCACAGGTGGGATGGGGTGAAAGTGTTGTAACTTAAGAGACACATAGTTTGATTAACGGTTTCATGAGTAGATGATATAATACATTGTGATATTGAAGTACTCGAAAATTGTATGAAACGCGTTCTAGCTCTATAAAGCTAAATTTTTTTTACAAAAAGGGTACGATTGTGACAGTTTGTGATTTAAAGCCAAAAGCGCAATGAATACCATCGATCAACCACCGTATTAACCAGATTTGGCTTCGAGTGATTTGTTCTTGTTCCCCAAACTGGAATTGCCGTTCCGTGGAACCCGTTTTCAGTCGATCGTAGAGACAAAACAAAATTTGATAGAGGAGCTGAAGGCCATCCCAAAAAGTGTATTACATCTGTTGGAGATTACTTGGAAGGCGACAAAATACATATTGATGAATAATTAAATAGTTTGCTTTTTATTTACAATATCCTGGTACTTTTTTGTCACAATGTATACATATAAATATGTTTTGTAGCACCAAAATTTACAGTTGTAATGTGGAACAATTTATTCAATAACCACAAATAAAATTGTATCGCAAATTATTTAAACTTTTTACCGAGCTATATGAAAAAGTTAAAAAGGTTGCCTTACATACATACATGATGGGTCACTTAATAAGAATCTTAAAATTTGGTCTCTTTAAGTCATTATTTTCACGCACCTGATATCAATGAAAGCACTGCATCGTCTTCGGTAAAACTTAATGGCACACCTGTCAAATTTAAGGCACTCCCAAGAGCCAAAAATCCTGTAAATGTTAACAGAAATCGCATTCCGTAGCTGGTTTCGACGCTTGTGTGTGGACCCCGGCAGAGAACGTACTAACGCACAAATCCCAAAGTAGTATAATGGAAATCTAACCAAACTTTGTGCTTCGAAACTTTTATGAGTTCATATAAATTTTCAGTAAAAAACATTTAATCTTAAGTATCTTAGTCACAGAAACAATATACCCTAATGGAAAAAGTGCTAAGTTAACAATTTTATAACATTTCTTTGAATATGATGCAAATATATTTAATTTTAGAAAAATAAATGCATTTCATTATCTCGTCAGCTAAGCAGTTACGAGTTTAGTGTGCATCAAAAGCTAACTTTAAACTTGAAGTATTTCCCGCTGGGCACTTTAATATGCACACCTGTCCTTAGAATTACGGTTGATTAAACTTTTTTATTATTAATCAGCTGCGATTAGTGCGAATTATATTTAACTAAAAGTTGTTTTGTTTAAAGCTTTTCCGTTTGATAAGATTATTTGATAGCAATCGTTTCTCAATGGGCTGGGCATTTTGAGTGCGTCTAATGCCCTATATTCTGAGTTATTTGGAGCTATGTTAGTTAATTTTTTTAAGTTTCTCTTATTGACCAGGAGTGTCTGCTCTCAGTAGAAATAGCATCAAGCATACTTAATCTCCAGATTTGATTGGGTTTCTGGTCATATCGGAAATGTTGTTAACAAAGCAGTACTTATTAAAGCGATAGAAGTTACTTCGAGAACTTCAGAACATACAACAACACCTAATGGCAGATCAAAACAAAGTAAAATTCCGGGCAATATGTAAAGTGAAATCAGACGTCCTTGCTCCTCGAATTGAAGGAAGGGAAGAAAGGATTAAATTCGAAATCAGAGCTCCAAAACGGGCTTAAACACAAATTACGTGGGTTAGCTTTTGTTGGCTAGCTAAAGCAGAAAACCGCAATAGAGATCCGGGACCTCGAAGGCAGAATAAAAAATAAGCGTGAAGGCCAGGGGCCCGATCGAAAAAACTAAGGATTACACAAATGATGTGGGAAACCCCAAGTTGAAAGACTGCAAAAATCCACACAGCTGCTGCCTCTGCGTAGAACATATGCGTAGCCACAGCTCATGGTTCCGAGTTCCAGGAACCAATGTGCAATCATCAGTGAGCAATTCAAGATAAGCGCATGGTTAGAAGAAACATCGCAACAACGGTAATATAGATAACGAAAAGGAGTAGTTTCAAGAAAAACAGCGGAACAGGAAGTGGTTTTGTCTGGAAAAACAATTGAAACACCGCGGTAATTGGCTACAACGTGAGGCCGAGCGATCTCTTCCCATACTTCCAAGCAAAGCTCGATGCCATGGAGGATGCCGCGCAACACTCAAACCGGGTCAATTAATCAAAGCCGGAGATTTCAACGCTAAGTTCATAGAATGAAGTACACTGATAACAAATTTAAGGAACTTCACAATTTTTGACATGCCTGCTAGATTAGGCCTTACCGTAGAGGAACGAAAACCACTTTCACAATGGTGGGATGCAACTGCCTACATTACGCTGGTCTGAAGGAAATCAGCTACGTGAGTGGAAAGTGCTAGAAGACTACACAGGTAGCGATCACCAATATATATCCTACCTGGTGTGCCCAAATAGAAGAACAAAACCAGCTAAGAGAGAGGAAAAACTTAAAAGACATGCTTCTAAGCTAGACTCCTCGCGGCCAAAGACGAAAATAAATAAAAAAATATTGTCAAAGATAAATAAACAGCATCTCAGAGGCATGTAAAACCAAAAAGTGTGGAAATCAAAAGAAAGTAGTCTACTGGTGGACAGATGAAATACGAAATCTAAAACAAACCTGTCTACGTAAACGACGACAATATACAAGAGCTAGACGAAGTGAAAGAAATGCAATCGAAAAGCATATGGAATATAAAGCTGCCAAAACTGAGGTGACAGAGAAATAATAAAAAGAAAGAAATATAAATGGGAAGAGCTATGGGTTTTTAAACTTCGAAATGCCAGATGACTGCTACTACTTCGTTGGTTAAGCGGACGACATCGCCACCGTCGTAACCGCTCGTTATACCGACATAGCCAGACGCTAACTAGCACAAGTCATGCTGCGAACACAGACATGGCTGGACTCACACGGCCTTAGCCTGGTCACGGAAAAATCAGCTGATCCTGTTTACTAGAAATCTCCACACTTCGCTCGAGGTAAACATGTAAATACATTCAGAATCTATTCAAACGACGAAGATCCTAAAATACCTAGGTATAGGAATGGAAAATAAACGTTCTGGGCTCAAATTCAGCATGTTGCTAAAAAGTCAGCCAATATAACCATCTAATGTGGAATGAAACTGGTTAGCGAAATATGGTCCGATATATTAGATGTGAACCACAGACGGAAAGTGCTGAAAGCTGTGTCTTTTGAAGAAAGACGGAATTAAAATATACATGATAACAAGATAACCGACGAGGAAGCAACCATATGAACGCTGGCAAGATCGGTGGACAAGGGAACTCAAAAGAAGATGGACTGCCAAACTAATCATAGATATAGAGATGTGCCACAGTAGGAAAAACTACCAGGTAAATTATTACTTAACAAAGGTGTTCTCCTTTATTAAGTAACAGTAGTAAAACAAGCATGGACAATGCAATACAGAAATTTATTTGAAAAAATTATAATCATTGACGAAACCTGGCAGCAAATACCCTCATATGTAGAGAATGTACTACGCACTAAAAAATGGACAACTTGCGTGCAGCCAAATAGCTTGACGCTGGCTACAAAGCCGTAAGCATTCCTGAACGTAAGGAGAGTAGAAGCTGACCTGCAATAGGTCCATCTTGGTAAACTTGCGCTGAAGTAATGCGAAAGCGGTTCTGGGACAAGGAAAAATTCCATGGTAGAAGGGAGTAGGGTTTTAGTGGCTACATTACTCACATAGGAGTACTACCTTACAGCTTAAAAAAATGTTTGCGTGAACATTTGGCTCTAAAAAATTTGTTTCCCGTTGAATCCCACACACTTTTTTAATCGCTCAAAAAAGCCTCATATCGTGTGGTTGATAAAACTTAAAATAAAATACGTTGGCGGTGCATCGAAACACATCTATGAAACGTGGATTTATGAGACCGAAAGTAAACAGCAGCCGACTTCATGGATGTTTGCTGATAAGCAGAATCCAACAAAAACTGTTCGCGGACGAAGCACTACCAAGTAAATGGAAGCTCTGAGTTGGCACCGAATTACTTCTTTCTATTCCTGTACATAAAGGATGAACTAAAAGGTCGACGTTTTTCGACGAAGAGGGGGTTGATGCGAACCCAGCGCACGTCTTGGAGATACCTCAATCTGAGTGGCAAAAGTGATTAATATTTGCAGCTGCAGACAACTCGTCCAACAGCTTTGCTCTCTTTGATAAATTTTTCCACCCTTCTATGAACTTTACTGCAATGTTATCTGGAAATTAGGTGATAATTGCATGAATCGCTAATTATTAGTTTAATAAATACAAAGGTATACTTCTAAGTACAGATACAATCGATATATTATACGGCCCTGTTTACCGATTCGAAGTACTATTCTTATTACTTCTTTCTGAATAATAGAAATATTTCTGTTATTGTTAATTACAGTTAGTCGTACAGCTTATGTGTTGAAGTATTGGTACTTGAATTAATTTATGATGTAGTTAGATTCGTAAACGGATTATTTTTAAATGCTTGGTTGTTCTTGTATGCACACAACAATTCATACATATATATAGAAATTCCTGATTTATAACAAATAACAGCACATATAAATTACAATAAGTATAGAGTTATATTAATAAATGATAAATGCCGCAATATGAAGTACATACATAAACGAGTTTTGTCAAAAAAATATTCGAAAAATGTGAGTATAAATTCATTTAACCACTTTTGAGTTAAGTTTTAAGAAGGCCTCAAAACTTGTGCCAACTTTTTTCCCAATCCTCGAAACAGTTTTTAAATTCAAGTTCAGGAAAAGCCTTCAATGTGCGTAGCGATTCACCTTTAATGTCTTCTATCCTCTCAAAACAGTTTCCCTGGAACAGTCGTTTGAGTTTGCTGAATGACCAGAAGTCACACGGAGCTAAATCAGGCGAATATGGTGATTTCGCACGATATTGATTGAAAATTTTACGAAAATTGACGAAGAATCAAAGCAGTATGCGACGGTGCATTATTGTGGTGCAAAAACCTAGAAATGTCGACCCATAATTCACGCCTCGCTTTACATGTTGACAGTTTGGCCGGCCGAAATTAATTCGGAGTGCGTCACAACTCGACAATCGAAGAAATTTTCATTATAACCTTTTTTTTTTGATCTGCTTTGACGTGTTTTTTCGGCTTCGGCTCACCTTTGCCACGATATTCGGCCAACTGATTGTCTGTTTCCAGGTCGTAAGCATAGATCCAAAATCATCGCCAGTTATAAAACGTTTCATGATATGCTGGTAGTCGGAAAGCATTGTTTCACAGTCGTTAACGCCACGCTGATTTGCCAAAAAATTGTGTGATTTTGGAACCAATTGTCCTTTTACTTTTCTTAGGCCCAAGTGATCTTTCAAAATGGTTTTCACTGATTTTTCCGATATTCCAACGATGCCAGTAAGATCTCTGACTGTTAATTGTCGAAACTCAAGCACCAAATTCCTTTAGTTTATTGACGTGTTGATCATCAGTTGATGGTCGTTTTGGATGTGGATCGTCGTCAACGCGATCTTGACCCACTTTAAATAATTTGCAACAATCAAAAACACTTTCTCGCGACAAATAATTATTATTGAAGACCTTTTCCAACATTGTGAATGTTTCGGTAGCAAAAATTTATTTTCGCACACAAAATTTAATGGAACTTTTTTGTGGAATAATTTCACTAATAGTAAAAATCGCCGAATGCACTAATGATTATTTTAATGTGACATTTGGCACAGATGTCAAGACGAAACCTAGACCTAGGCTCAAAACACTTTGTCGATTTTCTGACTCCCATCATAGGTAACACAACCAACCGGTGATCTAAATTGTCCAAGTGATATCCTTGTTAGAGTCAATCTCATTACCTAACCTAACCTTACCTATGAAAGCTGCGCTTCAAAAACCCAAAAGTGCAGAACAAGATCTATAGAAAAGATACTTAATGAGTTTTAATCTCTATCTCAAAAAGAACTCAAAAATCAAAGTTCATTGATTTTGAATTCAAACAGTGTAATTTTAAAAAGGAGAAAACATTGCAGGGGCTGACCAAAAAAGAATAATAACCAGAGCTTTCAAGTAATAACAAAATTTCAGCCAAAGCTTTCACAGGAGAAGTACTGAGCCTATTTACCTATGTAATCAAGACGTACCGAATTCTGTCGAATATTGACACTGACGAATACTGAATACCAACGCTTAACTATTTAATACTTTTTTTTATTAATTTCTAACATTCGGTCCGACCGAACTTAATAGTTAGTAGTAAAATGTTAATAAATTAGGAGTAATACGAGTATAAATTAGCAGACATCCATTCAGTGCCCAAATTCTAGGTTTTCAAACATGCTGCATGATTGCCAGTATTGCTGCCAGTGCAAGACTAACTATTGAGCTGCCTGAGGAAGCCGCACCGCCACCACCAGGACTTTTGGTAGTAGTTTCTTCAGTTGTCGGTGCAACGGTTGAAGGCGTTGAGGTAGCCGCTGTAGTGGTGGTGCTTGGAGTAGTGGTTTCATTGTCCAACTGAAAATGGTATTGTAATATATTTAGTACCGCAATTTGATTTTGCTAATGGATTAACTTACAGCAATAGTCAGTTTGGCTTGCAGCTCTTCACAACGCGCTCTTTCAGTACTCACATGTACCGCGATGCGACAAATCGTGCTAAGCAGACAAGACTTATCACAACCCTCTTTCATTTTCGGATCAGCAGTTGTCATTTTATAAGTCCAATACTAGGATGGAAGTAACGGAAATGAGAATATTTAATATTGGAAATTAAAATTACATTAAATTATGCCTTTTATACCTTTCTAAGAACGTTCGGGTTCTCAGCCATTTCATCAAGCAAAATATTGATGCCAGCTGGACTTAAGTTTGCGGTAAACTCAGTCGAGAAAT
The DNA here is from genome assembly GCF_024586455.1 of Bactrocera neohumeralis. Lineage (NCBI taxonomy): Eukaryota > Metazoa > Arthropoda > Insecta > Diptera > Tephritidae > Bactrocera > Bactrocera neohumeralis. Next base: position 53,466,269 of record NC_065919.1, read on the forward strand.
CGTATTCTTTGAACCATTTTGGGGTTTGACTGTCACCAATAGCGTTGGCTTCTGTTAAATTGAAGATCCATGTTTCGTGATCTACAACTTGCTAAATTTGAAATAGAGATTTTTATATTTTTATTAACTTGTTTGCATACAACTTTTTTGTATAGCTACTTACCATGCTCTTCTCTTCCACATGGTACAGCCGATAATTTGGATTTTTGTTCGAATATGTTGTTAGTGCGCCACCATTCCAAGCAATGGAAACCGCGTGACCTTTCTCCGAGTAATACATAAGCATTTCATCGTTGTGCGAATGTCCATTGAAGATGCCACTAATTGTGTTCCTGAAGCGTTCAACCAATCTGCTAAATTCACGCGCCCATACCGACCAACAACTACCGTCACCGGAGGGAATGTGCGCCAGTATATGCACATATTCGCCTGCCTTTTCAGCGGCTAACAAGGTATCATGAAGCCACTGCAATTGTGGAATCTTATTCGTGCCGTCGTAATATAACCAATAGTTTGCGGTGTAACAATCGTTGTTATTCAATGCGATCACACGGAAACCGGCTTTTGGTGACACTGTATAGTAACCACCCTTCAGAATGGTTTCCTTTGTATCGGCTGGCAACCAGGTAGACCATTGTTCATATAATTGTTCATAGAGCCAAAGGGTATTGATATTCTCCGGCACATCATTTGGGCTGAATCTAATTTAAACGTTAAAATTAGTTGACTATCGAATAGATATACTTATACAAATTTCAACTTACAGATTTAATGGATGTGGTTCATGGTTACCAATACAGGGATATACTGGTACACCGGGAAAAACCTCAGCTAGGCGATTGTTAAATTTCCACAAACTATCATTATTTTTCGCAACAGAAGTACCCCAAACCATATGATCCACAACATCGCCGGTTTGATAAATGTAATCGAGTTGAGTGTGTGTACTCTTGATATGATTCAAAGCGTCGTCAATCATATGCCACGGTGCATCGCAATCACGATAATCGCCCCAATAACCCGCCGCCTCTTCACCCGTTGTAGTATCGGCATGACGCTGACAGCACTGTGGTTCGTCACATGCAGCCAAAGCACCAGGTACATACAGCGGATCATAGTGAATGTCAGTTAATTGCAAAACTTTCAATTCATCTCCGCTCTTGGCGGGTATATCCGATTTTGGTGCCGTAACAGGCGCGCCACTGCCATCAATTGTGAGCGTCCAATTGTAATCGACATTTTGCACATTACAGAAATTGAATTGCATGAATAACGAACAGAATGTACGCGAATCGATCTTCGTATTCTTGACTATGTAGATAACACTGTCGAGATTAAAATCAATTAGGTTTTCACACACTTCTGCAGTTTGCAATTCCAGCCTAAGGCAGGCGTCCAAAGCAATGGCTTTCAATTTCTGATCGGCCTCCGGACCATCTTCCTCTCGAAACGTACGCGCGATAACATTAGCTGTTGCGCGACAAGTGGTGCAAGCAACAAATTGATCAGCTAAAGACAATTGATCCAGTTCTTTGGTGAAAAGGTCCTTCTTAGTGTGCGCCTTTGCCAGTTGTGCGCTGATTTGCCGTAGCGCTGCGGATTCAACACCTGTTCTGTAGTAGCTTATGTATTCTTCCGATAATTTTTGTGCAATCTCATCTAAAAATAAAATAGAATTCGAATTTCCCACTTATTGAAAACATGTTTTATACGTGTGTGTAGTTAAGCACTATTTTTATTGGTTTATTATTATAATTGCTCTGCTTCTGTATGAAGTTTTCTGATTGCTAGGAACAGCCGGGTACTTTGGTCAAGTCATTATCGGTAAACCGTGCGCAATGTTAAACACTCACACATATATATGTATATATTTTTGAATGGTTACTAAAGACCGAAAGTACTTTGGGTTTTCGGTCACGTGTTGCAAGTCACGGTTCCATTCGATTTTTGCCAACTTATTTAGTAAAAAATATGTTTAAATAAAAGAGCTCACATTTAAATCTTTATATATAAAAATAAGGTGTCACCTTGTTTGTCCGCGATAGACTCCTAAACTACTAAACCGATTTTAGTAAACTTTAGCACACTGTGTCCAATTCGAACCAACTTAGAAGATAGGATAGTAAAGACAATTCATAAATGAAAAATATAGTGAAAAAACTCTATTAAATGGACGCTCTATAAAGCGGACATCTCCATTAACCATGCACATTGACCGGTCCCACAATTTGTTCATGTTTATAAATTATTAAGCGGACAACTAGATTAACTGGACAGAAAAGCTCGTAACCAGACATTGAGGAAGCAGCCTTAAATTCATTATTTTTTCCAATGAAATTTATTTGGATTCCCTAGGATTCTTATACCGACAAAAACGTTTTCGCCTTTATTTGTAAATAAAATTTTCACTGTATTGATTAGTTTATTATATGAATAATACTATAAAATGTATACCACAGCAACGCGTGGCCAAATCCACTAGTTGAATTATAAAAAGTTTAAACCTTCATAACGAAAAAAAAATTAAATTTAAGTGCTCATTTTTTAAATTTAATTATTAAAACTATGAACCTTCTTATTCGAAAAACAAATATATTTCATAACAACTCAATTTATTGCCGCAAAATCACTTACCCGAAATGGCAGAGAGCACAATATCGTTAGCGGCAAAATCCTGTGGCACTCCGGGTATAAGCACCGCCGCACTAACAGCCAGGAAGGCTACTGGTAAAAATCGCCACATTTTCACTTCCGTATACAATAACACTCCGTTACAAGTTCAACCACAAACTAATCAAAAAATCGCTGAAATCACCGAATTTATTCGAAATTTTCCAAAACTAGCAAAACAATTTATAGCCTTGATAATTAAATTTCTTATCACTGTGATAATCTAGTACAGTTGCTAAAACGTTTTACTCTTTTCGCTTATAAAGGATCTATAGATATTATAATAAAAAAAAAAAAACAATTTCAACACGTTTTTATTGTTTAACTCTGTCATACACGAGATTATACACCCAACACATTGATTAACTTTTATTAGTAGTCGCTGTATCCGAGGCGTTGAGTACATACAAACTCACAAATTGGAGATCTGTTCACGTGTTACTTTATGTTTACAAATTAGTTTGCAAAATTCTTGCATAATCGAATAATCTTAAACAAAAGTTATTGACTGTTCATTCCGTATTTTGTTGGTACTTACACTATAGCGATTAGCTAAATATATTCAAAGAACCACACACAATCATAATAAAAAAAATAGTTTAATTAAGTTTGGGTTCCAATTTAACCGTAAGCGTAATTATACATATACATATATACCTTCGTACAAACAACCACTTATAATTAAATAAAGTTAATTAAAGTTTTCGCTCAAATTATAATATACACCTTCACACATACAGCCACTTATAATTAAATCAAATTAAGTTTTCACTCAAATTCACATATTTATATAGCAAGTTAAATTATTTAACTTTTTTTTTTAACTTTATTTATTAACATTCAAGCATTTTTATTTCAAATATTATATGGTAAAATCATTCCGCACATGATCTAAGAATGAGTCACTTTGGTTGCTTAAATTTGTACTTTTGGTGCAATCGGCGCTGGGCATTGTTACGTCCGATAGGGTGCTTATGGTTGGTGTCTTAGGGCGTGAATTACGACCACTGCTGTATGTGGTCGATGTTGCGGAGCGGCCGCGTGCCGGACGTTGATGTCTTTGGTTGCGCTCTTGTAAACTTCGCTTTTTATAAGCTAAATAAGCTTTCAGTTTCTCAATACGTGTGGTTTCATGTGCTAATTTCTCATTCAAATGTGCATCGATACGCTTCATACCATTTAGTTTCTTTAGCGCAGCTTGGATCTGCTGTGGTAAGCAATTGACGTAGTAATGTGCGTTTAGCGCATCCTGCATGGTTTGAAATTGAACGATTTTTTGAAATCGACGAAATGCATTTACGGGCGACTCAAAATATACGGCCATAGATTTGGTCATATTGGCGTCGATTGTCCTGGCTGCGTAGGGTGTCTTGCATATGTGACATAGCCCCGTTGGCGTGCAAGACTGACAAAAGACGTGACCGCAATTTGAAAAATAGTATTTGTTTGTATTTTCCACATTCTTTGGCAAAAAACATTTATTGCAAAAAAACATAAACATGATGACAATTTATGATGTATTTCCCGGTTTGTCTTTGAAATAAACTACCTGGAATAAATCGTCTGCCATAGGAAATGAAACAATACCCGTTGTAAAATAATGTTGCCACAAAATGAGTTTTTCTTATAATTATTGATGCTACCATAGTAATATTTGATTTAAGAGCACAACAGGGTGTTTGAATTAAATTTGTTTACCTACATACTTTGATTGTTAAATAATAGTTGTTGAATAGGTGAAAATTATTGTACTCAACCATAACCTTTGTTATAGTTCAAATGACTTATAAGCACGAAAATATTATAAACTGATGAAAAAATGTGTTAATTTAAATTCATTCATATTTCATCAGTAATACAATATTGCTTATATGTTTTCGCAGTAAAAATTTCATTTAGCTTTCAAATTAAAATGTCCGGCAACTCCACAAAGACGACAGTAGCAAAATAAAACAAATATCATAACAAAACAACTTATTCAATTACTTCACTAATGATTTCATCAGAATGCTAGGAAATAAACAAGTTATTCTTAAATCCTTTGGTAATAAGAAACCTGTTAGGATCTCATACGGACTTGTTGATAGTCAATTTGGCGACATCGTATTGGGTTTCCTTAAAGATGCGAATAACGCAATTTGCTATTTACACTTTGCTGAAAGCGAAGACAAGGAGAATATAACAAATAATTATGAGTCGTTCCTGCAGAAACGTTGGCCAAATGCTTTGCTCTTAGAAGACTTGAATCAAGCGCGAATTCTGGCTGATAGAATATTTAATAAAGAAGATATGATTCTCAATGTTGTGGTGTCTGGTACGCCGTTTCAAGAGGCAGTGTGGAATGAATTGTTAAAAATACCTTCCGGTCAGACATGTACATATGGTGATATCGCAGATAGAATTGGGAAACCGAATGCAGTACGCGCAGTAGGCACAGCTGTTGGCAGTAATGAAATATCTATCGTAATACCTTGTCATCGTGTGGTGTCAAAGAATGGTGATATAAAATATGGAGGTGGGAGAACTCGCAAAATTAGTTTGCTGAAGTTTGAAAAGGAAAAATCACTAAGTGGAAACTGAACCGAGGCATTCTGTACCTGCTAAGGGATATCTTTACCAATAAATTACCAAAAATCTAAATAATTACATGAAATGTATTATTGTAACTGAAGTGGTGCAAATAGTATAAGCAAACAAATTTTCTTCAAGACCGTAATAAAAAGAACTATATTCTATTAATTTGAAGTATTTTATTCAATGTAAATATATTTTTTGCATGTTTTCATAGCGATAAGATTCCCAGATTAGTATACGCAGATATATTGTAATCTTTGCAAATGTTATACTTCATATATGCTTTTGTTTTATCATATATTATTTATAATTGTATGCCCAAATATATGTATATAAGTCGTGGATATAGATTGAATTCAAAACCAAAATTTCTCTAATTCTAATAACTTTAAAAACACAAATGAAACAGAGATACATTCTAATTCGATTGGGTGGCTAATACTAATTTCAATTTCATATGTATATTTAACCAACACTACATGTATCGCTATAACTTGTTTGTCAATGAGTAGTGAAATACCAATTTTTTATTAATTCCATGTTTATTTTTATGTGATTAAGTATTATTAAAAACTAGCCTGAGACTAAATAACTATTCAGTAGCTCTGTTACAAATCGTTGGAAAATAAAAACTACAAATTAATAATAAAAAAATATCAATGTATTTATGAACATAAGCGTATGAATCATATGAATCACAAAGTCTGTTTCATTAAAGCCTTTTAATAATACTCTAAGTGAGCATTTTGAAATACTTTGCAACAATATTTAATTTCCTTCACTTGGACGACGTTAACAAAAATTGTACAAGTTTTTGTTTAACCAAACCGCCCAGTTAACTTTGCCAACGATTCATAACAGTGACCGAACAAAACTGAGACAAATTATAAAACAAAACTAGCACTTTAATGACTTCTTTTAGGCTCATTAATCAGTTCGTATGTTAACATCGCCAAATGCGTGAACGCTTACAATTTATGGTAACGCTCCACATCGACTGTGCGAAAGCTCGCCTTACATGTGCACATTTCGTCCTTAGTTAACTGTACTAAGCAAGCACGACATACCAGATGCCCACATGTAACAATTTCATATGAGAAATGTTCCGTCTGACAGCTTATACATGTGGCTGGTTTCGTTTCTGCGGGCGGACATGTATAGCGTGTAACATTTTTCAATGCTTGTTGAATGGCGTGATTAATGCCTGTCGGAATTGGAGTGGAAGATGCTGTCGATAAGGCTGATGAAGCGGCCACAGAAAATGGCATTGACTTTGAGGAAAGTGATAATGGAGTACTGGAAGTGGTGTGCGTTGTTGTAGAAGTAAGGGATGTTTCCAGTCGATATGTGGCGTTATCACTAAGTCTGGGCCGTTTTGGCGGCGGTATTGATGATGATGTAGCTGTGGCGGAAGCTTGAGAAGAAGACTTGTAAAATGCCGCCGATAATGATGAGTAAGTACCGATACTAGAACTGTGACGTTGGCAAAAGCTTGCAAACTGTGAGGCATGTCGATTTTTGCTGCGCCGAACAAAGGAACTCCCTAAAGAACGTGGTACTGTTTTAAAGTGCTCGGAATTTTCCATAAGGAACTTTTCTATGCGTGCCTTAAGGGCGAGGTTGAGAATTGCTTTGCGTTGTGAGGTAAATTCAAGGCCAGTAAAAGGATCCGATGGCAGACGGCCCCATTTAGCTTCCACTTCAGAATGCTTATCTATTGTGGATTGGTCCACAATTTTACCTGAGGGAAGTACAGTAGGGAAAATCTGAAAAGAAAACAAAAAAATATGGTATTAATTAATCATGGAAAAGGCTTATTATACCAACCATTAGCTCCCAGGTGATCTCATCAAGAAACTCTTCTGGTATTTTCAAAGTTGAGTACTCATTTAATTCTGGTATGCTACGCGTTGGTGAGCGACGATTCCTCTCTTCTGTCGTTTGAAAACCATGTGGATTGACTATCTCACTCCAGATTGTTTTAACAAGTTCACGATCGGCTTTCTCCAATGATCGAGAAGGCAAGCCCCATACTTCGATTTTTCGCAGCACTGGTGGACATCGCTTTGAAGCACAAATTATTATTTTCAAACTACTAGCGTTGGACAGTAAACGATGCGCTGTCTTAAAGAAAAATGTTTTTTTGCTTTGTGCTTGAGTAGCTGCACTTTCCGCATTACTACGGGAATTATAATCACTTTGATAGCAAAACGTTACAGAGTCGACGCCCTCAGCAAGGTCACGAGCATAGGCAACACGTTCCCAAATACCCTCGAACTTGCCATGTAGCTCAAAAGCTGTCGAACGTAGAGCACCATTGCTATTCCATAACTTGATTACCTTCACTTCAACAGCTTTGGGGAAGTCAAATACAATCTCCACAGGGGGTTTAGAAACGGCATAGGCCAGGAAGCCTCGTGAAAGTTGTTCTGCATCGTCTGCAATCAAATTGTTTGCAGAATAACCATCTTCACATAGAGCTTCGCATTCTACGGAAGGCTTTAGTTTGGAATTCAGGAAATTAATTAAGCTCATTTAGCTCTGCTTCTGTTCACACCAGCTCTTTTCTTTACCAAACACTTTTTTAGGTAATTAGTCTTACATACATATGTTAAAAAATGGCGTCGATTATTGCCGTCACTTTAGTATTCGCGTCACGAATTATGCTTGCTCGACCTCACCCTTGATTTTTTGCTTGTTTTCTTAAGAGGTGCGCACAAATACACTATAATATCCGCAAAATTAATAAATAAACGCAAATAAACAGAAATATTTAGTAACAAGGAAATAATGCTAACAATTTACTGTTCCACACACCGTACCGTTGGTTTAATTTATGTTAAAATCTGTTAGTTATTCTGTTATCTTCGCTTGTCAGGTGCTATTTTTGACAGATGATTAGTTTATCTCCGAAGTTCAGCAGTTGTGCTGAATGATTATTTTTTACCAGTAATACAAGGTCTACACGAGATGTTAATACTTGCCAAGCAATTACATATATCATGGATTCTTAGTTTATGTCAAATATATTTATAGGTATCAAAATATGCTAATTTAAAATTGTTGAAATCTATTTATTATATTTGTTTATCCGAGTTATAAACTAAAATTTTTTAGATATAAAGTTTCGTATCATATTAAGAATATAACTGTTTCATTTTTAATTATATGTGTTTTCCATTTTCCGTTGGCTGCATAATTTTTTTCCACACATGTCGACAAAAGAAAAGTAAATAATAAAAAATTTATTAAAAAATTTTAATCGGTTTCGTAAAAAAGATATTCTACATTAGCAAAAAAAAATCGTAAAAATTTGTTTAAATATTCATGTTCCTTTCTTTTGATAGATTAAAAGGACAATAAACGCAACGCTAAAGAAATTAAAGTAACTAATTTCAATCAATTCTCAACTATTTTCCAAATAATTATATTTGCTAAATTTAACGGACAAATTCTAGTTTTTTCAATTTCTATTTAAAAAATCGGTAAACGGCTTACGAAAAATCGAACTCCTTTCCTAAAAATGGAAGATAAAAAACTTAATACATCCATTGAAGATAGGTCCAAACACATTCAGACATCTGGATCAAAATTGGTTGTAAAACTGAATATACCGACAGAATATTGTGATAAAGATGAGGAAAGCATAGAGCAGTCTCAACAAGATGGAGATTTGCAAGTGTCAAAGGAATCATTACTGGAGCAAATAAAAATTGTGCAAGAGGAACTTGAGCATCGTAAGCAACACACACAACGCATTGCGGAACTTAGTCGAGCTGTAGAAGAATGGAAAGCAGACTTTGCTAAAGCTTTGGAAAAAATACAGGATACATTTGCTTTCGTTAAATAAAATGATTACATATATACATTCAAAGTTAAGCACTTTTTAGAATTAACACGATGTTTATTTCCTAATTCGATTGGCGAAAAATAAAACGTCTAACATTAAATACCTAAGAATTGTCTTGCGTCATTTAGTATTTATGTGGGCGTATTGGCTTTTCAGGATCAAACAAACGCGGATCTTGCATAAAGTCCATTTCCTTGTGGTATGTCGGCATCATAGCACAATTTTGTGCACGAATAATTGCTTTCTCTACTTGTTCTTGTTTTTGTTTACACAACCCAGTTATATGTCGGCCATAAATACGACCTGTGTAAGGAGACTGGAACTGGGATAGCAACTTCACATTTTTATACTCTGGTACTATATTGTGTTTGCAAAGAATGCACACACGGCGCTCTTTCTCGAAAGGGTTGGGTATATCGATGGGCTGATCCTTATTTTCCACAGGTGCACTAAAATTTCGCCGAGTTATTGCACTGCTTAAAAGTGGGGTTACGACCGCCTGGTGGCTGCTAGCAACTACAATTAATATCAATGAAAACTTAGAAAATACATTAACATAAGTGTTTAGTTGTTAATTACCACTTCGTACAGCAATTCTAGCAAATTGTAACATTTTTTGGTAATGCTGAAGCGCCTAATTAATAAATAGCTGTGTTACGCGAATTATGTGGAGTGGACCGAATATTTAATAAATCAGCTGTTTGCTTAGGCTTACCAGGTCGTGCTTGTAAGATTTATTTTTTTCCGTAATAATAATAAGTTCTTCGTTTCTGTCCACTTGAAAACTGTAAACTCTGACACGTAGATGTCGCTGTAAACGATTAATTTTGGGGTTTTGCTGGTAACTAATCAGCAAACTGCATTGCCTGCAATAAATTGCGGTATAAAAATATAACATGTGGTTCGATTATCGACTACAAGCTGAAATATTCTTTATAATCGTCAATTCGCTAGTGGAATTTTATTTTAATTGAATTAATAAATTAAGTGCATTAGTTACTGCAAACAAAGTAGACTACATATAATCGCCATTTAACGGATATTAAAGGTGGGAAAGCCGCGCTACAGTAAGCTTTGAAATCTAAAATGAACAAATATTGAGTTTCGGGCTGTCAGAGAAGCCGGAAAGGTAAATAATTATGTTAATTACTATTATTTTATTATAGCTGTTTTCTTATGATTATTTGTAAACAAAATATAGTGTTAATTGAAATGCCACATATCTGAGGAAATGGAAAGCGACAGAAACATAAAATTTCTCACATATTTTGAAAAAATGTTATTGGGTATACAGCCCTTGGCCCAACATAAATCAAAGTCTGTACCAAGTACGTAGACTGTCCTTGCAAGGTTTGCAGTCTACTTGATTACATCAAGTAAGTGGTTCGACGACGTTTAATATTCTTAGGTGGGAGATGCTCTCAATACGTGAGAGATGCTAATAATACGTGAACGATCCATTATATTACGAATCAAAACAAATCGAGCCTTTTAACGGCCAATGAGTTTCAAGGTAAGTCACATAACGATATCCATAACAAGATCATAATAATACTTTAGTATTCCATAAATATTATTTTTAAAAATAGGCACGATGGGAATGGGGTTAAGCACATTCACATCGTAGTTACTATAAAAACCACTCAAACTCCTCACATTGAAGTTTTTCTTACAAAATTATATCGAACTTGTCATTACTGTATTCTTATCACTGCTACTTTCACTAAATTGCTTCTAAGCCGTCGACTATATGTTCTACCCCCACACGTAAAATAAGCACACGCACCTTCAATGCCGCGTTTCCTACTCGAATCAAATTTAATAGAATCTCCAATAAATTTGCATGTCTAAAAAGTAACAAACAACACACACAGTCCCACTCCTCTGACTTTCACAATGCCTTTTTTTTTTATCAATTTGAGCATTTTCCTTTAAAATTGGCAGGTTTTTTGTGTTATCCCTTTTAAGTTGCTGCACGCGGTCGCGATATGCAAATTTCGCGTTAACCCTATACAGCTCATAAAAACTTATGTTTATTAACGTTACACGCCATATAAGTATTTATGTTGGTATGCACATATGCTCACCTTCGCGACATCAACATCGATGGGGTGCTCAAACCTTTGGCCTATCAATGGGCTCATCAGCCTGGTCTCTGGTGTATCGAAAGTGACGCAATTTGTTTGCAATGAAATTTATGCATTGTTATAAACGCACATGTGAACATGCAGACATACATATGTATGTATGTAGGTATGTCTGCACTTTCATGTGCTATGTGTCTGCTGAAAGTGTGCGCATAGTGAAAATGTACTGCAATGTAAAGGGGAAAATACTTCATCCTTTTCTCCAACTGAAAACTTCACTTTTTCTATAATAATAAAGTTTTATGCCGCGAAGAGAGCTATAAGGCGTCGTGACTTTTCGCCGTCTTCCGTTTCCGCTTGTCAATAGGAAATGCTAGCACATTGTTGTTCTTCCTTCATATGTATTGCCAACGGTTGACGACATGCGGTTTGTGTGGGGTGACCTGTCAGTCACATTCTATTGTGTTTTCTGCGCCTTTCTCTGCCTTCGTGAATGCGGTTATTGTTGACGCTTAAGCTCAGAATTCCCTGAGCGGACTATTTTAATTGTTTGAAATGCAATAAATCTTTTCGCTGTCATTTTGGTTAATTTCATTAGCATTGGCAGTTTTAGCAATTGGGCCAATATTTTTTTTAGAGTTTTTTTGTGCGTTTTTGGCAACGTTAATCTTGGCGGTGTTTACATCTCAATATGTTACAGAATAAATAAAAAACTTGAAGCGAAAAAGTGTTGAAGTTCCTGAAGCTAAGCAAGCGGCAAGCAAATTTTTACTCATTTTACAAAATTGTTCAACAAAGCTGAAGTTAGGTAAGAACTTTCAGTTGAAGATTATGTTGAAAATCCTTGAAGTATTTTGTACCAAAAAAAAAAAAATCCGGGTCATTGTTTGCATTCAGGAATATGTACTTATAAGTACGATTAGCGAGAAAACTTTGGTATTGGGCTTCACGACAGTTATCTAATCCCCGTTAGTGTGGTAAGGTTCAGATAAGTTGTCATCGAGATCATCCAACGGTAGGTCTTGTAAATGTCAGACACCACTCCCCCAGATGGTGTGGGATTAACTAAGCATGCAAGGAGGTGCTTAGAGTCATGCGGAGACTCGTTGCATGCTGGACATATATTTGGTATGTCGGGGTCGATTCTGGGTAAGTAGAAATTTAACCTGCTAAAGTATCCAGAACGAAGCTGCGCAAGGGTCACTCTTGATTCTCGCGTCAATTGGAGTTTGTCGTCTGCAATGGGCGGTGGTTGGACTCCAAGTACGCCATTCACTGAGAGAGTCGGTGAAGGTGTTTATAGCTACACTGTGAATGACGGTCAGTGCATGTTTGAAGTTGATTATTGCCATACTTCTTCGAAGTAGATAAAGAAAGACCTCTTGATGTTTCCAGGTGGCGGTTACGCTTAAAGCAGGCAACTTCAGGAATGGTTTCTACGAAAAATACCCCAATAGAAAGTGCTTTGAGAGGAGTTCATTATGCTTATTAACTGGGAGCTTCGAGGCTCACTGTGTTGATGTTCGATCGGAGACATCAAGAGACATCCCGTTATAGTCCGGAGTGTAGAATTCTGGCGTGTTTCACTGCATCCAGGCGATCCTAGTGGTGTGGCGTAGTTAAAGACCGGCCGGCCGATCGCCTTGTAGGTTTCCAAAAACGTTTCTTTGTATTTTACCCATACTATATATTCTTCTCAATTTGGAATTTTCACCTTGAAACAGTACAGATGATTGCCGTTCGCTCGGGTAGTTCATACCTAGAGGGAGCGTAGGTTTTTTGATATCCTCAACTAGAGTTGTGTGGTTGACTGTGTCAAAGGCTTTTGACAAGTCAAACGCTACAAGGATCGCCCTCCTTTACGGTTGAGACCATGAACTATCTGGGCGTTTATGACGCTAACTGCTGTGGTTTGCTCGACTCAGGTGCTGAGTGAAAGTCCGAAGTAGCAAGGCTTCAAGTGTTTTCACTACTGGGTAAAGGAGAGTTATTGGGCGATAGGACACCGCTTTGTTGACGGGTTTCCCAGGTGGGGCCACTCCTCCGATTTTCCACATATTTTATCTGAATAATCTAGAAAACCCAGTTTTGTGTATTTTTGTTCTGAATAATACTTGTACAAACACTATTAATCCGTTATCATTAATAATAGATGTGTTATCTCTTCTTTGATGACATAGAGACCACCTTGTTTGACCTGTTTCCAAATTTTCAAGAAATCGTCCACTTTTGATTCAAAACAGTCAAGACTTTTTATTGCCTATTCCAAATAGCTCCCATGTATAGTCGTTTTCGTCGATCGCGACAAAGTTGACATGCCGTTACAGAAAACTAAATCGAAGCTCAGACTTGGTTTTGTCGATTAGGTAGCCATTGAGCGCCTGATCTCAGTTTTTGGAAAATTTATGGCCTGCTATTGAATCAATAGCCGAAAATCTTTATATATCTTGATAATTGATCCATTAATCCGTTAATGATTATTGTGAGATATTTGCTTTTAGTAAGTTTCTGAACCGTCAAAAACAGTAGTTAGGAACATACAAATAATCGTTCAATGTATCGACTCATTTATGTAGTTCGAGTTCAAATTCAATGTCTCTATTAAGACTACAATACGACTATAAGGTTTTCACGACAGTCGAATTTACGTATCCGAAACGGACCTGGATTTTTTCCGGTCAAGGAATTCCAATTCCACAATATTATTGAAAATTATTTGGTAAATATTTTCTGCAACTACAATAACAACAACCATGAACCATAAGAGCTGAGTAGTTTCAGTTTACTGTTCTAATAAAAAAAAACACTAAGATACTCGAGAAAGCATTTGAATGCGACCTTTTATTTCACACGAGTGATATGGTACCGAGCCGAAGAGCTGAAAAGAAAAGGTACACTCTTCTATAACAGGCATACGCGGATGATATTGATGTCATTGACCTCAACATCCGCGCCGTTAGTTATGCTTTCTCCAGCCTGGATAAGGAAGCGAAGCAAATGGATCTGGTAGTGAACGAGGGCAAGACGAAATATCTCCTGTCATCAAGCAAACAGTCGTTGCACTCGAGACTTGGCTCCCACGTCACTATTGACAGTCATAACTTCGAAGTCGTAGATAATTTCGTCTATATTGGAACCAGCATTAACACCAACAACGTCAGTCTCGAAATCCAACGCTCAATTGAGAAATAATGGCCAAACTTTATAAGTCACTCATCATCGCCGTTCTGCTATATGGCACAGGGACATGGACGATGACAACGTCTGATGTTTCGAGAGAAAGGTTCTGCGGAAGATTTATAGTCCTTTGCGCATGAACGAGAAGAGTTTTGGCAACGTTTTCAGTGAATTTCCTGAAATTCAGAAAAGCCAAGGAATTCATCTTAATCGGGCTATAATAATCATATTTAATAAAATATATACATTTTTGCAGTCTATATTGTGCTTAGCAAATATTTATCTAAAATAAACTCCACTTTTACTTATTCTATAAATATTATATTTAAATCAAAACCTTCATTTCGGTAAATTTCATATTCATACTCGGCTTTCGCAAAATATTGATATTATAATAAACAATATTATGGGTAATCAGCGTGTGGTCCACAGAATCCATTTAAGTGACATTTTATTGAGAAAGCACCGAAGTGCCAATAAATAGATAAATAAATAATAAATGTTACCAAACCGTTTTCTTGCCAAACAAATTTATACATACATACATATCTACATGTGTTTTTCAAAATAGTTGGTGTGACAGAAAGGATATTGCACCGCATCCGGAGCATCCGCAGCGTTCACACTTCAACAGTTCCACAAGCCTGTATTGCGGCCAGCGACCGCCGGTGGCAACAACAACGGAAACGCTCGTACCTCTATAAATCTTTGATAGTTTCAATATTAAATTATTGCAAATATCATTGCTTTGGAAATTGAATGTTGTGTGTTGCGACACTTGGAACGCGAACCCTTTCGCTGCATGGCATCCCTTTCTTGTTTGATAACCCCTTTGCTTGCTGGATGCTGGCGACTACAAGAACAATGCAAGCATTTTCAGGGAAAAAGTTAAATGAAATGAGAATCTGAAGTTATGAGTGTGTTGAGTGCCATTTTCCTTCATATTTGCACATTTTTGGGCATTTTGTTGTTGCTGCTAGCGCGTCGCTTGACTCGGCGGTGACCCTTTTACGCACGTTTCGCCGCCGCACCCATTGAATGACCCAATAATGAATAGTTATGGGCATTTGAATGGGGTTGGGTGCGACTACAATGCAAGCGTACAACAAAATGACAATAACAACAACAACAGCGGCATCAATAGTTGAAGCGTTATGCATTATGGTGCGGATAACGTGCGATTTGGGATATTAGGGATATGTCGACATGCGATTTCAATTATTTCAATGCCTTTTTGAATATGATTTTTATGTTTTGTTTACGCAGTGATTGTTGTTTATTGTGAATTTTATGCATTATTCCTACTTTCAAAATTATTGTTGCTCGACTGCACATTGTCACATAATTTAATAAAAACTGGCTTCAAGTGCTACTTACTACGTATGTACATTGTATGTACATATGTATATTGGCCAACTTTTGAGTGGGTTATTAGCAATTTGTGTGTGCCGATATTGCGGCATTCAATGCGAAATAAAAGCGATTTCTTTAATAAAATCTTAGGTTAAGTGCAAAATTGAAAATGCATAAAGGGATGAAACAAAACTGTCGTCGTAGTCGGAATGGTAGAGATGACGCATCAATGCAAATATTCATAATAACAAAAAAAAACATAAGTGTATACGAAATAGTTTTTCAAATATGTTCATGCAAAATGACAATAATATTTATATCTCACTCAGCACATTACACACCTCATTTTGTATTATTACTATTTTGCGTATTACTTCAGCAAACTATTTGTCTGGGTGACCGCCGCACAGTGGTATAGTGATGGAAAAAAAGTGTGTGAAAATTTAAGCCGAACTATCCGAAAGTTGTGGTACCTTATCTTTCCAACGCGGTGGACGTCTTCCTGTTCCTGTGCTTCCCCCGGCGGGTACTGCGTCGAATACTCGCAGAGCTGGAGCGTTTTCATTCATTCGAACGACATGAACTAACCATCGTAATCGCTGTCTTTTAATTCGTAGAATTATGTCAATGTCGTCGTACTTATATACTTATATTTGACTAGTCCATTTTGCGAAATTAATGCGTCCTCAATATGTCCATGTTTAGACGTGAAACATTTGGCGGCGCACCGTCTTGTTGGAACTAAAAGTCGGTAAAAATCGTGTTATAATGCTCGCTCTTGATGGTTGCATCAATTCTTGCCTCATTTCGAAAGACATAAGTCCCGATGATGCGGCCTTATCGCAACCCGCACCAACCAATTTTTGGCTATGCAATTGCGTTTCCTGAACCACACGAGTATTTGACTCAAACCATTTTTGATGAACAGTGAACATGTTGCCGAAACCATTTTTGATGAGCAGTAGCCACTGAAGATCATGAAATTGCGTAATAATCTTGGAAAATTTCGAAATGTTGTACCAAAGTGGCATGATGAAATAGCAAACCCTACTGAACACACTGAATAAATTTGTCCGTAAACAAACATGGCCGCCACCTAATCGCTATTGGTAGACGCTTTATGTAGTCATAAAGAGCCTCTGCGTTTTGTATCAAAATATATAAAATGAAAATCTTCAATTTGGAATTTCGAATGCGTTCCAAGTAGTAATTCGATTCCATATTGGACTTGTCTGGACGCCTAGTAAGCGAAGTTGCTGGAAACTCTAAACCGATGAGCTTGGAAGCAAGGGCATCCTTAACAAAATCCCTCCAGGATGAGAATGATCCAGTGTTCTCATGTTCTCTTGCATTCTGACGTTGGATCTATGGTACATGGGAGGTTGCGAAATCTTGCTGGCACAGAGTGGAACATAAGAAGTACATTGAGCGACTTGCCCTTAGCAAGGCCACAATGATGGGAGTTCTAACCGATAACTGTCTTACTGGCACTTACGCGGTGAAGCTAGAGTTTTTGGTAAGCACAACTTGTCGAATTGGAAGATGAGATGGAAACAACAAAACAGTTTATTTTTTCGTCAGACTAAGGTTGAAGCATCGCGCTTGTCTTACCTTGGTTCGAATTGATATTAGCCGCCTCAATTAATTTGTGATAGGCTTAAGGCTCCTTGTCCATATACGACAGACGTTATAATCCACACTTAGAAGTTCTCGGTCTAACAAATTCCGGTCTGTTTATCCAACCTAAACCTAACTGAACCTAAGAAAAAATTTAAAAACATTGCAAATTTCCGAAGTAAACTTGTTAGTTCTGGGCCTTTTCTGGTCTTGAAAAATATCTGGCAAAAAAAAAAAAAATTTCCGTGTGGTGTTTTTTGTTTTCATTGTGAAATATCTCTTTATATACATATGTACGTATACATATTTAGCAAGCAATAAAACTCTTTTGTTTCCAGTCTGGCAGAGATACCAAATTAGCAAAATTGTGTTTAGATAATCCAGAATTGTGTTGAGATATTCAGATAATAAAGCACTTTTGAAAACATTTACTTCATTTTATGAAAAAAAGAAAAGAAAATGTAAACTCCCTTTAGATATACGGGTTCGAGTCCTGTGTTATTTCTAATAGCACAGATTGATAGTTATTGAAATATTATCTCTTTGAAGATTGACCCAAATACTACTCGATAGTTTGTTACTCTCCAGAAATAGTTAGCTTGTGTTGAAACCAACATAGATCCGCCGAGTTCTTTGCTCTTCGCATGAATGTTTAAGCTCCTGTCAGTTATATAAAAGGTTATCCGACAAATCTTAAGTCGACCTCGAAGGCTTTCTGTATTTAAAAAGTAGTGCTTTCATGAGACAAATATCATTCAAACGCATGTTGCATATTAGTGAAATACTGATTACTTAAATCTATCGGTTCCATATTTTCTATTTTTCCTTCAATTTCATATTTGCAATACCATTTTTGTAGTAGTCTGTTTCGGCGACCATTACATGCTGTCTGTGAACGTCTGTGAAGTCAATGGAGGCCAGATCCGAAGAGTATGGCGGGGATAGAAACAATTTGAAGTCCATTTTTATCAATTTTTACAATCGTTTCCTTTCAATTGTAGCAAGCTGAACCGATTGATACGATACGAGATCTACTCTGAAATACGAAGGCTGCTATATATATTTCTGGCCTAGGCAACACTAAGTGTTGCCAGGTGCAATCTGACATTTCCATTGGAGAGTTTGACATTTTTTAGCATAACATCACTCAGAACGTTTTGTCATTTAATCGTGAATTGTTTTATTTACAGGGAATTAAAAAATTCATCTCGGTCAAAAAATGGAATTAACTCGTGAACATTTTCGTGCGATCATTTTTCACAACTTTCGACGTGGATTATCACGACAAGCGTGCATCGATGAACTTAAATCTTTGTATGGCTATGAAGCACCATCCTATAGCACTGTGAAAAAATGGTACAACGAATTCAATCGTGGCCGACGCTTGCTCAAAGACGAATTCCGTGAAGGTCGTCCAAAAATAGCCGTTGTGCCAGAAAACATCGATGCCGTACGTGAACTGATAATGCAAGACCGTCATGTAACATACCTTCAGATAGAGGCATGCCTATGCATTTCTCCCATTAGCATACATTCGATATTGCATGAACACCTGGCCGTAAAAAAGGTTTGTTCTCGTTGGATCACGAACAATTTGACAATCTCTCAAAAAAAGGCTCGTGTGGATTGGTGTAAAGAAATGCTGAAAAAATACGATCGCGGTGCTTCAAAAGACGTTTATAAGATCGTCACAGGTGACGAATCATGGATCTATGCGTATGAGCCCGAAACAAAAACAGCAATCGACCGTGTGGGTCTTCCAAGACGAGCCAAATCCAACGAAAGTTGTTCGTGGAAGAAGCACTTTGAAGCAAATGGTTGCCTGTTTCTTCGGCAAAACTGGTCATGTGGCGACTGTTCCACTTAAGCAACGTAGGACGGTCAATTCTGAGTGGTACACCACCATTTGTTTGCCTGAAGTCTTCGAAGAAATTTGAAAAACGAACAAGAGAAGACGAATCATTGTGCACCATGACAATGCGAGCTCTCACACATCGGCTCAAACCAGCGCCTTTTTGACCGGTCGAAACGTCGAATTGATGGGTCATCCGCCGTACAGCCCCGACTTGGCACCCAATGACTTCTTTTTAATCCCACACATCAAGAAAATAATGCGTGGTCAACGATTTTCGTCGCCAGAAGATGCTGTTGAAGCATTCAAAAACCATGTTTTGGAGGTGTCTAAATCGGAGTGGAAAAAGTGCTTCGAAAATTGGTTTGAGCGCATGCAAAAGTGTATAAATCTTGATGGAGAATATTTTGAAAAACAATAAAACCATTATCGTTGATAAATATTCCTATTTTCATTATTAGGCCAGAAATATATATAGCAGCCCTCCAACCACTTCGAACAGAGTTTTCAAGCTATTTTCAATACGTTCATTTGATATCTTGACAGTGATGGTTTTCTCGAACAACCGCATTTCACAGCAAACCAAAATTCATGTTGCCTCTTGTGATATTTTCGTCCGTAACAGTCTCCTTTGGACGTCCATTGAGTTCATCAACTTCGGCGCTTAGCTTTTGCGCAACTTTTACCAAAAACAAAACACTGTAACTGGCAAGTAAAGTGCAATAAAAAACAAATGGCACATCAAAAGCTGTGCAAATGGAAAACAAGCAGGACAATGGCTATTTGTATTATAAAACAAAATAAAGAAATCAAACAACGGTCTCATGTTAGTACCAAGAACCTATGTCTGTATGTAAGCACATATTATACGAGCCTTTCTAACTTTTTGTAGTTCCTGCCAATGTATTTAGATATTTTCGCACAATTTGTGTATTTCTTCACGCTTCACGCGCTGAGCGATTGATAGCCATATTTCGTCCTTTCTTCACGCCCGAAAATATGTCAAAATAGAAACCGACGCTCATCATCGCAAGCAATTTGTGCACTCGTGGCGTTTTGTTTGACAAAAATCGCAATATTGCAAATTTTTTTGCTTTTGTTTTTGTTTTTTGTGTAAATAACAATATTTGATTGCCTATTAGAGCAAATATTTTCTCTGGTCTTAGGCTAACGCTTTTGGGCTGAAATTAATACCACACATTAGGGTGTTTATGTACGGACTTTATTATTGAGACAATGGCGAAGTGAAGGGGTGACGCATGTTTGCCAGGAATTTGTTTGCAAAGCTTTATAAATTACGGTAATTTTTGCGCAAATTGCTATTGACACAGATATGCAAGTGTGTGCGTATTTGTATATGAATATGGTTAATATATTTATTTATCACAAGTCGATGCATATTAGTATGAGTATATATTGCTCGGCGATATACATATGTACATACTTAAGTATATTTATAGATATGTATGTATTAGTGTGTGTAATGGCCTCCATAGACCTATAGGTCTGCATAGAGCAAAACTTTTATCCGCTCTCTAACATCCACATATACATAAGTATATGACAGTGTAGCTGATTGCTGCTATTGTCAGCACACTTTACTATTTTAAATGCGCATTATATGATTTATTTCTATTCGTTCACATCATTTATTGTATTGCATTTTATTTTTGCTCATCGAAAGGATGAGTTTTCGATTTTATTGGGGTGGCTCAGCCATTAATGTCTTTATACGCACTAAACATTTCAAATTTGCGCTTGTTAGCAGCCTCCATCCAACGATTTAATCGTGTGTAAGAAATTTATATTTTTAAATCACACTATCAACTTTTGATGATTTATTTTAGTTTGATTTTGTCTTCTACCAAGTGTGCTATATGTACATTAAATATTTTTATTTTTGTATACTGGTGTTGACATGCTTAAATTGTACGAAGAGAGATTCTCAAGCAGCTTTAACACAAAATTATTTTTCTTCCATTTTTTACAGAAAAGGAATTCTATCAAGTAATAACTTTACTGCAAAAATACTTTCAAACTGAAGCCGAGATTCCGAAAAACTACTTCCTGGTACTTTCTTACACTTAAGCATATTTTTGACACTAATAAGCGTAAAGATTTCTGAACTCTCTTTGGCTGGCAAAACTAAGAAAAGTTTTCAGTTTTACTAAGCGTCAAATAAAAATCTCTTTCCAGAGTCTGACACGAAATAAAAACGAGTTAGATTAAAAAATAAAATAAAACAACAATTTCTTATACTTTAGCAGAAATCTTTATTATCGCTTTCAAAACACCTTTGGAGTCAATATTAGCATGCCAACGCATGGCTAGGAGGCTTTCAGTGCTTTCAGTGCCTTCAGGGAGTTTTGGTTTTTTGGTTTCAACCCGTTTTTGGAGCGCCATTCGCCTGATTATTGGACAGTTTCGACATCTTTTTCACAAACCCCCGTCACACCGTCATGTGTTTGATCGTCAGCTACGTTCGTTGTCAACCATGTCTTTTGCGAAGTGTTTTCGCAAAAGATTCTGGTTTTTTGATACGATAGGCACGATTCATATCCAAAATAATAACCGAAATGCGTTGAGTCGACCCATAAGAAATGTTGAGAACCACTTATATCTTTCAGACGCCAATACGATGATTTTCAAACACTATTTCTTTGTCGTTTTTCGTTCATATTCTCATTAACAGAGGTAGATGGATGACTCGAATGAGGTAATATTTATATGCTTTTACGACCTTCACTACATGCTTTGTGTCACTCAAATACTTATGTTTGTGATAAAATATACATATATAGACTCTCCAAAAATCTATTCATAATAATTTTTTTTCTATTGATTTATAAAATTCATAAGAAATAAAAAAATTTTCCTTTTAAACGGTTGGGTTTAGAAAACTAACACCAATTTTAGATTTCCGTATATAGACCTGAGGAGATAATTTTGAAAGCAGAAAAGATAAACGTCGCATGACACCCTTTGGAAACGAAAGATAAAATAACAAATAATAGAAAATACTCCCCAATTTTCGACATGATCTATTGAGGTCGAGCTGAGTTTTGGAAACTAAAATAACAAATAATAAAAATGTTTTTCGCATGATCTCGATTTTTAGGACTTAAAGGACTTAGAAAAGTACGATTGCGTGGCGGTACTGGTCCTCCAAAGTGCCCGAAATCGCAATGGTCGGCAGTTGGGGGCTTAGCCAGCATTTTATGGGATACATAAGAATATTGTGTTAGCGATTACTTCGTAGATGGTAAAACAATTAATAAAAACAAAAATATTTTACCCTTTCGGGTGATAGAATATCAAATGTTATCTTTCTTTTCTTGTAGGACTTATAAGACACGTTTGTTTTTTAGCATTGAGGAATGAGTTTGCTAAATGTGACAAGATTTCGAAAGTTAGAGCTATACTTGGCATACGTAATGTTCTTTAAAAAAATAAAATCTTTACGCATTTGATTAATGTAATACTAAAATAATTTGTGCAAAAGTAGATAATATGAATTTTTTACAATTTTGCTAAAGTTAAGACAATCAGTTTTAAAAAGGCCTCCAAGAGAGGTTGTACAGAGGTTTCGAGTGGTTTACAGGTACTTTACTTTCTTCGCAAAGATCCTTTCAAAATACCAAGATTGTAAAACATGCGTTAGGGAGTAAATGTGGAAAGATCGTCGAGAGTTGTTAAAACGTCGATTACTTTATCCTCTGTGCATCCGACAAGTCAAAAGCATACGGTTAACATTGATTGCGATTTACCATCGCCTCCACAAAATTAACGCCAATATAATCTCATACCTCAACCACAACTAAATATTCCATTGCAAGGGAAATTAGCTTGATCTCGATCTGTACTTTCCTAACAGTCGGGTTGAAAGGTTCATAGGCTAGCATAGAAACAATTTTTTTGATAAAATTTTATTTCATTATTCATTATAGTTTTCTTATTATTATGGCGGTACACATTTTTTTTAATACCATTTTATAAGAAATACGTAGATGCGGAAGCAGTTCTAGACCAGTTCATGAAATTTTAACATCAAATTCCTTGATTTGTGACACGGTGCTTTATCTTGATGAAACAGCACCTTTTTCTTCTTCAAATGGCCGGTTTATCGGGATTTCGTCCTTCCAACAATAACATTGCAATAACGCAATGTAATAGACGCTTAATGGTTTTTCTCTTTGAAGATGGTCACTGAATATTATATCATGAGCGTCCCAAAATACTGATTCCATAACCTTGCTAGCCGAATTTTGTCTCTTTCCACGCTTTGGAACGGGTTCATCAAGTGCAGTCCGCTTGGCAGACTGTCGTTTGGACTCCGGAGTGAAATGATGGAGTCATGTTTCATCCATTGTGACATGTCGACGCAAACAAAATTTGGTTTTATTATCAATTCGTTGTTGTTTTTGATGGATTATAAGCTCGCACGGCACCTACTTTGCACAGAGCTTCCGCTTCAGAGGCCGAAATATTCTTTCACAATATATCCAACACGTTCTTTTGATTCTAGATAATCTCAGCTATCTCGAACAATTTCACTTTACGGTTATCAGTAATTATTTTGAGTACTTTTTGAGCTTTGGGGCGTCCACTGCCTTCATCGTCCTCCGTGCTTTTTTCGCCTTGTTTAAAGTTAGCAAACCATCTTTCAACGGTTGATTTTCCTGATGCAGAGTCCAAATAATGTTGATCAATCCAATTCTTGGCATCTACAGTATTTTTCCCCTAAAAGTCAATGCTTTATTAATACGCGAAATATTTATTTTTAAAATACTTTACAATTGGTTTGGACCGTAAAACGCAACTAGACATTTCATGTTGATGTTGAATGCATTACATTTCGACCAAAAACTGTAGTTTCATACGAGTTTCAAATATATGTATGTATAGTCAATTTTTACTTAATCGTCTATTCTCAAGTTCCCTAGTGGTTTTATAGTAAAAATACTGAGTTGACGACGAATTCTGCACTTTTTCTGAACCAACTTTTCAAAAAATTGGTCTAAACTTAGCGCTTTTCGAACTAATTCAATTTCAGTGAGAAAATTAAAGTTGTAACTAATTATTTTTAAGATGAGTTTGATGTTTCATTATGGAGAGCTTACGCAACAACAATATGTGTTTAGAAGTGTTTATGTTTGTTGAGATGTTCGATCTCGAAACCAGTAGTTTGATTTGACCATATTAAGACGTCCTATAGATGCCTTCGTTCTAGTTACTGGCATATATGTACATATTTTATATGATTTTTATTGAACTTATTCAGTCAAATTCATTTTTTTAAAACAATATTCTCGTATCAATCCAGCATTCTCCTAAATCCTTTTGTTCATTTTCCATTATTAACAAAAACGACCACAATCGTTTGGAACAGTTTTGTGGTTGCCCACGCAATTTTATTTAAGCGTACATTTGTCTATCCAGTGCTGAATTTGTGTACCGTATGTGCGCATGTGAGTGTGCGTGTGGTCGCAATTAAGGATATAATTTTGAAATTATTATGTCATATGCGTAGAAGCCATATGCAAATTGAAATGGCGCAACACGCTGTAACATATCAGAGCACCAAAATATATCTACATAAACATATTTGACAATGCATGTGTGTGTGTTGTGTGGGTGAAACCCTTTCGGCTAAGTTCTCAACGCGTAATAACGATAAATAATATCTTCGTCGAAAATTCATTAAGATCCACAAAAATAGGCCTGAAATGGAGCAGCGTTTACACGTACAGTGAGGCGGAAAATACAGCAGACCCAGCTTCAAATGTAGATATTTTTGTATATATGTAAGTTTGGCAGTGTGGCTTTGTTGCATGAATTTCGGTTATTACGAAATTAAGCGCGTTCTGTTGGTTTATGCAAATGTGGGAGCGCAATGTTTTTGGCAACGAAATATACATAAATGACAGCTCCATTGCCATCTGCCTTTCATATATGTATGTATGTACGTATGTGTGTGTGTACATGCATTGAAAGTGTGCGCGATAATTTTAATGGCCTGTTGGAAAAATTCAAAATCATCTCCCCATGGATTGGTGTGTGGCTGAGAGCTGGGGACTCAGGCGTTCCTTTGGTTAGACAACACTTGAGTCTACTTCAATGTATGCATGTAGTGACTGGCATCCGCATGCGGCTATATCCCGCGGTGTGGATATCTCATCGGACGGAAATGAAAACTTCACTACGCACAGTGGCAAATTCGCGTTTAAGTTGTCTTCAGGGAGTGAGGTTGGCTGTTTTGGGCGGCAGAGGGCCATTGAGGTTGCCCAATACCGACAGTTTAGTTGTTGTTGCTACTCTTCTCTTGAAGGGGTTTGTGTGCGCTATGACTTTCTCCACCTTCATGTCGTGCATTTTTAATCCAACATATTTTAATTATTAAATGGCTTTGATATTTTAATGTTAATATCGTTGCCAGGAAGCCGTTAATTTCATTAATACATATTTATGAGCGATGATAAGGCTTTAAGTCGTTTTGATAATTAAATAAAGTGTGCTTGACTTATTAAGGCAACCAGCTAGTTCAAAGCAGCTTTCGAAATATTTATTTGAATACATAAATTAAATTTAATTGTTTTTATAAGAATAAAAAAAAGAAGGATATTTTTATTTAGTGTTGGCCAAATGCTGGTCTTCTAAATATAATAAACTGGATGGTAATTAAAAATAAATTAAAAGGTAGAATACTTTTTTGGTATCATATATGGTATGATTATGCTGCTTGAACCAAAAACTTTTAGAGATTTTCCAAATTTCTATGGTGTATACGACAGGCCATGCTCACCAACTTTGACCACAAACTGTTGTCCAATAGATACAATTTTGGACTTATATATGAAACCAGAAATATTGCTTTTAAACGACTGCTGTGTGGTTTTTGCCTTGTGCTTGGTGCAGAGTTTCGCTAGAAGATCCAATGCTCTCTGAAGAAGATAGCATTGTTGAACTGCCTTGCGAGTACTTCTAAAACAATCTGCTGGTACACTTTTGCCTAGTTTTAACCCATTTTCCGCAGAAGTGAAGAGTCAGTCATCAGCTGCTTGAGCCATATGTAAAATCATCGTTTTTTGCCACTCCCACGTGTATGGCGCTCAGAGTACTTTCCACACTTGTGTGAACTGCTCCACATGACTCCATCCTCCCGGCTCGGCAGGGCATATATGACATTAGAAAGATAAGATATCATACTAAATAACCTTTTTGAGAAAGTTTAGTGATAGTTTGACTCAGTGTGATTTGAGTACATTTCGAGAAAAGGTATTTTATTACAGTTTTTCCTCGATAAAGGCGAAAATACGAGCCTGGCGGCTAAGAATATGAATACTGTTTATGGACCTTATGCTGTAACAGCCAATCACGCACAATTTCGGTTTCGTCAATTCCGTTTCTTTAGTTGATATCAAATATGCGCCAACGTTTTAAAAGATCAATTGTCGAAAATATCGATTAAATAATGGAAATCGTTACGTCTGGCCGTCATGTAAGCGTTGTTTTGATTAACCAGGAGCTGAAAATTGTACAAAAACCCGTTAAAAACGTATAAATAAGGTTCGAAACAAAACAAAAATCGATGTATGGATGTCACACGTGTTAACAAAAAAAAACTTCATGGGACTGACTTCATTTATTCATTCATTGATTCCAATCGCTGAGTGATTGACCGTCCAACAGGTTTTGTTATGTGTTTGCTAGGGTTAGTAAAAATCATGCATTTAAGAGCTGCGTCCCTACTAGGCTCGGATCCAGAGTAGAATTTTGGGGGGGACTACATCATTTTGTACGTGCAAGTCCAAGTCTTTTTCTTCGCGAAGTGTCACTTATGATGGAAATAACGTATATCTTTTAACTTTTATGAGGAAAACTTTCCGCAGTTCCCCCCGTGGATCCGCCCCTGGTCTCTGCGCCCAAAATCATACTTCAGAGCTGGACTGGTAACAATTGGACCGTCTGAAGGAAGTAATCACTCCTAAGCGGCCAGCTTGGGCCAATATGCGAAAAAAAGATCAAGAGAAGCTTACAAAAATCCACAGTTTCAGTTCTCGCTAATGGGGACGAGAGTTTCTTTGAGAATGTTATTATGATATCCTCTTAAAAATGCCAATATAGTTATTAAATGTTTATCAAATAACGTTGCATGTTTGTTCTACTTAGGATCATTCTCACCATGCTATCTGTGATATAATACATGCTCTAGATATCAACACAAATACAATAGAAACTTTTGACACACATTATCATTACCAGAATGCTGTTGTTGTAGTTGTTGGAGCGCCAGAAACATCCTTCTAACAATTACAAGGAAAATACTGTGCTGACAGTACTTAGTGGCATGCAAATCCAGGTCCGTTCCAGTTACATAGATTTGACTATCGTGGGAACGAACCTCTACATTACGCTAATTCTCTGCCTACACCTTCAACTTCTTGCATATTCGTTTACATTACCCAAGTAATGAATTGAATTTGAAGATCTGAGGATTATCTATAGCCTCGGTTGTTCAGCATCATTTGCAAAAAGTTCCAAGTTTCCAGAGTTCTTTAAAACAAAGACGCACGTAGAGAAACATTATATACAAGAGATCCAGTGAAGTTGAATTTTACAATTTTACGAGGTTTGCTTTCAGAAAAATTTCTATAGTTTCAGTTTTGGCAAACCTCATGCAGTCAAGTCCGCTGGACGCAATTGATATTACTGAAATTTTAGTTGCATTGCTTTCTCGTTATGAAATCTTAATATTTTTGCTTCTTTCAGAATGTCAAATTCAGAACTGTTAGTGGAATGGTGGCATTTGGCGGAATTACCCTCTTGTTACGAAACTATCGTCCTTCAAAAAGCTCATAGTCTTGAAATACGTATTTTCCTCCTAACATACTTATACTTAGAAGTTACAGAATTTCATACACAAACCTGCAAATGTACTTGGCTTTTTTCATCTGCTTTTCAAGTCTTTTTCGTATTTTTTCCCTTTGTCCTTTCGATTTTCTAATAAACGGCTTCCTAATAGCCTATTAGCATACTTAATAGCAATTGAGCGCACGGTCCATACACAAATCTTCGCTAAGTTACAGCAGGTCAATTGCATGCAACATGGCAACATGTCGTTAATTTCAGTGGCCAACACCTAATTTTCCCCATTTTCCACACGAAAAAAATTTTATTGCTTTGAAATTCAAGATGCTTTAAAAGTACATGTAAATTATCAACACACACCGAGACTAATCCGAAAGCGCGAGCGTGTTTTTTTTTATTAAAAAGTCATAATTTAAAAACACGCGCGACTTGAAACGTAGTCTCCCAGCAACAGCGCCAATGCAGACACACCTACCGGAGAAGCTATACAGTTATTAAGAGGAGCACCACGAGCGACAACGGATAGCTAAGGGTGGTGGTGTGAAGTGAACGCATTTCGTTTCCCCACACCCTTCCCAACCGTTGTACGCTTTCACTTTGCTGCCACTTCCACGCTTAATCACATGCGAACATTTTAATTTTCCTCGCTTGTTTAGTTCGATTTGCATTTTTCAGCCACCAAAAAATGAAGTGAATATTAGACTGTGGAAATTATGGTTACTTCTGACATCTGTGAAAGATTTACGACGCATTGGCGGGCATTCTCGCGGGTACCGAAACCTTTCAAAACGATTGAGAAACGACCGCCAAACTGTTTGGAGGCGTGGTAATATATACAGCCTATCCAACGAAGAGAATAAATAAACGCCACACAAATAACAAATATACAAAAGATTTGGCTTTATGAGTGCTTGGCATTACAAATAAATAGCAGATGAGCGGTTTGTCATCACTGAAGCATCGCTTGCCTAGTCAAGCCGTCTAATCCTTACAATAACTGTTGTCACACAGTTATAATACAAGTACAAATACAATGGCGAAGCTGACAAATAGACAACTGACAGTAAGCTGACTAAGTATGCCCGGAAATGTAAGAGTATACGCTCGCATATTTGTACGTTTGACTGACTAATCTCGAAAAGTTGATGCTTCAATGACAATCTTCGCCACTCAGGCGTGCAAATGTAAAATATTCATGAGCGCACGGATATTTGTTAAGTGTACTTTTGTAATGAGGAGAGCTGGAGCAATGCTGGAAAAGCATATCGAATTATTTTCATTCTGTCAAAAGTTGATTCGTTGCTGACAACGCAAAGACAAAAGAAGTCGTGACAAAAGGCATATCGGAGAAGCTGCGTAGTTACTTTGTATACAAAAGGTTCGGGATGTATGAATATCATAAGTAAGAATCGTGTAAAACACTTAATGTATGCCAAGTTAATTGAATTGTCCATATAGAATATCATATATTTGTGGTTGGTTTGAATTGTTTACTTTACTTTGGCGTAATAATCTCCAAGGAGTTAGGTAAAGGTATTTCATTTAGCTCCCTTGCCGATCTGTGCCTATTATGTAAACTAATGCGCATGCAAAATTATATAAACGAATTATTTTTGACTCACTTTTGCTCATCTACATATTGTTATTGTGTTTTGAATTAAAATAAAACTTATTGTTAGAAGTTATATGTGAATTAAAGTGAAGTGCAGCATGTCCAGTTGATTTTGACGATGGATATCATAGATATCAACTTCTTCTTCCTTATTGGCGTAGACACCGCTTACGCTGTTAAAACCGAGCTTACTTCTTCCTTTTCACTCTTTAGCACCAATTGGAGATTCCTAGTGTAGCCAGGTCCTTCTCCACCTGGTCTTTCCAGCGAAGTGGAGGCCTTCCTCTTCCTCTGCTTTCCTTGGCAGGTACTGCGTCGAATACTCTCGGAGCTGTTTTCATCCATTCGGACGACATGATCTAGCCAGCGTAGCCGCTGTCTCTTGATTCACTGAACTACTATGTCAATGCCGCCATATATCTCGTACAGCTCACCGTTCCATCGACTGCGGTATTCGCCGTTGCCAATGCGCAACAGACCATAAATCCTCCGCAGAACCATTCTCTCGAAAACTCGTAACGCCGATGTTGTCATGGTCATGCCACTGCACCATATAGCAGAACGGGGATGATGACTGACTTGTAGAAGTTAGTCTATGTTCGTCGTGAAAAATCCTTATTTCTCAATTGTCTCTTCTATCCGTTGTAGCACTTGTTGGCAAGTGTTATTCTGCACTGGATTTTGAGGCTGACGTAGTTGTTGTTATTAATGCTAGTTCCAAGAGGCGAAATTACCTACGACTTTGGAGTTATGACTAGCAACAGTGACGTGGGAGCCAAGTCACGTGTGCGACGACTGTTTGTTTGACGACAGGAGATATTACGTCTTGCCTTCGTTCACTACCAGACCTATTTCCTTCTCTTCCTTCACTATTCCGGAGAAAGCAGAACTAACGGCACGGATGTTGAGACCAATGATTTCGATGGCATCGGTTGTCTCACTATAGGGAGTCGCCTTGTCTGAAACCTCGTTTGGTATCGAACGGCTCTCCTTCCCGATCTTGAAGAAGCTTAAACGTCAGTTTACACAGCTGTATTAGTTTTGCGGGGATACCAAATTCAGACATAGCGGCATAAAAAAACGAAATTGCATTCCGAAAAAGTGATCATTTGGTGCTGATTGTGACATGGTCAGGATCGGCCATAATTTTTGCTAATTTTTATTACATATTTATACCCTCAACAGATTGTACGAGCAAAAAGGCGTTCGGCATTTTTCTTCCGAGATGGCGTTAATCAATAGAGTGTTGTAACATGATGTTGACCGATTGTTTTGTCTGGAATTTGATGAGATCGAAGCGGATCATCTCTATTTCCCATAAGACGGTGCACAGCCTCATGTTCACCTATCGTGGTCACACAGCTGACCATTGACCGCAAAATAGTTTTGTCGAGAAAAAAGTCGGTAATTTTTATAAAATGGCTGTGGGACTAATGTCGTACTACTGGGACAGGGCTAAACTTCGTTACACTTCTTTCATATATAAATTTTCTCCAGAAGTGTTCGAAGTTTAAAACTTTAGAAATTCTATACCTCGATTGTTTTGTCAACCATGGCGAATTTGACGCGAATGAGATCGATGGGGACCAATTTATTTCCAACAAGACGGTGCACAGCCTCATTTAACACGTTATACTTTTGAACCTCAGATCCTATGTCAGCAGTTCCGACTGGTCCATTGACCATTGCAGTTTCAATCATAGAAAGCTTCTTGGGAAGAAAAGGTTATGTGCAATATTTAAAACAATATCTCAAAAACTGTGGGACTAGTCCACGTACATACTACATGTCCGTCTGGGACAGGGCTGAATCGACTCAGTTCGTTACACTGATCTTTCATATATAAATTTTCTACGACCTGCGACATTTACTTCTGGATGTTTAAAACTTCTTAGTAAATTTAATTTCTATACCCGTTTCAGTATTCTGTTTGGTATACTTTCCATATTGTTCGGAACATGTTGGACGGCACAACGAAGCCTTCTTCGCGAATATTTGCTTTCAGTTCGTCAATTGTTCGATAATTGCTGGGCATATTTTTTTTTTAAATTTTTGCAGCAAAAGCATGTCAGGGAGAGCCAAATCTGGAGATCAGTGTAGCCAGTCAATACCACCACCTTCTTACTTCAGCGAAACGGACAATACAAGATCCGCGCTCAAAAAATTCGTGTGAAAGTGTTATCTTGGAGTCCGAATGTGCCTTGTGGGCGCGATATTTTTCACGTTATGCACTTTGAGTTAGCCATCACTACTTCGGGTCGTTGTGTCGTCGCGAAGCGATACATTGTTACATTTGACTTTGGACTCAATTTTGTAACACTTGTACAAATTTATAATATTTTAAAAAATATACTTAGCGACATAAAAGATGGTGTACTTTGTATGGTATATATAAAATGTGAAAGACTTTACTCATTCTCAAAAATTTCCACAATATTTTCTAATTTCACTAATGAACTTCGCCAACCTCATGCAGTTAATCATGAAAATAAAGTGAAGTCGGTGGTATAAATCTACACAAGCGTCGTCGCTACATCGTCATGTGACCAGACTTACAGGTAAAATTTATTATCTTTTTTATAAGAAGGAACAAACGAAGTAAATTTAAGCAAGAAGCGGTTTCTAATCCGACAAATTGCTAAAACGCCCTTAAGCATGCAATGAAATAAACCTTTGAGAGCCAGTCTTTATAAGCCGAGTTAATTTGTGTTTAATTTTTAATTCCTTTCAAATTTATTGTTGTAACACAAATTCGGATTAGCCGCACGAGCACCAAAGTCGACCAAATAACGGACGTTTGGTTAGCTATATAATAAGAATATATGTATGTGTGTGTGTGCGTGCTTAGAATGGCACTGCGAAGTGGCAATAAAATTTGCATTTTTTCAATGTTTTTTTTTGTTTTTGTACACATAGCCAACTGATGCGGACACTTATAAAAATAAAGTTAGAATCTAAGAGCACAGTGCGATGTGTTAAAGTTTGCGCCGCGTCTGCATATTTTGCTTTCAGATTTCAATCCTTTCAACGCACACATACATACATACAAATTGTATGGTGCTTGCGATTTTGTCCAAGCGGCGACGGATCCGCGGGCTTTTCGCCGCTAAAGAAAAATGTCTGAGAAAATATTTTACAAAAAAAAAAAACAACAACAACGGTGAAAGGGCAATTGTTATGGAGGACGGAATTCTGTGCAGCAAAGGAGGCTGGCAGCTCAGCCGAAATGCGTCGCGAACTTTTCAGCTTGCCCCAAAAGACAAAAGCGCATTTCCTTGAAAGGAAAGTTGAATTTTTGCAACATCTGCATTAAATATTATAATTGGTTAGACTATTTAAAAAAAGAAAAAAATTGAAAAAAGAGAAAGGAAAGCCAAGGTGCCGCCGTGCCCGAACCAAGGTGACACTGGCGTTTGCCTTCCAGCGCACACGAAGGCTTTAAAGTCGCCTTACATTCTTAAATCTCCAATGCTGTAAAGCCATTAACTCGTGACCGTTTGGTGTTGCTTTTGATTCAAAGCAAAGGATGCGGAAGATGAGCTTGTAATTTTTAAATCCGCCAGGGATCGTCACACATGTTCCGGACATTGCAGCAAAAAGCAAACGAACAACAAGCAAACGCTGAAAAAACTAAATTCAATTCACATGTAATGCTAACTGTTGTTGTTGTTGCTAAAGCGCTTGAAATTCGCCACTAATGTGTGTGCCTGGTGCGCAAAATGAGATGACGATGACATTTCGCTGTCCGTTTACGAAGGATCACTAAGTAGCAAGTCCATGTGTGTGTACGCACATGTGAGTATGTGTGTCCACGTAAACATGTGTGTGTGTGTGTATGATGTTAGCTTGTTTATGCCATGCAGCAGGTACATTGTCGCATTGCAGCAATCAGGGGAGTGATAAGTGCTTTTCGGGCATTGCGTCTGTGCCCTCAGCTCAGTGCTAGTTATGTATGGGTCTCATGCGTCGCTTCCATTTTCAATCAATCAAATGTGTTAACGAGTCCTCATTACAAGTATGCGATTGTGTGATTATTTCTCTTGTTATGCTGCATTGCGTTTCGGCGTTTTGGCGTTGTCCTGTCGATATTCGCACGAAAACAAACAGAGCACGTAATTTCGATTAGGTCACACTGCTGCCAACACAATGGCAAGTGGGTGGAGGTATTTTTTTTCTTGTTGATAGTGATTACGGCGCCTTTGATTACTGTAAAATAGGAATTGGTGTTAAAGTCGTTAATGCTTAGCTATTTTTTTTTTTTTTTTTTTTTTGAAAGAAAGTCTTTCAGTTAAGGGGCCAGTAGGGTAATCCTTTTTCAAAAAAAATTTTTTTTTTTTGCTTTTTCTGTTCCTATATACTCTTAGAATTAATTTATAAACCCTTTTTACCATTGGAAGGTTTCGAAAAAGGCCCAAAAATAATAAAATGCACAGCTGGCACTTTAAACGTGTTTTTCTTAAAACACACGTTTTTATACTGGCGGACATGATTCCGGTCGAACTACTGAACCAATTTCCTTAATTTTTTCTTTCAATTTTCTCACGCCTGGCTATCGTCCCTACTAGAATCATACTTTTTTTATAATTTATTGACAATGTTAAGACAAAATTTTTGCAAAAAATCATAGTTATCAACATTTTTTCATAATTCTAGTAGGGACGATAACCATTCACGTACTTTTTAAGAATAAATTGGGTTTTTCAGATGATCCAAACATGACAAATCGTGCTCGCCAGTGAAAAAACGCATCTCATTCACCCAGCCATTTCTCCGACAGATGTCATCAAAAAATTCCGAAAAAATGTGTTTATACACTCCACTATATACCTCATGATATGTGAAAAAAGTTCTATTGTACATAGAATAAAAATTTCTATGAAAAAAAAATGTAAAAAAAGGTCAGATTACCCTACTGACCCATTAAACCGGAAAAATACAATGGATTGATAGAATTAAGTCGAATATAGCTGGGAATAGTCTCGATCAGACGATCATGTACAATTGAGAGAGATTTGTGTCCTTTCAGGAGGATAGTTAATCTAAGAGTCTTGCAAATTTTGAGCCTCTACTGTTGCACATCACACGTGGAAACGCTGCTTGTGACTCAAACGCTTTTATGAGCTTTCTTCTCAGCAACTAGATCCGATCTTGAGTCACCCGGAGCATTTGGAAATGTCGAGTTCATTTCCGTGTGCTTTTTATACCTATAAAACTTTTCCACGAGTTGACCTTAGCTCGTCGCTATGATCTTTCTGTTCCGATATCAAGAACTCTTTAATAATGATGGTACTGCCTTGTTTATTCAACTTGTTTTCTCCAATAACATATTATTCTAAATTGCTAACTTTAGCTAAAGGCTTGACATTGTCTAATAAATGTTTAACAAACTTGAACCAAACTCGTGACCGGGCTTAACTAATCGGAAAAATTATGATGAAAGCAACGCGAAATCATTTCACGAGACTGCATCGAAATCTTTTGGATATGAGAAGAATATCGAACTAAATATGGTACAAAAGATAATCTTCTAACCCCTCCATTTCCAAAGGCACAACGCATAAAACTAAAATTTAAAACGTTGGTAAAACATAAAATATCAGACTTGTATGTACCCTGAGGATATAATTAAAAAACTAACATAAAGACGATAAAGTAATAGGACAGATTTTCTTCTGCGCGACTGTACTTCGGAGCGTGCGCGCACCGACTGGATTCGTAGAGGGCGTTCCTAGCTAACGAACGAGCGGCTGGTCAGTTGTCTCCGAGCACCTGGAGAGTTAGGACAAATATTTTCGCGCGACGTGTTTCTATGAGTGGTGCAAGCCGAAAATGCAGCGTTTATTAGAACAGAGGTACGCGATTAAATTCTGTGTGAAACTGGGTAAATTTGCGACAGAGACGTTTGATATGATCAAGCAGCTTTGCTTTAGGCGGGTCGGGAAGAGGTCGCTGATGAATGAGCAAATCCAAAGTGAAAACGATGCTCATTGTCTTTTTTTATATCAAAGGCATCGACCACCATGAATTTGTTCCTTCTGGACAAACCTTCAACAGCAAGTTTCACGTGGAAGTCCTCAAGAGACTCAAACGAAGGGTCAATCGGGTCCGACAAGACATCGCAGCCGATTGGAAGTTGCACCACGACAACGCCCCGGCTCACACTGCCTTTCTTGTGAATAGCTACCTAACCAAGCCGGCATCCCAACGCTTTCGCAGCCGCGCTACAGCACAGATGTGGCCCCCCGCACATTTTTGTTTCCTTGCCTGAAAAGGTCGATGAAATTAAGCATTCTGAGACGACAGAGGGGATCCAAGCAGCATGCACCTCGGCTCTCAAGGGTATTCCAGAGAATGCCTTCCGTGACGCCTTCAATGCTTGGAAATCGCGTTGGCAGCGCTGCATCGAAGAAGGAGCCTATTTTGAATAGGATCGTTATGGCATATAGCTGTCATACGAACTGAACGATTAAAATGAAGTTCTTGTAAGGAATCTTTAGTACTTGTGAAGAGTATTAGTGGTTCGGTGCAAACGAAATGGACGCTTTTTCTTGTTCAATATTGGGTTTGATTATGTTTCCGTGAACATATAAATGAAATATCGATGTGTTCCAAATTTAATCCTACTTAGTTCTTACTCTCTCTGTCGCTCTCTTTTAAAATTTTTTGCGCAGATGAAATTCAGCTTGTTTTACATTTACTAATAACTTTTTAGAATTCACAGCTTCTAATTTAAAGGTGTTGGCACACTGATATTTATATTAAAATTTAGCGTATTTCGATGACAGGCGGCACAGCTGGATACACTTTGAAATTACAAAAAAAATGCGGCAAAACAAATAAAATTGCCATTTGTTTCCCAGAGCACAAACGTGTTGCGCCTTAAATACCCCAGCCCCTGCCGTTCCGGACCACTGCTTTTGGACTACCAATAGAACAACAAAACACAACAATATTTTTCTAATAATCCACCCAAAAATGTTACACTTTATTGTTTACGACCCATTTACATGACCAAAAATAATAAAAAGCAACAAAAAACACATAATGAAAAAAAACGGTAAAAAAAAATCGTAAAAGGCACTACATTTTGGGCACGCCTACAAATTGGGTGTGCGTTCTTTGGAAGCTGCGCCGGGCAGCAGCACTTTTAATAGAGTATGATGCTAAGGTTGCAGCCCTTCCCCTACTATTTGTTCACTGGTGGCTACTGTTGCCACCGTCACGCTGTTGGCCATTTGACCCCTGGCAACACAGCCGTGTCTCGCCTTCGTTGGTGTGTTTGTTGTAGCGCGAAGGTGGCGTGTGACTTTTTACCCTTATTACAGATTTTTGACGGCTGATACATTTTCCTATTAATTTGCATAAATTACAACCACCTTACGTCACCGGGCATATGTCGAACGCCACGCTGCTTTAATACACATAATTTTTTTTATTAAAATTTCACAAATCTTTTGGGATAATTTACGATTTTTTGAAACAATTTTTGGAATAATAGGCCGTGACGGCTTTGCGCGCACGGAAATTTGGTGGTGTGAGGTGCAAGGAAAAAAGGAATTTGTTTGCATTATTAAAAATTATTTAAGAATTGTTTGTTTGTAATTAAATTTCTGGTAGAGTAGGCTTAGAGCGGTGCAAATATGCCACGAATTAATTTCGGCTGTAATTTTAATGAGGCTGCACGAACTCCATCAAATGGCCATTCATTAAGAAAAAAACAAAAACATTCACACACACACACACAATAATTAAAGGAATTGGTGAAAATAGCCACACGTTCTTCATCTTTGTTAAGTTTATGATTATTCGCGCAAACATTTTTAATTTCTATGTTGATTTTATAGCCTTTCATCTCCGCCCACATAACTTCAAGCGTCTCGTCAGTGCGCCACTCAACTTGACGTTTCCAGTCAAGCAGTTAGTTGTCATAATGCGGTTCGCACCCTTCCACAACTAACACTAACTCTACTTGTTGCCCCGAACTTATCCTTAACCTCAACCTCAACCTCCGTCTCAGTCTCGTTAGTTGGTTGACTGACTCGGTTGGCTTGGTTGGTTTGCTTTTCCGGCGGAAAAGTCTCGCTCTGCCATGGTGAATGGTGAACGGCAAACGGAAAGCGAAAGCGCGTTCTGAATTTTATGGTTTTCACTAATTAGTTACAAAGTCGTAGAATTTTTACATTAATTTTAAGTGCTCACTTCATTTCAGAGTAATTGTTATGTTGACGGCGACTGTTCGCGCCACTTGATTTTTTCTGGCTTTAGTTTGACGTTTTTGTTTTTATTGCATCCTTTTCGGTGGTTTTGTGGTGTCGTTCGATGGTTGTTTGAATCACTTGCTAAATGAATGGTTGAGGTTAGCGTCAAAGTTTGAAGCGCATAATGATGACGTTGATGGATCCGCAAAGTGTTCAGTGGCTGCTGGGATTTGATGTTTTGTAGTGTAGTGTAGAGTTGAGTACTAGATCCCAAAGTCGTTGTGTTTCGAATGGGGAATATCTTTTTAATTATTTTCATGACGTCTAGCAACAAAAGTTTTAAAATGGTTCTAACTCATCTCATGAGGCTTTGTTAACTTTCTATACAATAAGTGGATGAATCTATTAATCTGAAGCTAGTTTTTCATCGTAAAATTATTACCCATGTTGGAAGGCTATATTTAAAATACTTGTAACGCCGACTCATCAGCTGTTATCATCGTCCAAGCCTCCGCACCATATAGCAGGACGATGATGAATGATGATGAGTGACTTGTAGAGTTTGGCCTTTTTTCGTCGAAAGAGGTCTTTACTTCTCAGTTATCTACTCAGTTCGAAGTAGCACCTGTTGCTAAGTTATTCTATGTTGTTGGTGTTAATGCTGGTTCCAAGATAGATGAAATTATCTACGACTTCGAAGTTATGACTATCAACAGTGACGTAGGAGCCGAGTTGCGAGTACGACGACTGTTTGTTTGATGACAGGAGGTATTTCGTCTTGCTCTCGTTCAGTACCAGACCCATTTGCTAAGCTTCATTGTTTAACCTGGAGAAAGCAAAACTAACGGCGCGGTTGTTGAGGCCAATGATATCAATATCGGTTTACGCCAGCAATTGTACAGTTTTGTAGAAGATTGTACCTTCCATATTCAGATCTGCAGCTCGAATTATTTTTCCAGGAGTAGATTGAAGGAGTCGCACTTTTGGGAGTCGCCTTGTCTGAAACCTCGTTTAGTATCGAACGGCTCGGAGCGGTCTTTCCGAACCTGACGGAGCTTTTGGTTTTGCTCAACGTCGTCTATTACAATTTAAATAATTTTCGTTTAAGTAAATACTGAAATTGAATGGACTTAAAGTTTCCAAACCATCTTCTGATACACTCTTGCTCCTGAGGTGAGTATGAATTTGCTTTAGCTAAGCTCAAATAGGGACATGTTGAAATTCTCTTCTCCCTCAACTGCATCTTTGAAAACTTGGACCACTGCGTCGCAGATGCTATTCGTGGGGGTAGGGTGTGTGAAGAAGAGCCGCAGATGGCTCGAATCTAAGAGAGGAGGTTGGAGAGTGAGTTTTCTGTAATGAGCTTTCCGTTAAGCTAAGCTTTAGGTTACTGTAATGTTTTTCAGGCAGAAGTGGCTGCTATTAAGGTAGCAGAAGACGTACTGCTACGAAGTGCAATCTCTTTTCGGAACACTTACTTCGACTGAAAAGCAGCAATCTAGATTTGAGCTATTTAACTGTGCGCTCAAAGTTAGTCAAGGAGTATCTGTCCTCAACAAAAAATAGCATCAGACCTATTAGACATAGCGGAATCATGGCATTGTGTTCTAGGACTATATCAATGGACCTCGCGTGGGCTTAGCAAGTGACGATCGCGCAACTCAAGATCCTTTTGGCTTTCCCATGATAGAACGCAGAACATCTTCTGAACTACTTTATCCCACCGCAATCACATGAATTTTTACTGGACATTGTGCAATAGGCATTCATGTGATAGGGCTAAAAATATTGTCGGACGCAAGTTGGCAAATTTCTAAGGAAAAAATGAGGAGAAAACATCTAGTCACTTTCTAGTCTCTAGCCTTTGCAAGACTGAAGTTGAAACGGCAGTCTTACCTTAAAAAATTTGTGATAACCTCATAGCGCTTTCTCGACTTACGAGTTTCTTATGAGCAATTTTATGGTATATAGGAGTGTGCGTGTCATAATATACTGGCGTTGTAACCTGACTAAGTGAGATCCCTGTTAGGATCGACTTCTTAACCTAAACTAACCTAACTTGTTTTTAGCGGAGGATTTTATGATTAGTGCAACTTCGAGAAGCCTCTAACTGAAGATTGTCATGGACTAGTCGTGATATAGATGGATGTCTCGCACATATGTATCGGGATCCTTTTTTGTAATTTTTTGTAACCAAAATCTCTTGTTTTGTAAAGGGTTTATGCGAATCTGTCGCCGAATAATTTTTGTGGCTTCACTGTAATAGGAAGAGAAGACTTTAATAGCGAACCGTAAAATAAGAAATACCATCCAATGAAATATGTATTCGCCATTGCACAGTTCTGGTTTCTCCCTCATTTATTCATGAAGAGCACGCCAGTGCCTTGGAAAGATTAAGAATTTCATTAAACGGCGTAACAGTGACATTTTTCAACTAAAATCCTGAATATTTTTGCTATTTTTTCTCTTTACAATGCCAGAAA
Organism: Bactrocera neohumeralis; assembly: GCF_024586455.1. Classification (NCBI taxonomy): domain Eukaryota; kingdom Metazoa; phylum Arthropoda; class Insecta; order Diptera; family Tephritidae; genus Bactrocera; species Bactrocera neohumeralis. Next base: position 53,506,610 of record NC_065919.1, read on the forward strand.
TTCTTAGACTGTAAGAAAGCCGATGGATTTCCCATGATTCTTATTGGTATTTCTAGCATTTCCTAACAAATAATTCTGTAACTTATTTAGAATATTGCCGTACATACATACAAACACAACTTACGAGCATAAAAGCTTTTCTAAATTTTCAATAGATAACTTCTGTCAATACAGTGAGATAGTACATTACTCAATATTCGCACTTACTCGATTGCACAGACTCTTACAAATGTCAACTATAATCTGACACTAAATCCACTTCAGAAATTCCTCAACGTAACGACAAATCAAAAGGAAAGCTCAAACAATCCAATAGCATGTCCATGAAAACCCAAGCAAGTCTGCATGCACAAAAACACATACATATGTATCTATGCATGTATGTGTGTGTGTGTGAATGCTTCCCGCTGCTTAGAATCAGAATTCAAAAATCTCGCTCCTCACCAAATTGCCGATGCGATACAGAGGGTTGATTTTTCAAAACATAGGTAAGCAATGCCTTAGCTTGAGCTTTGTTGTTGGACACGTGTGTGCGGCGTTGCGTCACTGGTGCCAGCTTCCGTCCGAAGCGCGTGTGCGCGGTCAAAAGTACAGTCAGCGTGGCAAGCCAACACACCATGTGGCTAAAGTGAAAACTGTAACTGTACGGCGAAAGTGAAAGCCAGCACACACACATGCATACATACCCACACATTTGTGTAGTGCTGGGTTAGTGTGTGTGTGTTTTGTTTGCCGTCTTTGTACCATTGACATCATTACACCACCTCAATGCCTCATATTCGAATGACATAATTCACTTCCGCCAACACATGCTGCTGGGTGTCATCCTTCGACCCACCTCCTTGCAACACTTCAACACGAAACCGAAATTCACATGTTCGCATGCAACGTTGTGTGGCAAAAAAGTTCGTAGTAGTGTGTATGTGTGTGAGTGGCGGCTGTTGGACATCCCTTTTCTCACATTCCTGCCGCATTTTTGCCACTTCCTGTTGTTGTTGCTGCTGCTGTTGGTCGCATAGACTTGTGTTGATAATAATTCAAAAATTAAAGTGACCATACGACAATTTCAATTACGTTTGCGTTATGAGCGGAATTTCGTAGTAATGAGCAAAAAGTGTGCCCCACCCTCCGCACAGCATGCCTTACGTGGTTTATTTTTTGTTTTCAAATAACTTTTGTTTTGATGAGCTTTATGTGATGTGTGTGAAGTACACAACCGCACGCTGGCACTTATTCTCTCACAATAAATCAATTTTATTATAGGCGAAATGGCCTGTGGGCAGATGCAACTTCAAAGGTTCAACACACACATTCATCTATGTACATATGTATATGTTTTTAAATGTGTGTGTACTTATGTTACATTACTCCGTTTGTCCTTCGTGGTCGCTTGTACATTTTTAACTTACCGTTCGTCCGCTAGTTTGTCAGCTCGTCAAGAAATGTGCCAAATATGACAGCGCTAAAAATAATTTCCACAAAAAAAAAACCAAAAACAATAACAAGTGCTGTCGAAATTTGTAAAATACTTAAATTCAATCAATTTTTTTTTTGCCTTGTGTCCAACGAAGTGTCACATATGAGTTTCACGGATTTAGGGTGATATTTACTTATTTCCTGTCGTCGCTCGCCTTGCTCTGCATTGGCTTACCTCGTTTGTTAGTCCTCTGATTACACCATTTTTCTTCTATTTTCTAGCAAAAAAAAAAATTTTCTATAATCGCATTATTTGCTAACCCCAATTGAAAATTGACAAATTTTCCAATATTTACTGCATGTGTCAAAATTTTCGGATTCATTTTACACCAAAAAAAAAAAAAATAAAACCATAACGAAGTCATCTCTGTGAATCCGTATGTAAGTACAGATGTGCACATGTATCATGAGGGACACACATGCTGAGTTGTATGTGTCAGATGGGATGCTATTACCATTTTCATATAATTGGGTTTAAAATTACAAACAATTTTTTAGGCCTTTAACAAGCTAATCTAAACGAAATTTGGTCATTTGTTTTTGGTTTTGGTTTATAAAATTTCTTTGAAATAGCTGTGAAAATAGCGAAAATCATCAAGGTTTCTCGCATTATTATTTTATATTCCACATATCGTCTTCGTATAAATAAAAAATATTAAAATAGTAACGAATGTGTAGCGAAAAGGCCAAATAGTAGGGCTTTGTTGAATTTTTGTATTCACCTCTATCAGTGCGAGCATAATACTTGCAAATTGCTTTCTAAGAGTTTGTTTTAAAATGAACTCTCTGAGTTGTTTAAAAACTTACGAAAGACTTGAGAAAATATATATGGCAAAAAGTACCGGAAATTGTAAATAAAACGCAAAATATTTTATTATTCGAAGTTATGGCTGTCAACAGTGACGTATTAATTTGGCGGAGATACCAAATTCAGACATAGCGGCATAAAGGCAGCTCGTTTTCGTGCTGTCAAAAGCAGCTTTTAAAGTCGACGAAGTGGTGGTGTGTGTCGATCCTCTTTTCACGGATTTTTTCGAAGATTTGGCGCGTGGTGAATATCTGGTCGGTTGTTGATTTTTCAGGTCTGAAGCCACACTGATAAGGTCCAATCAGTTTGTTGACGGTGGGCTTTAATCTTTCACACAATACGCTCGATGGAACCTTATACGCGATGTTGAGGAGGCTTATCCAGCAGATTGCGCAGATTGTGGGATCTCTCTTTTTGTGGATTGGGCAGAGCACACTTAAATTCCAATCATCGGCCATGATTTCGTCCGTTCATATTCTACAAAGAAGCTGATGCATGCTGCTTTACAGATCTTCGCCGCCGTATTTGAATAGCCTGGCCAGCAATCCATCGGCACCCGCCGCTTTGTTGTTCTGCACGTTTAAAACACTCGAGACGTGTTTATCATAATATAATCGATCTGGTTGGTAGGTTCTCGATCCGGAGACAGCCAGCTAGCTTGATGAATTTTTCTATGCTGGAATTTAGTACTGCAGATAACCATATCTTGGTCCCCGGAATCAGCATCAACCCATTTTGGGTTGTTGCATCGTGGAGGCTGAGTTTACCGACGTTGTGTGATTTTGCCACCGTTGCGGTGGCAGATCTCATTTGTGCGCTTCAAGTCATATCGACCTTCTCTTCCGTCGGAGCGTGGGCGCAAATCAGCGGTATATTGAGGAACTTCGCTTTGATGCGGATTGTGGATAGACGTTCATTTACCGGTAATAAATGCCACAAGGACCTACGCGTCTCAGTCCTTGTCCCGTCCATTGCATTTCTGGGACGGCGGTGATGTCAGCTTTTACTCTAACGAGGACATCAACCAGCTAGGCAACGGCATGCTTTTAAATCGTAATCCTTGACATGTTTGCAGAGGTCGTCGCCAAAAGGAGGTCTCTCATCCCAGTCAGTTTTATTTTTTTCATTGGTTGTGTTTTTTTTGCGGGTCCCAAACACAGCGGAAAACCCTGGGGAGGGGATTTTTTGCTTTTTCACTTTAGCTCACCTTCAAACGGATGTTTTTTGGCTTCCCAGAGCATACTTGGTCTAAGACCGGAAGTCTTGAGCTGTTTGAGCCATATGTAAAATAATCATTTCTAGCCACTCCCAAGTGAATGGCGCTCAGAAAACTTTCCTTACTTGCGTGAACTTCTACACATTACTCCATCTATACTTCTGAGTATGTAAACAAGCAAAATTGCCGCATTTGTGTCGAAGAGCAACCTGAATAGATTCAAGAGCTACCATTTCATCCAGAAAAAACAATGGTTTGATGTGCTTTGTGAGCTAGTGCAAGCATCGGTCCATATTTCTTCAAAAATGATGCCGGTGAGAAAGTAACCGTCCTTGGCGACCGCTATAGCGTCGTGATAACCGACTATTTGATGTCTCAAATTGAAGCTCGTGATCTCGGCGATGTTTGGTTTCAACAAGACGTGGCCACTTCCCACAAATTGAATCAATCAATGGATTTATTGGGATAACACTTTGGTGAGCAGATAATTTCATGTTTTGGGGCGGTCCTTTTTCCACAACATGCGTGTGATTCGTCAGTTACCAGTTGAAATGCTCGAACGAGTAATCAAAAATTGCGGACAACATTGGAAAGAGGTGATCTTCAAAACATAAATGCCAAAGAACGTTCATTCGAATGATAATAATCACTTCCAATAAAAATTAAAGTATACCTGTTGTTGTAGCTATCACCCTGTAAGAGTCGCCTTTTCCCATTTGATTGACGATATAACCGTTTACATGCAAATATTTTATGAAAATATAAAAATTTTCGAATATCGTTTTCGGTAAAATGCTTAAATTTAGATTGAATTTATAATGATCCAAAGGCAAGAGTCTATGCCTTAATATTGACCAGTTAGTCATTATACTAGATGATATACAAGTTTCCTATTGTTTCTTCTTACCTATTTATTTTATGTCTTGGATGAGCTGGTAACAACATACTGTTATCCTTTCATAACACTTTAACAATGCGCAGTTTATTGTTATGTATGTGATGTCTAGGCTATCAGACTATTTTAAGTAATGCATCCGGATACAACACATTTTCTCAGGCGGTTAATATGGCGCATAATCTGCATAACTGTGTACAAACACACACATTCACAACAACAATAACTCCTTGATAAACTTTAGTTAGCTTTTAGTTACAAAGTCATAAATTCACACACTTTCAGCATAAATCAAATGTGAAGAGGTAAAAAAAAAGATTCACAATTTCACACCATGAAATGCTTTAAATAAAATACAATAGAACAATTGGTAACAGTTGCGTTGTGATATTCATGACACGCGGCCTGTGAAAAATTACCCCTTTTGCCAAAAAGGCATTTTCAATTAAAATCAGAAAACCATAAAAAATTAGTAATCATGAAATTGTTTTCTACCTTCTTTTACATACAAATTAGTCATACTTCGAGTATCTCAGCTGTTTGGCAACTTGTGTGGGTTCCCTATACTCGTATCATAAACCGAAGTCGCAATATATTCCAATGGAAATTTTAAGATTTTGTGAAAATTAGTTAATCGAACCATTAAGCGATTTCAACTTAAAGGGTGTTCATTATTTAGGCTTACTTCAGCTACTTTCCAAAACTTCAAACAAATTGCATATTTATACATACATACATACTCGTATAGTATACCTAGATTATGTTTCCAATCACACAGATTGAGCTTCAAAAGGTGATTTTTTTGTTGACACTTGAATTTGGCCCGATGCCTTTGGCGAATACTAATTAAAAATTCACGCGTCCAGAAAATTACTTTGAAAATTGTTGCCCTCTTTGGTCTTCACACATCGAAGTGTGCACACAAACCGACATACATATATATATATTCGAATGATATTCAAATAAGCGTAATTGTAATGGTCAACTGCGTCCAAGTTTCCGCTTTTTTCAGGCATTTAATTACCGCTATCTCATTTGAGCTGTGAAAGGGTTGAAATTCCGAAAAACAACCGGAGATAACAGAAATAGTCGATATTTACGGGGTAAGGGGTCTCAAACGCTGCACTTTCGAAATTAAACAATGAACATTTTTGAAATTCTTTAAAAGCAAATGCTTTTGAAGGAAATTAAGATATGAAAATGCCAGTCACGTTGCGCAATATTTACTAGTGACACTGAAATTACCAATTACTTGGCGGGGTTGATGGTGACCCAAATGTATAATTACTAAGCACAAATATACATTTAGAAAATGTAGAAAATCTCGAGACTAAATAACGGCTTTGTGATCACGAGTTTAACCGTTAAATTAATCCCAGAAATGACCAACAACACATGTGCAACAATTAATCAAAAAACCCAAAGACACACACACAATGACCCGAAAGTGGACAGCAGGACAAGAAGAGCTGTGGGTATGAAGTACTTTCGCTTAGACTTCGAACTTTACCAATACTTAATCAAAACTCCACATAAGTTATAACGAAGCTAATAACAAATTAAGCAATAGAGAATACAAGGAGAAAACTTAAGAAACCATGAAAGCTAAATCAACTGTGAGAACTGCCATTAGAACTGCAAGAAACTCAAAACAAGCGAACAGTCATCATAAATCTCATAGTGGAGTGTAACATTCTTATAATTACGACAACTCATTTAGTTAAGTGAATGAAAGATTTTATGTGGATTGCAAGTAAGACGGAAGTGTCTTTTAAATGAACAAGGGCGGTCCGGTAAGTACTTAACCCCACCGTGCGTTAGCGCCACTATTGGAAAGGAAATTTACTATCGCGCAGTACATTCTCGAAGTCAGAACTGAGAAGTTTGGTTTGGCGAGTTTCAATATAGTTGTACGTCCGCTACTGCCGAGTATAACGTGTCAAAGTTCACGATCTCTGTATTAGCAGATTGCCGATTGAGGGAGAGCGCTGAGGTAAAGGCATCTCGAAAGACTTCGTGGGCTCCATTGCCAGACTGGTTGGATATTCGTAAACAGAAGGGATCAGGATCTTTACCTGATCGTCAGCAATTGGCAATTTGGTAAAAATTCTTTGAGAAATATTTTCCGTCGCTTTATGAACTAGAAAATCAATCTTTACTGCTTTCTAGGGTTCCCAAGGTGAAATATACATACATCAATTATTTCTGGAAGAGAAAATCAGTCAAAGGACTCTCTCTGGCATACACACCGCTTACGGTTATAGCCGAATTTACAACAACGCGCCGTCGTTCTACCTTTTCGCTGATTGGCGTCAAATGTAGCCAGGTCCATCTCCACCTGGTCTTTCCAACAGAGTAGAGGTCTTCCACTTCCTCTGCTTCCACCGGCGAAACACTCTCCCCCGAGTACTCACCGAGCTGTAGCCAGGTCCATCTCCACCTGGTCTTTCCAACAGAGTAGAGGTTTTCCTCTTCCTCTGCTTCCTCAGATGGAATACTCTCCGAGCTGGACTGTTTTCATCCATTCGGACGACATGACCTAGCCAGGAGTTTACAGGACTCTACTATGCCGAATAACGGTGTTATTTGCTCTGCCAGCATTTCTTTGCATATCTCCACAAAATTTTAAGCGGGTCAGTCTATTTTTAAGACAGCTTAAAGAAGTTGGAGTATAACTAGCTTAGGCATATCGCGCGAAAAGGTAACTATGTTTCGCAGGTTAAGTACATAACGTACCGCACTCGTAAAAGTAACTGCTTAAGATACATTCAAGTTCTGTGGACGCTCAATTCAGTAGAAAGATAGAGCTCGTGGTTGTCTTCTTCTAATGTTGCCAATAAATAAGCGTACCTTCAGTGGAGTACGCTGTGGCTGTGGCAAGTGGCAATAAAACTAAAAACTTCACAGAAGTCGCCAACGGCTAATGTCTTTGCGGACAGACTTTTCAATTGCTCACCCATATTACGCTTTCTCCTACATAAGCTTTTCAGCGTTTCTAGCTTCAGGCAGAGCAGCAAAGTGAGCAGTGTAAACGCTTCAATACATACATACATATGCATGTATACATGGCTATAACGGGCAAACAATATTTATACAATAATCGGACAGCTTCGAAAGGGTACAGCATTTACATCTGCCTTTCCTTTGTCCGATTCGCCCCCTGTTCGGTGCGCACACGTGAGTGTCACCCAATGCAAATATGGCGAAGTAAACACAATATAATGCCCACCCCCTCAATCTTCCGCACAAAGCAAGTTAACTTCTCGCATTTGCCTTGATCCTTCCTCTGCGCTTTGCCTTTGTGTGCGTGTCGTAAATCGTTGAAGAGTAGCCAACCCACAAACAATCTTCGGCCATAAATCAAAGATACAGCCTATAAATGTGGGAAGACAACAGGCGACTGGTGATTTTGTTTTGCGAATGGATTTTACCATGTTTGACACTGGTATTTGTAAAAGTGAGTAAACAACATGTTAACATTGGAAAATATGTCAAAGCTTGGACCAATAGAAATGGGAGTAATCAGAGGGTTTTTTTCTGGAAAAAGTGTGGGTAAATTGTATTATTATATAAAATGTGCCCAAAAAGTACCGCAATTGTACAAAGGTATATAAAGATTGGAAAATTTTTAACAAGGGTTAAGTAAGAGAGAGTCAAATTAATAAATCTTCTTATGAGTGTGCTTATAATGCAAAGAGATGAGAACATTTTAATGGAACAGAGGACAATTTTTAATACAAAAATTTCCTGGCTAACCCCGAAGTGTTTATAACACCTTAAACTAATAGAGGCACATAGGGAGTTAAATATTTTAAAATAATCAGTTTTGACGAGATAAGCTACCAATTTTAAAATTATAGTGTGATCCCACCCTTCAACAGGATTAATCAATATATCTCAAAAACGTCGAAAGCTATATTAACCAAACTTAGGAGAAACAATTGGGACATAGTCGGCCGTAATAACAAAGCCGTTGGTGCAGCATTCTCAAGTTTAGAAAATGATGGGTCTGGTAATTAATAAGTACAAGATAAAGTACCTCCTGTTAAATAAAGGATATCAACGATTAAGAGATCAAGAGATCGAGGTAGTGAAAGAATCTGTCTCTCTAAGATCCAGCATAAATACTAACAACGATCCCAGCCTTAAAATCAATCGATGAACTACTCTTTTCAATAGGTGCGAAGCATACAATGGAAAAGTAGAGCCCGCAAAACCAAACTAACACTCTATAAGTTACTCATAATACCCCTCCTGCTGTATTAATGCGGAAGCATGGACGATGACAAACAGCAACCTTTATGAACGTTCCAGAGAATGTGGACATAGTGCGGCACAACCATGTTTTGACCATGTTGCATAAATAGAAGAAAAAACTCTAGCTCGCAAAAGGTAGGATTGCGTTCCACTCGGTGGCCGATCAAAAGAAGGACGACGCTAACTCAGATAATATGAAATGACTGCAGACTTGGCGAAATTTGATATCTCCATTTGGCCGTATATGAGGACCTCCGTTCCTCTTCTTCTTCTTCTTTATTAGCGTAGACACCGCCTACGCGGTTATAGCCGAGTTTACAACAGCGCGCCAGTCGTTCTTCTTTTCGCCGTTTGGCGCCAATTGGAGATTCCAAGTGTAGCCAGGTCCTTCTCCCCCTAGTCTTTCCAACGGAGTGGAGGTCTTCCTCTTCCTCTGATTCCCCTGCAGGTACTGCGTCGAGTACTCTCAGAGCTTGAGTGTTTTTATCCTTTCGGACGACGGGACCTAGCCAGCGTAGCCGCTGTCTCTTGATTCGCTGAACTAAGTCAATGTCGTAGTATAACTCATACATCTCATCGTTTCATCGAATGCGATATTCGCCGTTGCCAATACGCAAAGAACTATAAATCTTCCACAGAACTTTTCTCTCGAAAACTCGTAACGTCGACTCATCAGATGTTGTCATCGTCCATGTCTCTACACCATATAGCATGACGAGGATTATGGGTGACTTGTAGAATTTGCTCTTTGTTACTCGAGAGAGGACTTTATTTCTCAATTGCCTACTCAGTCCGAAGTAGCACCTGTTGACAAGAGTTATTCTGCGTAGGATTTCGAGGCTACCGTTGTTGTTAATGTTAATGATGGTTCCAAGATAAACGAAATTTTCTACGACTTCGAAGTTATACTTCTCGAGAGTCACGTGGTAGCCAAGTTGCAAGTGCAACGACTGTTTGTTTGATGACGGGAGATATTTCATCTTGTTCTCGAGACTAGACCCATTTGCTTTGGTTCCTTATCCAGTCTGGAGAAAGCAGAAATAACGGTGAGGTTTTTGAGGTCAGTGATATCAATTTAATCGGCGTACGCCAGCAGCTGTACACTCTTATAGGAGATAGTACTTTCTCTATTTAGTTATGCAGCTCGAATAATTTTCTCCAGGAGTAGATTGAAGTAGTCGCACAAGACGGAGTCGCCTTGTTTGAAACCTCGTTTGGTGTCGGTTTTCTATACGCACACTAGATTTTTAGGATAACTATATGCTACAGTGGTCCTATATCGGCGCTTTCGACAAATGAGCAGCTTCTTGAAGAGAAAAGGTGTGTCTCATCGATATCTCAAAAACTGAGAGATTAATTCGCCTATATACAGACAGGCAGGCAGACAGCCACATTGATCATTTATATATGTATAATTTATAGGGCCTGCGGCGGTTCCGCCTGGATATTAAAAACTTCTGGGTAAACTTAATATAGCCAGAGAAGGGTATAAAAATTGCAAAATTAAGCAACTGAGTCGGAGAAAACGATTTAATGTGTAGTCTTCAACATTTCTCCTTAATGCAATTACGACCGAAGTTTGCTGTATAATCAGTTATTTGCCAACAATAGAAAATTGTACAGTTCCGTTTCCGTCAAAGGCATGCCACTTTGTTTGGAAAAAAAGCACACATATGCACATATCCACACACTTATATACATATGTATGTGTGCGATTGTTTTAAACTCACCGTGGCAACTAATAATTAACTACGAAATTGTGTTTATTCTGCCAAAAACATGCGCCAATAAACATCAAATATACTCCGCCTCTTGTGCGGCTTCACACACGCATACATACATACGTATGTGTAGTATGTGCCTATGTGTGGCGCATAGTTATAATGAAACTATTATCAAATTATGTGATGCGTGAGTTTATCAAGACCAGCGACTTGGCGATAATTGCATGGGTGTGCGCCATGCAACATGCGACTTGTGTTATGAAACGCCTCCGAGGTGATGGCTTAGCGGTTGTCGCTTTGAGACATTTACGCAGCAATCCATCAGCATTTCATCAGGCAGGATATGGAAATGTGATTAGCGCCGCTTCCAAGTACCAGCCGACTTTGGATAGTGTTTGGCACGTTTTTGGTTAAAAGCGTTTGCTTTTCAGTTCGATTTTAGGGGTGGTGCCGCACGCCCAAAGGATTAAAATAGTTTTGTGTGGGCGAAGTACACATACATATATATGTATATGCATGTATGCGTGTATGTGTTTGCACACTATTTCGTATGTTAATTTAATTGCAACACATTAAAATAGTTTCTTGTGATGTTTTCTTTGGTGTGCTGCTCGCTTGTTGATTTAAGGCGCTTGGCCAAAGTCTTAAACAAATATGCACAAAGGCATAAATAGTGCGGCTTGTTAACCAGTTCAAGCACTCGACACAAACACACATGCAACATACACACACTCACACAAAACATCTCTGGTTTAAGGTGTATACATTGCGTTCTGCATTATCCTTTGTAACCCCGGGGGATATTATAACCTCATGCACACACACACTCACATACGACATACACATATTTTGAGTTTCTCCAAACTGTTGCCACTCAATCACAGAGTCTTCAAATTATAGTTTGTTATCCCGCAAAGTGTTCTTATAGCCTAGCGACAGCTTTGATGTACTGTCATCAACTGACGAACTGACGATTTTGCGGAGAGCCTTTACCTCGGCGCCCAGCCAGTGGGATTGGTTGGTGTTACCGTTACCAAATCAAATTATGTGCCGTTGTAATCGTTCGACGTTGACAAATAACGAACTTTCTTTAATTAAGTTTACGTTCGGAGGTTTTAATTGTGTTAACTTGTATGTTTGCCTTTTGAATTATTAACCTCATTATCGATATGTGGGCGTGTGAGCGACATGTAAGCATCAGACGCTTCGTGGAAATTCTTGTTAAGTGTAGAAGTGCATATGTATGTAGTACATATGTGTGTGTGGTGTACACCTGAAGAAAATTACAAAATGAACATATTTTAAGTACGAGCAAGAAAACTTGTTATCAATATCCTTGAAGTGAGTTGTATATACCAACATATATAAATCGTTCTTATGTACTCCCAATACATGGTTTTCATTTCATTACATTTTTTTCTAAATACTTGAATATAAGACTGTAGACTAGTGTACTAAAGATGAATTAATATTTTCTATATAATCCTTCAAAGTTTCTTAATGAGCCAAAGGTCCAGTATTTATGGCAGAAACAGCGGTATTTAAAAATAAAGTATTTAAAACAATAAATGTTTTTTTACCGGAAATTCTTGCTTTGAAAAAATATGTGTTTCTTTAAAAATAAATAACATTTGACAAAAAGTACCCAGGAATTGTAAATAAAACGCATAATATTGAATATATCATCCATATTTATCTTGTCGCCTTCAAAGTAAATAATCCCCACCGGATATAATTAATTAATTAATATTTTTCAAAAGTTATATTTTTTTATTCAAAGTAGTTTCCTTGTGCTTCAATACAGCGTTTAGCCCGGTCAATTAGCATTTCAAATGAGTGTTTAAGGTCATTTTTCGGAATGCTCTTGAGAATATCGGTCGTCGCCTTTTGATAGCTGAAATGTCCTGAAACCAGTGTCTTTTCATGGGCAAATGAAGTTTTCCATATAGGTAAAAATCACAGGGTGCCAGATCAGGTGAGTATCGTGAGTGATTAATGGTTAATATTGTCAAAAAATCAGTGACAAGCGTCGACCGATGACACGGCGCATTATCGTGCAACAGGCGCCAGGACCCTGCCTCACGGTATTGTGGTCGAGCACGGTATTGTGGACGAATGCGTGACAAATGACGCTTCATAACACCAAGGTAAACACACAGCATTAATCGTTTGGCCAGGTGGGACGAACTCTCGGTGTGCAATACCCTCGGAATCGTAAAAACAAATCAGCATTGTCTTTATTTTTGACGTCTGAAGACGACCGACTTCTGATCGTCGCAGAGATCCTCACGACCTTCTTGGAATCGCTTAAACCACTCATGCACATTACTACGGGATAGGCACTGATCACCATAAACTTTTTTCATCATTTGAAATGTTTCAGTAAACGTTTTCCCAAGTTTAAAACAAAATTTAATATTTGCTCTTTGCATTTTACGACCGATGAACAAAAGCTGCTGTCACTTTTTGGTCGATAACATCGATTGTAGTTATCCAATTGTCTTAAAATTTTTACGAAATATCAACAAGAGATCAAACTTTTTATTTCATATACCCACCAATAGGTGGCGCCACCAGAAACAGTTATATTTAAAAAGTTCTGTTTCTTTTGCGACAGACCTTGTATACTTATGCCAACAATTTTTATAGTCGTCGAAACACTTTTCATTTGGGATGGCCTTCAGCCTCCTTTTTGTTTTATCTCATCGATCGACTCAAACGGGTCCCACAGAGCAGCAACTTCAGTTTGTGGAACAAGAAAAAATGACACGTAGCCAAATCTGGTGAATACTGAATGGTAATCATCACACGGAGCCAAATTGGGTCACAATGGATTCGATTGCATCCTCCTGCCGTTTTCGGCACAATTCACTTGCAGAAGTTTTTTATGGTTTCGGTGGATGCTCTCACACAAACGGCAGTTATAATGGTCTCTAATACGGCCGCCAAATAGAAGACCTTATAACGACTTAAGCAGCGGCTGAAAACAAAGTGGTTGACAGATCACGCTTATATTTGGCATAGTAATTAAGGACAGCCCTACTAACTTAGGAAAATATAATTTTTTTAATCATTTAATCGGGGAATTGTTCCGGGTGGTTTCTTCCCACAATGTATAAGAGTTATTTTTGAATCAATGAAAAATTAATCGAAAATGAGTTAAAGAAGGGCATAACTCTTTAGACCAGTTTATGAAGGAAGTTTTTTTATTTAGCTTAAAGTATAGGTCAAGTTGTTGTACATGACTTAATAAGTAAAGACCTGTCCGATGAACTATTGTGTTTAGAAAAGAGTTTTTTCCGGCTTTGACCCTTGCAAGTTGCGGTTACACTCGAACTTAGCCATTCCTTATTTGTTAACTTTTGACTAAATCACTCGAAAAAATTAATTTGGTCCACTACACTATGTTATTAGAATACTTTATAAATTGCTTACTACCAAATCTTAATTAGTTTAAATCCTATTTTTTATTCAGTTTCAAAAAGAACGAGTTTCTAGAATCACCTTGCTTCGACGAAGCCCTATTAAAAAATGTGATTGCAAATATTAGACCAGTAACCGTTACTTTTTATGCACTCACCTACGGGTTCAAGAAAGCCTGAAGGAATTAAGAGTCCTTTTTAGGGTTATCTTTTTATTTATTGGCCTAGACACTCTCATTCCAATTGTAGAAAGGTCATTCTCCACCTGGTTTTTCCAACGGAGTAGAGGTCTTCCTCTTCCTCTGCTTCCCCCGACGAGTACCGCGCCGAATACTTTTAGAGGTGTAGGGCTTTCATTCATTCGGACGACATCACTTAGCCAGCGTAGTCGCTGTCTCTTAATTCGCTGAACTATGTCAATGTCGCCGTAAACCTCGTACAGTTCAACGTTGCGTCGAATGCGATATTCGCCATTGCGCAGAGGACCATAAATTTTCCCAAAAACCTTTCTCTCGAAACCTCGTAACACCGACTCATCAGATGTTGTCATCGACCATGCTTCTGCACCATTTAGCAGTATGGGAATAGTGTGTGATTTATAGCGTTTGGTTTTTATTCGTCGAGAGACGAGTTTACTTCTCAATTTCCTACTCAGTCGGAAGTAGCACCTCTTGGCAAGAGTTATGTCAACAGTGACGTGGTAGCCAAGTCGGGAGTGCGACGACTATTTGCTTGATGACAGGACTTCGCAACAAATGTTGATATCAGACGTCTCAATCAGACTTCACTACTTTAAAGAAAAATATTAAGTCAGCTACCTAACAGCGTGCTTGCAATTTTTTGACATTGAAATAGTCGTAGATGTCATTTATTGACCAATGTCCTTGTTGATTAGGTCATAACGGTAGTCTAAGCTCTTACGGAGTTTCATTTGTATTTTTCGATACGTTTTATTGCGGTGTCGGTGAAAGATGATCAAATTGCGGTGTCGTATTCTATATTTGGAAGAACCAGAGATGTAATAAGGCGTTTTAATGAATTGCGATTCGTGAAATCCTTGCTCGTTCTGGTTATAAAATCTAAAATGTTTAAAGCCTGAAGAGTGATCTTGTCAATATGCTTGTTGAAAGTCAGTTGTTGTCTATGATTATGCCCAGGTCTTTTACATGCTTGACTTCCATTATTGTCTCATTGTTTAAGTTATAGTTAGCTGGCGTTCGAGAGTGTGATCGTGAGTATGATACGGTTACACACTTTTTGATGTTCAAATCTAGTTTGCTTTGTGGCATCAGCTTAACAGTTTGTCCATTTCATCGAAAATTTTTGCAAATGTTTGCTTTGTTGAAAG
Source organism: Bactrocera neohumeralis (assembly GCF_024586455.1). Lineage (NCBI taxonomy): Eukaryota > Metazoa > Arthropoda > Insecta > Diptera > Tephritidae > Bactrocera > Bactrocera neohumeralis. The sequence goes on from NC_065919.1 coordinate 53,521,756, forward strand.
CCACCGTGTTTTAAAATCTTTCTCAGTGCAGCCTACGAGTGAGCAAGTTTCGGCAATTAAATTGAAACTGACTGCAGGTATCCTCAGGGTTCTTTGAGTTTCTTACTTTAAACGTTACATCCTATGTTCAAGTTGTTTTCAGGGACTAAAATACTTTGTACAAAACGAAGAAATAACTCACAACAGATGTCTTAAAAAATTAATTAGATTGACGCTCAACTTGAGGAGTAGTTTGGAGTTGAAGACTGTTGGATTTTTGTCGTCAGCTTTTAAAATAAATACACTCCGATATCGACTTCAGACTGGCTTCCGAATGACATAATTGATACGTAATAGTATAGGCTGAATGACTTTCGAACGCATGATCCACTGCCTGGTAGTCGCACACTCAACCCAGTTAGTTAAAGCCGTCGCCCACATCATAAGAACTTTATTTTAATGGAATTGCGCGTTTCTTTAAGACTCTCCTGGGACGCATATAATCATGCAAAAGGGGTACGTATGGATAATATTGGTGTGTATGTGTGTGCATACAATACACATGTGTAAGTTAAAATGCACCCCTGCCACACACGTGTGCTTGCCGATCTCTTGCCCCCTTTGGCCGTGAGAAATAGTCAATATTTACATTGTGCAAGTCAGCGAATGATTTACGAACCAGAACTTCAGAAATCAGCGTCTCGATACTCGATAGTGCGCTGCAAGGACCTGTTTTGCATACTCATAGGATTGCACACACACGCACACAAACACATTTATGTACTTTTCGAATTCTCCAATGCGATTTTAGAGTTGTGCGTTAAAAAAGAGATTTACGACTTTCCGTTTTTTCTCATTATTTGTTGTTTTCGTTTTTTTTTTTTTTTAATTTTTAGCGAATACTTCCTGTCCTCATGCGACACACTTGCCACACATGTGACCTCGGTGGACTCATGCATGTCCTGCGACTTTTTCGTGGCCTCGTGATTTTGTCATTGCAAGCATGGCAATGACTATGTAAAACCGTTTACACCAACAACAATGTGATTTGTGTCACCGAAGCTTATCGCCGACATGTCACTGCCGAGCGAGAATTCGTGTGCATGTAAGCGGTGCATGTATGCTGCTGGTTAAGGATTTATGAGGTCGCAGGTTCACAGTTCACAGGTCGTGCATATCGGCACGCCAACGAGTGCCCCAGACACATATGTATGTATGGTAGTTTAGGTACCAATCAGGCTTGTTAACCTGCTAAACTTGAACTGTGTCTCCATGTGGCTTTTTTGAGGCTACGACCTGGCGGGATGATGTACACATTCATTAATTAGGGTTGTTCTTAAATACTGAAATTAATTTTCAATGTTTATTATAGGCGAAGACGTCAAATGTGGTATTAATGCTGGATCCTTTGGTAGTTCGCGAAGCCGAAAAAAACGCGTCTAAAATCAAGGCTATATTGACAATTTTCTTCGATTACCGAGGTGTGATGCACTCCAAATTGCTTCCGACCAGCTAAACTTGCAGGAAGGAACTCTATTTGAGTGTTGTGCATCGTATCTGTGAGCGTATTCGTAAAAAGAGGCCGTAATAATGGAACGGCAACTCTTGATTTTTGCACCACGATAATGCACTGTCGCATACTGCATTGATTCTTTCAAACAATATTGTACCGCAGGCACCAAATTCGCCTGATTTAGTTCCGTTTGACTTCTGGCTATTCAGTAAACTCAAACGACTGCTCCGAGTAAACCGTTTGGAGTCAATTGAAGACATTAAATGTGAATCGCTAAGCGCAATGAAGAAAATTGTCATAAACAACTGTTTCGAAGATTGGATAAAACGTTGACACAAGTGTATTGAGGCCGAGGAGGATTGCTTTGAAGGGAACGATATAGATTTTGAAGAATATATTAAGAATTTTGAAATTATGGCCAAAGTCTCACTATTTTTTGCTCGTAGTAGTATACCTATTTCTTATTTTTCTCGGTTATTCATAGGTTAATTACTGTATTACCGATTTTTGGAAGGAAAATGAAAAGTTTCTTAATTGGCTTTTGAGTGCCACCCTATTACTTACATACATATGTATCGTTTACAAAAACTATGTACTTCCAACGAAGCTCTACGGCTAGATTTGCCAAACTTTAAGCAACAATTAGGTGAATAAATCAAGAAATTTAGTCGGCAACTTCATGTGAAGAACCACTTTTGTTTACAAATCTCAAAACACATTTGCAATTATCTTAAACGTTATTTAATGCCACTGGATTTTAACATTTAACACAAAACTGTGGCAATTTCTTATTAATCTTAACTGATTTAGAGCTTAACAACTCTGAGCAAATACTTTTCTCTTCAAATATATGTAGTTCTATGTATGCCTATATATAGATGTATGTATATGTATATATATGTATCCGGATATGTATATTTCAGGATTATTGTTAACAACGACAAATTCAACTACTAATCACAGCAATAAAATAGATAAACTAAATGGCCACGCGGGCAATCATACAAGCATACACGACACTTGCGATTACTTCCCCTCCGGAAAGCATTTAAATAGCAACAACGTAAAGAACTCACTTACAAATAATAAAGAAACGAGCTAACAGAGACATTTAATTTCGCATTCGCGCTCATAAAATTTGCTCATAACTACTTAGTTACAACTGGAAATCCATTAACTTGTCGAAATATATATTGTATGTATGTTATATATGCAGCCGATGACGTCTTGCCGCTGTCAAGTGGACACATTTTCCACTGCCATCACACCACTATCGGTTGCCATTATATTCTGCATGCCATTAGCACCCACTACACTGGCGTTACAATGGAGTAATGCCTTTTATTTTTTTCGGTAATGCTCTCCGCCTCCTGGACGCTCTGCCGCCACGACGGTAAAATCATAAAACCACTCATGCAACAACTACAAAGTGCCATTTATGCTTTGTCTGGCGCACCAAAGTCCCATTCCCACTCATTGTCCTTTTGTTAGCCGCATTGATATTTATGTTTGTTGCTCAGACTTATTTGAATGACATTGTTTTTATTATTGTCATGATTTTTGTAGTTTCCTCTAATTTCTCAGCACATCCTTTATAATCGTGGTAGGATTATTAATGCCACTGAATGACTGTACTAACTTTGAAATAAATATTGGTATTGTGGAAAGTATATACATAATTTTTCAAGGCTTTTCTGCCCTTTTAGATAGTGTGTAAGCATTTTCGAACATTTTTAAAATCAATTTAAGATTTTTTAAAAATATTTCTTGTAAACCATTTTTGTATAATTTTTTTGCACATGTCGCTATTTTGTGGGGTTTCCGTCAATATATGCATGCATTAGATCCAGCCCACATATTTTCCTTATTTTGATCAATATATCAAAATATGCCCTGAATATACATATCTTCATAATTTCCTGTATCTCCCACTAAAGCATTGGGCGTTTTTGCTATAGAATTCGTGTTAATTTTACACTAAGTTTGCACCTCCAAATTCGTTGTGCAGGCTGCCGGAACAAGGGATTTCCATAACCCATGGATACTTTCCATTTTTAACATTTTGATCCATGTTGAAATTAACACATATTGGAGGAGGTAGATTTCCCGCGATAATTATAAGCACAAAGCGAGAGCTTAGTTGGAACTAGTGTTCTTTGACGACTAAACACATGGTAGTAGTAGACTTCCTCGAAGTCTATTGACGATACCTTTGGCTCAGTGCGAGCTCTTCCGCTGCCGTGTTTACGAGAGGAACCTAATGTTTGTATCCATAAACAACCCCCACACGGGTTGGTTACGAAATAACAATGCCAAATCTGAAATTTTCTTCCAATTATAAAAGTTATTCATACAGTAGTCAAATTATAACTCCGCGGAAATAAAACGATGATTCTGATATGGTTATCCTCTGTTGGAAAATATACTATATACCAATAATCTAAGGTTATTGCACTGACTCAAGCCAATCTTATGTAGTGTGTCTAAAAAAAGACCTAAATATCTCCTGTCGGTATAGCCGTATGTAAGAATCTTTAATTTGGAAGTCGACTTAGAATCACCCTTATTATTAAAGGGTCCGGAGCCCTCAAAAAGTACTAACTTTAACAAATCTTTCTGGGAGTAAGGACATGGGAATATAAGTTCTTCCTATCAGGCTTTATTAAAAATGTATTCGAGTGTATTTTTAATTATACGATTTTTATACAAAATGGCGGTTAATGAGGATTAACTTTTATATTTTGCGATTAGGAAACATAGACACATATTAATCATCGAAAATCGCTTTATTGTTTTTCAAAATATTCTCCATTATGATCTATGTATGCACTTTTGCATGCATTTGAACCAGTTGTCGAACCAGTTTTTTTCTACTCTGATTGCGGTATCTTCTAAACATGCGTTCTGAACGCATGAACTGCCTCTTCAAGTGTCGAAAAACATTGACTTCTAGTTTTTTTTACGTACAAGAATAAAAAGAAGTCGTTCGGTGTCACGTCAGAACTGTACGGTGATTGACTCATCAAATCGATGTGTTGAGAGCTCAAAAATGCAGTTCTTTCAGTTGGTGAGGAGTGAACCATCTTCGGCGACTGGTTTGATTTCAAAAAAAGAGTTTCATTCAATAAAAGGACCCCCACGGGTGCATCGATCTTTGGAATGGTAAGCGCATGAACAACGATGGAACATACGTTTTAAGAGAGGTTTCAATATCCTTGGAATGGTTGAATGAATAAACATTTTTTTGTTGATTATTAAATGTGAATATTTTCCGCGTTCTGTCACACACTTTTCAGTTTTTTTTTTAGCGTGAAGAACACCTGAAAAATTTTAATTGCTTAACAAAAAATTATGTAAAATATTATTATTTAAAAAAAAACCATGAAAAAATATTTATAATATAGCACGAATATTTTTCTTTGACTTCACAAAATTTCATCGATTTATCTCTAGTAGTTTATGAGAAAATAATTTTATAATTTTATCATGCTCTAAATTTCAACCTTCAATAACTTTAACAATGAAAAGAATTTTGACGAAATATTTATATCACGGGGTATGCGTCTGATCCCTTTCCTAATGATTTGCTAATTTTCAAAATCGGAGTTTTTTCGAAATTTTCATGGACCACTTGACGTGGTTTGATCCAGATATGATTCGAAGCATCGCTATGGTATTTTTTTTTAACATTTCCCTCGACCAATCGACATGAGTCTTTTTTACAGTAAAATTTTCATACAGAATTGAATACACGCTGATCCCCATAATGCCCATAGTTGCCTCAATCTCAAGATAGGTCACACGATGATGATGCAATATCACTTTGCGCACAGCATAATTGTTTCTGGAACAACAATTGATTTTGCACGACCTTTACGAAATTCGTCTTTGAGTGATCTCTGATCTCTATTGAATTCGCCATACCATCGATAAACACTGGTCCATGATAGAGCTTCATCGCCGAAAATTGAATTAAGTTCATCGTTGCAGATATAATCCACGTCGAAAGTTGTAAAAAACTAATTGCGCGAAAATATCCGCGATTTAATCCATTTTTTGCCGAGAAGAATATTTTAAGTTACTGTAAACAACACATATAAAGCTCGTGTGTCAAAATTTTATATTTATAATATCTATAATATCAAAAATGTCAAATTTTACGATAAAGTTGTGAGTTGCCATATTGTAACACTAGAGTTGTCAAATTCCGAAATATAAAGGCAACTTACGTAGTACTCGTATTACCGTGGGACTGCATTTAGAATTTCAGGTGGACACGGGAAGTAGTCTTCGAGTAAACATTTTATTTAGTTGGTCAAACAAGAAGAAGAAGTTGGTGTGAGTTTACCTATGCAATATGTAATGCAAATAATTAATAAGTGCTCAAGTTCTATTGATCTACAATCCACACTTATTTATACCCACCACTATAAGCACAGCTGGCTTTTCAGAAAAATCTTAAAAATTTGGTCTAAGTAGTTTGACTTTACTAAAGCTTTGTGTTTGTTTGGGTACCTATTGTATTATTTGCTTTTTTTTCCTTCGTCTTTTATCGGAAGCTCAAATCAAATAAAAGTACCGAATAGTATCTTCAAAAAGAACCCAGGTACTTCTCGACTTCTCATTTGAAGAGTTAGAATAAACAATTAATGCAAATAGTCATTTAACGCAACGGACAACATTGAAACCGTTACTCAAACCATATTATACAAGGACCAAATCAAACACAAGCCAGCAGCTTTCAAGTAAGATCATGCATAAAAAGTGCCGAAACTGCAGGGTGGCATGAGAATTCTCCAAGTAGAATCAGTAGCACTTGCAACAACAACAAAATGTAAATTAAAAACACTGTAATTACAGGTTTAATTGAATAAAATTCTAAAAAATATATTTAACCAAAGTGAAGCAGCGCAGCAAACGACAAAGTGCGAGACTGAGTTGCGCCATTCGCTTTGGTTGCCAAGTGAGGGTAAAAAAAAAGAATTTCCAAAGTTTTTTTCACAAGCTAAATGCGGAATTTGGTTAAGGTAATTTCGGCAGGAAAAATATGCTAATTTCATAATCTACGCCTTCGAAACATGGTGACTGGGCAACGCAGTACTATTTGTAAACGGTAAAGGAGACGGATACTTAAGTAAGCGGTTGGTGTGAGACAAAGTGAAATTCTCAATTGAACAAGCTTTGAAGAAGAAAGCCAACAAAGCGCAACGCAGTTATTATTTACGTGTCCTGAACGTGAAGTGAAAGTTCAATTGTGGCAAATACTTGAAAATGCAAAAGAGGTCGGTAGTCCAAGCGCCCAAAGGCAGGCCAAAGCAAGGCAAAAACAAAAAAAAAAGAAAACAACACACACAACAAAAACACTGCGGTTCATGGGGCCCGCGAGCTATAACCATTTTTTGGTCCATTTATTAGATTTGTTTCAATTTCCTGTACACTAAAAGCTGTTGCATATTTATAGCCGAAGCCGAAGTTTTTTTTTTTTGTTTTTCTTTTAACCATCCATATCTTTGAATTTTCGGCTTAAAAGACATTATAAGTGCTCAGCGGCTCAAGGTGTATAAGAACATGTATTTACTGTTTTTTTTTGTTTTTGTTATTTTAAAGCGCGCTTTACACTCCACTCATTCCGTTGCCGCGACAATTTTTTGCTCTTTGAATTCGTAATTAAATTCTTATATGTTCGGCCAGCAATGAGATAAGCTAATTTACAGCCCACTTGGACATTCTTATTGCACCCCCGGTCGAACGGTCGAGTGATTAGCGGCATGACGTTGTGTTTCCAATATAAATTAGTAATTAACAAACATTTTTTTCTTCGAACGCTTAAATTCTTCTCCCACCGCCGTCACTAATTTACTGTCTGGTTTGTCAAACTGGATTTGGGCAGCGCAATCTTAATGAGTCCTAGCATTCTATCTTGCATTTCGGCCATAACTAACGAAGTGCCGTCGTGGATCTGTCTATGTATTGGGGGAGTGGGGGAGCAGGGTGCAACTGTTTTAGTGCTGATAAAAAGCTGGAGGCTTAAAAGTATCGAATTTTAATATTGATGTGAATTTTAATTATTCATGGCCGACAGCTGTATGACTTTGCAACAAACAACAGGGAAAATCTATGAGAGGGACAGCTGTTTTGGCTTATTTTTTTACTTACTCAAGTAAAACAAATGCAGAGCATAAATGTTTATAGTTATAAATGATATTTTCCCCGAGAAATTCTCTAACTTTCAGTGAGGCATCAAAAATACTAAGTATAGACTCAATTAGTCAGAGAAAGTATATATAATTACATAAAAATAATATCTAAATTTCTATTAAAACCATTTTCAATCTTAAATTCCATATATCCTCCGTTACAATCATAGATCAATATATCCTTTAGAAGTATCTCATGGTGATGATGGGTTCTCATTTTCGTAGAAACAAACATATTTGAAGTCAACTTCCACACAAAAACTACAATTCCACGAATAATATGTGGATTGAACCGGTTAAAGAATGAATCCTTTGACTGCTCATTCTCCCTTTTCAATCATATCAGGTACATATTATATTCTTCTTCAACATGACATGACGGCATGACCTAGCTAGCCTCGCAGCTGTCTATTAATTCGCTAACTATTTCAATGTATATCTCGTACAGCTCATGGTTCCATCGACTGCAGCATTCGCCGTTGCCAATGCGCAAAGGACCATACATCTTCTGCTAGCATTTCCCTTGACAGCGTTTATTCCTCCATTAACGAAATGTTCCGATCGAACCTGTCGCCTTGTTCGTCACTAACAGCACTCAAATTTGCCAGAAAGAAATATAAAAAAGAGTCCGGTTTATGTAGTTTTAAGTTAGTATAGTATAACACCCCAAAGCTGTACAAGTATATGACATTATACGTTGATTTAACAAGTCTTTGTAATTTTTCGATTTATGGTTTCCTAGAAAACTTTGGACAACGTTCACAAAACATTTTAAGGCGAGTTTTTCCAGTTCGCCACTATTTAGGATAGATCTGCTGGCTGGAGACAGGTTTAATTGTGGGTAGTGTGTTTGGACTTCACTGTAATGCCTTTTATTTGAGTTAAACATAAATTACCATTACTTACATGATCCTTTGGTTCGGTTCAAATTAGACCAAATCGCAGTCTCACATACGGTTTCTTTTAATCCAAGCCCTAGTAGCAGTAGTAGCATCTTTCTGTAATAAATTTCTAGAATTATTAGATTTAGCCCTATTTGAACCAGTACAAATGTATTAGAGGACTCACAACTTGTCATAACGACTTCAAAAAAAAATCGTTTTTGGAGAAAAAAATTTAAAATTCTGAAAAAATTCTCTTAAAACATTTTTGTTTTTTTCAAAAATCGTATTCCTTCTATCATTATTTCTTAAATAAATCCAAAGAGATTGTGTGAAAATTTCAAGTCGATCGGTCCAGCCGTCTTCGAGAATTTTTCCTCGCCGACTCTGAGAACAGCGTTTTGAGAAAAACGCGTTTAAAGTTTGGGTCGCATATTACGGTCTCTGCAAAATTTTTTGGATGGGAGAGCTTTCATCCCAAATCACGACGTCAAAAACCACTTAGACCAGGTTTTTTGCCTGCAAAGATCAAAAATGAAGAATATATTATTTCATAAAATGTTTTACACAATCAAACAGTGTGTTTAAATTGTACTAAAAAACTAAAATACTTAGTGAACGACTCAATACTAAAACTTTTGGATTTTTATTTAGTATAGATAAGCTGAAAACTTTTATATATGCAGCCATTTTTGAACATTGTAAAAAATTAGAAATGTCATTAACTCACAGTAGATTGATCGATGTAAGGCGTGGTCCATTTTTTTAAAGAAGAAACACAGAGTCTTCAATTTTAATGGGGAGCGTTTGTTATCATTCAAAGGAACATTCTCTGGCATTTATTTTTTGAAGAATATCTCTTTCAAATGTTGACCTCGGCTACGTCTGAGATGGTCCAATCGTTGAGTCCAATTTTCGATGACTCGTTCGAGCATTTCGTCCAGTAACAGGCGAAAGACAGGCATAATATTTTGCTCAAGGCTTGCATCGAAGCGGGATTGTCCGCAATTGGTGGCCAATCGACAGGCGCAAAATGTGAAATTATCTGCTCACCGAAGTGTTCTCTCAATAAATCCATTGATCGATGCAATCTGTGGGAACTTTCGTCATCTTGTTAAAACCAAATGTGGCCGAGATCACAAGCTTCAATTCCAGTCATTACATATTCGGTTATCATCGCGCCTCATCGCCGAACAAAATGTGGCTCGAAAACGTCAAATTTTCGTTCTCGAGTTGGGTGATGATGTTGCGGATGGTACGCTTAATAGACCGATTATGTTGACTATAAGTTGAACGAAGCGCCCGAAACTCATTCTTTACAGAACGTGAATTTTGGCAATAAATTTAAATAATTTGTAAACGCTGTTCAGGCGTAAGTTTTCCGATGATGAAATGCCAAACAATACTGAACAAAAATAACATGACAGCTTGACACGACTTAAGTGTGATCTGTCCAAAAAAAAGGCTATTGAAAAAAGTACTTCTACTTAGATCACGCGATATTTGCCGAATAGACTTCCTATTTTTGGAGATAATTCTCAAAGGTATGTACATTCGGTAAACAAGAAGTATAAGGAAGTCCAAAATATTAGTTTTTTTGAAATCCACAAGTGGATACAACCCATGAAGATGGTCAAATTTAAATGTCAGCGAGTTCAATATTCTTCGTCACAAAAATGCTAAGTTTCAAATTTTTGCATTCGATCAGAGATCAATCGTTCGATGGCCACAAAAATTAATTCCATTTCATTCTCATTCAGCGTCTATATACATATAACTAAGCGCTGCTATTTATTTAGTACGCTTCCGCAATTACAGTAAAGCTCCGTCATAAAGTGATGCAAATGTTTATATTGGAAAATGACAACGATACGCTCACAAAAATAATAATTAAACTTTATCTTTGTTGTTGCAGACATAGCTCTGACAATGTTTAGCCACAAAGTGAGGCGAAAATGCGAAAATAAAAATAACAAGACGATTATACATACATAAAGAGGAAAAATTGAACATAAACAGCAACATTTTTCCAATCAACAACAACAAAGAAAGTTCCGTTGCCTTTGCCAAGCGTAAATGTCAAAATAATAAAACATTTTAAATTGACATTTGATGCTGTTTTTATATGGCGCTCAGCGTGTGGCGCAAATAAAAAATAAGTAAATAAAGCGTAAGCACTGGATAAATGAGAATCATTCGAAAATACCTTGAGGCTTTAATTTTTAGTGTTCTCCCGCTTTGTTTTGACAGAGCACCGCATCGTCGAGGGTGAGGCCACCACATTGGTTGGGGTGTGGGCGCGCTTAGTAAGTAACAAAGGGCGCATCAAAAAATCATAAAAACCACAAAAATGACAAGACTATAATAAACGTTTACAGCGCGCTCTATTTATATACAAAAGTTGGTTTGTGTGTATGTGGGTGAGTGGAGAGAGAGGCAGACGTTTGCCGGGAGCATAATCGTTAAATTGTGTCATTTTGCAAAATTTATGCAATTAGAAATTAATATTATGCAATTTCGTTGATTGTACGCGCGCGTCTCATAAAAATGTATATGAAGAATCGAGGAGAAAATGAGATGGCAGCAGCGATGCGTTGACACGGGGACTAACGTTGACAGCTAACTGGCAAGACTGACTGACACTGTCATAAAACTTGCCCGTTGCTACTTCCTGCCACTACCTCATACATACTTACATACTAAGCAGTCGAGCTACTGCTAGAATCCTCGGCATTTCGGTGCGTCCTCCTCGACTGGTGTTGATGACATTTATGCGCTTTTTAACGCATTTTAGTACATTTTAGCGCATTTCACATAGTAATAAGTTGAGCGCTCACAACGCGCGCTCATCGCTATTGCATTTTTATGCCACTAACGTTCACTTTTATTTCCACTTACCCGCATTTATTTGCTTTTCGATATATGTGCGCCACGGGGCATGTGAACTCCTCACCTCGGCGGTGCTACTGCGCACCCTGTTATCTGCTCCACATTTCAGCTTCACGTTCGCCGTTGTGTTTTTGCATAAAATGCGTAAATTATTTCATTTTGTGGACGCATTATAAAAATTGATATTACCAGCGAATGCGCAGTTGCCGCAATTTCAACTAGATTTTATAGTTTAGCTACTGGCTATTAAGTTACTACTGCGGGTATGTTTATTGTAGTTTTGGTTCTGTGCTTAGAAATACAAATCTCGGATTTGTAAGACGCAATGTTGGTCATTGATATGGGATTTTCATGAAATTGGTGTGACAAATTTGCGGTCATAACTGTTAGTTTAGTCATTATTTTTGAACGCATTTTGATTGGGCATTAATATTAATATGGCTAATAAATTTATATTTTACTTTCGTAAATGCTGTTATACTCTATCAAGGAACATAGACGTAAAGAAACGAGTCATGGATTACCAATAAAATAAAATTTTAGGCGATATCGCGATGTGAAGGGTCTTTTAATACGAGCGCGTAGAGATTAACTGTCGCTCTTCATGCATTCCGAATGTTCGAACTTTCAATAGTTGAGTCAGAGTTTATACTTCTTCTTCTTAATTGGCGAAGACACCGCTTACGCGATTATAGCCGAGTTAATAACAGCGCGCCAGTCGTTTCTTCTTTTCGCAACGTGGCGCCAATTGGCTATTCCAAGCGAAACCAGGTCCTTCTCCACTTGGTCCTTCCAACGGAGTGGAGGTCTTCCTCTTCCTCTGCTTCCCTCGGCGGGTACTGCGTCGAATACTTTCAGAGCTGGAGTGTTTTCGTCCGTGCGAACAACATGACCTAGCCAGCGTAGCCGCTGTCTTTTAATTCGCTGAACTATGTCAATGTCGTCGTATATCTCGTACAGCTCATCGTTCCACCGAATGCGATATTCGCCGTGGCCAACGCGCAAATGACCATAAATCTTTCGCAAAACCTTTCTCTCGAAAACTCGTTACGTCGACTCGTCGGTTGCTGTCATCGTCCAAGCCTCTGCACCATATAGCAGGACGGGAATTAGGAGTGACTTATAGAGTTTCGTTTTTGTTTGTCGAGAGAGGACTTTGCTTCTCAATTGCCTACTCAGTCCGAAGTAGCACCTGTTGGCAAGAGTTATCCTGCGTTGGATTTCTAGGCTGACATTGTTGGTGGTGTTTACGCTGGTTCCAAGATAGACGAAATTATCTACAACTTCAAAGTTATGACTGTCAACAGTGCGTGAGAGCCAAGTCGCGAATGCGACGACTGTTTGTTTGATGACAGGAGATATTTCGTCTTGCCCTCTTTCACTGCCAGACCCATTTTCTGTGCTTCCTTGCCCAGCCTGGAGAAAGCAGAACTAACGGCGCGGGTGTTGAGGCCGATGATATCAATATCATCGGCATACGCCAGCAGCTGTACACTCTTATAGAAGACGGTACCTTCTCTATTTAGTTCTGCAGCTCGAACTATTTTCTCCAGAAGCATATTGAAGAAGTCGCACGATAGGGAATCGCCTTGTCTGAAACCTCGTTTGGTATCCAACGGCTCGGAGAGGTCCTTCCCGATCCTGACGGAGCTTTTCGTGTTGTTCAATGTCAGTTTACACAGCCGTATTAGTTTTGTGGGGATACCAAATTCAGACATCGCGGCATAAAGACCGGAAGTTGTGAGCTGCTTGAACCATGTGTAAAAGAATCGTTTCTGGCCACTCCCAAGTGAATGGCGATCAGAGAACTTTCCTCACTTGCGTGAACTTCTACATACAGCTCCGTCCTCCAGAGCTTATACTACTACGTGAGCAAAAAGTAGTAAGACTTTTTAATTTAAATTTCGTGCGAAAACCCATTCGTCGAAATACTTTTTTTAGATTGGTATGACTATAGTTGACATCTGTGTCAAAATATTACATCAAAATAATCATTAGTGTTTAGTATACGCTTGTCTTTCTGAAGTACATAAATTAATAATAATAAATAAATAAATAAATTATTCAACAAAGAAATTTCATTAAATTTTGTTTGCGGAATCAAATTTCTTGCGCCGAAACGCTGTTGAAAAAGGCCTTCGATGATATTTGTTTATCGCGAGCATGTGGTTCTGATTGGTACAAATTATTCAAAGAGGGTCGAGAAGGCGTTGGCGACGAACCACGTCCAGGACGGCCATCAACATTAACTGATGATCAACACGGCATCGCTGCAATATCTGAAGAATCAGAGAAAACTACTTTGAAAGATCATTTGGGCCTAAGAAAAGTGAAAGCACGATTGGTTCCAAAATCACAATACAATTATTACTGGCGATGAGTCTTGGATCTACGCTTACGACCCGGAAACAGATGATCAATCGGCCGAAGCCGAAAAAGCCGCGTCAAAGCAGGTCAAAAATCAAGTTTATGTTGGCACTCTTCTTCCATTATAGAGGTGTGGTGTACACCAAAATCTTTCTGACCGACCAAATTTTCAACCAATATCAGCACCATGTGACTTCTGGCTATTCAGCAAACTCACACTACTGCTCCGGGGACACCGTTTTGAGTCAATTGAAAACATTAAACGTGAATCGCAAAATCGAGGAATGGAAAAAACGTTGGCACAAATGTTTTGAAGCCAATGGAATCCCACCGTTGAGAGGGACGATATAGATTTTGAAGAATAAATTAAGGACTTTAAAGTGATGACCAAAGTCTTACTATTTTTTGCTCATAGTAGTATTTACTTGAACCTTTACTTACATTGCATTGACCACATTTTCTCCAAGGTGATGAGAGAAAGATGGATATTTCAAGTGGCCTGTTTTTCTAGAAAAAAATATTGTCTTAGTTAGACCCACAATATAAATTGCTTAATATTACTGGGTGGAAACTAATCTCTTTACCATATTCGCACCTAACAGTAATTTCTTTCATTTGCCCCATTGACAAACGTTAATTTATAAAGTTTAAATATGTATCCATTTCATAAGACTTTATGGATAAGTAACAAGCTAGAAGACGATAGAAGAAGAATGCGCATGTCAGAAATGCTGCTTGAACTCTACAAAACGAATTTGTTTTTCCATAGAATTGTAAATGGTGATGAAAAATAGATTTTTTCAACAACGCCAAACACAAAAAATAGCCTGGCCGACCGCCAAATCAACGACAAAGCCGAATATGGTAATACTATATATTTCGTTGGACCAGAAGGGCTGTGCTGTATTATGAGCTTCTACCGGGTGAGACTCATAGGGGGATTTGGGGCGCTTACTTCATAAAACCGCCAGTTCGCGGCAAACATTTCATTTTACTCAAGTGTCTAAGTCTTGATCTCCCAAAAGCGGGGCAGTCAAGAAGGAAGTTTCTATCGCATCTTCTTCCAAACTAGAATTCCCAGTCTTACAGCATGTATGCCAATAACGAGAGGCTGGCCTTACTGAGGGCAAAGAGATCATTAGATCTCCTGCGATCTATATCGGGCCAAAAGGCTTTTGCGACTGCGCGACTCATAGGGGGACTTATCGAAAAAACCTCCGGCAATTTCGTCTAATCGAAGCAATAATTTTACATCATAATAACGCTCGGCCTCTCGTTGCAAGATCAGCTAAAACCTACTTTAAAAATAACGGCTGTCAAGTTTTTCCTCACCTGCCTCCTAGTCCAGATCCAGCCACTTCAGACTACCATTCGTTTAGATCATTCGCTTTCACTGGAATACGGTTCCTATCAAAAGATGATAACAGAAATTGGCTTGATTCATGGATTCCAGACATACTTCTTCAGATGGTGCGTTTGAATAAAAGTACTGTATATGTTTGTTTTCCTTAAATGAAAATTAAAATTAAATTGTTAACACTAAAAAAAATGGTATTCCTTAAATAGATTTTGGAGGTCTTGGATAGTGGAAATAATAACTATGATACTTCCTTATAGAGTAATTTCCAAATTACAGTTGATAGAAAGGGATATTACCATTTCGGTTACAATTCTTAACCGGCAGAATCCTTTTGTCATATAAAATTTCATTAAGATGCTCTAAGCGGAAAAAATTCCGTTAATCATTCATATTTCATGGCGAACTTAATATACCCCGATCAAGGTATAAAAATGTATTT
Organism: Bactrocera neohumeralis; assembly: GCF_024586455.1. Taxonomy (NCBI): domain Eukaryota; kingdom Metazoa; phylum Arthropoda; class Insecta; order Diptera; family Tephritidae; genus Bactrocera; species Bactrocera neohumeralis. Next base: position 53,537,381 of record NC_065919.1, read on the forward strand.
GATTTTTTTAGTCGATCGATACAAGTCTGCAGCTTCTTTTAAAAAAGTATAATATCTAAAAGTTCTTTTACGGGGGTATTCTTGTCTAGGATTTTGAAAAATCGATTTTTTTTTTGCATATCTTGAAAGTTTAGACTTTCAAAAATATGACCTTGGAAGGATTTTTCAAAATTCGACTTATTTTCGGAGATACAGCCGATTTTGTGACGTGGCGTCCGTGTTCACTAGAATTGTCTCCTAAACTTTAAACGCGTTTTTCTCAAAACTAACTTTTTCGGAACGATATCCACGATTTCTCAGGTTCTACTGGACCGATTTACTTGAAATTTTTATAGAGTCTTCTTTATAGGCTTGTCTATGGTTGGAACTAGCCCCATCCCAAATTTTTATTTTTATTATTTTTAAAAAATTCGAAATAGTCAGAAAAAGTGATCCAAAAAAACTTTTTTTTTCAGGCAGTCGCCATTTTGTGATTTTTTCCCACTTTTCCGTAGTTCCGGCCATTGCGACATTATTCTAGATTAATAATCTTTTTTTTTTTTGGTTTCAGATAACTAGGAGGGTTGAAATCATGGCTATGGTCACGTGGAAATTTTTAGAGACCCCCCACTTCGTCAGCTCATAATTTTTGAAATTTTTTACTTTTTTTAGTTTTTAATTTTTTTCTGTACTCTTCTAAAATTAACAAATAACTAATAAAAAAATGGATAGTAAAAATATTAATTGCCTTTTTTTACGACACTTTAAAAATTACCTGACATTCATGCTTCTAGACCAGATTACCCCCTTACATTAAATCCAAGGATTTCAACACAGTGTTTATTTTTATGTTTCGCTTTTAAAAGGTGTAAATGAGTTCGAATGTGACAACTGAATTAACCATTTAGCAAGAAACTTTTGCACAGAAATTCCAAAATTCTATACGTGATTGCGGAAACGTGCCAAAATTTTGGAAGCCAATATTACAAAGTTTTAATTCCGACGTGTTCCATTTCAAAAGCTTCAACTTTTTACTTATCTCTCTGAATGTGAATTGAGTTCGGATACTTTTTCCATTTTTTTTTTCGTTTTGCGTTCACTTGCAAATTCTCGATTACAATGTGTGCAAAAATTTTCGCACGAATACGCAATCGTCGATAAAAACGAATGAGTGCACATGCAACGGATGCGATTGGGGCGCACGAAGTTTGCACTTTTGCGCGGAGAGTCAGTAAAGTTGGGGCAATAGCTTCTGGTGGTCCAAGCAGGCTGCGACCACAACGCACGCATTATGCTCGTAATTAATTATCTCCACCGCGTATGTATACATACATATATAGATATACGCAAGTGTGTTGCATTCGCAGCATTCACTATAATCTATTTGAGAACACACATAACGGCGTAACGTCGCATTCAACATATTTGTTGCTGTGCAATTGTTACTGAGCGCGTAGTTGCAATTTCAATCGCACTGAAGTCTAGACTCGAGGCTGATTCTGGTATTTGCGATTTGTTCGGTTGACAGTTAACCAGGTGCAAAGTTCGGCTTCTTCCATCTGCCATCCACAAAACTACTATATTTTCGCACTGCATGTAAAACTATATACATACATATATATGTTAGTGTGTATGGATGTATGTATGTATGGGCATGTGTGCCTTGCTTATCAGTCAGAAACTTTCTACGTGATTTGTCGCACAAAACTTTTATTTTGATACTTTTCGATTCTGTTCGTGGCAACCGAGAGTGTCAGCATGCAGTTGATCCGCTGTAAAGACACACAAGACTTGTATAGTATATACAAGTACATACATATGTGTTATATGTTTCTACCGATGTGTATTCTTATATGCGCTCAATTATCGCCAATTACATATTTCAATAATTTATGTACAAAGTAGTTCATTTATACACTTAAAGCTAGCAAATCGGTCTCTTATTTGTGGACTAGGCCTGTTTCGGATGATTCAAGTACGTACTTGCTTATAACTAGTTATACCTTTGGATTGAATAGAAAACTGTAGGTAGAGTGAATGCTTTACGACCTCATTGTATAGATTGAATAAACATCCGTATATCTATATGATCCAAAAAGTTTTTTTCTAGGTCTATAATTATATTCGTACAAATGAATTAACTGGCCAAGAATGAATCAACTCAATTTTCGATACTCTATTCTGATGAGAACCATATGCAAGTGAGAGCGTACAGCATTGAAGGGAAAAAATGATTATCAGAAGGGAAAAGATCTGGGCTATAAGGCTTCCCAGTCACTATTTTCACTACAGTTTTAACTAGTCTTGCAAAATGAGACTGAGCGCTGTCATGATGAAAAATAGTTGGCAATAGCTCGCTTCAATTTGTTGAGTTGTTGTCGGCAGCGTTCCTCATTAATGGTTTTACCCGGTTTTAGAAGCTCATTATACAGCAGTACTTCTGATCACACCAAACACAGGGTATACGTTTTAACTTGGCGTCATGGATATGCGGCTTTGCTGTAGATTTGGCTGGTTGACCGGGTTTCACATATGATCTTTTGCGTTTAGGGTTGTCGTAATAGATCAATTTTTCATCACCAGCCACAGTCCGATGCAAAAACCAATTTTTGATGGTGTTCAGGCAGCATTTTTGACACGAAAATTCTTCTTTCACCGTCTCTTGGCTTCAATTCATATGGTAGCCAATTTCCTTGCTATTGAATGTATCATGTAAATCATGTGACAGTGACAGTGCGAGCCCTTCTTATGTTTGGCAACAATATCTGTGGAGTAATGTTTCCAGTTTCTCATCTTTTTTTTGAAATTTTTGAATTTTTTTAACCTCCCACGACATTATTCGTCTTCTCAACTAAAGCATGTTCCCCATAAACCTCCACCAAAACACGCTGACTTTCGGCTGAGATTTTATTTAATATAAAAAATGTATAATATAAAGAAAGTGATTAAGAACAACTCCCTTCAAAAACACAAAGTAGTTATTTGAGTGGAATAAACAAGGACAGTATCGCATGTTCGGAATATCGGAACAATGAAATAATAATCAATTTACGCCAAGCTGTGAGTAGTTTTCGAACGATAAATGGTTTCTGTGAGAAGCTTTTTCGTGCAACAAATACACCAGGAGCGACCCCTTTTAGAGACAAGAAAAAATGTTAATTTCGGTTGCACCGAAGATATAATATATATAAAGCAATTGTTTCCGATCGCTCAGTTTGTATAGCAGCTGTATGTCACGGTGGTTCGTTATCGACGGTTCCGACAAATGATCGGGGAGAAAAGAACGTGTTCAGAATGATTTTTTAAGAATTGAGGGACTAGATTGCATATATAGTACTTATATACACCGACAATCATGGCTACATCGACTCACCTCGTCATGCGGATAATTTAGATACATACATATGTATATATATTTTATAGGGCCTCCGAAGTTTCGTCATGGGTGCTACAAATTGCGAGCCAGTTTAATTACAAGTTTCTTTACATTTTTAAATTAAAATTTATCTACTATTTATAGTATACATATATCGTTGTGAAAACTTTTCGACATGATAACAGTGACTCTAGTATACACCTGACTCTTACCATTGTACTTATCATTTTAACTTTCCGCCACTGAAAATATATGGCCATAATCTTTACAATCATCATGTATATGAGCACTTGCATTAAGTCATTTGAGTGAATTACTGATATTAAAGGGACTTAATTCAAACTCGGCAGTCAATGCTCGATAAAAGCTCACAAAAAGGGGGCTTAACTAAATATGATAACGAGTCGTAAATAAAATTTTGACGAATGTCACGTAAAATTGATGGCATCCACTAAAGCCTACAGATGTACGTTGTAGATCTACATGTTGTAGCTATGGAAAATAAAATATAAATTTTTTGCTACTAATGAATCTAATATTAGAACTTATGTGTGGAAACAAGCATTTATATCTCTTCATTCGACCATTTCATATCATTTAAGTATTAAAATTTATTTATAGCTTAATGAGAAATAACTTTTTTTTTAAATTTCCAACTAATGTAGAAATTAATTCAAAACACGTTGAAAACCAATGTCATCCAATTAGCATAAATTTATCATATATTTTTGTTAGCTTAATGTACAGTTTTGTTGAGAGATGTGCGAATTTCCTTAAAAATTTTACTTCTGCCTGGAAACGTTAAAAGCGAACTAATGAATCTTTTCAGAAGGTTCTCACTTATTACCAACCGCAAAGTCAGTCAGTGGTGAAAATTCATGAGCTCTCTACCCACAAATCTGGTCTTTTGCAACGAATTTCTTTTAAATACGAGGTATGACAATTAAGTAATGATACTGATTCCATAAAAACCGTATATTTGAAAATTATTCTACAACTCTGCCATCCCCTTCAAAGTAGTCCCCTTGGGCAGCTATACAGTGATTCCAGCGCGTTTTCCATGCTTCGTAACATTTCTGGAACGCTTCGACTGGGATGTCCGTAATCGACTCAAAATGGGTTCCTTTGACCACCGATTTTGTTTTAGGAAACAAAAGACAGGGTGGCATGTCGGACGAATAAGGCGGCTGTTGAAACACGGCGATCCCTTTAGAGGCCAAATACTGGGACACGCTGAGGGCGGTGTGGCACGGCGCGTTGTCGTGATGAAGGATCCAGTTACGAGCGATGTCTGGGCGCACCCTGTTGACTCGTTTTCGCAATCTTTCGAGTACTTGGCAATAGTAGACTTGATTCACAGTTTTCCCCGGTGGAACGAATTCTTTGTGAACGATTCCACGGCTATCAAAAAAGGCAATAATCATCGTTTTCACCTTCGACTTGCTCATGCGAGCTTTTTCGGGCGGGGGCGCGCGGAGACAGCCATTGAGCTTTGGGTACGACTAAGAGCATTATCGCCATACACTCTTACAATTTTAGCGTACCTTTCCGAAGTTGTTTCGCCCAATCTGGCGCAAAATTTTATTGCGACGCGTTGCTCTTGATTTCGTTTTTCCATTTTCGTGACGAGCACTACAAACACACGTCTACTCAACTTGACGCAGCAGGCGAACTAAACAAGCTAGAGCCATGGTACATATGTATATCAATGGAGAGGGGAGAGATGCCGAAAAAAGAGAAGGGAATTTCAAGGTCACAGGTTTACCACAAGCGCGGCAATAAAATCAGTCTCATTACTTAATTGTCAAACCTCGTAGACGCCTTAAAACTGCTAAGTAAGATACCTTATTGATCGTTTAACTCTGTGTAAGGAATGCATGGTGAACCTCTCGTCACCAGTAATCATGCGTTTGATGAATTGAGAGTCCTCACCTATGTTGTCAAACCTCTCTTTTACGATCTCTACTCGACATCGTCTTGCATTGACACGCTTTATATCCAAAATATTAAGCAAAATTCGTTGTGTCGATCCATAAGAGATATTGAGATCCTCTACGTCAGAGAGATAGAAGCCAAACTGATGATTTTCAAGCAGTGTTCTTTAAGTTTTTCAATGTTATCGTCTGCAACACAGGTGGATGGACGACTCGCTTGAGACAAGTTTTTGGATAACTTCACGGCCTTCATTGCATTCTTTGTACCACTCTTAAACTTGTTTTCGTGATCAAATAGACTTCTAAAACCACTTCTGCAACATTTATAACAATTAGCCGTGATTTCATCCGCGTCAAATTTAATCAGATGTGCAAAGAGATTGTAAATAAGAGCTGTGGTTTGTTTAAACCGGTGAACCACGTGTCTTCTTTTAATAACCAGAAGATTTCGTTCAACATGAAAGTTGCAAGTGCTTCGAACGTGAGTGAATTGTGGATTTTATAAACTCATATGTTTAACTAAAGGTCACAAGGTGTTATTGGAACTAAGATCATATGCAGAAGCAGATCTTTTAAATTGTACTTTCTTTTGTTTCAGCTGAAATATAGTTAGTGCGAGTAAAACTGTGTTCTGGAACGCAAAAAGGTTTAATAAAACAGTAATCGGTAGCTGTATGTAGATAACGAAGTGGTGCCAAGATCTTGGATTGTCAATGTATTCAGAACCTTAATTCATGTCTACTAGATTAATTTGTGTTTTTTTAGCAAAATAAGTGCATTTTTTCTTGATTTTATTATATGTTATTTAAAACTCTTTAAAGAAAATTCTCTAAAATATAAGCTCATATAAAATACTTAAATTTTTACGTTATCAAGCCTGATATGCTTTAACTTAAGCCCCAACAAACCGCACAAGCTTGCAACATTCTCACCAAACCAACTAATGAATACATTTTGCGCAGATCTACGAGTAGACAATTCAATGGAAGATTATTCTTGGTGAAGTGCACTCAACATCGCCCGACGCTGATTGCAGGCGCGAACATTAATGCAACATCCTCGCATGGACACGCTTACAAACATCTACTTTTGTGCGAAGCGAAAGCGAATAATGTGAAGGGCAGAATGCATGTTGTCTGACTCAAATACAAACGCAAGCACACACACACACATATGAAAGCAAATTATTTGCACATACACACACTTACATATTTACATAGATCTACTTGTGTACAAGTAGTTAAATGGAATTCAATAATATTAATGGTAAATAGAAGTTCAATCAATTTCCTTTAGCCAAGCAAACAATTTGCATAACGAAGATGCAATCCTCACAATAAAGGATATGCGGCTGAGTGCAAGGGCAATAACAACAAATGCATAATATGCGAAATATAACAGCTGCGGCAAACACATACATACTTATATATACATACATATGTAATGTTGTATATATTTACCGTTATAAGCAATTAAATTGAAGAACCAAAAGGAACTGAGCGAAAAACTCTGGTCTTGCGGTCTTTGCAGGAGATTGAGCTGCCAAGCGGCGATGCCTAGAAGAAGTTATTACGTGATTTGCTGCGAGGATATTTTAAGCGGCTTCGAAGAGTTTTGATTTTTTGAAGCTTATCTTAAATCAAACCGCATGGATACAATCTGTGTTGTATTAGAAGTCAAAAGGTTGGCAAAAGCAAATAAAAAGCTTGCATGCAAAATTGAGTGATACTTACATATTAAGGTGGTTTAGAGTAACCCAGTGAACATATGTATGTACTATGTATATGTATGTAATCATCATGACATCTTTTCATGTATTCCGAATTGTGGCTTAGATTTGTAGATTCAAATATCGATATTTTAAAGTTTTACATTTTTCTCGAACGTTGGCCGTTCTGTTACAGGCAGGTTCGAACTTTAAAAATTTTATACCCGCAACAGGACATATTAAGTGTGCACGAAGATAGTGACACACAGAAGAAGCGTCGGGGATGCTATAAAATATATATATGTACTCCTTCTTCTTAATTGTAAATAAAACACAAAATAATGATTATTTATTTTGCCGAGTTAACAACCCGCACCAGATGTATCTTCAATTTTTGCACGTGTTGCCAACACTTTGATATTCCAAGCGAAGCCAGGGATGGCCTTCATTGTGTTTTTATACCTTCCAACAATGTTGGTCTAACTCTTCCTATTATAGTTTTGTTCCATAACGGTTGTTTGTAAGTCGAATACTTTCAGATATAGGGTTATATATACCATGATCAGGACAACATGACCTATGCCAGCGTCCGTCCGTCTGTCCGTCCGTTTAAAGCTGAACTATGTCAAAATCGTCGTATATATCATACATGAAACGTTCCATCGGATGCGTATTCGCCGTGGCCAATGCGAAGATGGGCAAAAATCTTTCGCAGAACCTGCTCTCGAAAAATGGCGGAAACGTCGAAAATCGGTTGCTGTCATCATCCAAGCCATAAATAAAGATATAGCAGGACAAAGGAATTATGAGCGACTTATAGAGTTTGGCTTTTGTTCGTCGATAGAGGACTTTGCTTCTCAATTGCCTACTCAGTCCGAAATAGCACCTGTTGGCAAGAGTAATCCTGCGTTGGATTTCCAGGCTGACATTGTTGGTGGTGTTAATACTGGTTTGTAAGTAGACGAAATTATCTACAATTTCAAAGTTATGACTGTCAACAGTGACGAGAGCCAATCGCGAGTGCGACGACTGTTTGTTTGATGACAAAGATATTTCGTTTTGCCCTCGATTCACTATATATATATGTACATTGTGATAAAAAGTAACCGCAAATTGATAAATAAAACACACAAAACGGTAATTGAATTATTTATTTTGACGGATAATGAAATCTCGATATATCACTTTGCCAACAATTTTTGCAGTCGTTATAACACTTTGCATAAGCACTTTTTGGGATGGCCTTCATTGTGTTTTGAGATTTAAATTCGGTCACAATCGTGGCTCGATGCGATGGTGCATTATCATCGTGTAAAATCCAGGACCTGTTCTTCCAAAATTCCGGCCGCTTTCGACAGATATTTCCAACCAAACGTCCCTCCATTCCGATCATTGTTGACTTTTTTGTATTTCAAACTCATAAACCCATGTCTCATCGACAGTTATAATGCTCTCTATGAACGCGGGATCAGAATTCGCACGATCAGTCATGTCCAAAGAGACCTGTTGACGGTGGTAAAATCCGCTTTATCGGGACGAGTCGAGCAAAAATGCGTTTCATACCAAAAATATCCACAAAAATCATTTGAACGGACTCGCGAGAGATGTCCAGCTTTCTTGCTCTTTCCATTTTCAAGCACCATATCCTTTGTCCAGAACGATTATGACGTTTTCAATGATAATACATATTAGCATTTGCGAAATTAATAATTTCTAATTCATATAAAATTTGCTTATAAGAATCTATCTTGGCAATTTTTTGCTGGGATATCATACATATACATATATCACAAGGATACATTCCTTTAATATGCCCAATCATATTGGTTCTAGCATATTGTCTAAATATTTGAACATTTTATATTGTTGTTGTAAATTCTTTCATACACACCCTATATACAACAACACATTTGTTTGCATGTACTTATTCATATAGTGTGTGTTATGCAGCTGCGTCGCTTTTGTATATGCAACACTGCAAAGCCATCGTTATCAAAGTGCATCACCAGCATTGCCTTAACCGCTCACCGCATTGAGCGGCAATTAATTGAAATTTTAGCTTCCGGCTGAGCGTCGGTATTCATAAAGTTTTCATTGCGGCTGAGTGAATTTTTAATTTTTGCAACTCCATCTACCAACACACACACACACACTTGCATATGTACAGTGTATGTATGGAATGGAGATGCCACGGCGGTAGCCTGACACAATCATTGCCTTTTAAAGTTGGCATAGGCTCGACTGTGGGCAAACAACGGCACCATGTTGCATGCACCAATGTGAACATGTGTATATATATTTGTAGCATGTGTCATATTTGGGGGCAGAGTTGGTTGCAAGCGCCTATTTGTATACCAACCATCCAATGGTGCGCTTATAAGCTGTCTGCATTGACTTTGTCTGTTGGCACTCGGCCCAGCTGACTGACTGACTGACTATTTCAACAAGATCCACACACACATACGTATACATGTATCCACCAACAAATTTTTCCAAATACATCTGCCTCTGTGCATCACTATTTCGTATTCATACACATTTGTGTGCCTAGCATCTAAACAGTTTCCCCACTCACGGCTCCACCAGTCAGCCGCTGTCGTCGTTGCTCTCGTTGCAAGCTGGGGAACAACTAAAAAATGCAGCAGTTATCAGGCAGCTAAGCAAACCGGCAACTCACAGTTCGCAATCCGGGCAAATATTTTGTTCAATTAAAGTTGCTCAAACAGTGTCACGTAGAGTGCTTGCAACAATGGCTTCGACATTGGCATTGACAATGGCAGTGGCTGCGGCAGTGGCAATGGCAATGGCAATGAGAATGACAATGGCTGCGACTGCGGCTGCGGCTTTGACTATTTTGCAGTGCTTTGCTTTGGTTTTAGTCCGGACTCCAACTCCACCAGCAACGCCTCCCCCCTCCGATAGCGACTCCAGCGTCGTCCGGGGAATGTATTATATTGTACATTCGAAATGAAACTGAATGTTTTGATGCGAACGCTTTCAAATCGGTATGTTGTCACGCCCTTCATGCCATTTGCTTCTCATTTGTTCCACTTGCAGTTTGTGCAACGCCCGCAATGACAATGGCATTGTTGTGCATTGATGCATGCCACATTCGCAATACTCCTGCATTCGGGTAGTGTCAGTAGTGCATATACTTTGTTTGTGTGTTGTGTGTGTATGCGTTCGCCATGCTGATGAAGGATATCCTTGCGTTACATCCTGTCGCCGGGTTATGCTGCCGTTGCTCAGCTAATTTCCTTGCGAAACTTGTTTTGCTGACATCTGAGTATTGAAAGCATTGCGCTATTTTGGGATATACGAGTACCTTATTATATTCATCGTTTTTCTGACCGCATGTGCAAAATTATTTTGGCAGACATGTGAATATTTCATTTGTGTGAAGGCGGCGTTTGAATCGGAATGCACGAACTTTTCGAGATGTTCTTTAGCTTTCGATTTTATTTAATGTATTTTTCCTTGGAATATTTAAACACCAGCGCTTGTGGTGTATGTGAAAGTATTTCTGTTGGACTCAAAATTACTTATTATTTACAAAACCAACAAACCGAATAAAATCTCTAAACACCTTTGGAATATAATTAATATTATTTACAAATAATTTATAGTATTGATTTCGTAACCGAAGATGACCGAAAATAAAGGTGGATGAGTAAGATGTTTCTGATAAAAATACTTCAAATCCAAAAGCCAAAAAAAAATATTATTACGTGTTTTTTTTATATTTCGGGATGCAATTTGGCAACTCACAACTTTGTCGTAAGACAAGGAAGGTGATATTTCAAAACACGTCTATGACATCATGACAAGCGATGAATCGTGGATTTACGCGTATGAGCCCGAAAATAAACAGCGGTCGACTATATGGGTGTTTCCAAATGAGCCGAATCCGTAAGTTTTCAAGATCCAAGGCAATAGTTGTGCGTAGTTTATCCGGAAAGTAATAGGACTGAGTCGATTAAAAAAAATTTATTGAACCAATCGTTACAATGCATTGAAGACATCATGGAAGGCATTCTCCGGAATAGCCTTGAGAGATGTGGTACATGCTGCTTGGATCTACTCTGTGGTCTCAAAATGTTTGCTTCACATTGGCATTTTCAGGCAAGGACACACAAAAAAAGTCCGGGGGGCCACATCTGGGCTGTAGGGTCACTTTCACATATGTTCAAATTTTCTTGGCACACTTCCACTCGCCTCAATTTCTGGTCGTCAGTGAACACTTTTGGGACCATCTTCACGCACACCTTGCACATGTTCAAGTGCTCCGTCACAATGTCATGAACCACAGATTTTGATAGATTTAACATCTGGGCAATTAAACAAATACTTCGTCGACGGTCTGAGTTCAAAACTTTGCGCACACGAGTCACATTGTCGGTGTTTGTCGAAGTCTCAGGTCTCCCAGCATGGTCTTCATCAGCGACCTCTCCCCGACTTTACAAAAAGGCCTGGTGCTACCGAAACACACAACTTCTTGCTAAGCCTGCTTGATCATATCGAACGTCTCTATCGCAGATTTACCGAGTTTTACGCAGAAATTAATCGCGTACCTCTGATCTAACGATTGCTGCATTTTCGGCTTGCGCCGCTCACAGAAACACGTCGCGCGAAAATGTTAGTCCTGACTCTCCAGGTGCTCGGAGTCAACTGACCAACCGCTTGTTTGTTAGCTAAGAACGCCCTCTACCGAATCCAGTCGATGTGCGCACACTCCGAAGTACAGTCGCGGCGGAAGAAAATCAGTCCTATTACTTTCCGGACAAGCCCTGTATGTTTTTGTGACGGAACGTATCGCAAACATACTACTAGAACAACGCAGAATTGTAAATTCTGAGTGGTACATAACTATTTTTTGCCAGTTGTCTTGCAAGAAATCATAAAAACGACCAACCGAAGAAGTATCAGTCTTAACCACTACAATGCTCACACACCTGAACTGAAGAAACTGCATTTTTGAGCACACAAAACATCGATTTGATTATCCATCTAACTTCTTTAACGTTTTTCGACACTTGAAGAAGTGATTGATGCGTTCAAAAAGCATATTTTGGAGACATCTCAAGCAGGAAAGCAAAAGCACTTCAACAAGTGGTTCAAACGCATACACAAGTGTACCAATTTTAATGAAGAATACTTTGAAAAAAAGCTATTTTAGATTATTTAATCGGATCGAAATCGATTACAGCCACGCCTATTTATAACACAATTTTAAATTCCATCTGATTCTTTCCTTTCGAGTGTGTAAATCAAGAAGCAATTAAAATAAACGGGACAAAACATTGTTTCTAGAGTATGTCATCTTATTGCCAAGAATTGTCTAAATCCAACAAAAGCTATTCAATCTCCTAGGTACCGAATATCGGACCCCAGTACTTATAGTTGACAATTGAAATACGGAGAAAATCCTTTCTTGATAAATGAATGTCGCTGTGCTAGAAATGGGTTGAATCGAGTTAATACTTCCCTTAGCTCCATATATCTAATATAAAGATTTTCGAACTTCCGTATACCTTTATACCGCATATAATATATCGGCCAATATGTGAGTTGACTTAATAAAATTGAGAGAGCATGTTTTTCTTATGACGGTGCATATTTGTGCTTAGAATGAAATCCCTATACCCCATTATGTACCTGAAGGTATGATTCTTCCCTTGTTTTAATCCTGGCAAGTTGCAAGAGTATAAAATGTTCGGTTACATCCGAACTTAGCTCTTTCTTACTTGTTTTGCTTAGTTTGTTGATCATTTTCTGAAACAAAAATTTCACATTTTTTAAAATTCCACCATTTTGAGAAAACTTAATATGAACATTACAGCGTACTTACTTCACCATCATGCCTTGTGCAGATGAAGATCATGTTTTTTTATTTTATTACGTATTGCACGAGGAGGATGGAGTCATATGTAGAAGTTTACGCAAGTGAGGAAAGTTCTCTGATCGCCATTCACTTGGGAGTGGCCAGAAACGATTCTTTTACGTATATATGTACATGGCTCAAGCAGCTCACAACTTCCGGCCTTTGACCAAGTATCCTCTGGGTAGCCTAAGAACATCCGTTCGAAGGCGAGCTAAAGTGAGAAGCCGAAACATCCCCTACATAGGGCTGTGCGCTGGGTTTGGGACCCGCCACGTAAAAAACACCCCCAATGAAAAGGAAGGTACCATCTTCTACGCGAGTGTACAGCTGCTGGCGTATGCCGATGATATTGATTTCATCGGCCTCAACACCCGCGCCATTAGTTCTGCTTTCTCCAGGCTGGACAAGGAAGCACAGAAAATGGGTCTGGCAGTGAACGAGGGCAAAACGAAATATCTCCTGTCATCAAACAAACAGTCGTCGCACTCGCGACTTGGCTCTCACGTCACTGTTGACAGTCATAACTTTGAAGTTGTAGATAATTTCGTCTATTTAGGAACCAGTATTAACACCACCAACAATGTCAGCCTGGAAATCCAACGCAGGATTGCTCTTGCCAACAGGTGCTTCTTCGGACTGAGTAGGCAATTGAAAAGTAAAGTCCTCTCTCGACGAACAAAAGCCAAACTCTATAAGTCGCTCATAATTCCCGTCCTGCTATATGGTGCAGAAGCTTGGACGATGACAGCAACCGATGAGTCGACGTTACGAGTTTTCGAGAGAAAGGTTCTGCGAAAGATTTATGGTCCTTTGCGCGTTGGCCACGGCGAATATCGCATTCGATGGAACGATGAGCTGTACAAGATTTACGACGACATTGACATAGTTCAGCGAATTAAAAGACAGCGGCTACGCTGGCTAAGTCATGTTGTCCGGATGGACGAAAACATTCCAGCTCTGAAAGTATTCGACGCAGTACCCGCAGGGGGAAGAAGGGAATTGGAAGACATCCACTATGTTGGAAAGACCAGGTGGAGAAGGACCTGGCTTCGCTTGGAATATCCAATTGACGCCACGTAGCGAAAAGAAGAAACGACTGGCGCGCTGTTGTTAACTCGGCTATAATCGCGTATGCGGTGTCTACGCCAGTAAAGAATAAGAAGAAGGTCTATTATGTATATTTTACTCGTATCCTTTTACAAACTACACCCAAAATTCACTTTTTTGGGATGTTATTGAAGGGCCTTATCCGTGTTGTCTGCACTCTCAATTTAAGTAATTTAATTGTTCTTAATATTTAGAGCTTCAAAATATGTTAAATGAATTTTGTCCGGTAAAATACTTTACTCCCTCTCTCCGTGGCCGATTTAGTATCAAAATAAATATGAACCCCTCAGTTGCTCTGGCAACTGAACGGCGAAAGAACATAACCGTGAACATCTTTATGTATACTCCTTGTCATTGTATCGCATAATTTTCAAAGATAATGGCAATTTACCAAGCTTTTCATACATTTTCCTGCTCCATTTTATCTGCTTATTATTATTTTTTACTAAGCCAAGAGTTGAGTTGCATGTGCAAGGGATCATTGCAGATATATATCAGCTACCACTCCACTTATTAGCTGGGCGAAATGTTATTAAAGTGTTTTGCAGGAATACGCGTCCTTTCCGATTCACTCAAACGGCTATGCAAAGCAGCCGTTGTCTGCATGCAAGACTCGTTGCGGAGGCCATAAACCACCAGTCCAGACCAACAGTCAGCCAGGAAAAAATCCTGGAATTGCAGCGCAGCAGAGGCAATGACGGCAAAAATTACATTGCCACATTGTTGCAACCCAAATGGGGCCGCGTGTCGAACAAAAAGTGCAGAAGCGGCAAAAGCAGCAGGAAAACCGTTTGTTCCGGCTTCAGCTGCAGCCAATTTGGCGAAAATGAAATTAGCATTAACCGTAAATTGCACAACTCTTTCCCACCGCTGCCAGAATGCTTTGCACGAAGTGTGTGGGCGTTTAAGTGCTTGTTGACTTCATCTCTTCTCCAGTATGGCTGCAGGAAGCAGCCAAACGGCAGAGCATGCAAAACTCCAAAAGCCAGTGTGGCAGGCGACCACTCGAGCTGAGATGTGTTTGCATGCGTGGCGCTAAGCCAGCTGGCTACAAACTCCCATTACTCTAACCAGTGGCCATGTCTTGCTTGTTCCACGCAGGGCACCGTTTAATCGCCACTAAACCGTCGGATTTGGCTAAATAATCGATGATAGCAACAATTGTTGTCGCTCTCCGCGGTTGCTCGGAGATTTTTTTCTATTTCAGTGGCGTTAATGTCCTGCAGAACATTCTTTTATAGCATCCTTCGACCTATCAAATGTGTTTTTTTCTTACCTTTTCCTGCTTTGAATTTCTTGTAGTTGAAGTGCTCGTCGATTAGTCGAATTTCTTGCAACTGCAGGAATGCATATCTTAGCCATCAATGCGCGTCATTAGCCAACATCTTTGGGGTAACCGCAGCAATAGTCGTAAATGTACGTTTCACTGGCGCTGCATTTTGGTAAAATAGATTCTAATTGCGTTTAATTTGGCTTAAAATTGCTTATTACATAAAATTTTAGATTTGGCGTATGAAAGTGAATTGGCTAATGGGGCCGTTGATCTTTAAAAGCCTTACGGACTTTAAAATCATTTCTTTAGTGGCGGAAATTTTTAATATTGTATTATTCAATATCGAGCGATGTGTGAAAAAATTATATAATTGTACGAGTATCACAGAGACATGATTATGACAAGATTTGTCACAAACGAAACCAACTGTCAAACTTAAATAGTAAGTCTAAGTGTCGTTCATGACTAATGGGGTTTTCTTTCAAACTTTCACTAAAACAAGAAAAGAACGTTAAGTTCGGCTGCACCGACTCTATAATACCTTTCAAAGGTGCATTTCTTATAGCATAAAGTATAAAAAGGTCTTTAACTTGATTTCGATCGACCAGTTCGTATGACAGCTATATGCTACAGTAGTCTGATCAAAAAAGCGTTCTTCGGAGATTGTACTGTTGCCTTAGTTAATAATACATACCAAATATTATAACGGTTTCTCGTCTTGACTTTAAAATATCAGTTTGCATGGCAGCTATGTGATTTAGTTGTTCGATATCGGGGGTTCCGACAAATTAGCAGCTTCTTTGAGAGAAAAAGAAAAAGATTTTCATCTCAAATAATTCGACTAATTCGCAAATATGTAAGCAGACAGATGACCATGCCTCAACCGACTCAGTTCATCATTCTGATAATTTATATAACAGGTGATCCAAGTAGAGGTACTTCTTTCAACAGACTTTTTTTGACAGATTATGAGTCAGTCGTGTTAAGCTGTAATTGTTGTTTTCTCAGTGTTGTTTAGCCATTCATCATGGAAAGATTTACGGCTGAACAGCGTTTACAAATCATCAATCTTTATTATGAAAATTCACGTTCTGTGAAGAATGTATTTTGTACGCTTCGCTCAACTTATGGTCAACATAATCGGCCTACTGAGCTTACTACTCGCAACACCATCCCCCATCTCAAGACCCAGAATTCAATAATGGATAATATTCGACCGAATAGACCACGTCCAGCATGCTGTGAAGGAAATACAGTAGCCGTAGCTGAGGGTATACACGAAGTAACTTGGACTGACGTATGGAACGACTTGGCGCATTTTTCGTCGAGATCTTAAATTGAAAGCGTACAAAATAGAGCTTGTGTAATAACTGAAGCCGCTCGGCTTTCCCAAGCGACATCGCTACGTTCTATGGGCTCTTAAAATATTTCAAGAAGATCCGTCGTTTTCGAACCAAATGTTTGGCGATGAGGGTCATTAGAGGCTCAATGGGTGTGTAAAGAAGTAAAATTGCCGCATTTGGGGCGAAGAGCATTCAAGAGCTGCCATTTCATCCAGAAAAAACAACGGTTTAGTGTGGTTTGTGGACCGGTGGAATCATCGGTTCATATTTCTTCAAAAATGATGTCGGTGAGAACGTTACCGTCAATGGCGCGATGATAACCGACTATTTGATACCTGCAATTAAAGCTCGTGATCTCGGCGACATTTGGTTGCAACCAGACGAAAAGTATAAAGTATTTGCGGACAATCCCGCGTTTATTCAGGCCATAGAACAGAACATCACTGGTGTAATTCGTCTGTTACCAGTCGACATGCTCGAACGAGTCATCGAAAATTGACTCAACGAATGCATCATCTGAGACGTAGTCGCGGTCAATATTTCAAAGAGAGTATCTCAAAAATATTAAAATAAATGCAAAAGAATGTTCTTTCGAATTATAATAAACATTCCCCATTAAATGTGAAGTTTCTCCGTTTTTTTTTTTTTTTAAGTAGGGCAACCTCGAAATTGATCACCCTTTATATGTATATATTCATTTATATATATATGTATTTTTTAAGGACTCCGACGTTTCCTTCTGGGTGTTACAAGCTTCGTTGTAAACGGAACGAATCTGCCGTAATGGCTTTTCTATCATTTTTTCATCGGAAATTTGTTTTTCTTATCGCCGCCAAAAATCCGTTGGCGATGTTCAGCAAGAGAAGAGAGCGGCTTGAAGACCGGCAAAGACCCCTTTGATGCTGTTATAGAATTTTTTGTACTCAGCTTGGTACTGAAATCGTATCGCGCTCTGTTTGGACTTTTTTTGGTTGCTACTCGTATTCTGATGTGTACAATCTCAGCCAACTTCACTTCTTCGCTCTACTGATTGTGACACCCTACTGCTGTCAACTGGAATGGTCAGAGTCACTTGTTACAACGCGGTAAGCGCCAACTGACAACCCCCTTATTCTTGTATATACACAGCTTTCTCTTAAATTGTATTGCCACTAATTGCAATTTGTGATAACCGACTGCCGTTGGAAGCCATTATGGCCAGTCGTCAGATGTGGTCAAGCCGCAGTCAATCAGGTCAGTGATTTGTAAATGCAAACATAAGTAACTGAATTCATTTCTAACTGAAATTCTTCCCATTTAGATCAGAGGATTCTTGCGTCGAGTATTTGGGACATACATGTTTTGCATTAATATATTCCCGACCACAAATTTCGTGACGGACTAGAGCGGTACTTGCTCTTGGTCTCATATGTTACCCTTATTCCTGCAAGCATTAATTCTATAAATCTGCTTTTAATTATAACCACAAATGGCTGTGCAACCGAAAGGTGCACGAGTCGCGCCGAGAGCAAGCACCATTACGGTAACAATTGATAAATGCAAACTAATTGATATTTCTACCAAAGAAGGTGCTATGAGACGTGAAAAGCTAATTTTCATTTCCTTTTCGTCTTCCTGTTAAATTTTCCGTTAGCAGTTTCTGACTTTTATATCCTTACAGCGATTAATTTTTATTTTTATAGCCTGCACACGCTAAACTTCTGTGGGTGCGAATAGTTTTGTAGTTGTAGCAGCACAGGTATACAATTTTCTAACCGAAATTATCAAGTCGTGTAGAAACCGCAAATGATTTTCTTGAGATTTCAATGTCAGTATTGAAATTGTGCAGCTGTAAGTGACAATTATTGTGAGGTCTTTACATGCAGATATTTGCGTGTGGGTTCCTTACGGGTATGTGAGACAGGGTTTTTATATCCAATTGAATCACCACTTCGAGCAGTGAGTGGGATACTTTGGCTATAGTATCTCCGAATTTTGTTCGTAGTTGTTTTAAAATAATCTTTTCGAGCTGATTTATACCAACCAGGAGTTTTAGTATCTATCACAGAAGTATACACATTTTTCACAGTTTCTTCTTCTTTATTGACGTATACCAGGCGTAGATATTTCACAGTTTAGAAAACACAAATCAAAGACAATCATATAAAGATACCTATACACATACATACTTGTATGTATGTACATGTAGTATATATTTGCAAAATGCACTTTTCGATATTATTTGTAATTCAAAAGTTCCGAGCAGACGTGCCTTCCTTTGCCTTTTCTCTTAATAGAATAATGTGATTTATTCAATTCAATTAGAACTCTGCTGACCTCAGCATACTCTGCCGTCGGTATATCGAATGCAAAAACAAAAAAAAAAAATTAGAAAGTTGCTTGATAAACTTTCACTACATTCGGTGTGTATCAGCACTTCATAAATTGTATCTTGCCATTGAAATATTATCGAGCGCTGAAGTGCTAGCAAAAGTTTTAGATTGCTAACAGGAAGAGTGCATTTACGAAAATGTTTGTATGTGTGCAGTTTGTACATATTAGTTTAAAACTTTTCGCAAAGTCAGAAAGTAATGAATATTCAATCATGTTTGATAAATTTCTCGCAGACAACAAACAAATCTTTTCTAATATATATGCATATGATGGATACAGATATATGTATCTTCTACATGTCGACGTAAAGACAAAGAATTTGTACGTCGAAATATCTGTATAAAAATTAAAATACATTTGTCAAGTGGTATGCTGATAATTACAGGGTTTGTCCGGAGAGTAAAAGGACTGAGTTGATTTACACAAAATTATTGAACCAATCGCTACAATTCTTTAAAAACTTTCAAAATAGGCTTCTGCTGCGTCGATGCAACGCTGCCAGCCCGATTTCCAAGCATTGAAGGCATCACGAAAGGCGTTCTCCGGAATAGCCTTGAGAGCCGAGGTGCGTGCTGCTTGAATCCCCCCTGTCGTCTCAAAATGTTTGCCTTTCGTGGGCCTTTTCAGGCTAGAAAACAAAACAAAGTCCGGGGTGACCACATCTGGGCTGTAGGGTGGCCTTGGCTAGGTGTAAGCCGAGGCGTTGTCGTGGTGCAACTTCCAATCGGCTGCGATGTCTTGTCGGACCCGATTGACCCTTCGTTTGAGTCTCTTGAGGACTTCTACGTAAAACTTGGCGTTGACGGTTTGTTCATGGTGGACGATGCCTTTGATGTCAAAAAAGAAAATGAGCATCGTTTTCACTTTGAATTTGCTCATTCTTCCCTTTTTTGGGCAAGAAGACGCCGGCAGCGGCTGTTATATAATATGCCAATCAAAATCAATTTCTTGTATAAAAACTTGTTTATTTCACAATATATTTTCACGATGGATGTTTAGATGGATTATTGTTCAAGGTAACGGTGCAATCTTCGAAGAAATTGTTCGAAGCGAGCAAAATCAAGCAAATCATGACATCAGAAATATACCTGTAAGCGGGAATAAAGATTTGGTATAACCAAAGTTAACAGATTTTCTTTCACGGGATTCATTTGGAATTCATACTTTTTGAAACTTTATGGCTTAGGTTGAAGATATTTTTATCTGGAAGCGTATGGAAAGAGAAAGTCTGTGAAATAACTGCAAACCATTTCAATATGGTCTTTCTCCTTTATTATATTGTGATTTTGCAAATTGTTAAATTGCCAATAAATATTAAATTTCGCTTTCGCTTAAATACAAATTATGTTTATTGGACGGCATAAGTAGAGAGGTGGATACTTAAAAGCGAACCGCATGATTTCTTCATTGAAATACTCTTTTGAGTACTCATATGCTTTTATATAGGAGTTCTTGCCAGTCAGCTACAATGCACACATAAACATGCACAAACATACATACTTACATACATATGCAATGTATGAGTGCTCATATATAATTACATATTTATTTGCATATGATTTTGTTTATGCTCAACTGGTATTTACCTATTACGCACAAACAAAGAAATACAACCCTCGAGAAACCTTTGTGCAACTTTATAGAAGATAGAAGCTTTTGTACACGACAGGGTGGTGGTGTCGTGGGGTTCGACGGTTGTGCCTACTCTTGGTAAGCGGGCATTCAGGCGAGCATTAAAGACCACTTGAAAAAATCTAAACGAAAACAAATCAAATTACGAAAAAGCAACAAATAAAATTTTACTGCACACGGCGTCGATTTCCATACATACTTAAGTATGTATGTATGTATATACAGAGCTACAATATATAACATATGTAAGTATATAAATGCAGTACAGTTGTGCGTGAAATGTAATTTCCTTTCAATTGCGAGAAAATTTATAACTCACTGTTGTTTAGTATGAAGCTCTTCGGCGTAGTTAAGTGACGAATATGTACTTTTATTCGCTGTTAGAACACACATAGTAGGGAAAGTCGCGGTTTCGAAATATGGAAAAAATATGGGTTGTCTACATGCCTCTTGACTTCCCCATTTGATTGAAGTCTTTTACCAGGCAGTCATTTTTTGAGTTTGGGAAAGATAAAACATTCGCTAGAGGTCAAAACTGATAAATACGGTGTGTGAGGAACTAACTTATTGTATAAAAAAAATAAGTTGAAGTTTGATTAGAAATACGAAAAGACCTTTTCAACATATTGGGAATCTCAATTTCCATAATGTATCGATGATAAGTTGATTTGAACCAGAGAATGTAAAAACTAGGTACCCATCGCTGGCAAAGCCTTTTCCATTGTAAAAAATTGTGAACGACCTACGCATTCCTTTAGTTCCGCAATCAAAACAATGGCAACGGATTGGATCTCCGCTCACTTTGTGCGTTCTATTATTGAATAGCTCGAATACAATTAGTTCTTGTGCTGTCGCAAGCTCATTTTAACCCAAAGTTGATCAAAAAAGAACTAGTGAGCTCTTCGTCGTCAGTAAGGTTAGCCTTTATGTAGTTCTAGGGATACCAATCAGTCATTGACCTATCAGTGTCCATGCGGTAAAGTTGATAATTTTAGCGGATGCCAGTTGAAAGAGCTGCTGGGTAGCAGACAAGATAGAAATATCTCAACACTTTCTTTGCTGAGCAAGGACAAAGCTTAAACAACTGATGGTTTACAATTTCAGACATTTTTATTAGCTTCTAACCGCTTTGCTTTGCTTTAAAATCGGCAAAGATGTGTTGTGCGTCGATCCTCTTTTCACTGGTCTTTTCCAAGATTTGGCGCATGGTGAATATCTGACCTAAAGTCACACTGATAAGATCTAAACAGTTTGTTGACGGTGGACTTTAATGTTTCACACAATACACTCTATAGAACCTTATATGTGATGTTGAGGAGGCTTATCCCACGGTAGTTGGCATAGATTGTGGGGTCTCCCTTTGTGTGGATTGGGTAGAGCATACTTAAATTCCAATCATCGGTCTTGTTTTCATCGGACCATTTTCCACAAACTGGAACTACTCGTGTTAAATTTATATGATTTTTAGTCAGCTCCTGCCGTTAAATGATATCTGTACAAACTTGACAGCTGTCGAACTATTACTTTATGAGATAGCGCATTTAGTTTACAAATGGGTCACAGAGATTTTAGTGTGTTAATAACGCATTGCTTCTTTGGCAAAAAAATTAATTTTCAACATTATTTGGACTCTGCACCAAGGAAACAAAACGTTGAAAAGTGGTTTGAGAAATAAGCACCGGACGATGAAGGCAGTGGATGCCCGTAAAGCGAAATTGCTCGAGATGAGACTCTCAAGATATCAAAATAACGTATTGGGCAAAATGTGAATGAATATTTTGGTATGCGAAAGCTCAGTGCAAAGTGGGTGCCACGGAAGCTTTCAAGAAAACCAACAACGACTTACTTAGCAAGGTTATGCCGTCTGTATTTTGGTATGCGCATGAAATAATTTTTATTGATTACGTTGGAAAATGATGGACAACAGCGCCTCTTACGTTGTATTATTGAACAGTTTGAAATCGGCGAAAACCGGTCGCATTTGAAGAAAAAGAAAGTGCGATTTCGCCAAGACAATGCTCAGTGTCACAAGTCAGTAAAAACGATGGCAAAATATACATGAATTGACTATTTCCGTGTTCTTCAGTTTGCTCAGACCTCAATCAAATGTTCGCTAGAAAGAAAGAAATTTAGCAACAATGAAAAGGTAATCGCAGAAATTGAAGCTAATTTTGAGATTTAAGACAAATGCTTTAATCGTTGTATCGCTTTCCAAGATAACCAACGGGTGATCCAAGTGGAGATACTTTTTCCAACAGACTTGTTTTGACAGATCACGTGTCAGTTGTGTTAAGCTGCCATTGTTGTTTTCTCCGTGTTGTTTGGCATTTCATCATGGAAAGACTTACGGCTGAACAACGTTTACAAATCGTCAAACTTTATTACGAAAATTCACGTTCTGTAAAGAAGGTGTTTTGTGCGCTTCACTCAACTTATGGTCAACATAATCGGCCGACTGAGCGTACTACTCGCAACACCATCACACAACTTGAGACTCAGCATTCATAAACGGAGGATATTCGACCGAATAGACCAGGTCCAGCACGCAGTGAAACAAATATAGCAGCCGTAGCTGAGGGTATACACGAAGACCGTGGAGAGTCGATTCGGCGCCGTTCGCAGCAACTCGAACTGATGTATGAGACGACTTGGCGCATTTTACGTCGAGATCTTAAATTGAAAGCATACAAAATACAGATTGTGCAAGAACTGAAACCGCGATATCGCTTCGCTCTATCGTCTCTTTAAAAATTCCAAGGAGTTCCGATTTTTTCGAGCCAAATTTTGTTCAGCGATTTTGCCCATTTCTGGCTCAATAGTATGTAAACAAGCACACATTCCTCGTTTGGGACGAAAAGCAACCTGAAAGGATTCAAGAGCTGTCATTTCATCCAGAAAAAAAATACGGTTCATATTTCTTCAAAAATGATGCCGATGAGAACGTAACAGTCAATCCAACCGATATCGCGCCTTGATAACTGACTATTTGGTGATTTCGACACCAATTCGTTTCAAAACTTCCTACACATCGCATCAATCAATGGATTTATTGAGAGAATAGTTCCGTAAGCAGATAATTTTACGTTCTGGGTCGGTTGATTGGTCACCAAGATCATGTAATCAAACCGTTAGACTTTTTCCTGTGTGGATATGTAAAGTCTAAAGTCTATGCGGACAATCCTGCTTGGATTCAGAACTTGGAGCAAGACATCACGCGTTTTATTCACCAGTTACCTGTCGAAATGCTCAAACGAGTCATCGAAAATTGGACATAATGGATGGACCGTCTGAGACGTAGCCGCGGCCAACATTTGAAAAAGATAATCTTTAAAAAATAATTGCCAATGTATCTTATTTAATTTATTATACCCTGAACAGTGTATATTAAGTTTGTCACGAAGTTTGTAACACCCAGAAGGAATCGTCGGAGACCCTATAAAGTATATATATAAATGATCAGTATGTCGAGCTGAGTCGATTTAGCGATGTCCGTCTGTCTGTCTGTCTGTATATATACGAACTAGTCTCTCAGTTTTTAAGATATCTTTTTGAAATTTTGCAAACGTCATTTTCTCTTCAAGAAGCTGCTCATTTGTCGGAACGGCCGATATCGGACCACTATAACATATAGCTGCCATACAAACTGAACGGTCGGAATCAAGTTCTTGTATGGACAACTTTCACATTTGACAAGATATATTCACGAAATTTGGTATAGATTATTTTCTAAAGCAACAATGTAATCTCCGAAGAAATTGTTCAGATCGGTTAACTATAGCATATAGCTTCCATACAAACTGAACGCATAGTTACTAACAGAAATGCACCTGTGAAGGGTATTTAGCTTCGGTGCAACCGAAGTTAACGTTTTTTCTTGTTTAAATAATCATTTCCGATTAAATGTGAAATGTCTGTGTTTTTTCTTTAGAAAAGTAGGAACCAACTTTATCAAAAAATTTTTTTTCTATGTTAGCCTTTCAGCCCATCTTTTAAAACATGATTTCCGCACATTTCTTTAAATTCCAGCACCTGAAAATGTTTATCATGCCTTTGTGACAGACACTTTCGCCCGAAAATGTATTCACAGCGACATTCTCAAAATAGAATATGTTCAGTTTTTTTCTATAACAAAGTACAATATAATAGTCAACCTTTCACTAATTCTCAAATTTAGTTTAATCCCCTCATATATACACATTTGTATGTATATGTGCACAGAACTCAATTAGATACATAATGTGTATGTATATTTAAATGCGTTAGTAAATAATAGAAGCTGGACAGTAGTTACCCCATAAATACGCACAGCATGTGCGGCCTATTGCCTATTTTGAATTCAATTTTAATTTCAATGTTTTTAAATCCAGCTTAGCATAAAAATACAAGCTATTGTTTCCTCAATGCCTGCGCAGGAGAAAAACAATCAGCCTTTGCGGGCAAAACTGGTTTACCCACTGACCTTGAAAAGAGGATTAAATTGCGAATTTGCGAAAACAACCACCTTGTTGCGAATTTTTGCGCAAAACAAAATATCTGCTTTCTTCAGCATACCCCGTGATTTGATTGCCCTTTCTACACATAGTCTACGCTTCTGACTCACTCCCAGCAACGTTGCATTTGTTGAACATACTTTCCATCTTAACTGCACAAGAATTAGACATTTTTGCCATGTTTTGATTTTAAGTCCAATTGATAATCTTGGCTCCATTTACAAATAAAACATTTAAGCGCTGATACATCGCTTTGGAGTGCTCGTTGAACTCCTTGAAACACAGGGCCAAATGGCGTATTTTCAGTCTTCCGATTCGATCTGCGATTTGAGTAGCTGAAAAGTCAAAACCTTGTCGCGATTACATCTTTCCATTAGCGAATCGAATGCTCATTGCCATTTCCACCATAATCGCTTAATCTTATTGAGAATTTCGCAAATGCAAATGTTTTTATTGATTCTGTGTGTAATCTACCTAAGCGTTGTTTTCAAATTTGCGAACAGTTGTTGAATTTCAAAAAAATCGCATTGGAGAGGTATTGTGGATGTATATATAATGTACATATATATTTATTGATAGCTTATACCTAGCGACCCTGTAGGAAAAATTGTATATGTACTATGTTAAACTTGTGAAATAAAATTTTCTGTTCAAAGATACGAAGTGATATCCCACGAATGCTCGTGTGAATTAATATTAATATTAATAATGTGTGTTAATAAAGTTTATTTGGAATAAACTTTCCAATTTTTGAAATAAGTGTGAGAAGTGCTTATAAGGCGAAAAAGGAATCAGAAATACATACAACCTAGCACGAAACCTTCTATTACTAAGAGCAAATTACCCACCGATTGGCTTACTAGCTTTCCAATTCTAATCAAATCAATTAATTCCTAAATTTAAAAAATCAAATCAATTAAATTAAAAATTCTTCTGAAAGTTGTCCATTGTAAATACAAAAAATTTCAAATTTCTCAAATAGTTTTGAGTTAAAATTAAAGCAGCCTTGTTCAGGCCGCTTTTAAATCAGCTTAATCAAAAAAAAAGTTTTTTTTTGTCACAGAGATAAAAGATCCAGTCACTACATATATTTTTCTACATGTTCTGTATATGGTATAGCTATTCATACAAATGACCAACCAGTTTTCTTTTATCTGATCAAAAATCGATTTTTTGTTTTTAGAAAATTCGAGACCAAATTTTTTTTAGAATTCAACTTCGATTAAATTCGGCTTTTCATTTATAGATTTCATTGCGGAAAGTATCTTCTAGTCGAGAAATTTCTTTTTGCTTGAGCCGCGAAGAAGGTCAGAAACACTGCAGCAATAGAGTGCTATCGATGATCGGGCATAACTTGAAAAATATTTTGTTTTTATCCCTTAAAATTGTATGGTGTATTCTTAAAATATGAATAAATTAATAAATTTACCCTTAAATTCTCAAAACAATTGATTGAGTAGTTTTCTTTAATTTCAAAAATCGCATTTTTTAGGCTGTCAGTTAGGTGGATCATTTAAAAGAAAAAAGGTTTTTTTGAACTATTGGATACCTATATTTTTACAGAGCTTTTTTTTTTCAACTGAAAAAACAGATGAACAGGGTAAATTAAGTTTGCCACGAATATTAATTTGTAACACCCAGATCAAATTTTCTAGTTTTCCATAAAGTATATATGTATACAAATGATCAGTATGTCGAGCTGAGTCGATTAGCCATGTCCGTCTGACTGTATACATATATACGAACTAGTCCATCAGTTTTTAAGATATCGTTTTGAAATTTTGCCAACGTCATTTTCTCTTCAAGAAGCTGCTCATTTGTCGGAACTGTCGATATCGGACCACTATAACATATAGCTGCCATACAAACTGAAAGATCGGAATCAAGTTCTTGTATGGAAAACTTTTGCA
The DNA here is from genome assembly GCF_024586455.1 of Bactrocera neohumeralis. Taxonomy (NCBI): domain Eukaryota; kingdom Metazoa; phylum Arthropoda; class Insecta; order Diptera; family Tephritidae; genus Bactrocera; species Bactrocera neohumeralis. The sequence continues at coordinate 53,564,387 of NC_065919.1, forward strand.
TTTGACAAGATATATTCACGAAATTTGGTATAAATTATTTTCTAAGGCAACAATGTAATCTGCGAAGAAATTGTTCAGATCGGTTAACTATAGCATATAGCTACCATACAAACTGATTGTTCGGAATCAAATGCTTGCATGGGAAACTTCCTCATTGGAAGATACATAAGTATATCTTCACGAAATTTGGTATGAATTATTGTTTATAGAAATAATGTAACCTCTGAAGAAATTGTTCACATCGTTACTAAAAGAATTGTAAAGAAATAATAGTTCTCCCAAAAATTGTTACTGAAAATAAAACTTTTCAACGTAGTAAAAAAAGGGTCTAAGCTAATGTTACAAGACCCTTGTTATTCTAAATAGGAGAACGTATGTATGTATGTATATCAGGCCACAGGAATATTAATACATAGTATTAATCAAGATCAGACATTTTTCATATAAACCAATTTGGTTTTATATTACACTCTACTATACTCGTAACACTCTAAATTATTTATTTTGTTCCATTTCATAAGAATGGTATTCAATGAATTTTCCAACAAGGTACTACTTGTGTGTTCGCATTGCAAATTGTACATCCAACCATACTTTTAAAGTTCAGTTGCGCTGAAAATGCGTGTAGATGACTATCTTTCAAAATGATGTTATTATATTTTTGAGAGTGCATTTGTATACATAAGTATATATGTGTATGTATGTATATTCGTGGATGATTTGCATGCCACTGCAATTTACTATTCAATTTTTGCCAAAACATTTGATCATTGATTGTTTGATGAAGTTAATTCTCTAATTCCTGCAGTTGGAATTGGATTTCAAGAATGAAAGCATTGCTTTTCACAAATAAAGGCAATTATTACTTTATGAAAACCGATATGAATATCTATGTTACGTTATGAAAAAAAATGCAATCTCAATGAAAATTGTGAAATTCATATGTTGCAATTCGGGTAATTGACGCGGCTGTTCAAATATAAGTAAAGTTAGCATTTCAATAAAGTATTTTTATACTCTTGCAACATGTTGCTACAGAGTGTAATCACTTTGTTCAAATAACGGTTGTACGTATTACCTAAAACTAAGCGGTACAGATAACCCTATATCTGTATATATAAATGATCAGGATGACGACACGAGTTGAAATCCGGGTGAATGTCCGTCTGTCCGTACTTTGCGAGGTGCAACTAGGACAAAAATGAAGATATCTTGATGATGTTTGGTACACATATTCCCTGGCAAAAAAGTAAATTCGGTTACCGAAATGCCATATCTAGGCACTAAAACAAGATATAGAACTCTAATTTAGCACAAGGGATCGCAGTAGCTACATAGGAGCACTTGTGGACCAAAAATTAAAAAAGGGGCGTAGCATCGTTCTGTAATAGGTTTAATTTTCAAATCTCCTAGACCACTAAAGCTGCAATAGCCAAATTCACTTAGGATAGTATATCGCTTAAGCACCCCCATCGACACTTTAAAAATGGTTGAAATCGAAAGATTACCCCGTCCACTCTTCATATAAATACTAAAAGGGCGTTAAATCAATAACTAAATACGAGGGCTTTATGGGAGCCGAGGTAAAAATTAGTTGTTTGGCGTGGCATCGCCACGACCGACCGATTTCGATTAAATTTGATACGAAACATTCTTTTTCATTCTTATATCACAGTGCGAAAATTTATAAAATCGGACCACAACCACGCCCACTCTCATATAACACAATTTTTAATTCCAACTGATTCTTTCACTTTCCAGTAAACAAATCTTATTTCTTATAACGGTATTTAATTTACCACTAATAATTCTTTTAAAGTATGTCATCTTGTGACGAAAAACTGTCTAATCAAAACTGTTCAAGCCCCCAAATACCGACAGTGTGGGCTCCGGTATCTATAGCAAAAATTCAGAGTAAATTCTGACCTGATAATAGTATATCTGTGTATAAAAATGGGTTGAATCGGGTCAATACTTCCCTGAGCCACCATATACCTAGTATTCAGATTTTCGAATTTCCAGGAGACTTTATACAGCATATGTTGGCCAATGTGTGAGTTATCTCCATGAAAGTGAGAAAGCATGTTTTACTCATAACAGTACATCTTTGTGCTTAAAGTGAGGTACCTTAGTGAAAACCAGGGAACATTTTTTTAGTATGTGGCATGTTAATAGCATGTGCTACTGGCAAAAATCGATATAATCGGAGCAATACTGCCACCAACTCCCATATTGTCCTGAAGGAATTTCTTTGATTTTGATTCTTGCAAGTTTCAAGAGTATAAAATGTTCGGTTACACTCGAATTTAACCCTTCCATACTTTTTTTTTAATTTATTAATGTTAATAATAATTATAATGTTAATTAGTGAAACAAAAATTATAAAAAAAAAAATTATTTAAGATTTCACAAAATACTATTGTTTGAAAACAAATGTATGTACATATGTATGCACATATATGAACGTCGTGACATTACGGACTTATACCGAGCTCCATTTTATGGTCACAATGAAATAAATTATAATAGTAGGAGATCCCACCATAGTACGACCATCACCCATCGTATTACGGGATGAAAATAATTTTTATATAAAATTTGTTAAATTAAAATATTAATTTCGAGGAGGTTGCCTGGAAATTGTGATGCTAAGTGTAATTAATTCATAATTAAACAAGTAAGGAAGGGCTAAGTTCGGGTGTCACCGAACATTTTATACTCTCGCATGGTAAAGTGATAATCGAGATTTCATTATCCGTCATTTACATATTTTTCAAATACCGTATTTGTGTAAAGTTTTATTCCGCTATCATCATTGGTTCCTAATGTTTATACTCGTATTATACAAAGAAGGCATCAGATGGAATTCAAAATAGCTTTATATTGGAAGAAGGCGTGGTTGTGAACCGATTTCAGCCATATTTCGTACATGTCATCAGGGTGTTAAGAAAACATTATATACCAAATTTCATTGAAATCGGTCTAGTAGCTCCTGAGATATGCTTCTTGGTCCATAAGTGGGCGGCGCCACGCCCATTTTCAATTTTTAAAAAAAGCCTGGGGGCAGCTTCCTTCTGCCACTTCTTCCGTAAAATTTAGTGTTTCTGACGTTTTTTGTTAGTCGGTTAACGCACTTTTAGTGATTTTGAACATAACCTTTGTATGGGAGGTGGGCGTGGTTATTATCCGATTTCTTCCATTTTTGAACTGTATATGGAAATACCTGAAGAAAACGACTCTATAGAGTTTGGTTGACATAGCTATAATAGTTTCCGAGATATGTACAAAAAACTTAGTAGGGGGCGGGGCCACGCCCACTTTTCCAAAAAAATTACTTCCAAATATGTCCCTCCCTAATGCGATCCTTTGTGCCAAATTTCACTTTAATATCTTTATTTATGGCTTAGTTATGACACTTTATAGGTTTTCGGTTTCCGCCATTTTGTGGGCGTGGCAGTGGACCGATTTTGCCCATCTTCGAACTTAACCTTCTTATGGAGCCAAGGAATACGTGTACCAAGTTTCATCATGATATCTCAATTTTTACTCAAGTTACAGCTTGCACGGACGGACGGACAGACGGACGGACAGACAGACATCCGGATTTCGACTCTACTCGTCGCCCTGATCACTTTGGTATATATAACCCTATATCTGACTCTTTTAGTTTTAGGACTTACAAACAACCGTTATGTGAACAAAACTATAATACTCTCGTTAGCAACATTGTTGCGAGAGTATAATAAATATGATTTCTTATAGTCTAAGATCCCACCATAGCACGACCATCACCCATCGTATTACGGGATGAAAATAATTTTTATATAAAATTTGTTAAATTAAAATATTAATTTCGAGGAGGTTGCCTGGAAATTGTGATGCTAAGTGTAATTAATTCATAATTAAAAAAAAGATTTTTTTTTTTAACATTACACCCACTCTCTTACGCAATAAGCAGTAGACTAATCGAAAGCATATAGCTTGTAGAATATGAAAACACTGGGTTGCCTTCTTTTTCCCGGTGCAATTATTGGGTTGCCAGGTACATACAGGTAACTTAAAAATAGTGATTTGCACCTATCGACTTACGCGATAAACCTTATACCAAAATAAAGATAATTTTATTGCGAGTATAATGATATAAGGTTGCCTGCGAAAAATTGGTGCTGAATCCCGGTTGCCGAGTTTTAAAAAACGAAATATTCGTGCGGCTGAATACGTGCGAAAGATACGTCCGAGGAATGTTTTCAGTGCCATAGAAAAGGACGCTGCATTGCAGTTGTGTGTCGCTCCTTCGTCGAAAAAAAAACAGCCTTGGTACATTTTTTGGCTGAGTATTGGGAAAACCTAAATTTGGTAACGATCATCGGAAATAAAAAGATTTTTTTAACTGTTGACCACCAGTGTTTCTCTTACGGAGTCCAACAAAATTCCATAAAAAAAGTGAAGAAGTTGATTACGTGTGTCATCATGAAGAAGCGGATACGAGGATGATTTTTCATGCATATAAAGCGCCACCTGAGTCGAAAATTTTAATTAATGCCTCTGATACCGATGTTCTGGTTATTTTGCTGGGAAATATTCACAAAATTCAGCATTCTGAAATTTGCCTAGCCAATTCAGCGACAAAAAATAAAAATTATCAACATTTGGAGTGCATTAATTGCACTGAATTAGCGTTGAAGTTGGGATACGTATACAAGTTATGCCTAAGTATTCCAGCTTTCCATGCATTTACAGGATGTGATTATACGGCTGCATTCTACAATAAAGGAAAAGTAAAACTATATAAATTATTTTCCAAAAACGAAATGTATCAGACAGTTTTTTCATCATTGACAGATGAAGCTGATGTTTTTATCAACGAAAAAATGGACACAGCTCAAGAGTTCACAGCTAATATGTATGGTATAAAAAACTGCAATAGGGTGAATGAAGCGAGATATCGAAATTTTGTGAAAAGTTATTCTTCAAAAGAAGACAACGAAAAATTGTTAAAAAAAATTAAAAGTTTTGACTCAAATACTATACCACCGTGCTGGACATCACTTAAACAAAAAACTTTAAGAACAATTTTTGTGAATTCTATCTGACTTCATGCAACGGATTCATTGGGGACCAAACGCCTTTAACAGTACAAGATATTGCTGAAATGACAGAAAAAGAAAATAGTGACGACGAATGTTCAGAACTTGAAGATGCCAGTTTTTCTTCGGATGAATCAGATTTTGAATAATGTAAATTAATTTTCAATCACTGTGTTATTGTATTTATAACAAATGGCACTGAATACGTTCCTCGGACGTATCTTTCGCACGTATTCAGCCGCACGAATATTTCGTTTTTTAAAACTCGGCAACCGGGATTCAGCACCAATTTTTCGCAGGCAACCTTATATCATTATACTCGCAATAAAATCTTCATTTTGGTATAAGGTTTATCGCGTAAATCGATAGGTGCAAATCACTATTTTTAAGTTACCTGTATGTACCTGGCAACCCAATAATTGCACCGGGAAAAAGAAGGCAACCCAGTGTTTTCATATTCTACAAGCTATATGCTTTCGATTAGTCTACTGCTTATTGCGTAAGAGAGTGGGTGTAATGTTAAAAAAAAATCTTTTTTTTAATTATGAATTAATTACACTTAGCATCACAATTTCCAGGCAACCTCCTCGAAATTAATATTTTAATTTAACAAATTTTATATAAAAATTATTTTCATCCCGTAATACGATGGGTGATGGTCGTGCTATGGTGGGATCTTAGACTATAAGAAATCATATTTATTATACTCTCGCAACAATGTTGCTAACGAGAGTATTATAGTTTTGTTCACATAACGGTTGTTTGTAAGTCCTAAAACTAAAAGAGTCAGATATAGGGTTATATATACCAAAGTGATCAGGGCGACGAGTAGAGTCGAAATCCGGATGTCTGTCTGTCCGTCCGTCTGTCCGTCCGTCCGTGCAAGCTGTAACTTGAGTAAAAATTGAGATATCATGATGAAACTTGGTACACGTATTCCTTGGCTCCATAAGAAGGTTAAGTTCGAAGATGGGCAAAATCGGTCCACTGCCACGCCCACAAAATGGCGGAAACCGAAAACCTATAAAGTGTCATAACTAAGCCATAAATAAAGATATTAAAGTGAAATTTGGCACAAAGGATCGCATTAGGGAGGGATATATTTGGAAGTAATTTTTTTGGAAAAGTGGGCGTGGCCCCGCCCCCTACTAAGTTTTTTGTACATATCTCGGAAACTATTATAGCTATGTCAACCAAACTCTATAGAGTCGTTTTCTTCAGGTATTTCCATATACAGTTCAAAAATGGAAGAAATCGGATAATAACCACGCCCACCTCCCATACAAAGGTTATGTTCAAAATCACTAAAAGTGCGTTAACCGACTAACAAAAAACGTCAGAAACACTAAATTTTACGGAAGAAGTGGCAGAAGGAAGCTGCCCCCAGGCTTTTTTTAAAAATTGAAAATGGGCGTGGCGCCGCCCACTTATGGACCAAGAAGCATATCTCAGGAGCTACTAGACCGATTTCAATGAAATTCGGTATATAATGTTTTCTTAACACCCTGATGACATGTACGAAATATGGCTGAAATCGGTTCACAACCACGCCTTCTTCCAATATAAAGCTATTTTGAATTCCATCTGATGCCTTCTTTGTATAATACGAGTATAAACATTAGGAACCAATGATGATAGCGGAATAAAACTTTACACAAATACGGTATTTGAAAAATATGTAAATGACGGATAATGAAATCTCGATTATCACTTTACCATGCGAGAGTATAAAATGTTCGGTGACACCCGAACTTAGCCCTTCCTTACTTGTTTTCTAAACATTTTAAGTAATTTAGCGAATAATAGTATAAACTAGTCATGTACAAATTTCTAAGTAACAGTAATTTTCTGAACGATGAGAAAACTAAAATTTCCGTGAAAATCTCACTCTCTTCCTTGCCGGTTAAACTAAAGAATACCATTCGTATCGTGTTTCTAGAAGTATCCATATTATCCACAGGAAATGACTGTTTCAATGTAGAAACCCGTTGTTCTCTCATATCTTTCTTGAAATATTGACAGCTAACAGGGCCACATCAACAATTTCTACAAATTAGAAATGGCTGCCCTGGCCATGGCAGTCTAATTCTAAATAAAAGCGAAGAAAATAAAGATATCAAGCAAATGAGTGGTTTGTCCACTATATGCCATTTGAAATCCCCGTATTGATATTGCTACACACATATTATATTGTCAATAGTGCTGATAAAATTCATATTTATTAGTCTGTATGTTTATACAAATATCACGTAAAACTATAATACATAATTTAACATACTTATATTCTGTGTCGATATTTTCACATTTTATTTCTCGCTTTGTGAGCGTTGCTGAGTTAACAGTTTTTATAGGAATATCAAGGGAATTTCATTAACACGTTTCATACGAAATTACATGAAATAATGAAATATTAAATTGCAATTTGTTATCAACATAAATGCAGATGTGATTGAAATATGTGCGCCTACTTAGCCTAGAACACGTATAGAAAAACTGTAACCTATAAATTTGATTCATTAGTGAATAATACGTACATATAGTATATTATATGGACAATGTTATATTTCATAAGTGCAAATATTTCAACCCTCTCTTAAACGAATGACAGTTTTGATGAATTTGAAGTCCATTAGGCTGACTAATAAAGTCAAATGTTCCTATTTACCTACATAACGTCCGACGTGACTGAAATGAAATCAGAATTCTGTTTTTTGACAATAAAATTTTCAAGACTTTTTCACAGTCACTGTTACCTCGTGGAGTGTATAAACAAAGTTTTTTGGAATTTTTTGATGACATCTGTCGGAGAAGTGGCTGGGTGAATGAGATGGGTTTTTTCATACAAACAGAACATTTGAAACACAATCCCAAAAACGTTATCATCGTCATACAAATTATAAATAAAAAATTATTTTTTTTTTTTAGGATAAAGTAAATTATTTTGATATTTTAGGAATTTGAGTAAGCAAATCGGTTGACCGGAATCATGTCCGTCAGTTTAAAAAGTGTGTTTTGAGAAAAACGCGTTTAAATTGGCAGTTGTGCACTCCAAGCGCTCCGAGCGTCGTGCGGCCTTTTTCGAAACCTTCCAATGACAAAGTGGGTTTCTACATAATAGGGTATATAGACCAAAAATGCAAAAAAAAATTTTGATAATCTTGCAAATTTCTAATGAAGATACTCGAGAGACAAATTACAAATCTTATGATGTATGTTAATTTTTAATGGAAATGGGGCGTTTTTCTTGCAAATTTCTAAGGAGTTATGGGTTTCAGTTTGCATGAAAAGAATGTCGTTAGTGTAGGGCAGTTTTTTATAGTATAGCTTGTTGACCCGTATTATAGATTTGATTGTACATTTGTTCTAACAAATATCATGCGCCAGATATAAAAATATTGCAGATACAGATCCAGATGTATGGTTCATTTAAAAACTTGAATGCAATATTTGGACCTCTCCGAAACGTACGATGCCAAACAAGGTTTCTGACAAGGCCTATCCGCTTCCTATCGATTTCTTCAATCTACTCCTGATGAAAAATCCACAGGCGTCGCACTCGCAACTTAGCTCCCATGTGACTGTTGATAGTCATAACTTCGAAGTCGTAGACAATTTCGTCTATCTTCAAATCATTATTAACACCAACAACAACGTCAGCCTCGAAATCCAACGCAGAATAACTTTTGCCAACAGGTGCTACTTCGGACTGAGTAGGCAATTGTGATGTAAAGTCCTCTATCGACGCACAAAAACCAAATTTTACAAGTCACTCATCATCCCCGTCCTGCTATATGGTGCAGAGTTATGGACGATGACAACATCTGATAAGTCGACGTTACGAATTTCCGAAAGAAAATTTCTGCGGAAGATTTATAGTCCAGTCATTATAGTAAGTTCACCTCGGAATTCCATATACCCATTTATATGTCTGTAAATACTTCTTTGACACCCTTTTGGTAACGTCAACTTTAGAATACCACAGTCAATTCCGAGATTGTAAATGACTGGAATTATAGATAATACCACAGTCAGTTGTACGAGTACGACGCCATTGACATAGTTGAGCGAATTGAGACAACGGTTACGATGGTTAGGTCATGTCGTCCGAATGGATTAAAATACACCAGCTCTTAAATTATTCGACGCAATACTCGGCGGGTGAAGCAGAAGAAGAGGAAGACTTCCATTCTTTGGAAAGACCAGGTGGAAAGGACCTGACCTCAGAACAGTACGATTTGGTTATAAAGATAATTGTGAACCTAATGCAGCCAAATCTTTGAAAGCAGCAAAACCAAAAACTGGTCCGAAAGGGTATATATGTATGTGCCTCTGAATACCATGCAATAGGAAACTGCTTAAGGGACTTTCAGATTCAATTTCGAGCCACGGTGTTAAAATCTTTACTAACTGCAAAATAAAAAAAATAACGTTAAGAGTGTTCCCAGTCTCCATACAAGAACTTGATTTTGATCGACCAGTTTATGTGACAGCTACATGGTCACGTATAGTTGTCGCTGTCGATGGTTCCGACAAATAAACAACTTCTTTGGGAGAAAAGGACGTGTGCAAAATTGCGGAGCAACATCTCAAAAACTTAGTAACTAGTTAGCATATATGCATGTACATATACAGACAGGCAGACATACGGAATTTAATCGAAAACCAAAGAGCCACGTCATTTATTTCATTTATAGTTGCCATTTAAAAGACAGAAATATATTCTATATGTGTGTATGTATTTATTTCTTATAAGTAATTTAGTTCATTTACTTATGGCGGTGCTGGTTGCACTTCAATCACAAAAAAGGCAAAATGAAAAAAACTATGACGCATGAAATTGATAATCTTCACTAGTTTGCGAGCAGTGTGCAGTAAACAAAGTCAACTTGCTAGAAGAATATACTTACAACAACATGTACACGAGTACAAATATGTGTATCTATACTAGAATAATGCAAAATGTATACTCTGTGAAGAAAGATCTCACTAATTCCGCCTTGACACAAGCAAACAATATAAAATGATATTGGTCGAGAGAAAAATTACTACTTTTAGAAATTGTTTGACGTTAGCCGGTACCAACACTGATCAGCCGGTACTTTTGACTTATGATGTATTGTTATTTCATTTCAATTGAATTTCCATTATCGGAAATCAAAATCAGACCTTACTTCAAGATTTACTTAACGGTTAGCTTAAAGACCTACTAAAAATAATACATACATATGCTTAGCCCTTACCTTCCATTATAAGTTCATATGACGAACATTCGTCTTAGCTTTTTAGTGATTTTGAGGTTTCTTACTTTTTTAAAGCAAAAACACAGAAACTTCAAATTTAATGCGGAATGTTTATTATAATTCGAAAGAACAGTCTTTGGCATTCATTCTTTGAAGACTATCTCTTTCAAATGTTGACCGCGGCTACGTCTCAAATGGCCCATCCGTTAAGTCCAATTTTCGGTGACTCGTTCCAGCATTTCGACTGGTAACTGGCGAATGACACGCGAGATGTTTCTTGGCCTTAGACTTTACACATCCCCAAAGAAAAAATCTAACTGTGTGAACCGTAAAAGTGTTCTATGAAAAACTCCATTGATTGACGCGATGTGTGAGAACTGACGCCGTCTTGTTCAAATCAATTGTCGCCGAGATAACGAGCCTCAATTTTAGAAATCAAATAGTAGGTAATCATAGTGTGATAATGGTTGCTATTGTTGGCGTTTTCACCGCCATCATTTTTGAAGAAATATGAACCCTTGAATCCACCGGTTCACAACCCACACCAAACCTTTCCTTTGTCTGGATGAAATGGCAGCTCTTCAATCTCTTCAGGTTGCTGTTCGTCCCAAATGAGAAATGAGCCTCATGGATGAACAAAATTTGTTTCGAAAATTTCGAATCTTCTTAAAATTTTTCAAGAGCCCATAGAGCGAAGCGATGTCGCTTAGGAAGGTCGAGCGGCTTTAGTTCTTGCACAAACTATATTTTGTACTCTTTCAATTTAAGATTTCGACGTAAAATGCGCCAAGTCGTTTCATAGGTCAGTCCGAGTTGCTGCGAACGGCGCCGAATCGACTCTCCACGGTCTTCGTGTCCACTCTCAATTGCTCTAATGGCTGCTATATTTTCTTCACTGCGTGCTGGACGTGTCTATTTGGTCGAATATTATCCAATAATGATGAAATGCCAAACAATGCTAAACAGAAATAACATGGCAGCTTGGCACGGCTTTCGCGTGATCTGCCAAAGCTAATGAAAAAAATCCGGTTTTCTTGGCCCTTTTCGGGAATGAACTCCTCCGATTTAACTTGTTTACTCTTTGAGGTTAAAAGGAGAAAGAACATAGGCAAAATTTGAATTTTTGAAAGATGAGCCTGGCTCTTCATAGTTTCCATGGACATATGTATATCACAAACTGAAGCTATTTCATGGGCAAATAACGATAAAATATAATATATACATATGTGATTCTAGATGGGAAATTTTAAAGCTCAGCATACAGTTGAACCGAAATCGGAGCATGGTGAATACTTTATTGACTATGGTTAAAAGATGCTGGAAGAAAAAAGTGAGAGAGGTGAAAAATCTTAGTTCCCAACAAGTCATGTATTATTTACGGACTTCTCAAGATAATAAATTCACAGTTCAAAGTATACTTATATTCTATTTTTAACGTTATAATGGACCAAAGATAAGTACAGAAAGTATGAAGTGCCCTTAAACCCTTAAAAGTGCGCTAGTAAATTTGGGAAATTTTCACATAAAAATTAACTACAAATAAGATTCATATATCAATTAGTAACGGTCATTATAGAAATGTGCCACAATTGCGGGCACATGTGTCCATACATACATACATATATAATACATTTATATACATAGAAGCCTAACAAAGAAAGCCCGAAGCGCAAAAGACCAAATGAAGTTTATCTCGACCATACACTTCGGTACAAACTGATTGTAAAGAATATTTTACGCTTTAATAGGGCCAACATGTGCCCTGCTAATCAAATAGCCCACATGGGCCGGCAAATGTGCAACGAACACGTGAAATTCATGTAAACTTTGGGAGGCCAACGACATAACCTCAAACCCCTCGCCATAAACTGTTCGTAGCGTCAACACAAATCCGAGCATTAACTGCGTGTGTTACTGTAATTACGCAGAGAGCATATGAATGATGGACTTAGAAGACGCATATGCCAACCTGCATATAATGCCAGGAGCTTGGCTCGTCATGTGCGCACAGAGTTGCAATAAAATTGTGCTTTTTAATGTGGCACAAATTGGCAAGAGTTCCAAGTTCTCGTCGGCCGCACAATTCACATCATTTAATTGCTGGGGCATTCTGTGTAGACCATCACAGATTGCACTGGTCGCTCATTAAATTACTATAATCCACTTAATATTAATTGCCCTGATTTAAACATGTCTTATGGCTCACATACTCTGGGAATCATACTTAAGCTCATGCATATGCTCTGTACCGTATGTATATACATATGTATGTAGTTGTTTTGTTGGCAAATTTTATTGCAATTATTTTTCTGGAACGCTCTCGTCTCAATAGTTTCGGCTCATTAATGTCATGAATGGAGCATGCTCATTTCTAGTTCGCATCAAAGGCTCATTAATGCGACTCAGGGCATAATAATTTTGCTTCTTCGATTTTCCCTGTAGTAAATATAACTGTAAGGAAGCCCATGAGGAACTGCCTCCTGTCCTTTTTTTTGGAAAAACCACCTTTCTAAAATTAGAAAAAGTTGATGGCTCTCAATGAGAGATAAAAATAAGCACCTATGTATAAGTATCCATATTTATATTGGCCTGGAAATTAGACTACAGTTTTTATCGCCCCAAATGGTTGATGGGTTTCGAGTGCTACAGCTCTCACAAAAGGTGATCCTAGAATTTTAGCCACAATATTCTAGTTTTTGATACTTTAATGGGTATTTACGGGTATTTACATAGGGTTGTGCGCTGGGTTTGGGATCCGCCACGTAAAAAAACACCCCCAATGAAAGGAAGCAACAAGCCTCAGATGAGAGACCCCCCTTTTGTGTCTACGCCAATTAAGAAGAAGAAGAATGGGTATTTAGTGCGTATATGTCATCTGAGAGATAGTGATGCTAGAATATTCTGCCCAAAATTCTTATTTTATGACATGAAAAGTCTACTTCTCACTCACTCCCATTCCTTTGCCATAGCTCTTCTTCGTGCTTTCAATATTTCCTGCGGGGTTCATTTAACGGTCACATGTGTATCACTGCAATAGTCATTATATTCTAACGGCTCTTGCCCTATTACTTACCTTTGTTGTACCGTAATGATTGTATGAATATTCGTCTGCCTTTTGGGGCGGTTATTACACCAAAATAATTGCTGTTTAGCTAAAATTATATTGGGAATTATGGCAAAGCGGAAATACGTGCAGTTTTCATGCGCCTATGCTTGTGTACCATATGTTAAAGTATCTATCAGATATATATAGTACATACATACTTGTATGTATACTATTGTACACTGTAAAGTAACCCTTTCTACAAAGTGAGTTTCATATATCTGCTTTTAATTGGTTATTAGTTTTTGGTAAGTAATATGCTCCTCGGTCGTATTCGAAAAGCCATTGAAAGTCGTTTGTTTCTGCAGCAATTTCCTTTTAATTTATGCATTTTAATAATGTGCGGCAATTAAAATTACTATTCTGGATACAATAAAACTATAAAATTGTGAGTGCAACAGCTGGTGATGACGGAGTTAAAGTTTTGTATGCAGTACGCCGACCCCTTCCAGCAACATGTGGCATTGCGTTTCAGATACCATATATGTACTATGTATAAATCTGTGAGCTGGAAGCCATATTTACATATTTATTAAATACTTACACATTAGAATTTATATAGCAATTTACTATCATCTCTTTTACCCCAGCTTTAGACAGTGCCTGGAATTGAAAATCTATTACTACGCTTAGTACTTTTAAATAAGTGGGTATTAATAATTTTTGATAAAATAGAAGCATGCATTTCAGGTAATTTTTAAAGTGTCGTAAAAAAAGGCAATTAATATTTTTATTATCCATTTTTTTTTAGTTATTTGTTAATTTTAGAAAAGTACAGAAAAAAATTAAAAACTGAAAAAAGTAAAAAATTTCAAAAATTATGAGCTGACGAAGTGGGGGGTCTCTAAAAATTTCGACGTGACCATACCCATGACTTCAACCCTCCTAGTTATCTGAAACCAAAAAAAAGATTATTAATCTAGAATAATGTCGCAATGGCCGGAACTACGGAAAAGTGGGAAACATTTTTTTTTCACAAAATGGCGACTGAATGAAAAAAAAAAGTTTTTTGGATCACTTTTTCTGACTATTTCGAATTTTTTAAAAATAATAAAAATAAAAATTTGGGGTTGGGGCTAGTTCCAACCATGCACAAGCCTATAAAGAAAACTCTATAAAAATTTCAAGTAAATCGGTTCAGTAGAACCTGAGAAATCATGGGTATCGTTCCGAAAAAGTTAGTTTTGAGAAAAACGCGTTTAAAGTTTAGGAGACAATTCTAGTGAACACGGACGCCACGTCACAAAATCGGCTGTATCTCCGAAAATAAGTCGAATTTTGAAAAATCCTTCCAAGGTCACATTTTTGAAAGTCTAAACTTTCAAGATATGCAAAAAAAAATCGATTTTTTTTTTTGAAATCCTTGACAAGAATACCCCCATAAATAGCGAGTTGTATCTCTCTCGTCTAAATAATATTTTTATGGAGACTGACAACCTAGGCTTCCTTACTCGATTCATATATGCGCCTATTGAGTAACCTTTTCATGTATGTAAACAAAACTAAGTCGCGTAAGGCTAAATTAAAAGAATATGGAATATGTGGCAGCATTTCGTAGCCTAATTAGAGATGAAAGAGGAGATGGGAGCCGAAGACAGCATTTCGTAGCCTAATTAGAGATGAAAGAGGAGATGGGAGCCGAAGCGTTTTCATAGTGACGTTTTTTCTTACTAAATGCTACCGTTTTTTCTACAAGTTAGGACTGATAGTTTTCAGTTCTCTTCAAGCAGTCGATTCAGATCACTCTTGTAAATCTCAAAAATTGGTAGCCGGACATCACCTTTCCAGCCAATAGAACAGTTTTTGCTTCTTTCAGATGAAATTCACTATTTCGACTGTTCCTTGGTGGCTGGTGTGTACCAGTGGATACTTGATTCATCAACGATCATGAAACGTATTTAGAAGAAAGTTGTACGTTTAAAAAGAGGTGGTGTGAACTTTGTGGAGAAACTGAAAATGTAGTTAACAAGCCAAGAAGAAGGAGGAATCACTTAAGATCCAAAAGTGAGGGCAATTATATTGTTCACAGCACAGTCTTTGAGAAGCTAAACAAAAAAATATTTAAAATGGGATTAAATATCTATCTAAATACAATATATTACGGTACAGACTTCTCAGATCTGGCATAAAACGCAACTGAACTGTAATCAAAACCCTCTTTTTAAAACACGTATTAAAAATATATTAAATATTATAGCATAAGACACAGGAAAATGTTGACCTTTATAAGAGCAATGTTAAATTAACAGATCCGTCAACTTTTGTTCTATTCAAGCCTTTGAGACGTATTTGGCTAATAAAAGGACAAACGTTTGTTTAAAGTATTTTAAGCCCCCTCAAAAGATACATGTTTATAGCCGTTTCTCTGCTCATGGTTTTTGGGCTTTGAGGGGCTTCAAAGTAAACCTGAACGCCGCTAAAATGATAAAATTTTATAACAAAGGTTTACTATATGAAATATATCATGATTGAATACTGCAAGAAGACAATCATCGAAAGATGGGAGCGGACTCAGTACTCAAAGGAAACAAGGAAGCCATATTATTACTGTAGGTTAGCCATCACAGCCACCAGACGTCAAACCAATACAGATTGTTTGGGGTTTACTGAAAGCCAAAACAACAAGAAAAAATTTAACGTCAATAGAAGATTTCGTTCGACTACTCCAATGTACCTGGAGCTCGTTTCCCTGGGAATACGCGTAAAATTTAGTTACAAGTTGCCATCAAAAGTGTCAAGTTGCAATAGACAATGCGGGAGATCGGAAGAAGTACTTAATAAACGTCAGTTGTAACAAAACAATAACGAGTCTATCTCAACCTTTTTTAAATAAACACACTTTGGAAAACTAAAAAATTATTTTTTAGTGCTCTTTATGTCTGTATGTGGATTATGCGGAAGTCTGATATGGTTCAAAATCTCTCAGCCGTTTATTTAAAACAAGTTTGCATCCTTCTTCTTCAATGATAGCGACATTTTTTGGAATAAAAGGTTAAACAAAAGTGTGGTATGGCGGATCCCCCTGCTACATTTGTCTGACTTTTGAAATACACCCAGCTAAAAGGATTTTTAAATATTTTTTATACTTAGATGAGGGCAAGTCGAGGTTAATAAGGCCTTTAATGTAGAAATAATGAGAAAAACGATTGAGAAAAAGGGTTCTTGTTATTGGACATAAAGAGTTGACGAGAAGCTGCTCTGCATACAAAAAAATGTTTACTATAACCGGTGATCCAAGAAGAGGTATTTTTTTAATCTGCTTTATTTAACAGATCTCTCATGAGTCATCCCAAGCTGTCATGTTGTAGTTGTTCAGTATTGTTGCGCATGTTACGTCGAGTTCCTAAATTGAAAGCGTACAAAATACAGCTTGTGCAAGAACTGAAGGTGCTCGATTTTCTTAAGCGACATCGCTTCGCTCTATGAGCTCTTGAGAAGTTCCAAAAGATCCGACGTTTTCGAGCCAAATTTTGTTCAGCGATGAGGCCCATTTCTGGTTCAATGGTTATGTAAACAAGAAAGATTGCCGCATTTAGGATAAAGAGCAACCTGAAGAGAATCAAGAGCTGCCATTTCATTTCATTAACAGTTTGTTGCGGTTTATGGGCCGGTGGAATCATCGGTCCACATTTCTTCAAAAATGATGCCGGTGAGAACGTAACCGACAATAGCGATCATGGCGCGCCATGATAATCGACTATTTGACGCTTGAAAGTGAATCTCGTGATCTCGGCGACATTTGGTTTCAACAAGACGGTGCCACTTCTACACATCGCATCAATCAAAGTACTTATTGAGAGAACACTGCGGTGAGCAGATAATTTCACATTTTGGCGATATGTAAATTCTAAAGTCTATAGGGACAATCCCACTTCGATTCAGGCCTTGGGGCAAAACATACCGCGTGACATTCGCTAGCTACCAGTCGAAATGCGAGCAATCAAAAATTGGACTCAAGAGATGGATTATCTCAGACAGAGCCGCTGCATTTGAAAGAGAAAATCTTCAAAAAATAAGTGCTAAACATGCTCTTTCGAATGATAATAAACATTGCCCATTAAAATTTAATTTGAAGTTTCGATGTTTTTTTTAAAAAAAGTAGGGAAACTCGTAATGGATCACTTTTTATATCTAGAAGTACAACATTTCGCAAAATACCATATGTTAAATGAACAATATTATTTCTGTAAGAGTTGTAATTTCGTTTATAATATAAGAATTTTTTAACAGCTGTTTGTAGAAACTTATAAAGCAAAAATCTCCTTCTCCGACTTATTGCCCTCCCATCTCTCTCTCTCTCTTTCTCTTTCTAAATATTACAAATTCTTCGCTAGCATATACGTTTTCTGGCGAATTCTAGTATATTCCGTTAGATAATTTCTTCTAGTTTGGGTAGGTCATTTGTAAATAATTTTAAACGGAAATATGTAAATTGAATGAGAAAGTTGAGATATCATGCTAACAGCTGTTTGTTGATAATGTGTTTACTAAAATTGTATTATGGGAACAAAAAACGCTCAATACTGCTCTCAAACAAACCAATTTCTGGAGAGGGCAGAGAGTGGCATAACTGCACATAATGAGTAAATGAGTGGAAAAGAGTTTGAGATTTTTGTTTATCAGTCGCATATTTATTCATTTAGTTTTTGTACAAATTCTCGCACCTAGTATCACAATTCAATGGAAACAAATAAATATGAGAGCCGAAATTTTAATTTTTTTTTACTATTTCGTTAATTTAACATTTATATTTTTTAATGTAATCCACTAGAAAAAATTACAACTTCATGTAGGGTAAATAATAATAATAGAAATGAACAATTCAAAAATGTTGTAGCACTTATTGTTAATAATACATATAATTTCATGGATGCGCCTTTGTGCCATAAGCTGAACTTGGTTGGTTGTGGTCTAATTAGCAGTCAAAAACTGAAGATTTAAATGCGCAAAGTTGGAATTTATATATTTTTCAAACAAATTTAGTTACATCGTTTTGTTTTCGTTTGTAATGTAATTAAAGAAATACGTATAGATTCTTGAACGTAAGTTATATGGTTATTCTCAGCTCCAGCTGAACTAACATGTAAGTCAGCGCACAATCTTCACTGCTCCAACACCATTTATTGCTTCTCCAAGTACTGGTCGAATAAGTAGATGCCCAATGAGGGATCGGGTTGGTTCATGATCTTCGACAAATCGTTGACTAAGCCCGAAACCTTGCGCACGGAATCAGCCTGCTTGTGCAAGAATTTCTCCTCAATGTAGTGAGCGGTCTGTGGGTCATGTGGGCGTCCATGTGTCGACTGGTAGTGTACGTGGCCAGCATCAGCGGTCAAGGTCTTCTCAATGTCCAAAGCAATGCCCAATGAGTGTAATTCATCCTCCTCCAATTTCAATTTACTTTGAGCAATAGAGTTAGGGTGCTGACTGATGGCACGGAAGTCAACTTGGCCACCGCGACGTGTCACATGTTTAATCAAATCAATAGCATCATCGAAAGAGCGGTCCGACAAATCACGGTAAAGCTTGTTGAAACCGGGACGATTCTTCTGGTATGAGTTGTAGAAGGATGACAACAACAGGTATTGATAGGACTTGTGCAGATTCAAGTTGATGTAGGATTGAATGGTCGATTCGACATTTTCAATGCCGCCATAACGGGAATGGCAAACCACGGGGGCTGTAAGCGTAAAGGAAGGAAAAAAACACAAAACAGGAAATAATTTAGTAAAACTCGGTATATGAGCACTTTCTCGTGTTTGAGCACGAAGTATGCATTTGTGTTTTTGTTGTTATTTTTTTTGCTTTACTTACTTGAGACACTGTTGCTGCAGCCGTAAGTCACATTGGAGTGACAGGCGTAGTTTTCAGCGCTGGCCAGAGCGATAATGCCCGCAAACAGAGTAAGCGCAGTAAAAGGCTTCATAACTTTGGTTTTAATTTTCTGAGTATTTCACTCTGCAAAGAAACGAAGAAATTTATACCAATTAATTGTTGTTAAACGTATTTGTTTTTATATTTTCGTAAAATGTGACAAAATTTGCAAAACATAAAGTTTTGTTTTCATGCACTTATTGCGTTTCAAGTATTTTACTCGGTATTTCGCTTTGTTTTCTACCTCTTCGCTTGACACACCAAAATTCAATTCGTTTGTTTCTCTGGAGCAACAACCGACGCGTTTGAGTTGTATATTCGAAATAATGTCTCTTTTAAAGTGTATGGCAAATTTAAAAAGGTTTCACCTCAGCCTCAACTAACTTCTGATAAACTTCCTAGCACTTACCTAATAATAATTCACAAAGGGTTTATTGAATATATCTCAATGTCTCAATTAAGATTTAGTGCAGTATTTAGTTTTTTACTTGTTTTAATAACACGCTCTCTTTGTTTTTATATTGTTAAGCACAGATGTGTTTCAATGAAATGAAAATTTCCAACTGTCGCTTATAATGCCTGTGTCTGGCCGTTTCTATTCGATCGATAATGCCTTTGCACACACACACACATACATAAGCGCATATGTGGGGCCATATTGCTCGTTCGTTGTTTTTGCACTCGTCGCTGTGTCTCTCTACTGAGTAGATAACACATTGCCGCAATATGGCGGCCACTTTAGTGCGCTCTTAGTAGAGTTGTTTTCCTCATGAACACACACACACATATTTAAAAGCGTTGTGTATAGAGATTTCGAGAGATTTTAGGGTTGTCGTTAGTCATCAAGTCTTTGACTTGTTCATATCGCACGTGTGTCTTATTTGATTGATTTATCTTCGACAACTTAATGCAGTTAGTGTAGGCATTAAATTAAACAACCCTTGCTACTGGAACGCATTTTTGTCTATGGTACACTTAAATTTCTGTGTGCAAAATTTTTGCTATGTACACGTCATCTAAAATGTACTTACCTGTTACTAAACCGCTTACTAGAATTCAAAGTATCTTACTAAACCCAAAGATTGTATTGTATGATTAATCTCCAGTTTTATTCTTACTTATTTTTTCTCCCATTTTTCGATATACCCCACCTTAAAAAACCAAAATGCTAAAATTTTAAGTCGATATCTCAAACAGTTTACAACCTTCTAAAGTCAGGCCGCTGATTTTATTCAGCTCCAACAGTTCAGTTTTCAGCATTTTACACGAAACTACATTTTTTAAATATGCATTAGGGAATACTCGGCAAATGTTCTCATCATTATCTCTTTTTCTGCATTCTTCTTGTAAAATTCTCCATTTTATGATCTACAAGTTTTTTGATTTCATCAAAAGACTAACTTTTTCTTACCAAAAACATAGAAAAATGTATGGGATACAATCTTCTCTTTAACAAAAAACAAACTTCGTCATTTTGTAATTTTTTATTAATTTCGACTATTCATAGGTATCCTATGGGCAATATTTTCTGGGTTTTGTATATTTTTTTAGATTTCATTCACGGCCAAGGCAGGAATCACAGCTGTAGAGGAGATTCTTTATCTTAGCGTCGTCGAAAATCACGTTTCAGTTGAAAAAAAGCCTAAAAATTAAAAACAAAATAATCGATAAAGTGATTTTTTTTATTCCAAAACTTACCTTTTGTTAGTCTGTCACATGGGGTGTGCCCTTAAAAAGCAAATTATAGAATTATTCATCCAATGAGGCAGTGAGAAACTAATCTAAATAATTATCTGTTTGTTTTTATTCCGTTTTAAGCCCAGCCAGATTTATCACTCCGACATTTTTGAGATAAATACCATTAATTTCTTATTATTGTATTTTTTTTCTAATAAAAACTATATAAGTACTTTTTTCGATTGTATAAGGTCCTGAAGGAATCGCTTACATCATTTTCTAATTCAAACTATATTTATGTAAGTAATATAGGAATAAACTAGAAATAGTACTTAATCTTAAAGGCGCCTGCCCATTTAATGTACCATTAAGACAATGTCATTTGTGCTCATGATGATTTGATCTGTTGTCAGTCAAAGTGATATGTTAGATTTGAGAAGAGTTTATGCAGATTAAAACATTTTGAGTGATAATGGTTTAATAGTTTTGGTGCTCATAGCAACAAACGATTTGTCTACGCTTCATGTGCACACGGCAACTCTAGACGACCTTTGTTTTGATGTGCAATAGCAACAGCCATGTGCAACCAAAAACAACAAAGGAAAACAAAAACCAGCTGACTCAGGTCATCGGCAGCCACCATTATGGACGCCATATTGGATTACACAATTTGAATGCTCTCCATATAACGTCTATCGGCTATACTCACATCTCCCATGAGCATGATTTCACAAGAAAACAAATCATATCTGACGAATTGTGCATACCGATACAACAAGTACTCATACTCATATACGGACGTGCATTGGAGTCGTGTGTATGGCATATAAAAAGAGTTCAATTTAATAAAAACAATATTACTAAAAGAACCAACCTCAGCGTAGAAACAAACAAAGAATCATACGAGACCGACATATTGGCAGACATATTAACGATAACGAAAAATACATACATACAAGTGAGTGCCGAAAGACCCAACGTGTGCAAGTACTCGCTAGCGCTAGTGCTGAGAGATTAGTGTGGGCATTTAAAAGTGTTAGGTTCGTCTCGCCAGCAGTCAGTACGTATTCGCATTCAGTAACAACAAAGAGAGTTTTACGACAGCGCCGCAAAAAGATTTTCCTTTCAAGTCAAATATTCATAATTCAATCAATTTGTGATTACTAAAGTGTACGACCATTGTGTCTAGAACTCTATTATCAGGCGATATACTAACGCATTAACTCATCAAAGGCCAACGTTCGTCTTCTATACCAGTGTGTATAAAGGCACAGAGGCGGTTGCGAATCAGATCAGATCGAGCAGTCGTTTGAAGAAATTGTCAAAATCTAAATTCAATCAAAAACAGAAAAAAAGTTCGTGTTTCCTACACTCACACCTCTTTTATCATTCACCTAGTGATAGTAAATCGATTATTTGTTTTCCAAATTTGTGCACATAACCAAGCTAGTGTGAAGTTGACGGCAAATACATACATATCCATTGAAAAATCATAAAGTTTTGAAAGATATTTAACTACCGTGTGTTGATTAAAATTATTCATTTTCTTTTGTGCAGTTAACGCAGAGACACGCCATAGAAAGAGTGCAAGAAATCCTGATTTTCGCCACAAATAATACAAAATAACAAAGGAAGACAAGATGATGAAATTATTAGCCGCAGTTTTGTTGCTGGCCGTAGCGGTCAACGCACAGATGACATGTAAGTATTGACCTCAGGACTAACAAAAAATTTTAAAATTATATTCAATTGAAAGTGTGAAAGTGCAAAGTGATTGTTTTTCTTAAATGAAATGCATAAACATGAAAAGAAACTTAAAAATTTCACGTTGCTGCGCATTTTCGAGTCATATCCGCTCAGAGTGTAGTAGTGTCACAGTAACAAGAGAGCGTGTGGATTTCCGCTCACAAAAATATGCTGAGAATTTAAACGAGTGCGTTTCAGCGAGCAAAAGTCATGTACGTTCTAAACAAGGGTGAATTTGTTTGGCTTTAAACCAGAAAAAGAAAAAATAAGACGTGAGAACCTCTTTGTTTTGGTAATACGTAGAATTTTTTTTTTGTTTAGGCTTGCATGTTGACGAAAGGCAAACGATTTTGTTTACAAACAATGACAATTGAAAAGTTTCCGACTTTTGGCCTTTTGCCAAGTGTTTTATCAAAAAAGCGGTGATATATGCAAATACATATACATAAATATGTACATATGTGTGTTTTAATTTTTTGCCGGTCAATATTGACTGATTGTATTTTATTGCAATGTTATTTTTCTTAACTTAATGAACTCGCATATTTTTTATTTATTTATTTTTGCCGGAAACTCTTAAAATTTCACCATTCCAAGCAATCAAGCTTAGTCAAATAGGTAACAGCTGTTTTTGTTTAATTTTATAATTATTTTTCCGCTTTCCGTCTCTGCTACTCAGACTCTTTGTTTGCAAGCACATTGGCTAAACCGGTTAGCTTTGTATGGCAGCTGATACGATTACGTATTTGGTATTAATTATTGCTAGTGAAATGGTTTAGATTGTGTGCAAATGAGTATAAATAGCGTAAATATATAGTATTTGTTGTTATTGCAGCGGCAGAAAATGTTCTTGTAGTAATTTCGAGGAATGATTCCGAGTTGACTGAGCTTTTCAGATAAAAATCCGGTTAAACTCCGGTTACTTGGACCCGACAGTAAATTTGTTTTCGAAATTTTAACATTCCGTTATTCGCGGCATAGAGGAAATAACAAAGCATATCCACCAAAATCAGTTTCAGATAAAAATCCGGGTATACTCCGGTTACTTAGACCCGACAGTAAATTTGTTTTCAAAATTTTAACATTCCGTTATTCGCGGCATAGAGGAAATAACAAAGCATATCCACCAAAATCAGTTTAGTCGTTTTTGAGTTATACCTTCGTACTCAATTTTTTATTCAAATTTTATATAAAATAAGGACTGCAAAGTATTTATATTCGATATAAAAGTCATCAACCTAACCCAGGGATAGCACGCAACTTTCAACTTACTCTCAAGTCTTCCGTTTGTATAATTAATTTCTTATTTTTTCACTTAATTTCACTTTCATTTCCTATATGTATGTACATACATATGTATGTATGTATATATTTAGCATAAAATGTTATACTGTAAATTATTGATTTCACCGTTCCCCACCTTTTATATTCCCACGTTATACATATGTATATACATATTTGACGTATGTACATACATATGTAGGTTTGCGAGTATTGCCTTGACAAGATCAAAGTACCACATTGACTTCACTCAATTAAATTTTATTTCGCTCTGAGTACTTACTGAGCAACAAAAATGTTTACGTACTCATAGTGTCGAGTATATTACTCGAGAGATTTTTGCACACGGCACTACTAGCTAGCGGCACTAAACGCTGCTTTGGTACATCCCCTTGCCCTCAACTATGCTGCCCTAGAGCCGCTGTTGTTCGACGAGCCACTGTGGGAACGTGTGAATCAATATGCTACGTGTTGTTGTTGCTACTTTATTATGTCTTTCCTATTAACAATCCTGACTTATACGCCCGACTTTACGTGCTATATATAAACCGATATTTATAAATATGTACATACATACATATGTATATGCAAGCACATTATAAAAAATTTACTGTAATTACACGCTAAATTCATTTGAAATGTCGAAACCAGAAATCATAACTGCGCTTTCTGAGAGATCGAAGGGTGGCAGTAGAGGCAGGGCATTATAGGGCAATATTTTGTTTTGTCGTCAATTGATAAGCAGATGCTGATTCAGAGGTTCGAGAGAAATGCATTTACATTGCATACATACAAACAAATACTATGCAGGCAGATATACACATACATACATACTATATAATATGCAAAATAGAGCTTCTGAAAAAATTGATTGAACATTTATGACATTGAAAAGTTCGCAAATCTTTGCAAAACTTTTACACTTTTTTCGCTAATTTTCAGCTTATGCTAATTTTTCAAAAATTCTCATCTCTCAACAGGTCGTTTGGAGCAGCCACGCATTCCCGTCGAGTGGATAGGTCTCAATGACAAGAGCGGACAATGTTTGGAGGAGATGCGCAAGCAAATCCAAATGGAGATCAATGCCTCCAACATCTACTTGGCCATGGCTGCACACTTCTCACGCGACGTCGTCAATCGTCCCGGTTTCGCTGAGCACTTCTTCAAGTCGGCACGCGAGGAACGTCAGCATGGCTCGAAACTCATTGAATACCTGTCGATGCGCGGTCAGTTAACAGACAGCGTCACCGATTTGATTCAACTCATTGTAAGTGCACACAAACAGATTTTTAATATATATATTTTTTAAATTAAAGTTTTGAATGTTAGAATTTTGAAATTTAAAATTTTGATAATTAAAATTTTAAAAATTTTCTGTCTTTGAAATTTGCACTAATGCAACCCATTTTCGTTATATTTTTCTGTGTTTTCCTAGGATGTTGACGTTAAGGTAGACAGTGGTGTTGACGCCCTCCGTCAAGCGCTTGAATTGGAAACCAAGGTCACCAAGAGCATTCGCTCATTGATCAAGGTCTGCGAGAAGACACCCAACTGGTATCACTTGGTCGACTGGCTAACTGGTGAATTCTTGGAGGAACAACTCACCGGTCAACGCGATTTGGCTGGCAAATTGAGCACACTCACCAAGATGATGGAAACCCAAGGCGCTTTGGGCGAATTCTTGTTCGACAAGCAATTGTAAATTATCTCCTACAACAACTACAACAATTCTGCAAGCAGTCAGTTGGTCATCAACATTCAACATTTAGACCAAACTCAACACCAACAGACGGACGGCATGTGCTGTACGAAAGGGGAGCAGTGCTTACCTCTTATACTTATACCAACTAAATAAATAAGTGATGAAATTATGTATGAATTGAAATTATGAAAAAAATAATAGTATTCTTTTTGCATTATTGTGTTCTAATATATTAGTGTATTAAAAAAATCGGAAATGAATTTCAAACTTTAATTTTCACTTTTTTTTTCTAAATTTTATTCTCTATAAACTTTTCCTCTAAAAAGTCAATTATATAACTACGTAATTGGTATTGAAAACACAAATAAATTTCTAAAATACTCCGCACAGAAATACAGTAAGCCATGCATTTATGTATTATTTTCTCATAACGGACCATGAAGGCGGGGGCTCCATTTCTTGTCGAAATTCATATTCTCTAAGTGCCATTACAAACACTAATTTATCTATTGAAGTTTATTTAAATGCTTTTATTATGCTTTTGTAGCGACAAACATTGAGCATCGTAAATTATTTGTTATTAAGGCTGAGCGTGTGTGCTATTTCTGTCACTAAGCAAACCTGTATGTAACATAGTATGTATGTCTATGAGAAGCGGAAAGAATATTAAATACATGTGGCTACTGCGATTCAAAGTAGTTTAAAGTAAACATGAGTTTCACTTATCAGCATTGTGTTTTGTGGCTTTTGGGAGAATTTGACAGCCGGCCATTTATTTGTCAATCAAAAGTCGTGGAGCAGCGGGCTTAAGATAACGCTTGTGTGAGTGATAACAATGCGTACTTAAATACGTGGGAAAATACAAAGAAATAGCTGTGCTTTGCAAGTCGCATGTTAGACAGATTTTAAATGTCCCTATCCATCACTACCCTTTCGGAGATGTACAGCTTTGAATTGGTATTGGATATGGTAACATACTTGGGCGGTCCGATAAGTGCGTAGGTCATTCATTGTCCGAGTACCTTGCAAGCAATATTCTTCTTTAGTGGCGTAGACACAGCTTACGCGGTTATAGCCGAGTTTACAACAGCGCGGCAGTCGGTCTTCCTTTTCGCAGTTTGGCGATAATTGGAGATTCTAAGTGTAGCCAGGTCCTTCTCTACCTGGTCTTTTCAATGAATGCCTTCCTCTTCCTATGCTTCCCCCGGCGGGTACTGCGCTCCAACACTCTCAGAACCGGAGTGTTTTAATCCATTCAAATGACATGACCTAGCCAGCCGCTGTCTATTAATTCGCTGAACTATGTCAATGTCGTCGTATATCTCATACAGCTCATCGTTCCATCAACTGCGGTATTTGCCGTTGCGAAAAGGACCGTAAATCTTCCGCAGAACCTTTCTTTAGAAAACTCGTAACGCCGACTCATAACATGTTGTAATTGTCCATGCCTCTGCATCAAATATCTGGGTGGTAATAATGAGTGACTTATAGAGTTTTGTTCTTCTCAACAGAGGACTCAATTGTCTACTTAGTCCAAAGTAGCACCTGCTGGCAAGAGTAATACTGCGTTGGATTTCGAGGCTGACATTTTTGTTGCTGTTAATGCTGGTTCCAAGATAGACGAAATTATCTACGACTTTGAAGTTATGAGTATCGCCAAGTCGCGAGTGCATTGAAGAAGTCGCACGATATGGGTCACCTTGTCTGAAACCTTGTTTGGTCTTTCTCGATCCTGACGGAGCTTTTGGTATCACTCAACGTTAGTTTACACAGCCGTATTAGTTTTGCGGGGATACCGATTTCAGACATAAGGGTATAAAGGCAGCTTCTTTTCGTGCTATCAAAAGCAGCTTTGAAGTCGACAATGAGATGGTTTGTGTCGATCCATGATGAATATCTGGTCAGTTGTTGATTTTTCAGGTCTAAAGCCACACTGATAAGGTCCAATCTGCTTGTAGAAGGTGGGCTGTAATCTCTCATTTAGTACGCTCGTAGAAACTTAGATGCATTTATCCCAAGGTATTTGGCGCAGATTGTGGGGTCCCTTTTAAATTCTAATCGTTGGGCTTGCTTTTGTCTGACCACATTCTGCAAAGAAACTGCTGCAGGCTCCTTATCCTCATCTTCGCCGCTGTATTTGAAAGCTCGGCCGACAATCAATCGGCCCCGCCGCTTTGTTGTTCTTCAGACGGGTAATTGCTATTAGAACTTCTTATGGTCGGGCAATGGAACGTTCACTTCATTGTCATTGATTGCATGAAATATTGGGCATGATTAATTTGTAACGTGGTGGAGTGTCTCCAGACAATAGCGCAGCGGTGTGACCAATTGAAAGAGCTTTCTGCGTATTTTTGGTACTGTCAACGAAGCATGGCTCGACTCGTACACCGCACTGACCAAGAAACTGTAGTGGAGTTCAGCCAGTGAACCTGCTCTGGGAAGGCGACGACTGTCATTTCGACCGAAAATATGAACATCATGGTGTTATGGGATTCCAAAGTTGTGATCTTCATTGAATTCTTGTACTTGTTAAAGGTTAAAACCGTCAAAAAGCCCTACTGAGCCGAATTATTATCGACGATTTGCGAAAAAATGGTCCAATTTGGTGAAGAGAGGAGCCCTCTTCCACCATAACTTCCGTTACTTTCACCGTGGCCTAATTAGTAGAATCTGGGTACGAACTACTATCATATTAACCGCATTTTGCAGGTTAACTCATTGGATTTGATGCGATGGGGGCGTTTATCTCCGCAATGGAAGCCGAATTTGCAGGTCCCCAAACGAGTAAAAGAAGTTGGAGCATAATGTGGTTCAGTCGGTGAAATCATCGTGGTAGAAAGCGAAGGCGCGAACTAGAAAACTTGATTTACATATTACATTTGTTTTTTGCATATATGACCTACAACCTCAAAAGCGTCCAAAATGGCACACCAGTTGTATTTCGTTATTCAAGTTTACTCATATTTGAAATTCACTCGATGTTTCAAACGGAGGCAGCCTTAACGTTTCTTATTACATGAATAACTGGTAGTCTCGCTAGTAGAGGATCGATTCCCATTCGCACAAGCTAGCATAGTCGATAAAAATTTCGATGTCGCTATGAAACTGAAACGGTTCTGGAATATATCGCTTATAAAATCTTACAAACAGACATATCAAAAGCTTTAATGGCTATTATTATCGTTTCAACTTTAAATTAAAACTATCAGATTGCTTTACAGCTCTCTCCTCTTTAAATGCTTGCTCAATCCTGATCTGTTCATATGTAAGATAATATATGAAATCGTTGTTCTAAGACACAAAAACACAAAATTTTCTACAGCAAGAAAACACGTTAACTTCAGCTGCACCGAAGTTATAATACCCTTCACAGCTTCAAGTTTTTTTTACAAGAACTTTAACTTTATGGACCGGTATATGTAGCAACTGAATGCTACAGTGATCCGATCTGATCAATTTCTTCGTACGTGCCATTAACGTACACAATAACCCATGTCAAATTTTGTGAAGAAATTTCATCAAATGAAAAAGTGCAAACCCTTCATTAAGATCGTTTAATTTTTATAGCACTTATATGGTCTGATATCGGGATTATTTCGCGGTTTCGACGTTTCCTTCTAGGTACTACAAACTTCGTGGAAAACTTATTATGCCCTGTTCAGGGTAAAAAAATGTCTTTTGGTTGTATTTTAGTTTGAACAGGCGCTAAATTATTTTGCTTAGCATCAAATCTAATAACATCGTTTCTATATAAGGCGAGGATAAGACAACTCATTATCGTGCTACTTCTTCAATCTGCTACTGGAGAAAATATTTAGAAATATTAATTCGAGTTGCCTAGCTGAATCGGGAAGGCACAATTTTTATAGAAGTGTACAGCTAGAAAGCGAAACAAATGGGTCTGGTAGTGAACGTGGGCAAGACGAGATAGCTCCTGCCATCAAACAAACAGTCGTCGCACTCGCGACTTGGCTCCGACGTCACGGTTGACAGTCACAACTTCGAAGTTGTAGATAATTTTGTCTATCTCGGAACCAGCATTAACACTAATAACAACGTCAGCTTCGAAATTGATTGCAGAATAACTGTTGCCAACAGGTGCCTCTTTGGACTGAGTAGGCAATTGAGAATTTAAGTCCTCTTTCGACGAATAAAGACCAAATTCAACAATTCGCTTGACGTCCCCGTCCTGCTATATAGTGCAGAGGCTTGGACGATGACAACAGCTGATGAGTCGACGTTGCGAGTTTTCGAGAGAAAACTTCTGCGAAAGATTTATGGTCCTTTGCACGTTGGCCACGGCGAATATCGCATTCGATGGAACGATGAGCTGTACGAGATATACCACGATATTGACATAGTTCAGCGAATTAAAAGGCAGCGGCTACGCTGGCTAGGTCATGTTGTCCGAATGGACGAAAACACTCCTCCTCAAGACCTCATGTCCTTACTTTACATTAAATTAAATTTCATTCAGCCTGACTGAAATTCTTTCAACCCTAATCTAAGTTCACAATAGTTCAAAAAATGCCTAATAGATGTCCATTAACCCTTCAATGCGGCCTTTCATCGCACACAAAAAGAATAATTTATAAGTGAGCAAATTATCTCGAGCAAAATTTCTCTTGCCTGAAGCACAACTATTCGAAAAAAAAGAAAATATGCAAGTACAAATGGAGTCGCAGGACATGTATTGAATTATGATAACTTGTTGCAGCTGTCAGTTTGCTGTCAATCTGTTCAATCACACATACACTCATGCATAAATAATGTTAATATAAAAAGGATTGAAAGCCGAGTGAAAGCGCTGACAGCCGCTCACCATTGCTAATACTTGTACAAATTCGGAAATGAGGCATAAAGGGGCGTTTGGTCATTTGCCTTTATTCACCGATTTGTACGTGTCCTCGATGAATTCGTGTTACTTTTTATTTATTTATTGCTTTTTTTTGCGTTTTTAGATAAAGAAAATAGTTGCATAAATAATCGAAATGGTTGACATGCGGTCACCGTAACAAAAACTTCGGAATAATCATACTTATGTACATACATCCACCGAGGCAGCTGAGGGATGTGAGTGCTTGTTTGAGTTCCATAATTGGCTTGAAGATGCTTGAAGTTGAGTTTAAATAAAAATGTCATTTGTTATTATAAAATTTTACGGATTCTTCTCATTAATAATGTGATTGTGCTTAGGTGTGCTTACATGTAATCGTTTATGGCAAATATTTGAATGAAGAAACCGTCCTTTGAACACATAAACTTCTATTCAAGCGTAGATATACATATTTTTGTTTACTTCTTTTTATACTCTCGCAACAAAGTTGCTAAGGAGAGTATTATAGTTTTGTTCACATAACGGTTGTTTGTAAGTCCTAAAACTAAAAGATTCAGATATAGGGTTATATATACCAAAGTGATCAGGGCGACGAGTAGAGTCGAAATCCGGATGTCTGTCTGTCCGTCCGTCCGTCCGTGCAAGCTATAACTTGAGTAAAAATTGAGATATCATGATGAAACTTGGTACACCTATTCCTTGGCTCCATAAGAAGGTTAAGTTCGAAGTTGGGCAAAATCGGCCTACTGCCACGCCCACAAAATGGCGGAAACCGAAAACCTATAAAGTGTCATAACTAAGCCATAAATAAAGATATTAAAATGAAATTTGGCACAAAGGATCGCATTAGGGAGGGGCATATTTGAACGCAATTTTTTCGGAAAAGTGGGCGTTGCCCCGCCCCCTACTAAGTTTTTTGTACATATCTCGGAATCTACTATAGCGATGTCAACCAAACTCTACAGAGTCGTTTTCTTCAGGCATTTCCATATACAGTTCAAAAATGGAAGAAATCGGATAATAACCACGCCCACCTCCCATACAAAGGTTATTTTGAAAATCACTAAAAGTCCGTTAACCGACTAACAAAAAACGTCAGAAACACTAAATTTTACGGAAGAAATTGCAGAAGGAAGCTGCACCCAGGCTTTTTTTAAAAATTGAAAATGGGCGTGGCCTCGCCCACTTATGGACCAAAAACCATATCTCAGGAACTACTAGACCGATTTCAATGAAATTCGGTATATAATATGGGTGAAATCGGTTCACAACCACGCCTTCTTCCAATATAACGCTATTTTGAATTCCATCTGATGCCTTTTCTGTATAATATATACATTAGGAACCAATGATGATAGCGGAACAAAACTTTACACAAATACGGTTTTTGAAAAATATGTAAATGACGGATAATGAAATCTCGATTATCACTTTATCATGCGAGAGTATAAAATGTTCGGTGACACCCGAACTTAGCCCTTCCTTACTTGTTAAGAATATTATTCTAACAGAAAATAAATGATGATGAATCATGCTTAACTTCATTCGTCTTCTCAGCTTTAGAAAAATAGTTATTTAGTATAAGATTTTTTTAAATTGACCGATATATAGTACACGGTATAAAGCCATTCGTAAGTTTTAAAATTATTTTTTTCCCTTTTCATTGAGGGTGCTTTTTTACGTGGCGGGCCCCAAACCAAGCGCACAACCCTATGTAGGGAATGTTTCGCCTTCTCACTTTAGCTCGCTTTCGAACGGATGTTCTTAGGCTACCCAGAGGATACTTGGTGAAAGACCGGAAGTTGTGAGCTGCTTAAGCCATGTGTAAAAGAATCGTTTCTGGCCAATCCCAAGTGAATGGCGATCAGAGAACTTTCCTCACTTGCGTGAACTTCTACACATCACTCCAAGGACCAAGTAGAGCAGGACCTGGCTCCGCTTGGAATATCCAATTGGCGCCACGTAGCGAAAAGAAGAAACGATTGGCGCGCTGTTGTTAACTCGGCTATAATCGCGTAAGCGGTGTCAACGCCAATTAAGAAGAAGAAGAAGTTTTAAAATTTTGTATTACCTGGTATATTGGAGTTAGTGGTAGTGCTGGCACGATTTTATTTATTTTTGGAATAATAACATTTTATTTAGAGAGAAGAATGCTCTTTGAGTTTAATTAAGGCGTCTCACATATGTACATATGTACTATCACCAATATAGGTATAGGGACTGGAGTTAACTAGATGTTTAAAAATACTGATATTAGTAATATGATTTTATGCATTTTAGGCCAAAAGATGGACCTTTATTAGAAAAACACGCGCACCCAATTTCATTAAAATAGCTCACACATTTACCGATTGCTCACATAACAGTCCAAAGTTCGAAAATCGTTTAGGTATATGGAGGCTGAGCGAATTATTTACACGATTCAACCCATTTTTGACATACAATAATAATAGAATTCCCTCCGAATTTCTATGATATATCCCAAAAATTGACCGATATTTTCAATAAAAAGTTGCCAATAGGAACTGAGGTCCACATATACTGTATCTGGGGGCTTGAATAGTTTTCATACGATTTAGACAATTTTTGGACACAAGACAGCACACTTCAATGGCACTATTCGTGCAAAGTTTTATCTGGATATATTGATTGGCTCTTTATTTTAATACTGGAAAGTGACAGAGGAAAATATAATTTAAAGTTGTCCTATATGAGAAGTGTGGTTGTACTCCGATTGCACTGTGACATAGTATTGTAAGCATAATATTACTTACCGAACTTGATTGAAATCGGTCGGGCAGGTCCCGAGAAATGGGTTTTCGCCTAAATGTCCATCGTTTAAATTTGACATCGGCTCCTATAAAGCTTTCTCGTACAATCTCGTGTATAAAATGATGTGTTCTGTCGCATTTATTTATAGATTTATGGCACTTTTAGTAGTTTTAGCTAAACCGTTATATGAGGAGTAGCCGGATAATCCAAATTCACCCATTTTCACAAGATGGCGTATTTGGTTTTTACAGCTTAAATGGATTAGGGGTCACACCCACTTTTAAAAGAGTTTTCAAACCATAGATGCCCCTTCCTAACGCGATGCGTTGTATAAAATAACAACCTTGCATTTTACTGTGGAGCTTATTTATGACACTTTGTATAAGCAACTGTGGGATATTCGTCGTGAGACATCAATATTCATATTCTTTCAAGTAATTAGAATGGAGATTTGAATTTTACTATATATAGGAAAAAATAGAAAATGGTATTGCGGAGAGCCTTTCGTTTGGTTTCATACTTGGAGAGACTTTTCTAAAGGGAGCTAGCAAACAATTTTTCAGAGTACCAAGGGAAGAAAAAAATTGGTTTTATGTTTTTGAATAGCCCTATTATATGTATGTACCTGAAGTATTAGACATTTTTGCGTTATTAAATTAATGACTTTTTTCCTGTTTTCTTATTTTTTTTTTATTTTTCTATTTTTAATTTATTTATATTAACTGCACCTTACATTATCCTCTTATTTATACTTGGGCTAGGGTGACTGGCGACAAAAAATGAATCACATACAATATCAAGCGAAAACGGACGTGGTCGAAGGCCGGTGAATCGTCCCAAACAGTGGCCAAGCCGGGATTGAATGCAAAGAAGGTTTTGCTGTGTGTTTGGTGGGGTTGGAAGGGAATTATCCACTATGAGCTGCTCTCATATGGCCAGATGCTTAATTCTACCATCTACTGCGAACAACTGCACCGCTTGAAGCAGGCGATCGACCAGAAACGTCCAAAATTGGCCAACAGGAAGGGTGTAGTGTTCCACCAGCACAACGCCAGACCACACACTTCGTTGATGACTTGTCAGAAGCTAAGGGAGCTCAGATGGGAGGTTTTATCGCATCCACCATATAGTCCGGACATAGCGCCAAGTAATTACCACTTGTTCCTGTCCATGGCGAACGACCTTGTTGGTGTAAAGTTAAACTCAAAAAAGGCTTGTGAAAAGTGGCTGTCCAAGTTCTTGGCAAATAAGGAGGGGGGTATTATGAAGTTGATGTCTAGATGGAAACAGATTGTCGAACTAAACGGCGCATAGTTGAATTAAATCCGATTGGTGTAACACTTTTTATAAAGCATTGAAAAAAGAGCAAAAAAGCGGAAGGGGGATATATATTAGGTCTACAACTTTGCTCCCGCCGTTTTCCAATAGATGTCTCTAGGGTCAAGCACTGGTCGATTAAATCGTTTTATATCGATCTTGGACATTTGTGTCAACACTAACCCAACAAAATATTTGTAGAGATCTGTTTGCAACCCAAACTTATTCTCAACTGAAAATGTCACTTTTTGTGCCGAATTCTCGACATTTGCGGGAAATTTTGCTTTTCTTTTTTAATTCCAAGAAAAGTGCGGCTGAGGCTCATCGAATGCTTTCGGATACGTACGGTGAGGCTGTCCTAAGTGAAAGAACATGTCGCGAATGGTTTCAACGTTTTAAGAATGGTGATTATGAAGTCGAAGACCGGCATGGTGGTGGAAGGGAGAAGATTTTCGAAGATGCTGAATTGGAACCATTACTCGACCAAGATGCGTTTCGACCAAGTCGATGCTGCTTCAGTTTTTACATCGCATTGTACACACGAAAAATGGGTCCACTACCATAATCCTAAGCGAAGAAAGTCACTGAGGAACATTCATGGCGCCAAGGTCATGCTCTGCATTTGGTAGGACCAGCTGGGGGTGATATATTATGAGCTGCTAAAGCCAAGTGAAACCATTACAGGAGATCGATACCGAACGCAATTGATGCGTTTGAGCTGAGAACTAAAAGAAAAACGGCCACAGTACGAGGAAAGACACGATAGAGTCATTCTCCAGCATGACAATACTCGGCCTCACATCGCAAAGGTGGTCAAAAAATATTTGAAGACGCTGAAATGGGAGATCTTACCCCACCCGCCGTATTCTCCAGACGTTGCAGCATCTGACTACCACTTGTTCCGGTCGATGGCACACGGTCTAGCTAACGAGCACTTCAGTTCTTATGAAGAAGTCAAAAATTGGATTGATACTTGGATCGACTCGAAAGATGAGGAGTTCTTTCGTCACGGAATACGCCTGCTGCCAGAAAAATGGTCAAAAGTAGTAGCTAGCGACAGCCAATGTTTTGAATAAGATTTTTGTAACCGTTTTTATACAATAAAGCCTTAAATTTACAAAAAAAAAGGCGGAAGCAAAGTTGTAGACCAATACATACACTCTCTCTCTAAGTATCCAGGTTAGGTTATGTTTGATGGCTGATCCATAGATCGCACCTGGAGTAATACCGAACCAAGAATTAATAAAATCAGTTATATATTTTGTTAGCCCTGGGTTCCCTATATATTAAACTTTTAATAGTTGAAATAACACTAATCGATTTTCTGCTTAACACCTTTACACAAGCCCTATAAGATTACACATTTCCTCAGACACAAGCAAGCCATACCCAGGCGACAAGTACTTGTTTGAGTGTGCAATATCTCTAATCTGCAATGCTTCAAATGCCACAATTGATTAAAATCTCAAAGTCACACATTCAATGGCATGCAAGTATCTACATATGTATGAATATTAGGGCCGCAGGATGATATTCTTAAGTAACCCTTCCACGAGAGCCTGGCAAGTCCAGTGAATATAAATGTCGGCTGTCCCATTGTGGAAGCTGGTGGTGATAAGAAGGTGAATGCCGGTTTAACATATTGACTTATGTGCCATTTAATACAAGATTTATGTGCTACAACAACAAGCAACGAAGAAGCTCGCTGTTGGCTATCAACTCACCGCTCGCGCTGGACCGCCAGCCGAGTTGCGACAGCAGTTAGTTGGCATTTACAACAAGCAATAAATGGATTTGCATATTAGCACTTGCCTGCGAAAGCATTCTACATGCAACCGTGGAGTGTCTTCGAATTCTTCATGTTTAATTTCCACAACTCTCCGAGTCCTTGGCTGCTACTGTCCCATTTGGGGAATGTAGACAAGATTTGCATTTGCCGGCGGACGTTGGACCGAAACGTGGCGAGGAGACAGGCAATTGTAGTTAAGATTTAAGCTGAGCAAAGATGCTTAAATTAGATATAAATCATAGAAAATGCGCCACACACACTTACACTCTCACACACCACACCTCCAGTGCATATGTATTGAGTTGTCCTGCCAGCGAGTTTGGCATTCTTAAGCGAAAGGGTTCTGCGACACTTAAGAATCCCAGGCACTCCGTCGGTGAATGGCTCCGCAGAATGCGGTGGTTGGGCGGAAAGTATGTGCTGCTGTTGTTGTTGCACACTTCTTTCTTCGTGAGTTTGGCTGTGCTTGGCCATTAGAAGGACACACATACGCTTTGGGTTTATGAGCGTGTAATACCCTTTGATTTATCGTGTTTATAGTAGAATATTGTCATGTCTAATTTAAGAACTATATTTATGCGCATTTTCCTATTTGAGCGTGTAAATTTATTTATCGAAACACCAAAGGTTGCACAACCACCCACAAATATTTATTTATTACCGTTTTTATGTGCGTTTGAAGTCCACGCTTATGGTCAATTTGGGAATCACTCGATTGTTCCTACGGTCACTGTCCCGGTGTTTGAAGCTCGCGGCTATTCTCCGTTTTATTAAGATTTCTTGGCAAACTTTGGTAATTACGATAACTTTCACTCGTTTTGGGCAATTGTGTGTGTATGTGTGTGGGAATTACTTACAAAGGGCATGTGTGTTCATTGCTCTCCAGCGCAATGCTTTGACTTATTATGTGTATAGATATAGCAGTATAGTGTTAATTGTTGTTGTTGTAATGCATTTTGGGCGAATGACATTTATTTTCCAACTGACCGTTGCGTACAGAAATAGTTTTCAAAGTTGCTTGAAACTTATAAATAGTTTGGCAGTTTCGCTTTTATCTCGATGTATACATATGTACATACATACATATATTTACCGTTTTCTTAGTTGACTAACTTTATATGGCTTTGATGTTTGCTGCTCTTGGAATAACACAGTGGTCATGCATACTTCGGTATAAATACATGTACATATATGTATGTGTGTGAATAGAGTTATGAAAATATTTCTTTATAATTAAAATATGGAAGATTATTATTTTTCAATTAAAAACTTATTTCTTTGTTATTGTATATTGTATTGGTTTATAGTTCATAGTTCTCTATAATATTTGTTATTATTTTATAATATATTAAATCACTTATTTAGTAAAGCAAGTTGGCGCTCTAACAATGCAAGACACAAGAAAAAACCTTAATTTCGGAAGCTAAAGCATATCACTAAATTAACGCAAGTTTAGAATTAAATAGAATACACAATCAGTCCTTCGAAGGCAAATTTTGTTATTGAGCCATATAGAGCATAGTGCTTATATGGCGAATGGTCTCCAAAAATGCGCGTAGCGATTCACATATAATGTATTCAATAGACTCAAAACGGTATCGCCGGTGCAGTCGTTTGAGTTTGCTGAATAGCCAGAGGCCACACGAAGATAAACTAGGCTAAACTATGTTTGCGGCACGATATTGGTTGAAAATTTGGCGGAAAATTCACGAAGAATCAATGCAGTATGTGACGATATATTATCGTGGTGCCGACACTAAGAGTTATCGGCCCATAATTCGACCTCTTTTTACGAATAACTTCGCGCAAATTACGCATAACACTCAAAGAGTATCACTTGTTGACAGTTTGGCCAATCGCAATCGGAACGAATTCGGAGTCGATAATCGATAATCAAAGAAAACTGTCAACTTAACTTTGACATTTGATTTGCTTTGACGTGGTTTTTTCGGTTTCGACTCATCTTTGCCACGGTATTTGGCCGCCTGATCGTCGGTTTCCGAGCCGTAATCATAGATCCAAGACTCATCGCCAGTAATAATACGTTTCATGGCATCCAGGTAGTCGGAAAGCATTGTTTCACAGACATTAACGCGACGCCGTTTATCGAAAAACTGAGTGATTTTGGAACCAAT
Source organism: Bactrocera neohumeralis (assembly GCF_024586455.1). Classification (NCBI taxonomy): domain Eukaryota; kingdom Metazoa; phylum Arthropoda; class Insecta; order Diptera; family Tephritidae; genus Bactrocera; species Bactrocera neohumeralis. Next base: position 53,602,947 of record NC_065919.1, read on the forward strand.
CGTGTTCTAACTTTTCTCAGGCCCAAATGATCTTTCAAAAACATTTTTACTGATCGTACCGATATTCCAACGATGCCAATAAGATCTATTACTATAATCGTCGATTCTCAAGCATGAATTTTGAATAATTTATACCAATCAAAAACATTTGCTCGCGACAAACAATTATTACCGAAGGCCTTTTCTAACATTTTGAACGTTTCGGCACCAGAAATTTGTTTCCGCACACGAAATTTAATGCGACTTTTTTGTTGAATAATTTCACTCATCGTAAACAAGTTATTTTTATGTGACATTTGTCACAGGTGTCCACTGACAGTCATACCAACCTAAAAAAAATATTTTGTCTAATTGGTTTTTGCGCGAAATTTAAATCAAAAAGTCTTACTATTTTTTCCATCAATACTGTTCAAAAATTGTTGCAATTTACCTGTTTATCATACAAAAATCGTCGTGTTAAATCATATGACATTGAAAGTACCAGCTAAATGTCATGTAGTAATTGAAAAGGAAGACACATATGGCGCCGCTTTGTTGAAACCAGCCTGAAAACGAACTTGATTTCGACAACTCAATTTGTATAGTAACTATTGTACACCATATGCTGTAGTGATCCGTTCCGAACAATTTCTTAGAAGATTGCACTGTTACTTTCCTATACAAGTATGGAACTATTCCTTGTTTTCAAATTTTGTGAGAATATCTCGTCAAATACAAAAGTGTTCCCTGCAACCACTGCATTTCGAATGTTCGGTTTATATGGCAGTTATATGCTATAGTGGTCCGATGCCGGCGGATGATCGGTTAATTGTGAAGAAAAGACATGTGCCAAGTTTCAAATAAATACAAATTGAGAGACCGATAGATTGACGGCCATTGCTAAATCGAGTCAGTTCGTCACGCTAATATACATACAAATATTTATAAGGTTAATTGTAAGGTTTTCGATACTTATTTCTGGATATTACAATATTCGTGGGAAAATTTTTGAATAAGATTCACCTTTGGCCGGCTTGCATCACAAATACAAGACAACATAACATGAACTTATTAAACATAACGCAATGACCCTTCATTGCTATCGAAATTTCGTTCAACAAATGCCACAGTAGTGAAGCTCCAAGCTCCGCGAAAAACAATATATGTATATGCAGTGACATTAATTTCTAAAGGCGTCGGGTTTGCTCACCCCAGACAATAAGCGTAAGCATGAGACCACTTCTAAGAGGTGCACGCCACTGTTTAAGGGCATTCCAAGGGAGTTTTCTTCCGCTTTCATGACCCTTGACGAAACACAGATTCTCAGAACATGCAAGACAATCGAAACAGAGCACATCACCTGGCGAACCTACTCCGAAGTCTGTTATGGTATACGAAAATATGATGGCCGCAGTTTTCCGGGATTCCAAGTTCTAATATGCAAACATCAATTACCTGTGTTCAAATAATCGGATTATTAGGTGAAAAAACAGCTCCGTTTAACAAAGAAAAAAGTGCTCTTCCACTATATCAACGCAGTAGCTTTCAACGCTGCTGAAGTTAAGATCAATTCGGATGAATTAGAGTGCAAACAGCTGTCCTGTCCACCGTTTTCTCCAGATTTAGCTCCGTAACTCTTCAGCGTATACAATTAATTCTAACTAAACTCATACGGATGGCCAAGAGATGGCGTAACATGATTGCATTGTTCCAATATTCAGAACATACATTGGAATGATTATGTTCTTGTGCGTCACTTTCAGTATACTCTTATCTCATTAATTTAAAGTAAAAACAACAATCGCTTTACCAATCAAATATGTCGAAGAGCCGAAATAATACTTGCAAGTCATTCAAGTAGCAATTTCAAAACGTTTAAAAACAACATGTGAAATCAACAGCAAATTCGGATATCCATGACGACAAGGTATTGACTGGGATCAGAAGAGAGCTACCTCATGTTGCAAGACCGGTAAAAAAGTATTTTGGAAAACAGCGGTTGAGAAATTTTGACGCACCCGTTAAATAGTCCAGACCTTGCCTCTTCTGCTAACTATTTGAATTTGGTTCACATAAAAACCAAATCAAAAACTGGTTATCAAAAATTGGCTTCACTCAAGCCAAATATCACCAAGATGGGAGAGTTCTTCTGATTCCAGAATGACGGGAAATTCATATAGTTAATGTTCGAATTCTGAAAATACATATATGTACATAGTTATAAATCGTAGTAGTGCACACTAAGAAAGCACATACAGCAACAACATAAGGACGAGCTGCAATACTTTATTATTTCTCAAATTTCGGTTTAAATATAATAAAACATCTTCTAGTCATACATTTGATCACTTGTAGTATTATTCGTGCTTGGAATATCATATAACTGGCCACTTAGCGCGCAAAAACACCAGCAACAAATTAAGCCAACAGCGCTTACAATACGCGTCGAAGTCGCAAAGCTTTTGATGGATCTCTAAATGCTGCAAATGTCCGCAATTGGACAGCTCGATTTGCGGCCGTGAGTAACACAATCCGGTAAATATTTAAGGAGCAAGTGGAAAAAATGAAATGGAATAATCTATGCGGTGGCTGGACGAATTCCCCAAGCAACTTGACGCGTTTACTGTTTTCTTTCCATCTGCGCTATTGGTTCGTGGCCATCGTGCATATCGAATGCGGCCGAAAGGGTTAATGGTGCGATGGGACGCGAACACACATACAAATTCATGTGTGTGTGTGTGTGTATGCAGTTGGTATTTTCCGTTTGCGATGCGATGATGGATTTTGATAAATACCCTTAAGGGATCTGCTTTGATGTGCTGGACAGCCGATATTGGCAATATGAGTGCGACTTCGGAAAGGGCGCGCGGGTCGCGTAGATTGGTGTTATCTGATTGTTTTAGTTGATTTCATTTATTTTCTTTTTTGTTCGATTCTACTTATTTATTTCTCTGCGGTTATTTGTTCTATTTTATTCCGATTGACATTCCACTTTTTTTGGTTTGCTAAGCTGGCACTTGAGCGTATTAAATTGCGACAAATGGTCACTTTGTTGAAGTCGAACATGAAAGGGGTACGTGTTCATGGTGAGCAGATGTGGCTGTGATGGGCGAGTATCTTAATTTCTTATCTCATGTATAGAGAATTTCTAACTGAAGTGGACATCATTTTCAATTCTTCTTTTCTAATTTTTCTCCAATATAATTTTTTTCTTTTTAAAAGAGATTAACAAGTTATATTATTTCCATAAGTATTATAATTATTGCATAAGATATAACAGTAGGTAATATATTTTCTTAGACCGTAGAGACTTTACTCCGCCAACATCAGTAGGTACTGAATTGAATCTGAATTCTTTTAAATAGCAACAGTAGGACAGAATTTTACGACAGTTTTAATTCAAATTTTCGAACTAACTTGTTATCTAGTCCATCAATTGAGTTCAATTTTCGATGACTCGTTCGAGCATTTCGTCTAGTAACTGGCGAATGATACATGTGATGTTTTGCTCCAAAGCCCGAATCGAAGCGAGAATGTCCGCATATACTTTAGACTTTACATAATTTCATAGGAAAAATCCTAACGCTGTGATATCACATGATCTTGTTGGCCAATCGACAGGCTCAAAACGTGAAATTATCTGCTCACCGAAGTGTTCTCTCAATAAATCCATTGACTGATGCGATGTGTGGGAATTGGCGCCGTCTTGTTCAAACCAAATGTCGCCGAGATCACGAGCTTCAATTTTAGGCATCAAGTAGTCGGTAATTATGACGTGATAACGGTCACCATTGACGGTTACGTTCTCACCGGCATCATTTTTAAAGAAATATGGACCGATGATTCTACCGGTCCACAAATCACACCAAAACGTTTTTTTCTGAATGAAATGATAGCTCTTGAATCTTTTCAACTTGCTCTTCGTCTCAAATGCGGCACTTTTGCTTGCTTACATGTCCAATGAGCCAGAAATTTGGCTCGAAAACTTTGAATATTCTTGGAACTTTTCAAGAAGCCACAGAGTCGAGCAGCTGTATTTTGTACGCTTTGAATTGAAAACCTCAACGTAAAATGCGCCAAGTCGTTCCAAACGTCAGTCCGAGTTGCTGAGTCGAATCGACTCTCCACGGTCTTCGTGCACACTCTCAGCTACGGCTGCTGTATTTTCTTCACTGCGTGCTGGACGTGGTCTATTCGGTCCAGCATTATCCAATAATGAATGCTGGATCTCAAGATGGCTAATGGTGTTGCGAATAGTACGATCACTTTGCGCGAAACAAATTCTACACAGATTCTTCAAAATAAAGTGAAAACTATTTGTAACCATTGTTCAAAATCTTTCCGTAAAATGCGCCGAGAGATTTGCGCGGTTGTAACAAGTCGTTTCTTCTTTTCGCAAGGTGGCGCCAATTGGAGATACCTGGTCTTTCCAACAGTCCTTACTTTCCCCAGCATTGCGACTTTCAGAGCTGACGTGAGCAAGCACAGCCGCTGTCTCTTAATTCGATGAACTATGTCAATCTTGTAGTATATCTCGTACAGCTCATAGTTCCATGGAATGCGATATTCGTCGTGGCCAACGCACAAAGAACCGTAAATTTTTGCAAAACCTTTCTCTCGAAAACTCGCAACGTCGACTCAGATGTTGTCATCGTCCATGCCTCCGCACCACATAGCAGGACGGGAATAGTGAGTGACTTGTAGAGTTTGGTTTTTGTTCGTCGAGAGGGAACTCTACTTCCAAATTGCCTTCTCAGTCCAAAGTAGCACCTGTTGGCAAGAGTTATTCGAGGCTGACATGTTGCTGATAATGCTGGTTCCAAGATAGACGAAACTATCTACGACTTCGAAGTTATGACTGTCAACAGATAGTAGTTCCTTCCTTCGTTTGTTCTGCAGCTGGAACTATTTTCTCCAAGAGCAGATTGAAGAAGTCGCGCGAAAGGGACTCACCTTGCCTGAAACCTCGCTTGATATCAAACGGCTCGGGGAGGTCCTTCCCAATCCTGACGGAGCTTTTGGTATTGCGCAACGTTAGTTTGCACAGCCTTATTCGTTTTTCGAGGATACCAAGTTCAGACATCGCGGCATAAAGGCATCTCCTTTTCGTGCTGTCAAATGCAATTTTAAAACCTATAAAGAAGAGTGTGTGTAGAACCTCTTTTCACGGGTATTTTCCTGGTTTAGGCGCATTGTGAATATCTGGTCAGTTGTTGATCTTTCAGGTCTAAAGCCACCTTGATAAGGTCCAATCAGCTTGTAGACGGTTGGCTGTAATCTTTCATTTAGTACGCTCGATAGAAACTTAAATGTGATGTTGAACATATTTATCCTACGGTATTTGGCGTAGATAGTGGAGTCCCTTTTATATTCCGATTGTTGGGTATGCTTTCGTTCGACCACATTCTGAAAAGAAACTGCGCAGGCTCCTTATCCTCTTCGCCGCTGTATTTGAATAGCTCGGCAGGCAAACCATCGGCCTCCGCCGCTTTGTTCTTCTTCAGGCGGGTAAGTGCTATTCGTAATTTTTCATGGTCGGGCAATCCAACGTCTGTTCCATCGCCATCGATTGGGGAATTGAGTTCGCCAGCACCTGGCATTATTCTTTCACTGCCATTCGGCACGCTGAAAAAGTGTTCCTTCTCTGAGTATCAGTCACCTTCTACAAGGGTACGCTCCAGACTTGAAACCTTCTATTAGTCGCCGTATCTTTTCGGGGAATTTTTGAGCAATACCCATGTCGGCCAGCTGGTCAAGCTCTTCCTCACGTATTTCGGCCTCTCTCTTTTTTGTCTGCAAATTCGTCGCAATCGATGTTAGGACCTCGGAGCGTACGCACGTCTAAAACGCTGAAGACCACCTCTGCAAAAAATTTTCAAAATAATCTCCATTAATGGCTGCTTGCAATGTTTAAACCAATTGTCGAACCACTTATTTGCCGCTCTGATTGTGGTATCTTCAAAACATGAGTTCTAAACGCATCAAGCGCTTCTTCAGGTGTCGAAAAAAGTTCACCTCTTAGTTTAATTTTTTCGCAAGGGAATACAAATAAGACAAAAATGCAGTTCTTTAAGTCGATTTTAGTCGGTTTTCCTGATTTCTTGAAAGACAGAAAATGGGTGTGTCCTACTCAGGATTTACTATTCTGCGTCATTCTAGTAGACTTTCATGATGTCATCAATGTGTTTCTATGTGTTTCAATGTTTCTGATGATTTTCACATGACTAGTTTTGAGTTATTAACAAATTGTGTGGGATCTAATGTGAACATTTTTGTTTACTGCCAAATGTTTATGCAATATTGAATGTACGCTGATCCCAATAATGTCCATAGTTGTCTCACTCTCACGATAGGACACATGAATATCTGCAATACCAGTTTGCGTGCAGCATCAATAGTTTCGAACGACCTTCATGAAATTCGTCTTGAAGTGGTTTACGACCTCGAATAGCAATCGTATATCAAACCATTCTGAGATTGCAAATATAAAAGACAACCTACGAATTTGCCAACTCTACACCTTAATGCAATCGGTCAAATGAACATTTAGAGCGTATCAAACAAAGCTAAAGTTCACAACCCACCGATTGGAATGCAAACCATGCCCAACTTGCTTACACAACTATCAAAGTTTTTGCTCCTCAGGGCATTTTATCTGTTCTAAGACTCAGAAAGAATAGATAAGCTGAGGCTCACCACTATTTGGAAGCCAAATTGCTCCACAAAAATCAAGGTTAACTTTCCGGATTGATATAGTTACTCTGCTGAGATAAAAGGTGAAATTCAAAGCGAAGTGAAAAGACGAAGTTCAATAATGAACTTTTGCACACATCCTTTCCTTCTCATTAAGCTGCTGATTTGTCAGTACCGTCGTTATTGAACAACTATAGCTTATAGTTGTCGAAATAACTGACCGATCAACATCAAATTCTTTTCTGAAAAACTTTTTTTTTATAGGTTAAGTTAGATTAGGTTAAACTGGTAGGCCAATGTGCCACGCATTGATCAGTTTTGGTCCTTTACGATATCAAATGGAGTTCTGTTACTAGGGCTACGAGGAGTAGTCATTCCTTAGGATGCCTGCGCTTGACGCGAATTTTTTCTATGTTTAGTTGGAACCTTCTTTCCCAGTTGAAGAGTGGGATCATGTAGTCGGTGTTTGCCAAACCGCCAATCCACCGAGCTATGCTCGAAGGTTCTGTATGTAAATTCTCCTACAGCCATTAGCCATCCCACCGATTTTGCTCCCAAGTTTTTTCCGCTTTGTTTTCTAACCTTTTGTCAAATTTCAATTATTGAAATGCTTCGGTAAAAATTATGGTTATAATTTAAACTGAAATGAATCTAAAAATGGTGTGTACATTCTAGTATGGTAGCTAAGTCGCCGTATATTTTTAATGCAGTCGTTCAAAAAAGGACTAGTTCATGTAATCTATAATAAGTGTAGCTTTCAAAACAAGAAAAAATCGAAAATGGAAAGTGGAAAGTGGCAAAGTGGCAAAAAGTTGAACAAGGAAACTCAATTGCAAATAATGCACTTCGTGCGAAACCTTAAGCTATGCTTTTACAAGACTTCAATGGCAGGATAACAAGATTCCATGTAATGTCGGCGCACACCAACACACATCTGTTCTAACACAAGCGGCAACAATGTAGTCGTCTGACATTCTTTCAGCTGCATGGGTACGAAGAATCTTCGTGCGGAACACGCCAGCGGCAGTTAAACGTTGCGGTGGTAAAGCTCACGCACGAAAGGATAACGTGCATTTCTCTTATGTCCTTGTAGCAAAAAAGGTAAAAACAAATGTGTGTGTGTGTGTAAGTGCTGCGAAAAGTGCGAGGTGTGCAAAAATAAAGAAATTCTCGAACACTTTTACAATTGTTTGCTCAGTGAAAGTTGACATGACGCTTGCAGCTGTGGTTGCGGCGGCGGCGAGTCGCGCTCTGGCGTGGCCGGAATGCATAATAATGAAATGGCTAAACACTAACGTGTTTGGCGGTAGAAAGCTGCTATCCTTCGTCTAATATATATATGTAGGAATGACTGTGTGTATGAAGTATAAATAGGTGTGTATGTGAGTATATATAAATGTAAGCATTTGAATAATAGCTTTTAGCTGTCAGTAGAGAATTGTTTTATGAAAATCTGCACTTCTCATATGTTTATCTTTAATGGTGAGATTTTCAAGTGTTCTCTTACATTATAATACAATAAAAGGTATTTCTCAATATACATATGCATTATACATTAAACTATTAAATTTTTACATTATTTTTGTTTATTGCCTATGCTGATGTGAACCAAAATCCAATGAAGGTGTTCTGCATTCAAAGAAGCGGCGCAATTTCCGGACATTTTTCGGCAATAGCTCGCTTCAATTTGATGAGTTATTGTCGGTAGCATTTCTCATTAAACGTTTCACCAGGTTTAAGAAGCTGTATTTTGAACAGGCCTTTTTAACTCCACCAAATATACATACATAGAGTATTCCCTAGGGGTCACTGATATTTCGACTGGTCGACCTGGTTCAACATATGATTTTTTGCGCTATTGGATTCATTTCTCATTCCAGCCACAATTCGATATCAAAACATCTTCTTTTTGTAGCGTTCAAGCGCATTTCCGATATGCAAAATGGTCTTTCAATGTCTTTTGGCTTTAATTCAAATGGCACTTAAATTCCTTGCTTCTGATCTGGATTTTCTTTTAAAGGCTTAGAATAACTCCCAACGATTTTGCGAGCTCTTCTTGTGTTTGACAGTAATCTTCAACACGTCCTTGTTCTTCAAAATTTTTGGCCGCCTAGAGGGTTCTTCGTCTTCCAAGCCAAATTCACAACTTTTAAATCGTGTAAGCCACTTTTGGCACGTTCGTTCAGCCAGAACATGTTCACAATAAAAGGTTATGTACAGTTAGAAGGCCGAAAAAGGCGAATTTTCCAGATTTTCTGAGAAAACTTTTAAATTTATTGATCCAAAATTTTTTACACTTAATTGTATCTTTTAAGTGTATTTTAAGACTTAGTATTAGTAAAACTGTGATCTTCAGGAGCTCTTCTCAAACAAAAAAACCAAAAACGTTTTGTGGTGACCACAATGTCTCTGAACTGAATTCTCTGAAACTAAAAGAACAAACCGATTTCATTAAAGTAGTGTTAAATCTGGTAATTAATTGGAAGAATAAGCAAAATAAAGTTTTTTTGACAAAATGATGGTTTCTAAAAATACAATCGATTTTTGACCGAAATTACAGCCTTAAGTTGTTCATATAAAATAAATGTTTATCGGTGGGAAAAAATCTGCAATTAATTGCTAAAAAATATATTAAAGAAGCTCGTGTTAAAATTTGAGACTAATCGGTTTAGCCGTTTTCGAGTAACTTTGAAAGCGCCATTTTGAGAAAAACGCGTTTAAAGTTTGGAATGCACCTCCAAGCGTATAACTTCGAAAATATTCACCGGAATAATATAAAATTTTTTTATTCTAAATATATGTACATTATGGAAATAAAATAATCGATTTTTGAAAATTTTAACTGCATATAACCCTATAAACTTCCACCAAACTACGATGACTTCCGACTAAAGTTTTCTTCATATTAAAATAAAGAAGAGGAACTCCCCACAAAAATACTTTTTCACGTAAAAAGTTCGACATTTTTGAGTGAATAAAATGATTGTTGTTTATGCTTCAAATGAATGACATATTGGTGTATTCTGAAAACCTCGCACAAGGCAGTAGCTTCCCAATGCAAGTTCGGAGTTTTGGAACAATAACCAAGTTACACCGTCTCTTGACAAGCTGCACGGATATCATTATAGATACTTGTATTGATGTACTATAAATCATTAGAGAACTTCTAAAACAAGATATTCAGAATGTGTTAGGCAATGTCAAAGTACTCGAGATATTTATGTCTTTATTATGCTTTCATATTTGTAATGAAGGTGGATTCGTCAAATATTATGGTGTTATAAATGTTATGTTATGACTGCAAGAGTGGGAACGTGATGACAGGCATGTACTACCACTATACAACTTCAAGATTCTATCCCATTTCCGACAAACTTCAAAGCGAGCACCCCCCGTACGAATAAATTGCCCTAAATTCCATTAGACGTTCTGATTCAGAGCTCGACCTAGCAGAGATCGTGCCTCTGCTTTAATTTTTAATGAAAATATTATAAAATGGCTTAATGGAGTTTATTGGTGATTGGAGCTACACAGGCTAAACAATCGCCAAACGTGATGAAAGAGTGGAAATGGCAAAAATAGGTTGTTAAGGACAAAGGACTGCAGAAATATTCAAAATCATTATAACTCACTGAAAACTGATGTCAATTGAGAAAGCTCACACTCTAATGATATTTGGATAACATGTTAAACATATCCTTCCTCAATATACGAGAATTCGAAACTTTTGTCTATAGTGGGTGCTGTGTGTGTTTCAAAGCAATGAAAACGATTGTGAAATTGGTTCCGCATTAACCGATCGACTGGATTTACTGTACTCAGACCTGAAGAGAGAGACATCGAAAAACATAAAATGAATCAGTTTATAAGTAAGGACTTAGCACTTCCCTACTTCGGGTTATACTCTTGCAACTTGCAAAGATTAAACCAGTGAAATACCTTCAGGTGCATAAGGTTTGTAAGTTATATAGGGTCTAGGGAAGGTTTTCACCTGATTCTATCTATTTTAAGGCATACACCATTATTAGAAAATTTGTATTAGTGTAACTCGCATATTTGTCGATATATGCGTTATAAAGTCAACTGGAAATTCGAAAATCTTATTGATCCGATTCAACCCATTTTTGACATACATATGTACATGTCATATTATGATTAGAAAAGCACTCTCTGCGAGTTTCGATAATATACAATTGGAACTTTGGTCTGCGGGCTTAAATAGTTTAGTTCTAATTTTGACAATTTTTGGCTTACTTTAAGCATACTATTTGGGAAAAGCTTTATCCCGATACATTCATTGATGCTTGATCTGCATACTGAAAATTGAAAGAATCAGATGGAATTTAAAATTGTGCTATATGGGAAGTAGATGTGGTCGTAGTCCAATTTCGTTCGTTTTCGTTCTGATATACAAAAATGTTAAGATAATTTAATATATCGAATTTGATCGATATCGATCGAGTAGTTCCTGACATATGGATTTTTCATCGAAATGTGGGCGGTGCTTGCAAAGAGCGCGTGTAAAAATTGTACATCTGTCAGATCATTAGTTTCTGAATTATATCATTTTGAATGAAGCAACGCTTGTTATGGTAAAGAAAATGAATAAAAAGGAATTTCGCTTGTTGATAAAATTTAGCTTTTTGAACGGAAAAAACACACTTCAAACAAAACCTTGGCTACATGACGAGTTTCAGACACTGTCTCAGGAAAATCAACCATCAAAGATTGGTATGCTAAGTGAAGAAGTGGTGAAATGAGCACCGAAGACGGTAAACGCGGGAACGTCTAAAAAAAGTTGTTACCGACGAAAACATGAAAAAGTGGAGAAAATAAAGTGAAATTGTTGAGATAACAAGCAATCTAAAGATGTCAACTAAACGAGAGAGATCTGTGCAAAATATGTGCCGCGCGATCTCACTTTTGAGCAAAAACAACAACGACTTGAGGATTAGGTGCAGTGTTTGGAAATGTTCAAGCGGAAAAAGCCTGAGATTTTGGATCGATATGTGACAATGGATACAATATGGCTCCATCATTTCACTCCGAAGTCCAATCGACAGTCATCCGAGTGGACTGCAGACGATGAACCCGGTCCAAAGCGTGGAAAAACACAACAGTCGGCTGGCAAGGATATGGCATCTGTATTTTGGAATGCGCACACTGTCGCATTTAAAGAAAAAGAAAGCGCAAGGCATTGCACCGTGTCACAAGTCAGTGAAAACGATGGCAAAAATGCATGTATTGAAAACTGAAAACTGCTCCCGCATCCACTGTATTCTCCAGAGCTGACCACCAGCGACTATTTCCACTTCTTAGATCACAAAAAAATTATCGCTGGAAAAAATTTTCGTCGGATGAATTGGTGATGACCGTAACTGAGGCCTATTTTGAAGCAAAGATGAAGAGTCGCTATTATCACTTGAAGGGAACTATGTTGAATAAAAACAAACGAATTATATGTTTTACTATGGCAGGTCGGGGACTTTTCAATTCACCTGTTATACATTGTGACAAAAAATCACCCAGAAATTGTCTTTGAATTCTTCAAGTAAATAATTTTTCAAAAAATTTATTTTGCTAGTTGGTAGGACTGTCTTTAATTACTATGCCAAATTCGAGCGCGATCTCTGTTTACAGCAGCTGCTTATGTCGGTACACCTCAGTAGTGCGTTGCGGTTTTTACAATGGATAAAAATCTCGAATAAAGAATTTGAATATTACCGTTTTACCGAGAAACGAAGAACCACACTGGCAAGCAAGATAGTTATCTCGTTACTTGGTAACATCACTCGGCTGTCTGGTTTGCGTTGTTGCCTCAAAAGTTAACTTCATTCATTGCGCAAAAATACATTCGCTGTCCACTACAAAATAGTTTTTGACACATTTTTCAAAAGTAAGTATTTAATAAAATTCAATAATATTTTAATAATTTAATCAGCTGTTTTCGAATGAAATTTATACTCACTACTGAGGTAGAGCAACATACTTTGTTCAGAGTTAAGTTTTTTAACGAATTACTAGATTAACATTTTCGGTCCGAATACCTCTATAGTGATTGAAAATCGTCAAGCAAGTTTAAGAGAGAGGGCAAGAGAGCTCGAGATCTCTAACGGGTCCGTTTGAATTATTTTTGATATAAAACGCATTCTTGCACGGAATTTTTTTTTTCAAAAAGAGCAACCATAAACAGGTCTCTTTGGATATGCTTGGTCCTGCGTTTGCGTCAGAACATCCGTCGAAAACGGCTGGAATTGTGTAAGAACAATTTATGGATTTTACATTATGTAAAGCACCATCGCATCGAGCCACGTTTGTGACCGAATTTAAAGACAAAAAACGTATTTACCAGATTTAGATCCGTATGTTGTTTTTTCTTGTTCCCCAAACTGAAATTGTCACTTCGTGGAATTCGTTTTCAGTCAATGGAAGGGATAAAACAAAATTCAAAGAACGAGCGGAAGGCCATAGTTGGCATAAATGTATTACATCTGGCGGGGAAGGCGACAAATTAAATATTGATGAATAATTAAATATTTTGCACTTTATTTACAATTTCCGTTTTTTGCCACAATGTATAGCGCTGCGATGGAGGAGAGGTTTACTTACCTATACAACTTTACCTTCATTTGAAAACGATTAAAGAAAACACATATATTTTTTATTATTATTTCAAAACGACTTGTGTCGCGCTTTATTTGAAATATAATTTTTTTTTTCATTTTTCCATAGAGACTTTCGTAAAAAACTGCATGTTTCACTTTTTATTTCACAATGAAAAACATTACATATTATCTTCTGCTTAAGTGTTAGTGTTTTAGACTTTCTAATGAAATATTTTGCTTAAATGCTTAAGACAATGGTGATGTGATATCTATATGTATATGTATTTTCAAATAACGTTTATGATTAATATAATGTATGATTATAATGGTATACATAGATTATATAATATATATCCAATATAATAATATTATTTAAAATTTCATAATAAATGTAATGTGTATGCGCTTTACTCGGTTTTCTTATTCTTTTTTCTTTGCCTTTTGTTTTTTTTTTGTATTTTTTCTTTTTGCTTTTTGTTTGTAATTTGCTTTACTTGCATTTATGTTTATATTTTAATGATGTTGAAAGCATTTTAATATTAACTGTGTGTTTGAATTACTTTTTTATTTTTGTTTTTATATTTTATAATTGTTGTAAGTTTTTTGTTTTGCTTTGCTTTTTGTTTTTTTTTACTATTATTTTTGTTTTTGTTTTTTTACTATTATTTATGTTTTGTTTTTTATTCAGGCTGCAAATTGTCGCTTATAGAAAAATGCATTTTTGCTTTCAATATTATTTTTTTCATTTTTTAAAAATGTTTTAATATTTCACCTGCTTGTTTTATTGATTTATTTGCGTTGCTTTTTTTATTAAAACATGCCTTAAAGTGTTTCCTTTAATTTTCTCTTTCTTTCTAGCTTTTATTGTTTTCCAGTTTCTATGAAGCAAATGCGTCCTTAGGTTATCATGCCTGTTCCTTTACTATGACTACCATTACAAAGGTGTAAAAAGCCAAAATTATTTGAGATTGTTACTTCTTTGCAATATATGTAATGTATTTATGCTTTATGTATGTGTATATATACTATATCCAACAGCTGTTTTTGTGTTATTTGAAGCTTTAAGGTAGGGGGTTACAGAATTTTCAAATACTTTGCTACAATTTCTGTTCATTTTTTTTATTTTATATATTTTTTTTATGGTAAAATTCACCTCGCTGAGTTGTTCAGACTGAATGTTTTGTTCTCATTGCAGACTTTAGATATTGTTTTTAGCCATTTCGTTTGTTGGTTTTTATTATTATTGCATAAAAGTCGGACAGTTCAAATTGTTTAGTCAAAAGTCTATTGTCTTTACGCTTTTCGTCTTTAAAACGTTCCCAAGATCTTTATTATTTATTTTTTGTTTTGTTTTTGTTTTTCTTATTTTCGTTTCTTTGCTTGTGGCAGTTAAAAACTGAAGAATTCTTAAGTGTAGAAATATCTAATTATTAAAAACTGTAAATTCATAAAAGTAATGAAATACCATACCGTAAAAGTAATGAATACGGACAATAATTATAATACACTCAATAAATATAGAGAAAAGTATGCATTATCTTGAAGCGTTTTTGCGTACGCTATTGTTTAAGCTACTGGTATGTGGTTTTTGCGGTCTTCAATTCTGCAATTCTTCATTTCTTTTACTTTTATTTTCATTTATTTTATTTTTTAATATTATATTCTTCATGTTCTGTGTACAAGTCGCTTACTTTCGCCCTGTTAGACTATGAGTTTAAGTTGTTTTTCATTTCGCTTTATTTTTTTATTATTTTACTTTTTATTTAATTTATTGCCTTTCTTTTTCCCAATATTAATGCCTTCAAGTTAGTTTAAATTAATTAATTTTTGCATTTTAATTATCCTTCTCAAACATACATACGTGTTCGTCGCATTCTTTAAAAAATTCTTATTTTCATTTACCATAAAAAACAATTTGTACTCTCGAAAGGGGGGAGGAGAAAGATTTCTTTTGTTTTGTGGTTCACTCATATACGTGTTGTTCTTTTTCTTTTTTTGGTTTTTGTAACTTGCTTGTGAGGGACTTGAGGGTTACTGAGGTTTATCTTTTTGTATCAATGTAGCGTTTTTTGTCGTCATTTCTGCATCATATTCATACATTCGTCATTATTTCCATTAGAAGTTACAGTTCGTTTTCATATTTTGTATTATGTAATGGTTTCGAAAAATTTTGTTTCCAATATGTTTTTTTTTAACAAGAAAAATCGTTTAAACGATAATGAAAACACATGTTTAGGAGAACAAAATGTTTCATACAATAATTTTTTTATTTATTTACTTTTGTTTGTTTGCGTAGTTTTGGGTGACACGTAACGGCTTAAAAGCAAATTATACGATTTGAACAACTTTCACAGGGTTTGCTGTTCTTTTCGTCAACTCGCTAAACTTGTATTTCGTTTCTAAGCCGCTAGCGCGCCACCGCAAACTTTCAACTGTTCATTGACTACTGCTGCTGGTACACAATCCTTCATAATTTATATTTCGTTTATTATTTGTATATTTGTAGGTATTTATCAATAATACACGATCGTTAGGTTAGATCGTTCAGGTCCAAATTAAATTTCACTAATTTAAGGAATTAAAGTTTCACAATTCAAAAATCAGACTAAATAATAAACTCACATGTGTTCATCGCGCGCTAGCTTTCACGATTCTCACATTGGCAGCAATGCTTTGTGGCGAGAAAGGACTTAACAATCGGATGAAACAAAACAGAACAGAATTTTCTATGGATTTCAACTAAAGTAACGTGCAAACAATTTATATTCCAACCCAAACAGTCCATGTCTTCAACTATGTTTACATGTGTATATCATTTCGTGTTATGCGCGTACCATCTATACAGGGTGCTACACATGGTGCCGCGCTAAGTGTTGCCATTGCGCGCCAAGTTCGCTCCGGCCGTCGTGAATTGTGCCTTACCTGAGTGCAATTAACCTTAAACGGCACAACTCGACGCCGCAGCGGAGTTTGGTCGACAAATCACAGCCACACCGGCGTCTGGCATTCGCATAACTCTCTCAGGACTTTAGCAAGCTTAGGTCACTGCCATCATCATTTTCGCTATGTTAAATGTTTATGCTTTGTCTTTCATTTAGTTTAAGTAGGATTGGGCTAATTTGACAATTATTTATTTTATGCATTTTTAATACATATACTACATGCGTATATATGTATGTATGTGTATATATACGTATGTAGCTTAAAAAATGTTCTTGCTTTATAATGCGTATTAAGTTAGTTAATTTATAGTGTGGTAACATAACATATCTATATATATAAATAGTATAATAATTGAAATATATTCATTAGTAATTCATCGTACATACATAAATGCAATAGAGTAGAAAATTGTTGTAATTAATTTGCAATAAATTCTAATAATATATATTTATATATTGTATACATATGTAGTAGTAATAAATGTGAGTGTTTTATTCGTTAGGTAGGTAAGTTGGTATGTATTTATTTAATTACTTTATTATGAGGTGCATGGTGAATATGCTCTAAGTTTTAATTGCTACATTAGTTAGTTTAAAAATTTACTGTTTTTGATTAATTTATAGTTGTGTGAGTATGGGTTCGTAGTGCGCAACAGTTTTGTGGCACTTTCAACAAATTAAACTGAGTGTTCAAAAACGTGTTACGGGCGTGTCAGACAGCGGCTTAATTTAGTCAATTTGATAATGACTTACATAAATGGAAACGTGTAAGAAATTGCTAATTGGCAAAACTAAGTATCAAATTGACTCAATTAAGCGTATAATTGACTCAACTAGGCGTCTAATTGACTCAGTTAGCTGCCTAATTGACTCAATTAAGCTTCGAATTAACTCAATTCAGTATCAAATTGACTCTTTAAGCGCCTAATTGTCTCAATTAAGTGTCCAGTTGACTCAATTAAGCGTCTAATTAGCTCAATTAAGCACTTAATTGACTACTTATAGTTAATTAAGTACTTATAGACAACTTTTACTAAACTGAAAATATTGAATGCGTTTTTGTAAAAAAAATGAATTGACTCAATTAAGTAGCTGTCTCCAACGTTTATTAAATTAAAAAAAAATATATAAATAAACAATTAAGAACAAATAATAACACATATTAAATAAAATATTTGTAAAAATTAATATTATTAATTATAGTATTAACAGTTGAGAGGTCCATATAGGTAAGTCTTCAATTATTTAGCGTGTAAAGTCCACATTTTTATCTTTTCAAAAATGGGCAAAATTAGCTCCACAAAACTGTTGGCATCCCTTCTACGGTTTCAAATTGTGGCTACCATTTTTCTACAAGCATTTTAATCTATTTTTTGTTCCGATATCATTATTATTAGACTATTTTTCTTTGACTTTCTCATTCTTCCGCTGCTTTGATAATTTAAGAATTTTAATAATTTTTTAATTGTAATTTCTTTATTTCCGTTGAAAATCCGCACTAAGTCATTGGATTTATATGCAATGTGTATATATTCCCTGCAGTAAATCAGACTATCTGTAGGCTGACGCACAAAAACGGTCGTGTAAATTCACCATATACCGTTACTATAGTCGTATTGGCAGTGGCAGCTGCAGTTAATTACTTAATTATGTTTGACTTCAATATTCATATTTTTAGCAGTGTTGATTTGAGGAGCACATGCTCATTTGTTGTTTTTGTTTTACATAATATACGTTTGCAAAATCAATGCTGTCACAATTAGACAAATTACAATACCATTAAGTTAAGTTATGTGGGTTTTGTTTGAAAAGGATTATTTTGTGGTATTTAACGTAAAAATACGTTTTATTTTTCAAATTGCGTTATTTTTCAGAATTTCTGACGTTTCATGCTATTTTGAAAGTGTTTGATATCTAAATGACTACAGCTGCTAGTTCTTGCTATGTTCATATGTACCATATGTATGTATGTAATAAATCTAATATGAAAATCTTTCTCTGCATTTCTGGCTTTGGATGGGCATTTATTGCATTTTATTGTTTTTGCTTTACGCATTATTGAAATCTTCTTTTATACTTGTATATTAATCAATATTAAATAATTTTCAAATGCATACCATATTTTTCTCCCTTTTTTCTATATCTTTTACTGAGCTTTTCTTTATTTCATAGATATTTCGTAGATACTCGCACATTTTTGCGTGTTTTTCAATAGATTATTTTGTTTTCTTGTAAGAATTTCACTAAAAAAAAATCTAGTTGAGGTATTTGATAACTTTTTGTTTTTGTAATTGTTGCAAATATCTTTCACTGCCATACCATTTTACCATTTACGGTTTTCATTATATGGTTCACTTTCTAAGGGTTTTAAATGTTGTTTTCTAACTGTTTTAATTGTGTTATGCTCAAATATACAACAACACAGCGTTGTTTTTGTGAATATGTTATATTATAATATTTGTTGTTGCTTTTTATAATTTCTATATTTTATGGGAAAAACGTAAGTTGTACAGGCTATGATCTTCTGGGCATTCTCGCACTACTAAGCAATGTTAGCTTATTTACAGTTAGCTGCGCTAGTATTGAATATGAAAGTAATTGCGTAAGTACTGTTACTCAATTGGTTTTTTTTTCAAATCTATGCAAATACATACATCACTACATTAAAAGCTGATTGATGCTTAATATTATTATTTTTTTTTGTAACATGTTTTTTAATTTTTTTTCTTGTTTTATTTCTTGTGCTACTTTTATAACTCACTGTATATTTAGCGTTTCTATGCACATATACATATTTTATAACTTTAATAATTTTTTTAAGCGAAAATACTACAGTTTACCTTATAAATATGTATATAATTGCTTTCAATCGAATAAAAAAAACTTCGCTTAGAAACAGCCACAAAAAGTTGAAAAAAAATTTAATTGATTATTATAATTTTTAATTCAATATTTTTTTGTTCAATACTTTTTACTTAAACAAAAAAATAAAAAATAAAAAAAATATTTAAATATTTAATTCAATATTTTTTCACTTTAATATTTTTACTTCAATATTTTTTTGCGCAAATTTTTTACTTCAATAAAAAAGTAACAAAACACAAAAAAAATATTTATTATTGATTATTACAATTTTTAATTTAATAATTTTTTGTTCAATATTTTTTACTTCAATAAAAAAAAAAAGTAACAAAAAGTTAAGGAAAAAATATTTTTTAATTGATTATTATAATTTTAAATCACTACTTCAATACAAATACTTGTTTAATATTTTTTACTTCAACAAAAAAATAAAAACAAAAAATATTTTAATATTTAATTGAATATTTTTTACTTCAATATTTTTACTTCATTTTTTTTATGTCAATATTTTTTACTTCAATAAAAAAGTAACAAAAAGTAAAAAAAATATTTCTCAATTGATTGTTATAATTTTTAATTCAAAATTTTTTTACTTCACTATTTTTTAATTCAATATTTTTGTGTTCAATATTTTTTATTTCAATATTTTTTGTTCAATATTTTTCTCATTATTTTTTCTGCTTATATTAATTTTTATACATTTGCTTTTGTTTTTAATATTCTGCGTTTTTTGAGCGCAACTCAAATTTTTCAAAATCTCTCCTTAAATATTTTTCGAAAATACTTTGAAACAACCACATTTCTAACGGGAAAATTATGTAAAGCTGGGCGCTATCGGTAATTAACGCTGCTGTTTTTGACATTGCGGGAGTCAAATTAATGCGAATACATGCTGCTTGTCAATTTCTAACGGCATAAATGCAAGCATTTAGTTGAAATTACCACATTTTAATCATAAATGACATTTATTTGTTACTTTTTTCAAATAAATATACTGAAAAAGGTTTTTGAAATTAAAATAACCAAAGCGTTGAGCTTTATTGTGAATTATTTATATATACATATGTATATTTATTTTTTTTCAATATTATAATTGTTAGGAAAGTTGCTTAGTCATAAATTCAAAATACGCACATATACAAACACAACTACAGAGTTAAATTTTTACTGTTACATAAGAATATAGACACCGACTTAACGCTACAAAAAGTTCACAGTTGTGAGTAATTAATAACTACACATACGTACAGATAGTTTAGCCATAAAATTATTTATAGGAAAAGTGCTCAAAAATTACGCCAGCCACTGTTGGTTAGTAGTGTGTGTGGCCTGGAGGGTCCACACCGGCTGCGTGGAGCATAGTTAAGCAACGTTTTGCGATTGTTGTGCAACGCCAATTCTTGTTTATTGTAACTATTGTTAATTAGTTAGCCAATAAAATATTAATTTAAATTTAATTTAATTTTCAAGCAATTAATTTTTTTACTTAAGCCAATTTCTTTTCATTTCTTTTTTGTGTAGACAATTTGAAGGTAAACTTAGTTTGATTAAACTTTTTTTTTAATTTTAAAGATTTTTAATTTAATGAATTTTTATTATATTTTTTTGACCAATCAAATGTTAATGTTGTTTGCAATTTCTTAGTCAAATGCCTTAAGGCAAATTTTCAATATACATATGTATATGTATAAGTAAATAAGTGTGTATGTATGTGTATACGCCTGTGTATGTGTGTATAAAGTAGAAAATACCACAACTTTGTAATGCTCACAGTTACTTTCCAATCTTAAGCCAATTAATTTTCACAATTTTGACAACTTACAACTAGTTAAAAGTTAGTGTTGTATGTAAGTAAACGCAATTCTAAATCCAAATTCACAGTTTGAGTTCCTTAAATTTTGCCAATTCGTTAAAAATTATAATGTTTTTTAATTAATTTTATTTTTTTTTCGATAAGTGTATTTGGTGTTCTGCTCTGATTGCTTTTAAGCCTTAAAAAACTATGTTTACTTTGCCAATAGGGTTATGCTAAGAGCCAATGATTTCATACAAAAGAAAAATCTTTAAAAAATGTATTTTTTTTATTTTTTTTGTATTTGTAATAATTTGAATTTTTATCTTATTTTTCATTTTTCAGTTATGTCATTTTTACTTTGCATTTTTATCTACTTCGCCAATTGGTTTGTTCTTAGAGCCAATGATTTCATACAGAAAAATTTTTTTTTTATAATTTTTTTGTGTTTGTGATAATTTTAATTTGTATCTTATTTTTAATTTTGAGTTATGTCATTTTTGCTGTGCTTGCTTATTTACTTTGCCAATTGTTTTATGCTAATAGCCAATTATTTCATAAAAAATACCTCTTCTTAAATTTTTCTTTTGTTATAATAATAATTGTAATTTTTAACTTACGTTTTATATTTTTAGGTTATGCGATTTTTTGCTCATTACATTATGGGTATTTAAATAATTTAGTATCACATTTCGGGAGCTCTTTTAAAACGTCAACTTTCGCACGTTTTCTCACACTCATTTGCGTTGTTCTACCAAATACTTAAATGCCAATAAAAAATTTGGAAATATTTCGAAAAAAATCTACACTTAAATGTACATACATATATGCATGTCTTTATAGAAATACATACACATATATTTTTAAAAATATGCACAAAAGTTGTTTATATGTATATATGAGAATGAGAGTAAGTTCATAGACACCTAATACAAACTACTATATACTAAATATGTGTTTATGTTTGCTTGTATGTAAACGCTTGATTATCCAATTACGTATATAAAAAATGTCAAATTGAAAAAGCTCTCAGAAAATATTTATAAGTTTAAGCTAAAACTTTTCGCACAAAATATGATTGCTTTTTCGTCATTCTTTCTGTTTACTGCGTATGCATTGCCAATTTGCTTGCTTTTGTGGAAATAATGAGTTCACAAAAATATTTTCAACAATTTAGTTTAAAAAATTTCTTTTGTGGCTGTCTTTTGTCGGTTACGAAAACTTCAGAAAATACAGTTCAAGCCGAAATGGCGCTCAGAAATCGTTAATTAGCATTAATTACTGTATAAAATTAACGGTATTTTGTTATATGTGTACAAATTATGTAATAAATAGCAAAGTACTTACTATTATCAGCTGTATTTTATTTTTATTATCTTTATAAAAATCTCTTAATATAATATATGTCTCTGATTGTATGCTTCTTTTTAGTTTTCTGCAAGCAATTGCTTGTTTTAAATTACTAAATACTATACATTTACATTGTTTACTGGCTACTTATTATAGGAAACATAATATGTATTCATTCCAAAATCGAAATATTTGCAGTTATGCGCTTCTTATATTTAATACGCTACTCGTACTTAGACCCTTTCGCTTTCGTTTACAATTTTACATGCGCTAAAAGTGGGTGCACCGATTAATAGCCGATTCCTAATTACTAAAATAATGTGTGTGTTCTAATTACTAATGATTACATGCTAAAATTCGCGAGAATGTTTTTGGTGTTATGTTCTTACAATGATGTTTGCACAGCAGAAAATGGTTTTGAGCTGTTCATATGTATGACTGTATGCATGTAGGTTTGTATGTAAGTATTTCATGTAATAATGATTTCAATGATTTCGAAAACGACGTTTGTGATGAGCAGATGGCATGAATTTCAGAAGATGCGGGTCCTTCAAAAGAATGACGATTTTGAGTTGAAGCTTTGCTAATTTAAATTATTACAAAGTATAAGCACGAAAATATTATATTTTGTTTTTTATAAATATTAAAGATGGTGAAAATGTGCTTCATTTTTCCCTTGATATACTTGAATATACAAGAAAATTCTTGGTTTACTTGAAGGATCTTGGAAGGAATGTTTTACGCATGATAGTGATGAATACGCATGATGGTATTGTAGTTGTTGTAAGTGTAATTGGCATGTTTATGATTTTTTGTTATGAAAAATAACGGTGGTGATATGATAGCTGCATAGTTTAGTGCTTTTGCAGCGAAAGTAACCGGTTGTGACCTGAATTATAACGGGTATCCCTACCGTAAGCATAACTAGTTAGACGGTATGCGTTTTTAGAAATGTTATATTTTTACAACAAAAATTATAATGATATAATAATATTCAGTTTTCGAAGACAAATTTAAACGCATACTAGTTTAAAGCAGACTTGACTATTTCCAAAAAAATTAAGTTCGAAAACCAATATGTTGAAAATATGATGTTTTAGTTACATATTTTAATTACGAGCAGGTTAGTGAAACAAAATAAAAATACGAAACGTCAACTTCGGAAAAAAAACCAAAATCAATTATTAGAAATCATTGAAGACAAATAAAGCAATCTATTAACAGAACTGTTCGCTTTCGTACTAGTTAATTTTCAGTCTGGATACACCAGTTACAAACGAGTATTTTTCAGACTACT